>NC_137586.1:6335996-7031870 GCF_963210335.1 Falco punctatus
AACATGATAGATTATCCCCCTGAAAGCTCATAGTGGAAATGAGATATTAGCATGTATTTCTCTTTTCACATGGGCATTCTAGCACTGCAAATTCTTCATAGCTGTGTCTGTCCCTTACAATGTGTTCATACAGAGCGGAGCACAGTGGGACCTTGATCTTTGTTAGGACAACTTAGCATGAAAACAATGAAAATAATTAATGCGGAACCATTTCATTATCCTCTGTATATAATGTGTCAGTCTTTCAGACTGAGAGCAGGGAGGAAAAAAAAAAAAAAAAAAAAAGGAAAAAAAGAAAAAGAAGACAAATCTATCTTGTTAGTCTCCCCTGAGTCACAACAGTAAAAGTATCATTAGCAGGCTCCATATTCACATGAATTAGTCATGCCATTCTGCTAATAATATGTCACATTTCTTTAACCTGTTCAATGGACAAGAACACAGGGCTGTTCTGGCTCGTGTTGAATTTTTCCATTCTCTAGGCATATACCGCACTCAAGGCACGGAGATTCACCTAAAGCAGAAGGCAATACCAAAGGGGTGAATGTAGTAGATTTCTGTTCATCTCCAGAGGAACTACATGGAATAAGAAGAAAAGCCTACCTTTTCCTTTGTTCTCCATCAGCCTGGAGAAAGACTGAACATGTTTCTTTAGCTGTTTCTGCAAACTTCAGCTGCAAATTCTTCATTACAGATGAGCAAACTGAAGGAAGAGGGATGGTCCATATGCCGCTGTCTTGCATCTGTACCAGTAAATTAAAACAAGCCCATGATTGTTCTCTTGCTGAGATCAGCTGGAATAGGATCATCTACTATATACACCTATAAACTCCCCTACTTTCCAAACAAATCTAAACTATTATTTGGGGAACGGTCTCTGGCTTGTCCAAAGTTTCAAACTGTATCCACAATTTGTTCGGGAGAGTATGGGTTACTCCAAAGGCTCCTCCAACAATTTAACAATAGAGTTGGTTGTGTTCTAGTCCTGGGCATTCCCCTGTCCCAGCTCAATTTACTAGTGTAAGTATCACCAGTGAGGGCAAAAGGAGGCTTTTCATTCAAATTGATGAGATTTGGCACATTAAATGAGCAACTTGCCTCCGTGTGAAAAGTCTGAACCCTTAACTCATCGTCCTGAGAGCAGCAGAATAACTTTCCATTTTCTTTCACTCCCCTTCCTCCACACATTGCAAAGCATACGTTAGTATAAACAGAGAAATTGGACCTTACTTGTAAAGTGACCTGCTCTACCTGTGAATCCTGCCCTTCCTACCACACCACAGGTTGCACCCGGGCGGATAGTTCTGCTCTATGTGGAGGTGGGTGTGGTGTGCCCTTAAAATATCCTTTAACCCAGAAAATAAATTCTGCTGGTGTCTGCTGCATTTCTACCACCACAGCCACAAACTCTTTTGCAAACCAAACATGCTTACTGCCATTCCTTCACATCTGTAACATTTAACTTTAATGCCTCTGCCCCTGAGGAGCTGCAGAGTAGCATTTCAATTCGCCATCCATGGATTTGTCCTGAAGAATTAGAGACATGTCAGCTTATCAGTCTGTGACCTTTTCTATTAACATTGTCTTCAGGTTGACTTGGCAGCACACAAGGAAAATAAATCTTGTTACCCGAAGCTGGTCTGGCCTGCCAGGATAGCGAAGCTGTGGTTCAAATCTGTTAAATTTTTAAATTGCAAACACTGCTATGACTACATCAAATTTATTAGGTAGAACAATCCTGGGGAAGGGGTGGGGAGGAAAGCAGTGGAATAGAAAATATTAAAACAGATATGAAGGAAGGATTTTTTCAAAGCCTGGAAAGTTGCATTGTTTAGCTTATTTACAGCCTGGCCTGACATCCCAGAGATAATACAAACGGAGTCACCATGTAAATTGTGTGACCTTTTCACATTCTAATCTTTGGAATATCTACGTGGACACACTTCCAAGCGAGCTGCATGGGCCTTCTTTATCACCTGCTTGCAGACTTTTTCAACCCCTTTTTTCCGTTGCGTTGTTTTAGTGATAAAGGCACAAGGGGAAGTATGGTGACCTCGGAAAGTGATACCATGGAGAAGTCTTCTGACATAAACCTGTTCTGGCACTAAAGCCCCTGCATTTCCCACAGCTTTGATATTCTGTGACATCCTATCACGAGGCAATGTATGAGCTGCCTTCTCCAGGATGCTCTCCGCTGTGATATATCAACATTTAGGGCTCAGAACAGCTGGTTAAACATCTAGTGGTTTTGCAGGTTTGATATAGGACCTGCATCTGTCTGGCTCCTCAGCTGGTCAGGGGCCAAAGGTGAGCTGAGCTATCTCAAAGGACCTGATATTTCAACAAATGAATTGAGTCCCATTAGTGGGATTTAGCTGCAGATAAGACAGTTTAATTAGTGCTGGGAGTCAATGAGGTTCTAAACTCCAACTGGAGTAAATAGAGACCAAGTTAATGCATGGAGTAGAACCTAGGGAGGGAGATGCAACCCACCTGAAATCAGGGACCTGGTTCCGGCCATATGGCTAGTGGCAGCAGGAATTGTACTGCACAGGTCTCCTCTGACTGTGACGGTAGCTTGGCCAACCAGCGTACATTCAGAGAGCTACATGAGGACACCAGAATTTTGTTTCTAAACTTGATCAGACTCCCACAGTTAAAAATTCCAGGAATGACACAAAAAGGAGAAAAAAAAAAAAAAAGGTAGGAAAGGCTGTTTCTATGGATGTTAGCCTAATGGAGACAATATGACTCCATTCTTTTTGTCCTCATTTCTAGCTGTAATATTGGTGAGATTGTCTCCTTTCAACTAATACTTTTTCATCATTCAGGGTGTCCCAGTATGCTTGTCAAGTGTCTCATCTTATCTGTTGTACTTAAGCCCTATTATGACTGTAAAATATCATAATTGATGCATTAGACAAATACTGAATAGCAACAACGACAACAGCAACAACAACAACAACAATAACAATAATAATGTAATAATAATGATAATGATGATAATTCGATAAAGCATAAATAATGGATCAGTTGATCCAGCCAGGTAACTCTTTCAGAGCAAGCCTGTTTTGAAGTCATAAAATGAGGGAACTGAATTTCAGAGTATCTTCACAAAACCATTTGTACTGTGATAAGTAAACCCACCTGAAAACATCTTCTTTTTCTATATTTTCAACCTAAAAAAAAAATGTATTTTCTATTAGAAAAGCATTTCTATCTAAATAATAATAATAAAAAAGTAAAATATAATTTGGTCCACATTTATTTTGATGTCTTAGTTGCTCTCACTCCTTTCTGTGATCTAGAAACAGATGTTGGATTTTATCTTCCATGATGCACAAAATTCTCCCTTTCTTTAAAAAGGGAGGTGATGTCTGTTAAGTAACTGGTATGATGATACATGATGCCAGAGCCTATGCAAGAGAAGGAGGATACAGCACACCTGACAGCAGCACATCATCTGCATTTTTTGCAGTTCCTCAAAGAAATTGCCTTCCAAGTACTTCTCCCTTGCTGCAGTTGTTTGCAATTTTTTCTGATTATGTTTTTGAAACTGAAGCTATTACTTAGGTTTTTGAGACAAGTTGAAAACTTCATATTGATTCTGTTCATTTGGTAGACAGCATAGCTTCTACTGCAATTAGGAAAATTAATAGAGAAAAGTTGCACTGAACAAAAAAGCAACAGGTAAAACCCCCAGGGTCAGGAACTCTCTGCAAAGCAGATTTCTGGAAGCTGCCAGGATACACAAGTTGCCTCATTCTCATAATCTTTTCCTGAATGTCTGCTCCTGGCTACTGTCCGACACAGGATTTTAGGACAGATTTTAAGGTAGACATTACTGGTCTGATTCTAAATTCTTGTTACAAGATAATAATGAACTGATTAAAATTTTGCAATGAATCAGTCATCCCTTTTTCCTAAGAGGTATTTGGAGATTTCCTTGAGTGTGTCTTAGAGAAGAACTGAGTAGCATTGGCCAAATGATCTTACAATGGGAAAAAATCCTGTCTGGATTTTTTTGAGTTTTTGGAAACAAAAATTTGTCCAGGCAAAACATAAACCTGTCTCCAGAAGAATGACTTGGCCCCAGGCATTCCCATTCATTTAGCTACCTTGCATTAGTCTCAATACAAATAATCTGCATCATCAACCCTATGGATATAGGTCTTAGGACCTTTGTACTGTAAGCCACAAAATCAAGAAATCAAGTCATAGTGAAATACTGTAAATTTAACATCTTTTATCAAATTGCAGCTAATGAAATTCCTATCTCTTAAGAGTTCTCTCGATACCACAAAATTCCTGAAATCAAATGCTGAGGAAAAAAAAAAAAAAATATGTATATATCTCAACTTCAGGATGAATTTTTTCAACCTTGTACAGAGAAAAAGCTGGGCCTCTGCCAGACCACCACCTAAATAACCCAAGGGAAAAGGGCCTTTTAAGTTAAAAAGCAGATTTGTAAGTCAAAATCATGGCTACTGAGTGCTTGGCTCATCATTTTTCAATGGTACTAGCTGGTAATAGTCTCCCTAGAAAATGAGATAACTGCAGATCTGCACCGTAGGTCAGGATATTCTGTCTTCCTCTTTGTGCAGGGACATGTCAGAGTGTCCTCAGTAGTTTTGCAGGTGTTGACAGAGTGAAACAGACAACATTTAATTGGAGATCAAAAATTGAAGTAGCATGGCAAATTAGGTGGCATTAGGCAGCATGCCGATCAAACGTCAGGCTGTCCATCGGCTTTTCACTAAAGAATTTGTTGATTTATGACCTGGCTGGCAGTAAAAGTTCCTTTCTGCAACACAAGGGAACTGGCATTTCTTGATGAGTTTGACAAAGAACATCATATTCAGTATTTTATGAGGAAACTAACACTGAGGTTGGTGCTTTCGGCTCATCTTCACAGCTCCTCACCCTGCGCATTGTGCAGGATTTGGGCAGACGTTAATGCATGGAGGAAAAGATGGCATAAGTACTCAGGCTTTGGTATCATGTCCCGTAATCCTTCTCCCCTCTCAATGTGTTCAATATGTTTAATCTCCTTTCCTGCTCTCAGAATATCTGCAAATGGATAGTGAGACATCTTACACATATTAACTGCATATATGATTTCATTTACACTCAGTACATCTAATATACATTTAAAGGTGTATTAATATGCATTGTATTATGGATTATAGGTAACATGTTATTCAGCACAAAGTACTGACACATAACATCCAACATCTCCAATGAGAACCATGGTCCTTGACTAACCATAGATCCAGAGGCCCTATTTATGGTCTGCATTTTCTACAAATAATTTGTATGGCACTTTGAAGCTGTGCTTTGGTGATTGGTGGTTATTTCCATAATGTGATGTGTCTAAGCTGTGAGAGGCTCTTTAGATTAGTCATATAATGTAGGGAGAAGTGTTTATTTCTTGGGGAAAATATTTGACCACTTTTATGTAGATTTACCTATTTAACCTCAAGTACCTGTATAGTAAACTTCCAGCTTCCCTATATAGTAGAAGGTTTTTCATCACCTTTAAAGGGTATTTAGCCTGATAAAGGCCTGAATCAGCCTCCAGATTTACCTTACTGTTTTGGTATACGAAATGTAGAAAGAATAGGAACACATATTATTCCAGTGTCCTAAATCTATGTGGGATGAATATGTGTCCTCCAAGACAAAACTTTAACATTTGACAATGCTGAAAGCATTTTTCAAGAACATTTATAAACAAATGCATGTGGAGGGCATTCATACTTAAGGAAAATTCATACTGAAGGAGACAGATATAACCAAATTAATTGGTTAGGAATTAGAACAAATATTTGCAGAAGTTTCATGCACAGTTGCCTAAGTTTGGACTCTAATGTAGGAAGTTAAAAAATATTTTCATAAGCTCCTTTTTCTCCTGTCTTTGCCATGGGAAAATATTCTTCACATAGTTCTTTCCACATCAGCTTGCTCATCTATTTTTAAACCTCATTTCAGTACATCTTTTCATCATTATTTAAACGTATTAATTTCTCTTTTCCTCTGGGATATATAGATACATTTTAATTCTGTAAACTAGTTTGGTAGAGACTTTGTATGAAATACCATAGAGAAGAATTAACATTGTTACCATTAGGCAGCCATTCCTAGGCTGAACTTCTAATTAAGTTATTCTTGGTTCCTGCAGGGGAACACTAACCATATGTTCCTTGGGATACCAGGGTTAATTGTCTGCCTAGACTATAGGGACTGCATTTCTTTAACTAGCACAGATTGCTAGAAGAGTAATTGAAGCTCTCTGGGACAGAATTATAATTTTACAAATAAGAGCTGTATTCAAAGTATCGTCTTGGAGGTTCACGGATAAGTGGAGGAAGACTTGGGCAGCAGAAGGAATGAGGTCCGCAGCAGAACAGTTAACATGAGGCCAGTATTGAAAGAAATATGACAGATGGAGCAAAGAAGGGTTCGTCTTGCTGGAGAGATGAAGTGACTGCATACTGTTTGGATGTTTAAGTCTCGATGTCATTGGATAGTTGTAGTTGTTCATATACAAGTCAGCCTGGTGAGACATTTACTAAATTAAATGAGACTGGGAAGCAATATCAGGCTTGGGCATTGGTTCACAGTCCTCCAAATAGGAATAAACAACCCCAAGCAAACTTTTCATGGTGCAGAATTGGCCAAAGTCTACTTAGGTAAGACATTTCCAAGTCAGTAGCAGAAACTGTTTCTGCAGATGTGGGAACAGCCACACAAGACAAAGTTTTGTACATGGCTCAGCTATTTAGGAGACATTTTATATGCAGCAGAAAATTATATATAATGATGGATCACGCATGTGTTGGAGCAGCCACACAGGACTGTGGACCAGCTGGATGTAAGAACAGAAAAGCAGTTGACTGATGAGTGCCCCCCTATCCAGCTGAAGATGTTGTTTCCAGGACCCTTGCCATGGAAACTCTCTTCACCAAACAGAGAGCAGCTAAAGCAATGTCCAGGGAATTTATTCCCTACGTAAGCTTTACCCTGTGCAAAGATCCCTTTTTTTTTCCTCCTTTTTTTAACAGCTCCTCTGTCTGTGAATGCCTGTGCAACGCTGACATCAAAGCGGGCGAATGCCTGTCTCAGCACTGCACCCTACACAGCCCAAGGTGCTCAATGGCAAGAAGCTGACCCAAATTTAAACCAAGATTTTCTTCCTTCCTGCAACCCTTTAGCAAGCTGTCAGCATACATTGCTGAAGGTAGAGTACCACCACCACTACTGTGATTACATTGTGCTAATTGGCTTCAAGCAGCTTATACGAGTCGGTTCAAATCACAGGTTAAAGTAAACTCCCAGCTCCCAGGGAGCTAGCGATGCGTACAGCGAGCGCACGACTGAGCTGGCTTCGGCTTTTCCCTGAACATTTGAGAGCAACCATGAAAAGTTTAGCTCAGTCTCTATGCTCTCATTTTTTCAGGCTTGCCCAGCTTTGTCTAGTATGAGATCGTGGCCGACAGGCAATCTCCGAGCGCACCTTGACATGTGAATGGGGTAGCTGCTGTTACATCAGACTAAAAATAACCCGCCCTGCCTCTCTTTCTGGACCAGCTGTGCTCCAGCTCTGAAGGATAGGTGACAAGCAGGGCTGGGTGTCAGACACTATTAAAACTGACGTACTGCTGCTGTGTTTGCTCTGCACCCTGCAGGACTTTTCCTCACTTACTTCATAAATAAAACTGAATACATTAAAAGATTTAGCAGGCCCGGTGGCCAGCTTGGTAGCCATGTTTCTCACCATTCAAAGCATAATACAGTAAATAAACCGTTTTATACTAATAAAACTCAGTAACTGGCCACCGTGACTTTTTTTGTTAGCTACTGGATAAAGCCTTTGGCCCAGCACTTGTGTGTGTACTCCTTTCAAGTTTTTTTACACATCTGCTGATGCCTCTGTTGCCAGTTTATACAATTGCCACCTGCTTCTTTGCTCATGGGCTTTTGGGTTGAACTACATCTCAGTCATTGAATAGTGCTGCTGATTTTCAAGGAATGGACTTATAAAGGAGGGAAAAAGTCTACAGAAAGGCGATCTAAACATTTAGAAACTAGGCATTATGTGTTAGTTTTGATCAGCCTATAGAGATATCCCTTTACACTTTCTGTGGGTGATTTATGTATTGCATTGAAAAGCCAGGCTGGCAAGGCTGACTGTGGGTTACTTAAGTTCTCATTGTATTGAAAAAGTTCCTTGCTTAATGTGGCAAGGTTTAGGGAGCAGATCTTTGAGTTTATTAAGTTATTCTGTAGCATATCCAGTAAAGCACTTTAACACAAAAATAAAAATAAAATAAATTAAAAAACCAACAAAAACAACCCAGAAGTAAATTCTTCAGCTTGCTAATGTGCTCAGAAATCTAGGCACTGCAGCAAGAATTCTATTGACTTTGAAACCAGTTTAGGTCTGTAACTAGTAAAAATTCAGGTTAGAGTATTACTGGAGATAGAGTCACTGTGGCATATGATATTAGATTCTGTCCAGTTGTAAGCCAGAGGTGGTGTTACAGCTCAGGTGGAGGTTACCACTCACACACCACATTGGCAGGATGGGGCTGGAAGCGCTCATCTGTCCCAGTGCAGTCAGCCAACTCCACCTGAGTATCAACATTAAAAGCCTTTTGACACCTTATTTCAGGCACGAGAAGACAGAAGACAAATCAGTATGAGTTATGTAGAACAGAAACAAAGCTGTGATTTGATTAATGCACATTTTAGTCTATGAAGTGCCATTTTATTTAAAAACATGTTTTGAATAGGTACCGAGGTCTAATGATACTGAGAAGATCTGAAATCATTATCCAGAAATAAATGGGCTTGCTACATCTGCATCCTTAAGGTGGCTTTGAAATCCTTAAATATAGTTCAGAGAATCTTTCAAACTCTTTGAAAATTTCTCAGTGACTCAAAATACTAGTTAAATCATAGTTCAAATCTTATTAACTTGAGACCAACAGTGAGCAAGTGGCATAAGAAATATATATTTATCAAGTAATAAATTTACTTATAACTGAAATGCACCTATCTCTTCAGAATATAGAAACACGGGGGGGTGGGGGGGTGGGGGTGGGAACCAACAAAAAAAAACAAACCCCCCAAAAAACACAAACCCAGTATTCAGGCTACATTTTAGTAATCCAAATTTGCTCAGTTACTGTATGGGTGATACAGCATTTACTCATGTTTTTCTACACAGCAAGCACTTGCCTTTACTTCCTTTTTATTCCTTATTACAGAAGAGATTAAAACTACACAACATCTTAGGAGAAAGAGTAAAAGGAATGTCATAGCTAATTGATAAGTATGCTAACACTTTCACTAAGCAAAATGTAACCATCTGAAAGGGAAAGCTAACAGGTCACTCAGGCTAATAGCCCCTAACATCTCATGCGAATAACTAATTGCCATCTTCCAATTCACCAGATATGCTCTTTTCCTTACCCTCTTAGTTCTCTAAAAATATTTTTCTTAATATTTATTTAAAACTATCCCAGATACAATATAATACAGCACTTTCTGATATTCCCTGACCAATTAAGCATAATAATTGAATCCCTCCGCTGCCCTCCTTATGTTGTTAATATAAATTCATAATTATCTGACTCCCATCCCATTTAGTGGGCTTTGGATCAGACCATATGTGTTCTATTCTGTTCTGCAACAGATCATTATTTTTTAATAGCAGAATGGCTTTTTCTGTTTCACAGTTTTTCTCTAGATATGACCTTTAGGGATCTCACGGACTTTTGTAGCTGTTGTGTGAGACTCCTTATCCTTTTAAAATCCATAATAAATGCCTGTCAGATATTGCTGAAACAAGATAATGTATTACCTCTACATCAGGATCAATCAAACCCCAGGCCCTGATTCTCAATACATCTTGTCTAAAAGGTGTGAAATATTCTGAATAAATTAAGGGGCAAGTCTAAAGGCCTTGTGGGCATAAATTAGGAAATCTAGTTGATGCACATCGAGGGTGCAAATTCCTCATGTGTGTGTAGATAATGAGCTATGTGGTCATTTCAAAACACAGATAGCTCCAGAAACAGAGGCAAAACTGTGAAGGCCAGACACAATTTTGTTAATTATAATCTATTCCTTTCCATAGCTGTAATTATGACTTCACTGACATTCCCATCGATCAGCGCAGCAATCTCATGTGAATTCATGCCGCTTCAAGGCATTATTACTTGGTGCTACATAGTTATTTGTACCAGTGTATATTCTGTGCAAAATGCAGCTAGATCACATCTGGTTTGATTTTGTACTGGAATAAATGGCATCTCCAGGTAAGAAAGAATTCCTCTACAACTCTTCCTGGTCTTGCTATTGGATTATCATGACTTTTTAAAATGCTTTTCCAGGTCACAGTTCTTCCATTGTAAAATGGAAATAGATGACACCTGAAGTGGATGTACCCTGAGTGACTTGCCTTGCCATGGGATTGGATTTAGCCATTCTCCTTTATCTTGAACTTTCTTTCCTCTTTCTTTCTCTTCTGTATTTGATTTCATCTTCTTTTAAAGACAGGGAAAAGGCTTATCAGCAATTTACTATGGAGAAAGGAATCACAGAAGTGGTGGAAGGTTAGCTAGAAAGAATCAGTTTGTTCTGCATAATGGTATGTATAGTTTGGAAGCAAATTGTATGACACTTGAAGTGAATCACTGAAATGTGTATCTAGGCAGATATAGCCCCTGCTTTTATCCCTGACCCAGAAGTGCTTTTTCATATCAACACTGACAGGATGATCATGGCTTGAATTACTCTGCCCAAAGTAAGGCAACATGAGCTCTGAGAGTCTAAAATCCTAATTACCCTTTCAGTGGGCAATGTCAAACTCTTTGCAGGAAAATCTCGGCTCAGCTGTGACCAGATGATGCTGCTGAAAGGACAGAGGGACTACACTGTGATGGCTGAACATGGCAAGGTTATACTACCTGTGCTGTACGTAGGTATGCACATGAATCCACATCAACAGGTGGCAGTGGCATTTCCCCCATGCTGTGAGCTATGCACACAGTAAGGATAGTCTGTAAATTCAAATTCAACCACTGGCATACATTAGGAAGCAATAACAAACTAAACTATTACGCAGTGTGATGAAGGGCAGCAGGATATGGACCCTTTCATTTTGCTTTTTGTCAGAGTAATTTTGGGGTTGTTTGAGATTTTTTTTTTTTTTTTCCATTTCTTAGAATGGAGAATTTGACTTTAAAAGGTGTTAGCAAAACTTCATTATTGATATTCTTAGACAACATTACCCATAGACGATAAAATATGGGACAAATCTGCCACCCTAATTTGTAAGGCTGATGCTCTGTTTTTGAAAGTCCATGGAATATCTTCATAGTTCACTGCCATGGGAGAAAACTTCATTACTGGATATGAATCTATTACATTAGATCACCAGTGCATGACATGGGGAGGGGGAGGGGGGTTTATCTAACACTTGCAATTAAACTTTATATTCTGAGTGGTTGCTGACCTCCACTGTTGAAGAATATTAATGGATTAAAAGATTTCAAAGCCAAAAAGGTCTTCTTTGTTATTCTAGTTCAAATACTTAGGTAACATGGGGCTGGGAGTGTCATCTGGTAAACGTTGCATCATGACCACAGCTCTTGCAAGAATTACAGAATCTCTTTCTGAAAATATCTAGAAGTTCTTATATCAGGATTTAAAGTAGTAAATTCATGTTTTCCCAAGTGAATTATTCTATTACTACATTAACGTATTTCAAATATATGCCTCTGCGGTTTATTGGTTGTTCTGAACCTCATTGTCACAGGGATTGTCAAAAAATTCCCACATGAATAATTAACACATTTCTCTCTGTGAACCTTTTACATTAAACTATGCATTCATTTAGAGGGATAGAACAGCAAGATTTACTTAATGATGGTCTCTGCAGAACACGCTGCATTTCCTACTCTGTACATGGAACAACTCCACTATCTAAGCTTTATATATATATATATCTGTGTGTGTGTGTATATGTGTCTATATATATAAAAATATATGTGTGCTTATATATATATATATATATATATATATATATATATATATATACACACACACATATATACATATATACATATATGCACCATTAAAGGTAAAGCCCATAAAACTCTCATTAATTTTCCATAACTTTTTTTTTTATTTCTGAGAGTCTGCTTCAATTCCCGGTCTTATATTAGAAAATCTGTGTCTGTGTCCATGTGTGCACACGTGAGGAACAGATGGAGAGGATGTTTTTATGTATGTGTGGATAGACAGATACATGATTCACAACGTGCATAATTGCTTTGAGTAGAGGGTAAGACCAGATGACCCCCAGTGGTCCTTTCCACCCTAAATCATTTTGTTGTTCTGTGACTCAACCCACTGACCATTAACAGAATATCTGAGGGCTTCACATAGCACCACAAATAGACATTCACTACCACTCTGTCCTTCCTTCCTGCCATCCATCCAACCTATAGATACATCATTCAACACATGAAGACAGTGAAAGATAAAAGTGAGCTAAGTTCTGCAGCACATATGGACTCAGTTTCTCAAAGCCTTCTTCTCATTGGTCACATCTATCCACTTCAGATACTTCTGTGGAGTTCACAACATATAAATGACATTGAGATTTACTGCATAGTGTAACGGCTTGGTATTGCCAGTTGTCTCAGGCAAAGAATGATAGAAAGTGGAACAGTTTCTTTAATTATTTACTTATTTATTTATTTTACTTTATGGGTAATCCTTTCTCTTTCACAGAAAAATTCTAAATTAATCTGCTATAGACATACATGTTTTGCTTTCCAAATACTATTGTAGGAAGCAGAGGAAAATAAATATTTCATACACATTAGCTAGTCCTAACTAATGTCATAGGAACAGTTTGTTCAGGTTCTAAGTATCTGAAGGGACATGGCATCATACGTTACTAGTGTCATCACAGCTACTGCCTGCTGCATGCTGTTTTCCTCAGTACAGAAACTGATATCGATTGCCCTTGGCTCTGTAAAAAAGCTGATCTGTAGAAGGTACAAAAGCTGTTGTGTACTGCTTTTTAAAGATTGGGATGTTGACATGTCAGAAATTGCTTCATAAGAGTGTCTTCCTTATAAGATTAATAACAAACCTTAAAAACATTACTTCACATAGGGAAAATTTATTTCTCTACTGAAAGTAAATATAGATATGTGAGTGAAAAGATAAAGGAGTTGCTAAGAAGCTTGCATGGGAAGAGGCTCACCAGAAAGATATTTGACATACCATGCATGTGTATGCATTTTTCCTTTTACTGCTTCATGGTTTTTCCTTCAGCCTGTAAAGTTAAACACTACTGTTCTGGTTTGGATCAGCTGGAAGGCACGCAAAACACAGTTACCATTTTAAAATAGATAAAAATTCAGATGCTTCATTTCAAATATTTTTATATTAATGTGAATCATTAAATAAAATGAACGGGAAGAAAACACATTCACAGGCCATTTATTTTAGGGTATCATTGGACAAATTAGAATTTAAATAAAGGCTGTGAGATTTACCCTGGTATAATAGCGTGAAATTAAAACATAGTTTTACCTGTGTTGTTACTAATAGACAATATGTTCAATTACATACCAAATCTGATTTACTTGTTTTCTATGCAATTAAAATGCAAATGTTCGGGTCATAATATTAGAAGCCTCCAATTTTGGTGGTAGCACTACACAATCCTTTTGCTGCTGTTAACAATAATTCATAAGGAAAGGTACCATAGCTTTAACTACCAACGTGTGCTGTCCTGAAGCAGGGCTTTATGTGCCCTATATACCAGTCTAAACTGCTGTAATGAAGCTCTAACAGCATACATGTTGGTGAAAGTCTTCAGTTGCTCCATGGAGCTCTATTTAAACTATGTCAGCGCCTTCTTTAGCCAGCCTTGTGGAGAAATAATTCCACCGATGTGTTATCTTGGATCTTTTTTTAGCTTTATTCACCTCGGTGACTTGTGAGTTTGATTTCCAAGATGTTGCTTGACAAATTATGAACATTAAACACTGAGTGTAATTGTATCCATGCTGACAAACTGGGCACAAACCAAAGGTATAATAATGTTTCAGAAATAAAACCACTCCGTCTATGATACATTTTAATAACTGAAGGCATTTGGGATCTGTAATAGTCAAAGAACATTTGAATACTGATTAGAACATACGACTCTTTAGCATCATATGAGCAATGTCAGGAGACCCAGAGGTCAGGGCAGTGTTCACGACTACTGGCCATCTGTGCTGGTACCAGCAAACAGCGAACATCATCTGCATAAAATGCAGCCTGTGACAGATGTCGTCTGTTGTCACACAGAGTATTGATAAAAGTGTATTTTATTACTTCAAAGATGTTACATGAAGAAAAACCTCTTTTATGCTATCCTGTCTAGAGAGCTTAGGAATTCCCAGTGTCAGCCTTTACGGGAGGCTAGATGAATGTTTTATTGTTACTAAAGAACATATAGAAGACTCAAAACTGCCACTTTATTATGGCCCAAGAACTCTAAAATTGCTAAATAAAGAAAGCCTGTTTTTTTTGGAGCTGCCAACTTTTAGTTTATTGCCCTCCAAAAGTGAGGAATTAAGTGTATATCACTTTGTCTTCTGCCCTTGAAGAAAAGGAATGACTTGGGTTTTGTTGTTTGGTTGTTGGGTTTTTTTTAATCTAGACCTATTTATGGGCTATCATGCCTGCTACCTACAACATCCTCTTGGGAGAGATAATAAAAGAATGCAGTTATGTTTTATTACTGATGTGTGATATAGAAGGCATCTGGGCTTTCCAAAGCACTTGAGGTTTTCTCATGTTAGAAATGAAGCTATCCTGTGTCACTTGCTGCTTCAGACAGAAGCAGGGTGGTAAGTGCAGACAGGCAAGTCGAAGGCTGGATGATCACTGGGCTATAGAGACTAACTGGAAAGAATCTATTGGCTCGTGTCACTGCTGAGCTGCAGGTCCAGTTTGAAAAAAAGATGATGGGGCAGGTGAGCACAGACAACAGGTTTGTTCTGACCATGTCTAAGTTCAACTATATACTACACATTTGTTCAGCAGCAGGCAGTCTTGCTCAAGTCGAACTGATAGCATTTCAGCAAAGTGTCTCTCCAGAAACATCATCATCCCTCTCAAGTCCAGTTTCTCTCAGTGCTGGTTAAACATTACTGGATGCTTCTTGCTGTCGGCTACCCAACACACACCGGCATTTGTTAAGCATCATTTAGAAGCAATGCTCACAGTTGGAGAAGCCTTCCCCTCCTGACTCATAGAGTCTGACCCAGTGTCGTGGTTTAACCCTGGCTGGTCATTAAGCGCCACACAGCACCCGAAGGGCTGGGGAGAAGAGCTGGAAAGGAATGTAAAACTTTAGGATTGAGACAGGAACAATTTAATAATTGAAATAGAGTAAAAATGAAAGACTGATATTAACAATGAAGACAATAACAGTCATAATGAAAAGGGGAAGGGAGAGAATAAAATCCAGAGGGAGAGGCAGAAAGGAACACGTGGTGCACAGTGCAGCTGCTCACCGCCCGCCGACCCATACCCAGCCAGTCCCTGAGCAATGACCTGCCCACCCCGGCCAGCCCAGGTACATATACCAGGCATGACAAACCATGGTATGGAATAAATATAAATACCTCTTTGGCTGGTTTGGGTCAGCTGGCCTGCCTGTGTCCCCTCCCAACTCCTTGTGCCCCTCCAGCCTTTTTGCTAGCCAGGCCTGAGGAACTGAAAAGTCCCACATCAAGGCCAAAACACAGCACCACACTAGCTCCTAAGAAGATAATTAACTCCATCCCAGCTGAAGCTAGGACACCCGTTTGCCACCCTGACATTTTAGAAATTCTTGAAATACTGACACTTCACCCGGTGCAACTATCCCTAACAACATCGGCACATCAGCCTGCACCGCTTAAGGACATCATGCCAATTCTCTGTAAGGGGAAGGTCGATGTACGTATTAGTACCCTTCTGCCTCAGATATCCTCACTCGCATGAAAATGATTCCCAGGAGCAAGGATTAGACAAAAGCAAGCTCCAAACCAGACAATGAAACTGTACCTATGTTAAAAATCGCATGTATCCCAAACTGCTCCCTGGTTTTGAGGCTTATTGACATGGGAGGACCTCCACCTACATTGCTGAGCTCTCCCAGCATCAGGCAGGTGATGGCATCAGGCTGCCTGTCAGAACTGGCTCTGGTCTTCTGCTATGCTCAGAAATAGTTTGGGCGAGTGACTGTTGGTGCAGGCCAAAAATGTGTTAGGGACTGTCCCAAAAATTTAGTGTACAGACAAGTGAATAGCCTGGAAACATTATCTGACAGGTTCAATTTATTACTGTAGACAGCAGTCAGAGTATCAACAGTCAAGGACATGTCAAGACACGCTCCCTCACATAACAAAGCTGCACACATGTTCATGAAACTGCAGATCTCCTCAGTGCCTCCATTAGGACTTGCCATCCTCCACACAAAAGGCTGATTTACCAATGGATTTTATAATTTTTTTTCATGCATCTAAATATCACTGTTAAGAGTTACCAACCTCTCCTCTGTAGATGTTCCAACCCAAACCACAGCCCAACAATTTCTTCCTCCTGAGGCAAAGGAAGTCAACTCTATATTTGACCTGACAGGATTATTAATAAGGAAGGGTCCCTGGACTTAACTAACCCTGGAATCATGCCAAGATTTGGGTTTTGTTGGATGGAAGCCCTGAAGTACTCTGTTTGCCCTGTAGATAATCAAGTAGCCAAGAGAGCGGAACTTTTTTACTCTGTAAACCCATCCATTTTATAAGTTAACCTTCTACCTGTTGGCCTTTGGATGTCTCTGAATCTAGATTCATCTTGACGGTGAATGCCAAAGTTTGTTTTTTCTACAACACACTGACATAATCACAATTAACTTGATGTCAAACCCATCATTTACCCACTATGAGCTACCTGGTATCTAACTCCTAAAGTAGAAACTGTATTTTCTCCCTATCCTGTAGGTCTCTTGGTGAGACAGACAGGAGGATCACATGGCAGACTTATAAGTGGACCTCTCTCCAAGTTTATTTTTACCTTGATATGTAGATTTATTTCCTCAGACCATGCATTTGCATAACTGTATGTGTGTGTAGGTGTGTGGGAGAGGGAGGGGAGGGGAAAGGTGTGGGGGGAAGAGAGCGAGTGAAAGAGAGAGAATGCATATAAAAGCAAATCTCTTTTTGAGGGACAAAAGCAGATGTGAAATGTCTTGCTATCATAGTAAGACTGAGCCTTGAGGCAGAATGTGGCTTTTATCTTTGATGAAGAAAGACAAGATTTTTTTCTCAAACAGCATGAGTTACAGTTTCTTTGTAAATGTCACTGAGGAAGAATGTCTCTGGTCTCTCTTTCATTTATAATGCCATTACATTTTTACCAGAGCAACGTTCATAACACCATACCCCATATACTTCTCGCAGCTTTGTCCACATAACATTGCACATATCCAATCTCCTGACACATTTTTTCCCCCGTGATGATGCTAGCATGTTTTGTAACAAAACTGCTTTAAGTCACTGAGAGCTAACATGTGTGTTCCAGGAGTATGTTGAACTAGATCATGATTCCTAAACCATATGGACACTTATGGTGGAAGACTAGTTAGACACCTTTACCCCAGAGAAGGCATACAGCAAATGGAAAGAGAGTGGTGGAATACGAAGCTTGGAAAGCCTCAGTTACCACCGCAGCCACAGGAGTGCTTCTTATCAGGTGTTTTGGAGGACAAGGCATGAGTGGATGCCACAAAAGCAGCCAGATTAGGTGGGGATGGAGGAATGGAGTTTGCTAAATTTACAAGCTGCACTGACATTACAGAGCTAGGAACCTGGGAGAATAATTTCCAGCTGCCTTTGGCAAAATGCTGCTGCTGGGCTGCCGCCAAGGGCACTGCCACTGGTCTGGGAATAATCAGTGCTCTTTAGCTGCATATGGAAGAGGAGAGAACAGGCACCATGGCAGACCCTTTATAAATCCAGCTGGGGAAAAAGTACAGGTCTTTATGTATCTCTTTCTTCCTCATCTTCATACCCAGGTGGGGACAGTTTATCTCAACCTGAGAGGTGGGATCACCTCTCAAGGGCACAGCTTTGTAATTTGTTTTCCATTCAAAGGAATAATACATTCTTCAGATCATGGCAAATGCTAGGGTGGGAGCTCAGGAGAGAGAGCAAAGCAGTATATGGGTGGTGGCAATCCTCACTTCTAGCTGTAGATAAACAAAAATACTACAAAGTCTCCATAGGATTCATTCTATCTCATTCCCAATGTTCAGGTTTATGTTATAATTAGTAAAATGGAGGAAAGACTAAAGAAATTACTTAGGAATGTCACTTAGGGAGTCAGTTTTGAAAGTAAAAGGAAAAACTGTATTTCCATGAAGGGAATCCCCTGCCTTAACCTAAAAATCAAGAAAACTTTCTCATAGGACATGAACCATCTATTGAATTTCTTTCGTTTCACAATTTTTAAAGGTCTTTGGGGAAAGGATATTAAAAAAAAGTTTGTGTCTTGATGATCTATAGCCCACACTTAGTTGTCTCCAGCAGGGGAAAAAAAAAAGGCAGAGTTCTTCTGTACTAGAAGCAGGTGACAAAAGGCTGCTTCCTTTACAGTGCAGAAGTAAGTGGGATGATTTGGGGGACATTTCCTTAACTTCAACAGATTCCGTAGTTACTTCAAGTGCTGGCAGGGAATTTGGCCTCTCCGCTTACTCAGCAAGGTGCTGCTCTTATCAAACTCTTCTCACCATTCAAGTGCAAATAAGAATACCTGACTTTTAAAAAGAAAAAAAAAATCTTGGCTTTTTAAGGATCTTAAAATATGCTGCAGGTATCAGTTTGACTTTATATAGCCTTACAGTTTTAGTCAATATTATTTATACCCTTCTTCCATTCTTTCCCTAGAGAGAGGATGAACTGACAAGGACTCAACTCTTAGTCCTCGGAAAGGAGTTGGGGAAGGGAAATTTCTCCAGCATGTGCACAAAGATGAAGCTGGGATATAGATCACTTTATTTGCCCAAGGACACATAATCAACAACAATAACAAAAAGCAAACAAAAATCATCCTCAAAAAAATAATGTCAGAAGAGACTGAAAGGGCATGGAGCTTTATTCTGATGCCTGCAGTGGTTTCCGTAGGAGGAAAAACCCTTCAGAGAAGTCTTCCCTTCCCATTGTATCCCAATTGATTTTTTCATGGCTAATTAGAAGGGTTTGCATTAAATACTAGGTATTGATTTCTGCAGCATCTTATTTCTGTTTTGGATCTCAGAACATCTGTACCAACATTCCCCCTACAAGGAGAACTTGTGCTAATGATGCTCAGCTACCTTTTCATGTAGCCAATTAAAAAAAAAAAAAAAAACCAAACAAAAAACAAAAAACTAAACATTAAAAAACTATTCTTACTGGAAAACTTACTGATTGATTGGGAATTGTGTGAAACGTGTGAAAGACTATACTTCTTTTTAGGAAGTAAATAGAAATCCTAGTTCTGCACAAATATAATAATAATAAGGGACTCTGGAGGTTTATATATATGTTTAAAATGTAGACACTCTTTAAAATCAAGGCATTCAGGCTCGATTCCAGTGTTGTTCTTACCCAAAATCAATGAAGCCTCCTCCTGCCCCTTGCCCTTCCACACTTAAATCAGACTGTGAGCTGGACCTCCAAGAAAGGGGTTTGCCCACATCTTGGTAAGAAATTAATCACAGAGAGCTGCAATACCAGTGAGTCAGTCAAAGCCGTACCTTTGTAACAGGCATAGCCCCAGTGATATATTAGATGCAACCTTTGTTTACCATCTTGTTAATTAATTCACCATTGATTTAGGATAAAAATTGGATCTTATCTGCCAAGTGCATTGTACATGAATTGATTTGGTATTGGTAAGTTGTATACATTATCAGCAGACAGGTAACGCTGTCTGCCATATTTAGATCTTCAAAGCTGTGTGTTAGCATGCGTAAGTATCTACATGGATACCGAATAGATACATGGATATCGAAATACCAGGAATGTAAAAGTATTAAGATAAACTAATTCAGGGGAAACGTTTAGTCATATAGTCAGCCTATGTGAAATCAAACAGCACAGTCCCCAGACAGGAAAAAGAATAAGATACTACATATAAAACTACATATTTTCCCAATGGAAAAAGATATCTATGCAAATATCTACTGTAAGCATTTAGGACTGGTTTGGGTTTGAATTTGGTTTTTTTCTTAATTATGTTAGCACCTGTCAATCCAGGGCAAAAATATAGATTAGTGTCCAGCCAGTAGATCTTGAGACGTGGTGCTGTAACTTTGCTTAAATTGGCTGTATTTTATTACTCTGAACATGTCTAAATTTTAGAACTTTGCATACGAATTATTACTGAGCTTGAGTAGCTTTCAGCTCAGACTGGGTTGCTTCTGAATGTACATGGCACATGCATTTTAGTGCTGGGGGAAATCTGCAGTCCAACAAGGGGATGTCAACCATTTATAGGTGCCTCCAGGATAATACAGAGTTTGAATTATTCTTTTAGGCTAGATACTGTCCATACCGCTTAGGAAGCTGAAGTGTTGCAGTACACAATTTCAACGCAGTCTTGCAATGAGCAGTTTACTCTGGGGCTTTATTTTCACACAAGATCCTGAGTTTGGGATTACTTTAGAGTTGTAGATCACAATATTTTTTTATTACCTTTTTTTTTTTTTTTTTTTACCCAGGTAGCTATAACATTTCCACATATAGACTTAAAATTTGATCCAGAAACGAGAATTTAACAACACAAGCTAAAAAAACCCCAACAACCAACAGCATAATTCACCTTCTTTGGGTGCTCAGAGCTGCATACTCGAGTCAAACCCACTTTATTTTTCTTCAGTGAATATCTTTCCTATTCCATCTCAAGTTTTATGACAGCTAATTTTTGTTGTTTCAGCTCTTGCTCTGTAGGGCACATAGTGAAGGGAAGATTTTAGCTTTCTTCTTTAAAAATAAGCTGATAGCTTCCATGTTGGTCAAAAAAAAAAAAAAAAAAAAAAAAAAAAACCAAAAAAAAACCAACTTGGGAGAAAAGCAATAACAAAAGCAAAAACCCCACATGCATCCTGAAAGGAACAAAGCAGGGGTGGTAGCCAGAGGGAGTGTTAGAAATATTCCATGAATAGGTTGTTCAGTGTCTCAGGTCCTAAGAGCTCTAAATGCTGAATGAGACAGTCAGGTACCGC
This sequence comes from Falco punctatus, assembly GCF_963210335.1. NCBI lineage: Eukaryota > Metazoa > Chordata > Aves > Falconiformes > Falconidae > Falco > Falco punctatus. The sequence goes on from NC_137586.1 coordinate 6,357,331, forward strand.
TATAATAGCAGCATCCTTCCCAGAAGTGGTGCGAATCACTGCTATTATTTTGTAAGATACTTTGAGATTATATGATGGAAAGCCCTGCAGGAAGGTAAGACACTATTTCTTATTGCCATTGCCTTCTCTTTCTCAGCTATTCAATGCGCTCAGTTAATGACTACACTAGTCATTATCTTTCCTATATTTCACCATTATATTATATTACACCAGTCACAGTCTTTCCCCTATTTCACTATTAAATGAGACTTACTTTTCATTCAAATGTTATTGAAGAAGTTAGTGCATCTAATTGAAGGTTTCTGACTCATTTATAGTGGTTTTAAAACCTTAATCTTCAATTTTGAGGGTCTGGATGACCCTGATTACATGAACCGTGAGCTACAGCATGACTTTTTATATTTTCTGTGTCATTAAATGCTCTGATTCATTTGATGGCAGTATGACATATATCTTCGCATGTCTCTGTACATTATGTGTATATTCAGCAGCATCAACAAAATAAATGTTGAAGCAATGTGCTCAACTATATCATGTACTACCTCTATATCAGTCCTACTGTTAAAACAGTAGCATACAAGCCCTTCTAATACAGATAGGTGAGTTTAAATTTCAGTTCTTTAAAAATTCATGTAGGAGATTTTGAATGTCGCTTTCTCCTGGAAGTCATATGCAGTCAACAGATAGCAAAGGCAAGAGGACAGGTAACAGGTTCTATGTGAAGAATAAGATAATATTTAAGATCCTTTAGAATTTAGGGAAAATATACAGTCTTTTGGAACTGTGAGGGATTGATACTGAAGAGCATGTAAAATAAAGAAGTTATCTTCTATGCAATTAATCTAATGGGACAAAGATAAGGTGTCCTTAGATGACCAAAACCAGCTATTTCCAAGTGTACGGCAAGAGCTGGATTGAGAAAAATCTTTCTTTTGCAGATACAAAAAGACTCAGGAGAGTCCTCACCTATGTGATTGTAGTTAACATGAATCAAGAGAGAAGTCTTCTGAATCATATTAAATAAGGTCATACTACATTTTATATGATTTTAGATATTTCACTGTCAGTATATATTGTTAAGAGGGGCCAATGCTTTCACTGTAAGAGATTTTCTCCAATTGCTTTTAATTTTTGCTATTTAGAGTGCATGCACATATAAGGTGTCCTTTTCTGGATGAGTTTCTAGAGGCTTGGGGGATATTTTTTATTTAAGTCATCACAACAATGGAACCTTTATAAAGATGACAAGAAAACAGGTTGGTTTGGGGTCACAACAAAGCGTACGGACAGAGTCCTAAAGGAAATACAGTTCTTCACAGCTGGAACTGGATGAAGAAACTTTAAATGAGTACTTATCTGTGGACCCAGAAGGGTGAACTCCTGGGCAATAAGTGTGGTGTGATCAACCAGAGACTGTCCAAATGGTTATATATGGAACTGTACATCTGTACAGTCCAACGGGCTGTAATGGACCAACACAGATGCTCCTTTTTCTAGTTTTTCCTACTTTTAGAAAGTGTACTTTTCTAACCTTAGAAAAGTTATTTGAATGGCACTTCTTATTTGAGACTACTAACTAAAATTAAGTCAGTCAGTAGCTAACGCTACAACCATATTAATGAATCAGATGTGCCCACAATCATTCCGAGGCATAGAAGACATTTGACACATCAATTATTGATCAATGTCAATACCCACAGTACTAAACTTTCTTACCTTCTGAAAGAACGTGATTGCATTCAAATTTCCTGTTTTGCACAGTCCCTTGCACATGCTGACTCCTGCACTGTGACCCGAAATTGTTTGGGAATATGTTAGCTGTGCCAGGCAAAAAAAAAAAAAAAAAAAAAACATGCCACGGACTGTCCCAACAATTCAAAGTGGGATATTGACTTTCAGAGAAGCAGCATTTCTTGGTGTGGTTGAATTCAAAGATATCAGTGTGGCCTCTGTGACCATGAGTTGCCTCATGTGGATCAATCAGCTTACAGAAAGTAAATTTGCTGGAGGATATTCAGGTGATAGAACCAGGATTCTGTTAAATGGTTAAATAAAATTGGCAATATCCTTGCTCTCTCACCTCAGACCTCATGTTACAGTTCTTTGGACAGAACTAGCAGCCCTGCCAGGTAACGATACAGAGCTTGTGCCAAAGGGTGGTCTGAGGGTGTAGGAAAGCACAGGCCTGTTTGGGGACAAAACCATTTTCCTTTGCTTTAGGTCACTGATGAAGAGGAGGATTCCACCTCCATATTTCCCCTCTGAATGGCATCTTCTATCCATCACAACACATTTCAAGGGAGAAGCTAGAAATCTCTCGGCAGTCAAGGACTGACTGACAGGGTAGTGAATAAAAACAGCTCCTGTTTTAGCAGGCCAAAAGCAATGCCAGCTGAACTGCAGAAGCTGCAAATTTTTTTTTATTTTTATATATATATATATATATATATATATATATTATTGACTGTCATGTCAGACAGGGAAACAATCTAAAAGTTAGTAGAACACTTGCTAAGCTAACCTGAAACTCAATCTCTTTTTGTGATAGAGAGATAGTATGTGTTTTTATTTCTTTCTTTCTTTGCATGGCATTGATGATTTGACAGGGTCCTTGCAAACAGGAACAGAGAAGGATCCTTGCTCCAGACAGCAGCACACTAAGTCAGGGTCTGAAAGGGTGGCATGCTTCAGGAGGCTGTGGGAACGGGTCAAGGCCAATGTTTATCAAAACCATTAGTGATTTTGGAACAACCTCATAATTCAGTTCTTCCAGCTTTGCAACACCTTTGATGGGATTTGTTTTGATATTACTGAACACTCCCCTTTTGAAAGTCAGATCCCTCTAATACAACTGAGCTTTGATGCTTAAAATTATTAGCCATTTTTGAAAACAGCAACCCATATTAATATATTATTTATTAGAATGTATGTGTAGTTCTTGAATAGTTCTAACACCACGACAATTAAAAGAAATCATGGTAGAGGTCAGATTATCATTTATCTGTTTTTTCTCGTGGAATTTTTCTCCTTGTTAAAACTTTCAGAGCTTTTAAATAATGGATTTTTTTTTAAACTACTTTCTTAGGTAAATGGTTACGAGCTGTTTTGAAGAAAGGAGCTTTAATGTTTCAGAGAAAGTATTATGGATCAGATGCTCTTTTTTTTATCGAGGGTGGCTTGTGCTCCATCATTATCACGGTTTGTCTGTAAAGCAGAGTGGATCAATGCTGTGCGACCATCATTCTCTCCATATTGTTTCTATAGCATTCATTTTCTGAATGCTGTCACAGAAGGAAAGAAGGGGTTGAAATCAGCTTGTTGACCTACACAGATAACAGCAGAAAAAGGTGAGGGAGATTAAATGAACATGATCTAATACACACACACACACACACACACACACACATATATAAATATACAAGAAAACATTTACAATAATAGGTGCTATTTTCCTAGCAAAATATCACTCCATTCCACTAGTGGCTCTTACAGATACAAGTCCTTTACAGGCCAGTTGCTCACCCCTTTCCATCAGTAAAAGATTTCTGACTTCACTCAGTGAATAAGGACACCTGGTGTTGCCTTTCAAGAGTACTTTGCAGCACCCCTATTTCCCTCCCTGTGCAAAGTCAGGAGATCAACACCCACTTTAGCAGTACAGTTTCTGGTTTTGTAACTGTCATTTACTTTTCAAGCCTTCCTACCTTTTGTGCTGACTTTAAGTTGCTTCGACAATTTTGAGAGCATAATGAGGCCATAATATCATAATTGGGACTATAAACTCATAATTTTGAGACCATAATTGTTATCTAGTTTGACCTGAGGCATAAAACTAGCTAAAGAATTTCATGAAGTGGCTCCTGAATCAAATTCATCATTTCTACAGTAGAAACAGAGCCCAGGGTGATGGTTTGCACTGCATAAAAACACAGAGAATGTGCTAATGCGAAAAATACCTAGAACATCTATTTTCTTCACAATTCTGTGCCTTGTAAAGCCCATACTACCTGGTTTGCTGTTCCCATGGGCAGAGTCCAAGGGAACAGCCATTTTCCTTGCATATTTTCTTTAATTGCTCTTCGTCAGGAGCATGTCTTTGAGCCTTCATCATAAAAGGAACAAGAACAGGAAAAGGTGCCAACCCATCCTCAAATGCACATGTAAGTGTACGGATAAACTATCCTGATAAACTGTCCTGCTCATAGTGCAGAAGCCCTTGTCCACAATTGCCCTCTGCTCAAAATGTGACACATTTTGATTCAAGTTTGTTTAACATGTTTCCACCTGTTGGACTGTCATGACATTGCTTGCTATGCCAAAGATATTTTTATCATGAATATTCTTCTTGTATTTTTCCTCTATGAATCCTAACTATGTGATTCGTTCTACCACTCGGGACAAGGAGACCCCAGGGGACCTTATCAGACTCAAGCTGGAGGGCCCAAGCCATCTTATCATACCCCAGTTGTGTCCACTATGCCCGGCATGCACGTGCCACAGCATCCCCCACAGCCCTGACCCCCATCACTCCTGCTGGAAGGACTCATGGCACCCTAATTTAGTTTCCTTCCTACCTGCATGACCAAATTTTCCTTCCACCAAGATAAGGGTTAGGATGTGCCCAAGGAACACTTGGACAGATGCACTTGGTGATGCCTGTGTCCTGCTGATAGATTTACTTGGTAGTTGAATGGCCTCATTATAGATACTCAAGGTTGGAAAAAGCTGATGCTGTTTTTACTTCTTTCATAATAAACACTACTTACCTGGTTTTTTAATCTTTATTCCTCACTAACAGCTTTCCTACTTGTAGGGTTTTGCCCTTGGGGAATAATAATAATAATAAAAATTAAAAAAAGAAGTTGTCTCTCATATTCTCTTGCTCTTCATTTGAGTGCAGGAAGGAGAAGTAAGTGCTGCAGCTGTTCACTATTACAGGTTTTATTCACCTATTTTTAACAATGTTATTTTCTTTTTTAAGTGGCTTAGTACAAGACCACAATGTTACTAAAATAAAATAATTCTTTTATCTTCCTCTACACAAAGCATACAGCTACATGGAAAGGAATCCAGGTAGATAATCTACTCTAAAAAAAATTGAACTGGACAAAAACCCCACACTATTTCTCCCAGGGCTACTCTTAACCTAGAATTTGAGAATTTCTATAGGAAAAAATGTTGACAGTAGAGGAAAGGGTTTTTTTAAAATATTATTTAATGATGTCTTCCAGTTTCATAATTCAAAACATGTATTTTTCCTTTCCAGATTTAAAGCAGATTCAAAACTATTGATGAAGTTTAAAACTTATTAAAGGCAATATAGTGATTTCTGTACTGTCTTTTTTGTTCCCATTAAATACTCTAGCTTTGGCAAGAGAATACTTTGACACAACCAATATCCTGATACATTCCCTGCTTTACAAAAGCTGACAGAAGACCTTGTCTAAATGAAGCCACTGCAACCGAGTACTACTCCCAACATGTCCCCACCCCTCATCCCCATCCCACCTTCTTAATTCAGTTATTTTCCTTCCACTTTTGTTTGGATTGGGTCATTTTTTGACTAGAGACTTCAGTGGAGGTTTAGCCCCTTTTTTAAATATCTGGAAATTTGCCTGTTTGTACAACACAAGTACACTATTACAGGTGTAAACCTTATTACAATCAAATGTGACCAATACAAAAACTAAAGTTTAAACCTATACAGTGCAACATCTAGTGCTAAAAATATTTTTTTTTTTCTTCAGCATTAATGTTCATTTACATCTGAACAACAATTAGGATGATAGGAACAGCAAACAGTCTGATGCTGTTTCTGTCAGAAGATGAGAAATACAGAAAATTCCCCAAGAAATAAATCTTCTCTGAATAACTGAGATGGAATATTTAACGTCATCTAAGAAGGAATCTTGAATCTTGAATGAAATAGTGAGTGCAATGTGAACCATAAGGATTTTTCTGTAAGTTTTCTGGTACTTATAACCTCTTGAGAGAAAAAAAAAAAAAAACACAAACCCACACAAAATGAAACAAATTCTATTTCTCTGTAAATCTGGGTGAATGCTTGAACAGCTAGTTTAGTTATGTAGTTATGTTACTTCTGGTGCCTGTGTTTTCATACCTAGTGTTAGCCAAAGGATATCTACAGAGGGCAGATACAACCAACGTAGTAGATTTTTCAAAGAGATCTTCAACTCCTTGTTTGTTGCCAACTATTCAACTTGCATACGACTTACCCAGATGAAATTTTTAAAGTTTGTTTTTCCAGTCCATGAGTTGATTCCCTTAAGTTAATAATAAATAATATGAGACTGAGGTTGCACTGAGATGCATTTCAGATTCAGGAGCTTTAGACAGACTTTCTGTGACAATGGGATATGATTGCATGATGGAAAAGCTGTCTAAATACAAATCTTCTTTCCCCACACATTGTTCAACTAATACCAGCAACATAATCATAGCATTGAGTATTGATATAGACAATGATTGGGAAAATTAACAATTGAACCACTTTTGGAGGAAAATTATGACAAATCAGTATGCCTATGCATGGGCAGAGCGAGAGAATGGTTGTGTGGGAGCAGAAGCAGCAAATCAAATGCACGTCTGGAAGCTATGACCTATAGTCCCTTTGTGCTTGACCCTAGGCCCAAAGTTTGGGATCAGTCAGAGGATCCCTTTAGAAAGAAACTCATGAAAAATGTCAAACATCATACTATAAATGATCCAATATGGACAGAATGTTTTACATGAGGATGATACATGAGCTGTCCTTTCAGTTTACAAAATCTTTGTTGATACTTGGATGTGAATTTCTTCCTTATGGATGCTAATGCACATCTTGCTCCTCACTCTGGAATTCAAAGTATTTCCCAGTACTAGTTTCTGTAAAATATTTGTCTTCTTTTACATGACTTGATTATCTATTTAAAATTCTCATAATATGGGAAAAAAAGAACGGATTACAGGCATGAAGAGCAAAAAATCAGAAAGCAATCCCACTACAGTATCTCTTGTCTCCCTTGTAACACACTCTCTCAATAAAAGATGATACTGTGATATGAATTAGCATAGCCGTTTCATGATTATGGGGAGCGAAGCTTCTAGCAAAAAGAGACTAAATAGAATAGAACTCCTGCTATCTGCAAAGTTAATGAGAAGAATGGAGTGCTTTAAAAGTCTGTTCTTGCAAAATGACTGCTAAAATATAGTGTGGTGTTTTATTCCCAGCAGCAGCAATCTTGTCAGGAATATCAACCACCTCATCTCAGTGGAAGATTTACATTCCTGGAAGAAGCTGTGACCTGGAAAACGGAGGTTTGGAGCCATAAATTGGCTCTTCAGCTTTCACAGAGAAGTCAGAGCCTGTCTCTGACTCAACAGCAGCAGCTGGCAATGCTGGGGCACCAGGGACCTGGGAAAGGGCCACATCACTGGCAGGTTTCTGTCAGCTTGGCAGATTTAGAAAAGCAAGATGACGGAGGCTGCCAAAGAAACCCATTAAAGCATGGCCTAATATTTTTCTAATTTTTGGTTTGTTCATAGTGGGTTCCCACCCCCCTTTCTAGTAAGTACAGGAAATTTGCATTTGCTGCTGGTGCATTATTGAGTTTCACGTCCTGTTCAGCATCTTTATAAACTGCAAACAAGACATAATGGTCAACCAGCAATGCCTCATATGATGACACAGTCAATAATGCTAAACTGTGGCTGAATAACCTCCCTGCATTAATCTTGAAATAATTCACCAGACAGGAACATCATTATTATAAAAAATAATAACAATTAAAAAATAATTAAAAAAGGGGGTAAAAAAGCCCCTTGAAATTCACCCCAGGATCAAGAAAGATTGTTCTTTTATTCAAGTCTTACTGACAAAGCTTTTTAAATTTTCTCCTTGTGATTTATGAAACCTGCCAGCTAGATTTTACTCTGAGGTTTTAAAAAAAAATGTTGTGTAGGCTAGGATAGAGAGCAGGCCTATCCAACAAGGACTCTTACAGACCATAAGCCCTTAAATATGCGGGGAGATCTTTGGCTATGGCTGGTCTGCTCAGTGAGTAAACCCTGGTCAGTATGTCTGAACTGGTATGCTGTCCTGAAGGTTTCTATATACAGACTCAGCTGGGAGAGGCTGAGTAGATCAATTAATAATATGCTCAGATTTTCACAGCAAGAGAAAAAACTCCCCATTAAACACATAAAATCCAGTGACCATACTTTATTTTATACTCACAACACCTCCAGGCACATGTGCATTTTCCTAAAGTACATAAATATGGCTTTATGGACTTGCACAATGTTTTCAGAAATTGGCTTTTGCTTTGATTTTCACTGAAATGTGACAAACTTTCTTCATTATGCAGGTTTGCTTCCTACTGCAAATAATTGTCACTTTGCTAACTCTAGCAAGTGATTAAGGCTGAGCCTGCACTCAGTTCTCCCTATTTTGCTCATATTCTCTGGTGCAACTGCCTTATTTTTGCACAAAAATATTTCTGTTTCACTTTGTTATCCAAAATGACTCTATGACAGCTTTGATGCCCTCGTTTTACCCATTCCAGCTGGAATTGTGGAAACAGCCAATGCATTACCAAATAACTATAACCCTACAATTTTCTGCCTCATGACAGAATCAGAGATGATAAGAAGCTATTATTTACTGTTCAGGCCGTCAGAGCTCTACAGTCTCACAAAAGCTGGTAGACCATGTTTAGTCTTTGCATTAAAAAGCAGTTTCTCATAAAATCAGACTTTAAGCTGAACGCTACCCTTCAGCAAACAGTTGGAAAGCCAATGAGCAAAACAGAAAAAACAAAGCTGTTTCTACTAGAGAGACTTCCAAGGTTTACTTAGGTATGGAAGAGATTATAATCAATTAATTTCTTTAGGTTGAACAATAATAACGTAAAATTTAGAGTATCTTGACTGCAGCATGTTGTGATCTTGTACAGAGAGAATCTCTGGACATTATTTTCTGTTCCATACTGGGGAACTGAGGCAAGAGGGAGAAGCATAAACAGCCACCAAAGGCTACTCTCAGGGACAGAGGGAGAATTGCTTTGAAAACCCAGGTGCAGCTATGCCACGCTATTTTTCTTAGAGCAAAGAAAGCACTTTTTTCTCTTGTTTAACTCAGTGGGGGAGATCTCCGGAGTGACAAGCGTCTGATATATTCTAAACATATAAGACCATCCAAGATGCCCTCATAAGACCAGCAGACATGACATGGGACCTGCTGGTCTTCTGGCTTTTGAAGCAGCAGCTGAAGGCTGAGCAGGGTACTCTATTGATGCTGCCTGAGAAGGCAGTGGACACCCATGCCTGGGCACCTGAATTGCTCTCCTTTTCCTGAAGGAGACAGGGATTGGTATTTGTAGAGGATGGATACAGGACTGGCCTCAATGCCAACAGGAATGTGTAGGAAAAGAAAGTAAATTAAACTGTGAAACCATTTGATTCCTTCCCCAATGTTAAGGGCAGTAGGTTTCTTGCTCAAATGAATGGTGTATACAACAGTAAAAATTATCTTGGGAGACAGCAGTGCAACCCTTTGCACCTCTATTCACAAAATTCCATGTTGGGATTAAGTTTTTGACTTTTTGTCGTTTTGTGTGTGTGTGGGTTTGGGTTTGGGTTTGTCGTTTGTTTGTTTGTTTGGGGGGGGGGGGGGAGTTTCTTTGGGTTTGGTTTGTTTTTTTTTGTTGTTGGTGGTTTGTTTATGTTGCTCATTTACTTAGTTTCTTAGAATGTGTTCGCTGCTTTCTTGTAAAGCAGAGCCAGACCCAGTTCATGCAAGCCCTACGGTCTGTTTTACTATATGGGGTTTATTCTCCCTCCCTTTTCCCTGAGTCTAGCAGTGGAAACTAAGAGTGCACCTTATACACCCATAATACCTGCCCTTGCTCCGGGTACTTCTGTCAGAGATGATATCACCTACAAAAATCTGTCCTTAACAGCAACAGGCATAGAAGCCACAGAGGCAACAAGAGAAGAACCTATGGCAGATTTGCATCGTATATCAAACTGTGCAGTGCACCAGAAAATATAGCAAATTGATTCATTTACTTTACATCACTTTAACTTTGTAGTAGGGTTTAATGACCAATGTTAACAACTTTATGAGTCTGAATTTGCTTCCTGCTCATATAGGAACAACCAGATGTTCTAGAAAAGACACATATAAATAAGCTGAGAGGTCAACCTGGAGTTTTATTAGTGGACAGAAACCCAGACTGTACTTTTTCTGGATGATAAAAGATTACTGGTTCCCAGAGGGGATCTTTTATAGTGTCATAAATCCTCCATCTGGCATTCCATTCACTTCATTGTTCAAATATTTGCTATGTGCTGATGTATTGAATATTCTTTGCTTTTCTAATATCTATTCATTTGTGAACTTATTTTCTAGATACCCTAGTGGAAGGAAGCCCTGGTGGCATAATGTTCAACCACCTCATCTCTGAGAAAAACACACACACACATAGTTCCCCACCCCCACCACCCCACCCCACCCCGTTTGTTGATTTTTTTTTTTTTCCTGTAGAAGTTGTGTTGCTTGCACACTGAGAATTTTCTGACTAAACCTGGTTTTGCAACACTGGAATTTAGGAATGAAACATGACTTCCACAGACTCATCTAGGAATAGGAAGATAATGCTGAAGCACAAGACCTAGATTTTATAATGCTGACACATTAGTTTTACTTTCTTCCTCCAGAGGTGGAAGATCAGGTTCAAACAGAGGATGTATTCCCACAGTTAGACTTATCTAGAGAAAACTGATGCTTTAAAACTTTGGACAATGCACTTAGGTATCAGAGCTGTGGTTCAAATTCTGCTACAGTTTTCCTGCCTGATCTTTATCGGGTCATTAAGGTTACATATTCCAAACAGTTTTTCAGTGCCTACTAGGCAAGATTTCTTTCGTCCTTCATTAAATTAAACCATTTTGTTTAAGGCTAGCCTATGCAGCTATGATACCTCAGAGGAGGCATGAGCAGTGCTCAGAGGTCTCTTCGTCAGTGGGTCTCATCTCTTACAACTCTGCAGCTTCATTATCCCTGAACTGTCAGAAGTACTAAAGAAATGCCACCAACACTGAACCTGGGAGAGGAGGTATCAAGGACGTTTGACATCTAACTTCTTTGTTCCACGTTCTGAAACGATGCTCCAAGCTGTCCAAATGTACAGGTTGTAGAAATGTGCTAACCAGATAAAGCAGTTATTCTAGAATAAGTACCTGAGATACATATCTAAACATGTGTGTAGATGCCTCTGGAAAAGGATTCTGTCCATCTAAATTAAGGCTCTGGAGACCTTCACTTTTCTCCATTCATCTGGTGAAAATGTAAGCTCTTGGACTGCTTTATCTGAGAGTTTAAATATGGAAGTATGAAAATTCCAGTTTTCTCAGACTGGAGAAATCACAACTGCAGTTTCACTGTTCTGAGATGTCAGGATCAGACCAGGTCAAAGAAGAGCCAGTGACACTGCCACCACTACCTACTTCAACCTAAATTTGGCCAATTTATCTGCAGAAGCCCTATTGTCACCCTCACTATTCTAAGCTACCTTCTTTTCCCTGGTTCACCCTCTCCTTTCTTCTTTGGTCTTCAAACTTTCATCCAGGAGTGCATCTTCTGCCATAATTCTACAAGCCCCAGCACAAATGTAGCTTGAACCATGACCTATAAATCCTCCATTGGTAGAGATGTGCCAGGTCTTTGTGCCTTTGGGAAAGCCTCTGGGGAGGGCACATAATTGCTTTAGGTGGTCTTGAGAAACTGTATAACTGTAGTCACCCTTCAGGTCCCTCCAAACTCATAACCAGCCAGATCCAATATGGAAAACCTCAGTCATCCAGTCCAATACGAGAAACTCTACAGGGTGTCTGGGCAACGTGGACTCCACCACTCCCTCAGTGAGCTTTAAGTGCTCATGCTTCAGGACTTGTGTTTTGAAGTCCATGAGCAGCAAAGACAAAATTTAGAGAGATGCCAGGTTGGCTCAGGCAGGCTGAAAGTAAAGCCATGGATCTATGTATTGATGCCCACACACCCCAATTGTCACTGTCAAAGCCATATTCATATCTATTTTTGTTATCCTTCTTATTTCATCGTTAATGTTTTCTTTAGGGTTTTAATTACCTTTAAAGAAACATCTAATAATAATATTGTAGGTGAAACTAAATTTTAGCCCATCTCAGTCACCTATCCTTTATTTTCCATTCAAATGGTTTTCATTACCTTTTTCCCCTGGTATCTATAAGTCTGTTAAATGACGGAAGTCACTTTAAAAGGTTTTGAAATTTCAAAAGGGAGCTGAGATATTGTTAAATAAAAGATATTTTTAATGCTTTCTTTCTTGAGTTTTGAAATTCTTCTAATTTATTTCCTTCTTTAACAGGAGGTCCAAAGAATTCTATTACTGTTTTTTTTTTTTTGCAATGGGAATAAACTAGAAGCAACAGCAACCTGGGAATATCCTTCAGTGGGTTTCAGGAAGTCACTCAGTCCCATCTCTCTTTAATCTGTTTTACTACATTGCCTGTGACTTCTTGTTCCATCCCTGCTTAGCTGGCAGAGGGCCAAATGTATAATATCTATAGACCTGTAATACATACAAATATTATATATTTGTGTGTATTAATATTTATAATATTACATATTATAAATATATAGACTTCTATTTTCTCAAAACCTTAGAGTATGCTCACTGTCACATGCTATAACAGAAAAGTTTTTCATTAACTTTTTAACCTCACTGAAAACCAAATTCTTCTTGCCAGCCTAAGGAAATGGTGCTTAATAGCAAACTTCAACCTTTCTATGTGATTCAACATGGTGAAACAAAACATTTTGCTTCAGTAATGCTGGAAACATCATTTTAATTGAAAATGTCACAACAAAAAGCTTCAGCATTACTGTGTCAAGTCTCTTCATAATTTTTCTTTCAACAATGAACATTAATATTATAGCTTTTATCCTTCCCTCTGGGATTTTCCATAGCATGAAAATTTAGATTTGTGACTGGGATAATAATAATTTCTTCCTAAATTTACTTTTTTTTTTTTTTTTTTTCCCTGCCTTCTCTAATTTGATTGTGTTTTCTTTGGGGGAGAGGACATCTCTTATTAGATGAATTAATTGTAAATTATAAAATAAGTTCACATGAACTTGTTCCACTGGTGCTTACCTTTGATGCACTATCTACAGGTGAAATAAGAATGTGAATTTTAAAATATTTTTTCACATATGAAGGAATTCCTGAGAAGTTTGTAAAGTATATAGGAAAAAATTCCATTTGGTGATTTATAAATCCTCTACAGTTTCTAAGTTCTTTGTGGAAACTCCTTGTAAATTACTTTATAACTAGGGGCTAAAAGTGATTCCCAATCTATTCCCACATTAGCTGAGGAATATTAATACGCATGTACAGCAAAGTGGCGCCAACGCAGTAAAGAAGGAAAAACCAAACTCTCTCTTCCACATCAGATATTTGGACAAGCTCCCGATCAGCACTAGAATGTTTGGACATGCCTCTGAAGCAAATCTTTTCTGATGTTTGTAACTCATTAATCACAGTCCAGATATTGGAGAAATTTGTGTTAACTGCAGAAAATATTTCCACCCTTTTTATATGGCTTTCCCCAACTATTCTGCAACTCCTTGAACTTTGAAGGAGGTGAAACAGGAGAAATGGATGTGACTTACATCAAATTTTTTCCCCTAGTTAATCTCTGAGGTGTATGTCATGTAAACATACATATGTATATACCTATATGCTTCTATACACATACATGTATTCTTTTATATGTATGTGCATATACAAGCTTATATATAGATGCATACATACATATATTCTTTTATACTTGGAAAGAAAGTGATTTCTCTGCACACATAGATTTCTTCCCTGTCACAGTATTGTGGTCACCACCTTAATCAGCATCTGAATCTGAATGAAAGATTCACTCCTAGCACAGTTGCTTTACAGGCATTTTTGAAACCAACCAGCATCCAGATCTAAACTAGGATGGACAGGAGCCATGTCTGCCATCTGGCAGCCACTCTGTGAACTCTGTGTAACAAGCTGGTGGTGCCAGACCTCTTTCTTGCAGACAGATGCGCACCTTCCACTGACATTCATGGCTGGCATCAGTCACCAGACACAACAGACAGGTCAATCACTGAACTGGCATGAAGAGTGAGATGTTCTCCAAGTCACACAGGCATGCCCTCATGATTCTCTGCACTAAGGGAGAGCAGGATGTCTTGCTGACACAGGAACATAGGACATATCACTATGGAGTCAACAAGAGGCTTCCAGTTGGCTTCAGGACTACGTTTCCACCCACAGTCATTTGATGTGACAAACAGTTGTCAAATACTGCAGATTATTCATCTAGCTGATGGATGAAGTTTATCCCACTTCTCTCATTCCCTTTTTAGTTTTCAGATCATCACGTATCTGCCTAAGTGATAACCATCAACAGATGGATGGAGGGCGCAGCAGGGCTGTGCAATAGTGTGCATTTGCTTTCAGACTTCCCAGTGCAAATTTTCATGATTTTACTTCCCGATGGCAATATTTTGCCTCCAAAACCTAATTTCCAGGCTGTGGGAGTTTTTCAAGAATAAAATTCTTTCTTTCCCCCCTCTTCTTTTTTTTCCTCCCCCTCCTCGCCCCCCCAAGCTTGTCCTACATGTCTGGGAAGGAACAGGGTAAGGGACAGAACTGAGCATGTAATTGCCATCCATTGTCAACAGGGTGTTAAAATTTATTACTATAAACTTGTGGTTCTTCAGCACAAGCTGCCGTAGTATGGACTTTCAGCTTTAGTTCAGCCAAGAGTCTGCCTGTCACAGGGGCGCTTACAGCACTGTGCAAGATTGATAGATATCGTGGGCCAAACCCATGCTGCACAGTGGAAAATGATGCAGAGAAACCTAAGCAAACCGTAAATCCTTATACACAGGAGAATAAAACACCTCACCTGAGATTATGTATTGTAATTGTGTAAAGCATTATGTATTTTGAGGGATCATGGACTGTTAGCTCTGGGACAGCCCTTGACTGACAGATCTATAGTGTTTCAGAGACACTTGGTGCACGATGGTGGTGTATGCTGTATGTAAAGATGATAGGTGGACTCAAAGATCTCAAAGCCTTTGTTCCTTTAATCTAGGAGTTTAAAAAATCACCCATGCATTTAATCCAACAGAGACAAACCCTGAAAAAGCTGAGCATGCCACTGCACTCAATTTTTTCTCGGGGAGACAGTAGGAATGAACAACCATAGCAAGTTACTCCTGTGAATAAGCTCCTAGAAAGCGCTAGAATGCCAAGCAAAGTCCAGATACTAGTCCGTATGTAATAAAAAAAAAAAACCCACACACAAAAAAACCCTGCACAAAACCATAAAACTAAGAGGATACTCGATGTTATATAGAAAGTGAGGAGAATTCTCTAACTGCTGACTAGCACAGTCAGATAACAAGATCATTGCAGTCCAAATAAGCGAGATGGATGCTTATGTAAGGTAGCTATCAGCTGCCTTTCAGATGAAACAAAAAATGAGAAGAAGAATGCATTTTACTTTCAGATAGAAAATGCTAACAGTGTTAACTTGTTGGGGAACCCAGAGCAGGGCTACACTATGATGGATTGAAGCTAACAGAGACAGAATTGAAAGAAGCCTGAACATAAACACATAAATCAGGGATTACATCAAGCTGAGATCATGATAAATATGTTCTGAACATTTCTACCGGGCAAAGTTAAGTTTGAGATTTAGGAAGCATGTAATAGGCCAGAATTAAAACACAGCAGTATTGAAAACTGACTCTATCCTGGGGGCATGGAAGAAGTGAGGGTTTTTTCCTTTTTTTTTTCTTGCTACTGCTGAAGCACCATCACCACACAGAGTGCACAGAGTGCTCGCCCTCAGTGCAGGCTCATACGAGTATGTTTTAGCAGACAGGAGGGTGTCTTTTCCAGTACAGCTGACCCTTAGCAGCAGCCATGCAGGCAGTTTGGATAGGAGACTGCTGCTCAACTATGTGACCATTTCTTTCTTTGTGCTAAGAAATTAACATTACAAGCTCTAACACAAGTGCTAGACAGAAATATCTTCTTCCTGTGGAAGTCCATGTGATATTAAAATATCTAATGTTAATTTGATAACTACCTCATAACCTCCTCTGTCTTTATTCCAAACAGGTTCCCAGAAAGTAATTATTTGGTCATATGGAGTGGGGAGGGGGGGGGGGGGGGAGAGGAAAAGGAGGGGGGGGAATAATAATAATTCCAAAAGCCTCTCCAGCAGCTGCCTTTCTTGGTTAAGAGAGAATTGCAGTGTGAAGAACGCTACAGACGTTCATACACAGAGGTAATGTTTCCCACCTATAAGGCACCTATAAGAGGTCTACACGAATATTTAAACATCTTTTCTTTTTATATCTGTGTCTAATAATAATCTTGACTTTTTAAAAGGCAATGAAAATGTAGATAGACAAACAGTTTTTTCCAATATTAACAGTACTGTACACTAAATCCTTAGGAATTTGAGGAATCAGCAAGAGGGGTTTGGAACTCTTCCAGTACAGAGAGCTTTAAATTAGCCCTGTGATAGCAGGGGTCTAGAGATCATGATACCCTGGGGTATTTCCTCAAAGTAAACTCTTATTAGTTTAACTATTTATCTTGAATGAATTAATTGCAGTGTGAAATGGATAGACTCAACAATACCTCTGGGTGCAAGGAAAAGATAGTGAAGCCACCATGCTGGTTCAGTGCTAGCAAAAGAAAGGCTTCTTCACAGCTCAGGACTTCATGGTGGTAGGTGCCAGGTTTGCTTGAGCTCTGATGTGGTGTAGAAGGGCCTGGCAATGTACCCCGGATGCCATCTTTCCTTTCTCATTGCTATTTCTGAATTGAAATGGCTTCCATTAACATCTTATGTCACCACAGAATGAAATAGAAAAAGAGCACTGGAGAAGGCAAATGGTCTATGATGAAGCACAGGAACATTTTTACAAATACACCCACATCCATGCCACTCCTTCAGTTTATATTGACAGTCAATGAAACCAGCAAGTGAGAATTACATTACGAGGGACAGAACAGATGGAGAACATTAGATAGATCATCTGGCTCAATTCCTGGTGTGGGATTGTTCCCTTAGGTTCATTGGCTAACATTTTGCCCAGAATTGTATGAGTCAATAAGAAAACAGAACAAAATTCAAACAAAAAAAGAAAAAGAAAAGAAAGAAAAAAAAAAAAAAAGGCTAGAACAGAACAGCAGCAACAAAAGCAAACCTTTTGGTAATGATTCAAAAACTTCAACAATTCTACAGCAAACAGGAAAGATTCAACATTACCTTCCACAATTTCAGGCAAAACATGTCTTTTAATGAATATTGACTCCATTTTAATTGTTGTATTCAGCATCTGATGTTTACTTAATGAAGACAAATCTAGACAGAGCAGAAAAATAAGTATCTTCCATCATAACTGTTCTCCTATATTTCCCACCATCCAAACTATCAGGACAAAATTGAAGTTCAAAACTCTAAAAATGTTGACATCCCACCCTGAAAAATATATTTGAAAAGTCAATGGACATAAGAATGCAATTTGTTTGAATACATCATGGGTCTTGTTTAGAAAGTGATGGAGATACACCGTCTTCATTGAAGGGAGTGGAAACCTTCACCTTCAGTGAAGATGACTGAGGTGAGGAAAGGCATGTTCCAGCCTTTGTTCCCATTCAGTTCAAGCTGACTGAACTAACCAGAAACAGTAGTAGAACAGGTTCTGCAACACCTCAAAAGTGAGTATGCACTTTCCCTGCCTTGAAGGATTTCAGGAAGGCATAACAGGTAAGGAATAACTGTTCTGGACTCCCTCCATGCATACAAGTCCTAAACTACCTTTTCCAGTTTTACTAATTAGCTGCTGCCATAAGTTATGGGAGGTCATTCTGGACTTCATAAAGAATCAGTACATTTAAAAGCCATATTTTTTTTTTTAATTATTCATGATCATTTCTATGCTTTTCTCATAACTTTATTAACAGAGTAAAATGTAGCAATTGTACCAGTAAGGCACGGGAGTAGATAAACTTCTCAAGAATATTTAAGTTCTTTGAAGACAAGAACATCTTTTTTGTTTGTTTAAGCTCCTTTCTATTCATCCCCTTTTGGGAAAAAATTGGGAGCAAGTTTATGTTGCAGAAGCAGATGTCACCTCCTAAGTGCCAGGCCAGCAGTAGGTGACAGCTGCAGAGAACCTAGTACTCTGCTTCTGGTGGGACACGAGCATGACCTCAAACAAACCATTCACATAATTTTGCTGTTTCCAAAGCCCTGTGACCCATTTCTGCAACTGAGTTGACACTGGCAACTCCAAATCAGTACATCCAGCAAACCCCAGGCAAGTCAGGGATGAACAACGTTGCTGCCTGCACATTTTGGGCTGGGGTAACATGGCATAAATCTTCCACACAAATGAATTTTAAACCCTTTGATGGTACTTTTACTTCTTTAAGGCAAGGATGTGTGCAATCATCATCACATGGCATGATCATTAAGGTCAGATGCAATCTCCTGCTGTTAGAGTAGGAGTCCCCTTACTCACAGCTCACCTACTTTTCCAGATCTGATTACAGCAATTACTAGAAAAACCACAGCTCTCTTGCAGCCAGGTTCCTGCATTAGCTTCTTAAGAAAGCAGGCTGCTAAGGTGTTCCACCCCATCAATTACAATTAGCTATCCCTTTTCTTCCAGTGGTTGATACAAACTGGAATTTGTTAGGAGTGCTGATTCATAATGCTAATTGCAGAGTTAATTTTACCTGGGAAGACTTTGAAGCAATTGGCATTCAATGAGAATTAGCATTATTATTTTTCCACCCTGTAACTGAAATCAAGTGTTTTGTGAAGTTCTGCTTTACCACGCGTTACGTTCTCTTGGCAGCAATGCAGTCTGTTTGGGAGTTCGAGCTGCGAGCTGCTTTACTTT
This sequence comes from Falco punctatus, assembly GCF_963210335.1. Lineage (NCBI taxonomy): Eukaryota > Metazoa > Chordata > Aves > Falconiformes > Falconidae > Falco > Falco punctatus. The sequence goes on from NC_137586.1 coordinate 6,376,355, forward strand.
CCCACAGATCTGTATCTGTTTATGTCAGCCTGAAAGCTCTCAAAGGCAGGGATCTCTGTTAGGATTATCTAGCAAAAACTTCAATTTATATCGATTCATATCAGTTCAGTATAGACTTTCTAGGGTTTCAGGATTTCTTTTTCCTAAGATAAATTTATGTTTTCCACTATGGGCTTTATAATCCTCAGCAATGCACTGGTTGAATTATTCTTATTTAACAGACTTGTGCTATGTATCCCTCACAAAGGGTAGATAATATTGTGTCTCTGTGATCTCTGTCATAACTGGATTTCAGAGTACTCTAGTAAAATAAAGGAAGTTAAAAGAAGGTAATTTAAGTTAATTAAATTACTTTGGGCTTCCCTAAATAATCGGGCTTTGGGATACTTGCAGGGAGTCATGCCATCACTGAAATTTAGGTCATGATTTTAATATGAAGCAGTCACTGGACCGATCCAGGATTGCTGCTGCTTGGACTCCCTGTTTCTCAACAGAGAACTTAAAAAAAAAAAAAAAAAAAAAAAAAAAAAAAAAAAAACACAAATGAAAAACACAAAGCAAAAAGAAAAGAAAAACTAAAGATCCTTAGGGTTGTAATAGAGGCGGATGTTTAATATATTTTTTGGAATTATGTAGTTTGTTGTATTGATTGCATCTCTTGCATAGTCCTACTGCCCAAGCTACGGTCTTTTCTTTTCCAGCCCCAGTTTTTTCCTTTCCCAAATCTCCATTGTTCTTCACAGAACACTGCCCCTCTTGGGAAAAAAAAAAAAAAAAAAAACAAACAAAAAAACAAGAGAGAGAGAGAAAATCAAAACCCAGACCTTATACTTGTCCTTTCTCCAAATACAAACATTAATTTTTCACAAGACTCAAACATTTAAAGGACTAGTTGGATATCCAATTTTATGTCCAACTTTATATCTAATTATTTGTTATGGAAGACTTTTGACAAAACTAGCCTGTTTTTAACTGTGCAGTAATTAGACTTACAGGGGTTTGGAATCTTAGTTTGGTTTGTTCTCATTAGTTATCTCAACAGGTGTAGGTATATCAGCAGGTAGATCAATAGGCAGACCAACACAGACAGCCTTGACTGTAACCAATTATTTTATTTAGTCTCTGAACCACTCAGATATGAACAAGCTCTAGCCTAAAAGCTGTGGGGACAGCCATTTAAGAGACAACAGGTTTTGGCTCGAGCTCATGACTGGCTTCTGTACTACAAATGTCTCTAATATACCTGCCTCAGTGCATCTGTGGAGAAGACATTCAGCTGCCTGGACTCAGTGGCAGAGACAAGCTCTGTGTCAGCAGGGTGCCAGGGCCAGCCCTCCTGGCTGACTGCCTTGGAGGAGAGCTCCTTCAAGGATGCTGCAGCCACGTTTTCCCACTGAGATATCATTTACAGTCACTAGAAAGCTTCCAGTATAGAGAAAATCACATCTTCTGTCTGAAAAGAACATATTTTAATTTTCTCATTCACCACCCCTAATTACTTGTACATATTCACATTTATCTATATATTTGTATGCTCAGTGGATTTAATTAAATTTAGGCACCTAAGTTGTGTTTATTTTGGGGGCACTTAGTGAAATGATCTCTAAAAGCAGGTGTTCCATTTCCCTAATAAGTGAGTGGGAAGAGTAAGACTTCTACTGGAGACCTCAAGCTGGGAGATCTCTCTACCAAAGGCTGAGCAGTCAAATCAAGAAGATGGTATGTTATTCAGGTATCCCTAAAGAGGGAGTAAAAATGTGTCCTGCTTCCTATGGGTACAGACTGTGGGCTATGAACCTGCAGAGTCTTTCAACCTCACTGGTGGTCTCCGTAAGGATATAAGGAAGTCCTTACTAGTGTACTTGATTTAGATACATGGTGACCTTCCTTCAGCCCTCTTTAAAGATATGAATGCCATAAATTTCTACTAGTCCATCTACAAAAAATTCCTTAAACTGGCTTTTCTTTCAGAAGCCAGACAGTTCTTACTTAAACAAAACACTGGAGCAGATAATAGCTTCACCTGCCACCATTTTATGAAATGGAATACCATTTTTTATAAAATGATTTGTGGTTATCCAGTGGTGAATGGTATTGATTTCTCTCTGTGTTCCTTGCCTGCTCAATTGTTTTTGTAATAATAAATGCATAATGTATGTTAAACAGATCTGGCTGATCTTGAAGTTTTATTTTTCCATACTCATGTATACACTACATACAATTTGTCTCCGGCGGCCAATTAAAACTCCATATGTCCAATGTGTTGATTTCTGCTGTAGTGGCTTTGAAGCAATTTCAGGTTTATTTACAGACGAGAGATCAAGATGACAAAAAAACCTCACAAAACTATGCAAGGAAGACAAAAGAAAACTTTTCCAGAGAGGTTTCTAACTGGTTGGAGAAAAGGTTTGAGTTACATCAAATTTTTATTATATTTTGGTTCTTTTTTTTTATCACCTAGGTAAAATGTCCAAGGTTGCCAAATCAAACCAAACAAAACCGCAAACTTACTTGTACAACTATATTTTGCGTAGGAAAACAAAAAATAAGAAGGCCTTTCTTTTCCTTTTCAGAACATCGTGTTGATTGAAATGAATGCTCATATAGGTAGTTTCCTTCTAAGTGATTGTATTTCACTAAAGGAGAGATGTATCAATGCATTCCCAAACAGTTCAAAGTTCTCTGAAAAAAGTGATCTGCAACTGAAATTCAGGTTGGTTGGAGGGAAAACTAAGGCTGTTAGCTCTGCTTAACTTTGAAAATTTTACTGAGGTATATTTGTTTGGAGGCTGGTCTCCATAGCCTTTACATATATTCAGTAAAGAGAAATAATTCACAATGCAATTCAGAGACCTTAAATTAGACTTTTGCTACCCATCATATATCTTGAAGCTTACGGTTACTAGACACCTAACACAAACACATAAATTAGGTGCGTAAAATAAAATGCTGTAAATTTTGTATCATACTTTCTTAAATATGATTATAATTTCCAATGTATCTGTTGATTTTCACATGATTCTAAAGGTTGTATGGTGGCCTGAGAGACACTAGGCATTGTACAAAAAGATGCCTCTCATGAGGATTTATAAGGCCAAAGGCCAAATGTAAGTGACTTCAGCCACTGGAAAATATGAGAATTGCTTTGATTTGCAAGCTTTGTAAATGGACAAAGCCAGAGAGAATGTAATTTATACTTAAGTGATGGATCAAAAGGGTGCGGTGAACATGGTTCGAGTAGTTAATGATGATAAAGAATTCAGGGAAATGCTCACATCATCAGAAGGATTTAATAGATTTCACCAGTCCTCTTTCTCTTCTCCTGTAAAACTCATTTACTAAAGGCTTTAGGTGTGAAATTGCTTGTTTTCTAAATAATAGAGATACAAGATCAAACTATCCCGTACTATGTGGTATTGAAGCAAGAAAAAATGTACCTTAAAATGAAAAAACAGCAGTGAAAATAATTAATTAACGTTTTTCAATCTTCACAGAAAAGCTTTAAAAAATTGTGTATGAGAGACATACATCTGGATAACAAAAAGTTCAGGCCTCAATGTTTCTACAAACATAACGCAAAAGCTCTCTGAGATTTGCTACACAACAGCTCACAGGTCTGTGGTTTGCTCTGGATCGCAGACTCCTGCGGTCTCCAACTTTCAAAGCAGGGAAAACCAAGCATGACCTGACTGGAGACTGAAACCACATAAAAAAAATCCTACCATTTTGAGTATTTATGGCTTTTATTTATCGGTGCAGTTACATTGACATTACTGCATCCATTTTCCCAAGCTGGTACCAAATCCCTGAGGTATGTGGTCCCATATTACTTGCTGCACTCTCCGTTCCTCCATTTTCTTTGTATTACTCCTTCAGATCAGAACAGGACCCTCCCTGCAGCTTAAAACCAGAAGCACGTAGTGGTGACAGAACCAGCAACGGTGTATGAACTTTAAGAATACCTGCAGTGAACCAAGCTGAACTTGGAGATCCTGCTCACCTGCTATTATTTAGCCAAAGGTACAACGTTTTACATTCAAAGCCACACGTATACACATACATAAGGCTTCATTTTGTTGGTTGTTGGTCCAACATGTCATGCACTGACTTGGTAGAACAGCAAGCTTGGATGGGATTCATTCACAGATTAAGACACCTTCTTCTAAACATCTGCCCTAAGATCACATGGAGGCTCAGGGCATTGTTGCCAGCACATAGCACCTTAGTGTCACTTCAGATAACGTATGGTATCCCACATATCCACGTGACTCCAGCAACCAGGCCCTGTGATCTATGAGGTAGCAGCACTATGTTGGAGGAGTAGTTGGAGGCAGGTTATACAATAATTAGGCTACACTAACACCTACCACCTACACTAAAGTGCTTTAAATGGAAATGTTTGGGCAGTAAAATTCTTCCCACTGTCATGACAGGCACAGGAATGAATCTGAGGTTCAACTGCTCTGCCATGAAGGGTTTTCTGTAGAGGCTCGACTGTTTTCAGTTTAAGCTTCTATGGACTGGGGTCCTAAATCAGTTACCAAAACAGAGGTTCCTAGTGTAATTTTTGATGTCTCATTGCTATCCTCCTGAAGAGGTAGGACTTATGCAGGGCTATTTGTGTTAAGTAGATACCTCTGAAATGCTGAGGTTTTTCAATTTGCATTACATGGCCATGTTAAAGCCACTTAAGTCCTAGATCTGTCTTAGGTCTCTTTGGTGACTGTGGTAGCAGCTTTGAAACCAAGCACACATGAAGAATCCTGAATACATTTGCTTAATTTGGAACCATTTTCCATCTCCAGTTTCCACATAACAACACATTTTCACATTTGTTTTTTTTTTGTCCTATATGATAGTCTACACTGAGAAGGTCATCAGATGTTCTCCAAGCCTTTAAACACCTGCCCCACGCTAAGTGGGTTTAGTGCCTACAGTATTACTGTACTAGTAACTCATCTGCCAGTTACTTTGGGGATAGTAGAGGCTTAGGAGAATGAATGAAAGGATGAGCAGAGAGACCCATTCTTCCAGCAATTTCCTGAGTTGCCATTTGTTTTTACACTTCCTTGTTTATAGCTGTTGACCTACCCATCTCCAGTGAATTTGTTTGGGTTTTTTGCAACACATTCAGGAAAAGACTTTTCTCATTGCCTCCTCTTGTTGGATCTCACACCAGGGGCAACTATCTACTCACAGCCCTTTGATGGTCCCAGGGACTGAGGGGTTCTGGGTGCTCCCTTTTCACCACAAAAGTTACAGGTCTCCCTCCCCTGAAATTGCTCCTCTGATCGTCACAAAAGGTCTTTGATTAGCCTTTAACAACACAACTAAGCATACAGCCTGGAACAGCCTGATGATACCAAATGGTCACCTCTACCCAAAGAACATTTGTGATTACAACAGCATGATCACCTTGTACACATTTAATAGCTTAATAAGATTTTCAATGATTATATTTCATAATGAGAAATCCTGCTAGACGAAGAGATGTTCTATACAGCTCCATGGGTTCCTTGTGGGAAAAACCACTCTTATTAAATGCAGGGTTTGGTGTCCTGCAGGTGGCCGCATGCCCTCCCACATGCAGTCTGAGCCCACAGCCCAAACGTTACAGCACCTGCAATGGATGTGGGGCCACAGCTGCCATGAGAACCACTGTCAGGTCCTCCTCTGCAGTGCTTAATTCTGGGACAGCGTGGGGATGGAAATACAAATGGGTAGGGGAAGCAAAGCTGTGCATTTCAATGCGGTGTTTAGCTCCCATGTAACTTTAATGTTGGTGTGACACTCTACGTGAGTGGTTCTAGGGTCAGAGACCCTATACATGAACCCTTGGTGCAACACAAAAAAACCAAACTTACTTGTTACCAATTTCTAGTTAAAAAAGGTCTAACGTACTCTATTTGCAAGCACGCACAACCTGAAGAGGGAAAGTGTAACCTTTACCAGTGGTTTATTAGCTTCCAAAAGACCGTTTCCATCAGCAAAAGCAAGGCCATTTGCTAGGAACCTATTTAATTCTCACTGCTGAATCTGATGTGGGTTTACATATGATACAAATTTACTAATAACGATAAAATGGTCACTGAATGTATGATCCTTAGATATCAGGGGTCAGATTACTTTCATTCCAGTATACACTAGCAGAGAGGGGAGACCTTCACAGAAAAGCTGTTAACTGATCTTTATGCTTATAATGATGTTTTGTCTAATTTTACATGGAATGAAAATGAATTGCTTGCTCATTTAACAAAAGGTGCTCCATTTAGGATAGTACCCCAGTAGTCCGTTATTGTTCCTTAATCTGCAGTGACAAAAGTAGGGCTTTTACCTTGCAGATTGGTTATTTCCTTCCAAATTTAGAACTGTCTTCCTCTTCCTGAACTTCATAGTGCACAGCAAGATCTAGGACATGGTTTAAAATAAAACAAAAAAGAAACAATCCCAGGACTGTTAACTACGATATAAAAAAATACCAGCTCTAGACTTTCCAAACAGATAGAATCATAAACCAACAAAAATAACAATGTACCACAGAGCCTATTGCAGTGGTAACATCTGTCTTAATTATGTAAATGCAAGTCTGTTGTCAAGCATCAAGTTCTTTTTAATAAAACCTCAGAGGTAGCCAATTTGTATCACTTAAACGGTTGCATTTCACATATACAAACTGCATTTTAAAGTATGCATCCTTTATGTACTAGTTGTGAACTGAGAGTTATAATGCTAGCGCTCATTGTTATGGAACATGATGAGAAGCACAAGGATTCCCCAGGGAGTTCTGACAAACTGCTTCATAATGGTCCAAGTTAGGGCACTGGGCTACTTTCCCTGTCTGACACTATTGCATATTACATTTCCAATGGGAAGAGTTATTTTAGCTAAGGTAAGCATGTTAGACTAAGCTATCAGCAGTCTGTGTGTGATACCTACAATTTGGTGTAAAGTTAGAGTAAGAAACTCTCCTGATTTTATAAGTTCTTGGACTGCGGTATGACTTTGAGGAAAATAGTTTGCTGACACACAGCTTCTGACCTCCTACACTTTAAACATGCAGCTTTTGCTGTTAGCTTCTATGAAATCAGAAACATGCCCATGAAAATCAGTGGCTGCACTGTGACAGATGGGCTACTCATGTAGACACTGTCCCACAGTAAATTAAGAGCAACAGTATTTGCGTTCTGTGTTTGGACAGTTAGGCAGGTTCTTACCTGCTGAAAGTTAGCTTTTCACCATAGATTTTGTGCTGTCCTTATGAGTCACAGCATCCTGAGTGAAGGGAGGAAACGACAGAGTTGGCTTGAGCTACCACCAGCACCTCTGCGGCTCCACAGCTGGTCTGGGATTTTGTAACATAGGGGATAGCAGTACTGCACTGTGTGCCCCCCTGTCTCAATCAACTGCATGAGCAAGTTCATCTATTTATGAAATCCAGTAAGGTACTCAGAGTTTATAGTTCCAATCCTGATGTTTTTTATTAAATCTGTAGTTGGATGGTTATGACCTTCTGACAGGGTTAACTTCTCTGAAGTACTTCCCCCGTCCCCCCACACTGCCCCTGGAACCACTACTGGCACTTGTACCATCACGTGCTGAGCAACAGACTGATGATCTGAGGTCAGAGATAGGCTCCAGACTAAAACTCAAAGTTGTGTTTTCTCCTCTTCTGTGCTTTAGCCATGAATATTTTCCCAAATCGATTATTTTTTTTATTGTAAACCCTGTTAATGGATCAGTTGATTCTCCCTGTAGGTTATTCTGTGGTTGCTGAGCCATTCTTTAAGCATGAAGGACACAGCAACCTGCAGGCTACAGTATGCTTTAGGGCGTAACCACTACTACACTGCCTCCTTGAATGATGTTTTTCTGGTTGCCACATTCCTTCTTTATTTTGTTATTCTTACAACCCCCTTTTGCAAAATTAGGGCTCTGGTCACAAACGCTCCTCTGCTTTTTACAACTTCTAAGCACCTCAAAAGCTGGGCAATTTATTTTGCTTGACTGTAACTTTTCACCTTTCTCTTTTGTAACATATATCCTTCATTTAGGAAAATGAATTTACTAGTCTGGACTGTGTTATTCTCTTCTGATGCAATGGAGATTAAAAGTGAGAACTCCAGCAACCTCTTTCACATCAGAGGAACCCACAGACCTGTAGATCTCTTGTGGATCATTTTTGGCACCTTCTTACCTCAGGACTGATTCCTGGACATGTATCTATTCAGTTACCCTATTGGCATTCAGGCTATACCGATAGTGTGAGCTCCTAGAGTACACCCTTGAAATCATCCTGGACATCCATATACCTTAAGCTTCTCCCTTGAGTTATATTCTCATCCCTGGTCCTGGTCCCTCTCTATTCCACCCACCACAAAAATTCTCCATTACCCCTACTGTGTTTCTCAGCCTACTCCCCTTTAAGGTATTTCATCAGCTAAATTACCTAAGAAGCCCAGCAAAATTGTTACCATGAAAAGAAAGCAACAGAAAGACAACCCCAACTCTGTTCTCCCTATATTCCCTTCTTTCTGTTCAGGATTTCTGTTAATGAGTAAAACGGGTGGTTTTATATTTCTGTGACAAGACAATTCGTGGCTCCATTTTTTCTGTACTGCCTGAGCACATTTGTCACAGTCCAGAGTCCAGTACACTTAGACATGACTGTCAGGGAAACAGCAAGTGAATTATAGCTCGGCTTAGGTTAAGGTTAGACCTCCAAGTTGGCAGAGAGATAAGTCCTGGGTAAACTAGACAGCTGTGGACAAAACGGACAACTGAAGCGCCTAGAGACCTTAAAAAAAAAAAAAAAAAAAAAAAAATCCATCGAGTTAACCTTTACTAGGTAGCAGAAAGCACAGAGGAAAATGTGAGAGGTAGAAGAGGAATAGGAAAGGTGAATCATAGAGCAAGACTAGACTGCTTAATCCACATCCCCGGATAAAACAGAGAAATTGAGTCTGTGCTGTTTAATGTAGGTCACACCTCAGAAGTGAAAAGCAGATACAATTCCTCTTGAATGAAGAAAAAAAATCAGGACCTAAATAAAGGGGGTGGGATGGGGGCTGGGGGTGGGGGAATGGTCAGATTTGGCTTTCAGCCCCAGTTTATGATCACAAAGTCTGGGAACACAGTACCTGGGACATTAAAGGAGAAAAGAAACATGGAAAGAGTGGCATTTTGTCAGTAACTGTTTCTTGCTGGAGAAAAAGGGAAAGTGAGTATGTTAAGGAATTGATGGATCTTTAGAGCCCAGATGTTTAAGTGTTTTACATTTATTTAAGGAATAAAAATTGCAACAACATGAAGTATTTAAATATGAATGGACTGATTCAAGTAACATCAGGAAGGCAGACTAACAAAAAGTAGATGCGGTGCTCTAGTTGTGAAGATGACCATGTAAGTAAGAAAGGCTGAGACGCTGAGACGTTGTTGATCAGCTAGTCCTTCCTGGAAGGTCTGCAGATCACTCACCCATAGGCAGATTAATTCCTCCATTACAAGTATCTAAAAGAATCTATCTACAAAGATTTGTCTGTATATGACAAAACTGCCATTATTATCAATGGAGATCAAGTCAGCGTATAAAATTAAATACAGGCACGTACTCAGCTGGTCAAATATAGGCGTCTACTTTGGTTTTCTGCCCAGAATGCAGTATTTACCCACCTGTTGCTGATAATGCACACTCTGATTGAGGAAAAGGCACCTGTCTTGATTCAAAACTAAAATAAATGAGTTAGCTAGCTGGTTGAGTGAGCAAACTGAGCTAATTAACTTCATTGTTATCCCATTCCCATACTGGCAAGAGTCAAGTCAGCTCAATTCCTGAGGCCTGATGGTTTGTAACTGAAAGCAGCACGTTCAGTACTCCCTGGAAAACTGAAAGAGGACTTATTTGTGGTAGGAAATGGGACAAAAATAAAAGGATGTTTGGGACTTGACCCATATGAAAGGTTAACTGTGAATTTACAGAACCTGAGTTAGGCTGTCAATCACTCCCCAACTTCCAAGGGGCTCATTGTTTGTTTGTTTGGGGTTCTTTTTCCCCCCAGTTGGTAGAATATGTCACTGGTGTCTTCTTCAACTAGCATCTGACAACAAATCACCTACTATAACAGTTACTTTAGGAAAACATTTAAATATTTTCCCCTGTAACTGGAGGAAATGGGTGCTTTCACCACAGCATTTCTAATAGTGAGGATTTTAACACAGCCTCTCAGCAGTACTCCAGGATGTTTTCTTTAGAGTAAACAAAATACAAAATAAAATATAGCTGTTATAAACTGTTAATTATGGTTTATAATAGTAATAATCCCAGCGAATTTGATCATTACTGTAGTTAATGATCAGTTTGTTAGGGTTTAACTGCCTTTAGTTCCATCTAGGGATACCCAATTAGCAAACCAGTCATTAAATACTAGTAATGACTAATTATTCAAGGATTAAAAGCTTAAAGATAAATAAAAGCGAGATTGAAACCCTTAAAATTAATGCGTTAATGTATCCTTTCCTCAGCATGAGTTACAGACTACATTCTGTCTGTATGACTAGTATGCTTTCTATAAAGGATTCATTTCCCTTTAAATAAGTTATTTTTTTTAAATTCTCTCCAGATGTTTAATTCACATACATATTGGTCATTGTTTCCAAAGCCCAAATATTTCCATTTAATTGAGTGCTTTCAATAATGGTAAAATTGTTAACTTCTTTCCAGTGTTCAGCATGCTCTTAGGGGGTCTTTAAAGCCTTGTTTGATTTCCTTTGCTTTCATGTTCCTGGCCACATCAAGCCAAACTGCCTTCATTTAGCACAAGTAATGTTGTTTGCTATGTAAGACATCAAATGTACTTACACAGCAGAATCAAGATGACCAGATCTTTCTGGGGAAAGCCAACACCAGATGACTACAGCAGGGACCAACTTGCACCTTTTTAGTTAGTTCAGAACCTGGTGTTTTGTGTATGGTAAGAAAATGACAACTGTAGAAAAGGCAAAGGCAGAATAGATAGATTGTTGTGCTAGAGAAAACCTGGAGGCATAGATATAGTCCAGCTAGGATAAATATCCACAAATATATAGGTTTATTTAGGACATAAAATGTAGCTGCTGAGTGCCAACAGAATGTCTGCAGGCCACTGGAGTCTTGCAGATAGAGGTTAATGTAATTTAAGTAGGGCAAAATATGTATGCTAGCTTCCACATCAGTTTACTTTTAACTTGTGTCTATTTATCCAAACCTATCTGCTTTACAAATGAAGCACAAATAAACTATGTGGTGTTTTCACAAGGGACTCCTCAGCCAAAGCAAAAGCAAAGTTAAATTTGACAAACCAGGAAATTGCAGCATTTGTTCTCAATCTAACTACAAAGGATAACAGTAAACTATATAACCCAGTTATTTAAACATGATGGCTGAATAATCCCGAGACTACTTCATACTTCAGGAGAGTTACAAGTGCCAAGACGCTGCAGGGAGACAGCTTACATTTCAAGGGAAAACTGCTTTTGTGCAGTGTTTCCTTCTTTCCCTGAATTATTCTGAACTATTACAGTGGGAGTCTCTTGGGAATATTTTGTGCCAAACAATAAAGTTTCTCATAGCCCTCTTTTTGATATGATATTTGTTTAATAAACCCCAGGACATCCTCTGCTTAGAAAAACTATAATTGCTCTGTTAAAGTCAGTGGATCCATGACTCCTTAATCCCATCATTAACCTAAGCCCTGTGAGCGACGTTATTGAAGAGACACACTATTTTTTTCACTTTCCTGTTCTTGGGATCTTTCATAGCAGATGTATAATTCACCATGTTTAATGCTATAACTGAATTAAACCCAACATTATTTTTGCTTCATGAATCTGGAATTAAAGTCTCCAGCAGCAGAAGGTCATTTTTGAGTTGGTCAGAGAGAACACATGCACACGAGCTTCAAAAAGACTCTTGTAGTTAAAACTTCCTATCTGGCTTTCACAGGAAAAAATGTAGACGAAAAGCTCAGATTAACTATACTGCAGAAATATCCATTTTTTTCTATATTGACTGAAACGAATCATGCAAACGTACCCATTTCAGTGGTACAGACTTCATTTCCAGAATAAATTCTACAGCTGAGTCTTGATGAAGTAAATTTGATTTGTTTTCTTTCTGTAAAAGTTTTACTAGCTGAAAGTTAATTCTGATATGTTATTGGTGAAATGGGAAAGAAGACATGAATACCAAACAAAAGCTATTTTTTTTCTTTTGGCCCTGAACTCTAGTGTTTAGTTCCAGGTTGGCTTACAGAAGCTCCAGACTTCTTCAGACATTGAAAACGTGTTAGAAAGAGGTTTTAGCGGAACGACTCCATGTTTACATCTAAATCAGCTGGTAGGTACAACCAGCATGTGTGATGGTGACAGTCGATGAAAAATGACAGTCACAAAATCAGGCTTGCCTATGCTGAAACTGCTGACTCTCATATGTGCAAAACTTTAATTTTTCAGCATTTACAGTTATAATTGTATTGAGTCTGTGTGCGTATAAGTGTTCGTATTTTAAACAACCTTCAAGAGATGAGATTGCCAGCGTGCAGTTTTCCCATCTCCTGCCTGGATGGCATTAGTTGGGGACACAGAAAACAGATCCTTTCCTCCACTGATGGTGGATTTCTAGCTGCATAACTTTCAATTCATCAAGGCTCAAAATGGAGCTTTTCTTTTGGTTGTAGGAAAGACACTTAGGTTTCTACTGGAGTGTACAGCATTTGTTTCCTTTTGAGAGGTGTGCGGTATCACAGCAATTCAGCACCATTAGCATTCACTGCTACAGGGAAGAGAGAACTCTTCTACATTCATTGATCTCTGTCTGATACGCTTAATGAAAAAATACATCGAATATGATAACACTGCCTTAAGGAACAGAGGTAATTATTCAACTTCTGTGTATTGAGAATAACTTGCTTCCTTTTTTGGTGTACATCAGAAAAATAGAAAAAGAGCATGTTATAAGCCCAGTTTTTGTGGGGTTTTTTTCCCCTCCTGTTCCCCTCCTCCTCCTTCAACCCCTTCAAATAAAAACATCTTAACCACATTCTTCTGGTATTCTGTAACCAGGCCTGATATGACTGTGATTTATGAAACAAGGGAATTGTGAGCAGTAACTAATGGGTGAAGCACCCTGGGCTGCTGTGGCTGCTCCACACGCACAATGATGTTGGTGTGCTGGCCATCATCTCAAAGGAAGGAGCAAGCTTCAACACTTCCCTTCCCACGCACGCGGTTTCCACCGTGCTTCTTCAAGAAGCTAATACTTATCTGTGCAGGACTTTCCTGTATTTCCCCAGCATCCAAAATGCTCTTAACACACCTGCTATTATGCACAAGTCTCAAATTACTTTTTACGATGCGGAAATGTCAGCGTTATGGATGGTAACACCGCTGCAGATGGGAAAAGCAAGTTGCCCAGGATCACACAAAAGGTGAGTGGCTGGAACAATAATAAAAGCTAGGTTTGTTCTGATCTTCCCATGAGATTATTTTGCCTCCAATCTCTATTTATATGGTAAGCTTTGGATTTTAATGCATTACATGTTACCAGGGCCACACAAAACAGGGAAACAATAAAGTTGAAATGCAAACCAGGGAAGCTAGTTGCCAGATCTTTCTATAAAAGATTGAGAAAAACCTTCTACTAAGCTTTCCCTGTGCATATGCTTGGCAACTTGCTTTTATTAACAGTTAATGGAGAACATGAGACTCTGGGACTGATGTGGGCTGAGAAGTGAGGAACTCATAGGGAGGTATTTGCTTTAGAATGCACACCTGCAGACCTGACCTGAACCAATCTTACTTATTTTTTTCTGAAGTATACTTTACTACCCAGGATACAAATACTTTAACAGGTAAGTATATCTGATGTATATCCCTGTCTATCCCTAGAAACATATTCTTGCATTCAGTACTTATATTTATTTATAAATTGGCTGATTTAGCTAAGCTGCAGGCTAACTTTGCTAGGGTAAGGGCCACCAACTCATCTCATGCATATTGGACTAAAACAGGGAACTGGGATTGTTTCATCAGGCTATAAAGCCATGATTCTCCTAGGCTGAGGACAGTACTATCACCCTTCACCTCGGAGAAAGTGCAGGGCAGAAACACACATTTGCCAGTGGGGTGCATCATCACCTGGATATTAGTAGAGAATAACTGGAGCACTACAATGACACAGGTCACCAAACAGCCAGAAGTCCATAAGCCCTGGTGATAACATGTACGAGGATGCTGAAGTGAAGAAGGAAGTCAAGCAGGTCATGAGATGAAACAGAAATGGGAAGGAGAGAGCCAGACAGGAGGTAAAGATAAAAAATAGACCTAAATAATGAAAAAAGAGTTAAAACACAGGGAGAGAAAGATGAACAGGCAAGTCAACATACCTCAGAGGAGAAAATAGCAACGTAAAACAAAAGCCCTGAAGTTTCAGACTCATTCTAATAAAAAACTTCTTTATGTGGGTGCAATTTGAGCCTCTCTTCTTCTTTAGCAATCTGAATGTGAAGTACAAATCAGATCTTTCATGAGCAGATGTGTCCATGAGTTCAGATAGGTGCAGGCTAAGAGGGAAAAGCTGCCAGATCTCAGACTCAGTTCTACACATAGAAACCCCTCTCCCAGGAGACCCTTTTTTAAAAAAAAAAAAAATTGTCTACCAGGGCAGAGGGAAAAAAAAAAGAGACCCAAAGAGTTTTAGGGATATTATTGAGCAAGTAATCCACACGCCTGTTGAGCACACACAACAAGCCATAGTCCCTGCACATGCTTGTTCTAGACCCAGAGCAGTATTTGAAGAACTTGAGTGATCGCACCAGGACCAGGTCATTTTCCCTCAAATGTCTGCATGATCTGCAATGCCACCACACATTGGGAAATGTGCCATACCAAAGGCCACTCATCAAATGTAGCCACTCACCCTGACAACAAATTGGAGAGGCAGTACTCCCGGAAGATGTGATAAATATTTTTTAGTGTCCCATTACTGCATAGCCATCTGCTATTTATTGCAATTGTGCAGATCATAATACATATATCTGATATTTATATAGATGCTGCTTTTGCTGCCATAAGAAGTGTATTGTAACTTAACGTGGCATTAGCTTAATGTTCCATTAAAACAGAGTGCTGGTAAGTGTATGCATATGTATATATGTATATCTAAATTATTATTTTCCTAGCCATATTCTGACAGTGCTGGGAAACTATATAGATACTGCATTTTTGCTAGGCAATATTTTCAATACTGAATGGAAATAACTTGCTTGTGCAAAGCCACTCATTTCCCTAATTATAGCCACTCCTACTCTAAGAGGAAATTGCTAATTGGGTACAGCAGGAAACAAAGAGACAAGGGGTTTATTGTCTGTTCTGGTCTTACTAGTATTATTAACTCATTCATTTCCTTCAAAACAAAAATGCTTTAATCTTATTATGGCACAGTTTCCTCAACTGTAAAATGATACCAAGCAGAAACTGTGAGGCTGTACACATTGAGTACCAGTATAAAAGATTCCTGTAAGAGCCCAGTGAGGTTATCAACAGAGATACAAGACAGAAACCCCAGAAGATTGCCTTCACTTTCTCTGAGGCATTGAAACCAGCCAGGGTTGGAAAGGAGTAGAGATGCTTGTCTGTTTTAACCCTAATAAACTTTTTCTAATCCTAATAACATTACAGAAAAGCATGGATGAAGTAAACACAGTTGATAGACTAGGGACCATACGGGGTGCCCAGAAGATGGAAACCCCTCCATAACTCTGCTGAAGTTATTGAAGGGACCTTGACTGACGTGTTGTAACGTTCAGGCCACACACGCTGGCACTTGGCAGTCTGAGGATTTCAGGTTCCCCAGGGAAGGTGCAAATATTGCTCCATTAGCAATAAAACGCTCTGTAGCTCAGGCTGCTGGGAGATTATATGAGTGAACTGTGCAAGATGTCGGGACACCAGGCGGGTTGAGCTGAAAGAGCGCTTCAGACTATCACATGCCCTTAGCAGTAAATGTGCTAATGTCAAACTAACCTTGAAAATGTGTGTGTTTAAACATGTTAACCAGAGCAAGACCTGTAAAAATGCCACAAAATATCAAAGGAGGTTAAGACTGTACAAATGCAGCCTGAGAGTTTATTTCATTTTTTTTTTTTTAATTTTTTCTGCTACCCTCAAGGTCTTCCATCAAGCCAAGGAACTGGTGGTTCATTGCATTGAGGGATGCCACCAGTTTAACTTTGCCCATTCACTCCAGGGTTGGCTGACTTCTTTATTGAGTTAATACACACATAAAACTAGGATAATACACCCAGGAATCAGTCCCATAAACATAGCTCAATACCAGACAAGGCTAGTCCTAGGGGTAGCGATCTTCCACAGCACTTACAGATACCTGCTGTTCTTTCTCTAGAAACCCCCTGTCCTCGTTCCTCTGTTGCTCATAAACACCAAACAAGCAACCTTGGCAATTAAAGGTTAATCCCTCCTCCTTTCCATATGCAATATGTTTACCATGAATAAGCATCTAGGGCTTTCATTATTTATCAGGGGATGTGGTCGTACCATTGTACCAGAGGCTGAGGGAGCCTCAAGTCACGGTCATTTATTGCACAGCATTTGTGGGGCCAAAACAACCTTGATGGCTTTGAAGCCTGTCAAAATCCTGCAACATAGCACTGCCAAGGCAATGTGGGCATTCTGCATGGACCTCAGATAGGCAGCTGGTTTGGAGCTTCACGCTGTACATGAGAATGGAGGCAAAACGTCTTCTCAGTGCACAAAGCATCTCCCCAGACCAGGGTTGCTCTCTCCAACGATGTGGTGTGCCAGGGAGCTGCATCCCAAACAGCCCTGCAAATGCAAATCTCATTATAGATGGCAGGGCTCGTTTTGCCTAGAGGCGTGCTGCAAGGGTGCTTTTTTTAAAGCCTATTTAGCAAGATGATGAATTTCTTTGTGGACACAGTAACATTAAAAAAAAAAAAAAAAAAAAAGAGGGAAAATAAAAAAGAAAAAAAAAAGGGGAAAAAAAAGCATGTTACATGGTCTCTAAGCAAAAAGTAGTCTATTTGCATTCTCATTTCTTCATGCCACATCTCACAATAAATACAAGCTTTATATATAGAAAGTTGATGATTAACCTGGAGAGTAATTACTCCTACAACGGTGATATCTCCAGGTAAGATAAAGTCTGATATCCCTGGTGCTGTGCTGTGTGGCATGTAAGAAGCTGCCTCTGCTTCGAGCAGATGAAACGGAGCAGCTTTTCCCATGGGTGGGCAGGAAAACGAACAGTCCAAAGTCACACAACGGGCCAGCGACCGGGCTGGGGCTGCGGCTTGTCTGGCGAAGGCACCTGTGGCCTTCGGTGCCCCAAGCGGGGGGCAGAGCTGAGGCCTCTCACCGCCAAACCAGACAGAAAGTCAGGGAATGCTCCAGCCTGGGCCGGGGAAAAATCCTCCTGATCCATGTGTTGAAAGGAAACATTTTGTGCTGGGCTGGCCTGAGGAAAGCAGGGAACTGAGAGGGAGGGAGATTAAAGTGGGAAAAGACGGGGGGGGGGGGGGGGGGGGGGGGGCAGGAAAGAGGGAAGGAGGGGGACAAGAGGGCAGGGGGGGTGGAGAAGAGGGAAAGGGGGTGTGTGTGAAAAAATAGAAGAAAAGGAGGGGAGGAAAAGGGGCTAACAAGAGAAAAAATAGAAGGGGGAGAGAAAAGGGGGGAAGGAGAAAAAATGGGGGGAATAAAAGGGGGTGGAGGAAAGGTGGGGAGGAAAAGGGGGGAGGAAAAGGGCGGAAAAAGACAAAAAAGAGGGAAGAAAAGAGGGGGGAGGAAAAGGGGGGAACAAGAGAAAAAAATAGAAGAAAAGGAGGGGGGGAAGGGGAGGAGGAAGAGGAGAGGAAGAAAAGCGGTGGAGGAAAATGTGGTTTTCCCCGGACACCCTCGAGCTGAAGGCGGCTGGTGGAATGAGAGAACTCCTCCGGTGCCTGCACCCAGCCTCCCACTGAGGGGAAAAACCGCCCGCCGGGCAGCCCGCCTTTCCACTGCCCCGGGCCGGGGGGAGCGGGGCCGGAGGGAGCCGGGGGGGATGAGGGAGCCGGGGGGGATGAGGGAGCCGGGGGAGCGGGGCCGGGGACGATGAGGGAGCCGGGGGGGCATGAGGGAGCCGGGGGGGATGAGGGAGCCGGGGGGGATGAGGGAGCCGGGGGGAGCGGGGCCGGGGACGATGAGGGAGCCGGGGGCGGATGAGGGAGCCGGGGGGGATGAGGGAGCCGGGGGGAGCGGGGCCCGGGGCAGTCTGGGTTGGGGGGGGCCGACCCTGCCGCGCTGCTGCCGGCGCCGTCGCCTGTTGTGCTGCCCGGCAGCGCCCCCTGCCGGCCGCCGCTCCCCCCGACATTCCCGAGGCCCCGCTCGCCCAGCGCCGCGCAGCACCCGCCGCGGGTGGGGGAGGCACCGCCCGCCGCCCCCCGCCCCTCGGGCACCGCCCGCCCTGCTGCAGCCAGCCGGGCACACTCGCTGGTGGGCGCCGAAGCCAAGTAGCTCCGTTTTGGTGGCCAACGACCGTGTTTTACCGGTGTTGCCGGCAGCCTCCCCTGGCTGGGAGGCTCGCAGGGCTCCCTGCGGCAGAAAGGCCGGGCTGGCAAGCGGAAGGTCAGGTTTTGTGCGTGTGCAGCAGGGAGCAACCTTCAGTGTGTCTTTGCTGCCGTTATCCCCTCCCCAGGAACTCCTCTGGCCCTGGAGCACAGCAAGGATGCTTGGGCCAGGACTAAGGGTCTGAAAAAGCAGCTTTGAAGATGGCACTTTGAAAATCTTTTGGAAGATTTGATACGTGTATCAAGTTTCTAATGTTAAAAAGCAAACAAAACAAAAAAAGCCCACAAACAAAAAACAAAAAAAACCTACCCAAAACATAACACTACCCTCTTTCCCCATTCACCTATACCAAGGATGCAGTGGACAGGTGCTTAAGCTACCCCCAGGCAGGTAAGAGCAGACCCCGTGAACATTATACCTGTACTAGCAGCTCAGCCCTGCTCTATTTGTACTAGAAAAGCTCACACCAGCTCAGTCTCATTGCTCCAGGTGGGAAGAGCTATCTGTCAGAATTAGTGCCCAGGGTTCTATAGAAAACTGCATTATTCAGTCTAAACAGAGATTATTGATTGTGAACAAGTGTTTTATCCACATACTATTAACAGCAGCAGCTCTTGAAACAAAAATACACCCCTCTTTCCCATATCTTCTCCCTGACTAATTGCTTGATGCAGGATTCATGGATCAGGCCAGGAAGGTCTTCTCAGCAGAAGGATAAGTGAAGATGAGGGCAGGGAGGATGTGCAAGATGCTAACAGAAAAAGCACAAGGGTTACTGTCCTGTGTAAACCAGAAGAGATGTTGTAAGAGAGGAGAGTGAAATTAGTAAAAATACTTGTAAAGAGGAAAGCCCTCGACTCTGCTGTGGGAAGTAGAAATCTGACTCAAGCAAAGTCATTATCAAAACTGCTCCTGTACTCCTGTGATTTCAGCCCCTGCAGGAAAACCATAGGGGGACATCAGAAATGTGCAGGGATCTTAGCAGGGTGTCTCCCCTCCTCACTCTGTGCTATAATGTCAGCATGATCTCTGTACTTTTCAAGAATAAATTACAGGTGTTTCCAGCCCACCAAATAAATTTAGTTTTCCTAGCTGCATTCTTATCATGTCTTTAACTTTGAAAGATGTGGGAAAGGAGGAGTAATTTCAGCACTACTTATCGCACTGATCACAATTATTTCACTTTTAGCTAAGTGCCTGCTGTTTATTCACTGTATTGTCTTGTCTTCAGATGCAATACCTTTACAGCAAGGAAGTAGGTGGTAATAAGGACTGATCCCTGGTTTTAACATATTTTGATGAGTTTAAAGAGGTATTTATAATCATTCTTGTTTTCCAGTGCCACAGTCAGGAATCAAGACTGAGTACCTGAGTCACTCAGCTGGATCCCACATCCCATCCCTCATGGTTCCCATCTTCTTCCCTGCCAGTGAGTGTCCCAACCAACCTCTTCCTCTAAGATCCCTTGGACTGGCTATGCTGGCTTTATGGAGAGTTCCCACATGGAGATGTACCTCTTTTCCCCAGCTATAGCCTAGCACCAGAAGCCTCTGCAGGCAGGACTGGACATCTCCCTCCCACACAGACCAGACTTGGCTGTGTCATGGCATTGTGAACTGGGATGTTTTGGAAGAGAAGAGGTCTTCAAAATATGGAACTTATCACAGGAAGCATAAGAGCTCCCTATTTAGAAGGGAATTCCATGCACAATTCTCCTTGTTCCAATTAATTTGCAGCCCAGGCATAACCTCACAGTACCGCAGGTAGGAAAGAAGCAGATCGGACCTGTTGTTGGAAGGCACTGGCCAAGAGAACTGCATCCCTGTCTCAGGCTGGACACAGGTGGATGAGGCTCCCATCATACACAACACCACTGAGCTTTCAAGAGCTGCTTGGGGTTAAGTGCATCCCTGATTGCTGAGTCAAGGAAATGCCGTGTTAGGCTAGCTGAGGGAATGTGTATCAGGATCCCTCCCTCCCTCGTCACACCTCTCCCTCACCTGCCACCACCCTGCTCTGCTTGCTAACTGCTACACCGTGCCACGAGGCACCAAAGCTGATTCATCTCGGGTATCCACTAGAACTGCTGATTTCCTTGCTTTCTCATTTCAAAGCTTTCTGATCAGGCTTTTGGTGTGTTTTAGTCACCATAATACCTACGGAAAGATTTCAAACACCCAGAATACTTTATTAAAAAGTACAAGGAATTTTTGATGCCAGACGGTATCAAAGATCTTGATAAGCTCTAGCATGAAATCATAGCTGATAGAGAGAAAAGAGGATGCTTTACTAAGGAGATGCAGGAATTACCACTTTCCTCATAGCACCCTACATTCCTGCTTGGTACCCTCTTAATCCTTTGGATGTGAGTTATTATTCTTCGTCCTCTCACTACAGGAGGAATCTCTTGCACTTTTCTTCTAACAGAAAATGAGGTCACCCTGAATCATGCTGGGTCTCACCAAAAGATAGAGAGATCCATTCTTAGAGTGGCAGAGGAACTGGGCTTATCTCTTTCCCTTTAGTGATTCCCATAGGACCCTGCTATAGGACAGCTTCTGTTGTAAAAGAGCACAACTATCATGTTTGCAGGCAGAAGGAGGAGTTTCCGCAGCAGAGAAGGAACGGCACTTTGTGCAGTGAAGAATAATACGTTTTTATATAAAAATGCAAAAAGCCAGTGCTGAATTGTTTTAAAAAGATCTGATTCCCATTTCAGCTACCAAGGAGTTTTAATCATCACTATAAGATGAATGTTTCATCAGTATTTATTATTAAAGTGATTTCTAGGATCAGTCAGGATGTCAAGTTGGTTTTAACTCTTTGCATTTCCTGTAAAGTACATCTATGTGCACACGAACAGACACACATGCAATCTAAGGCAAGCACGACAGACTGAGAACACAGATACCAACATTTTAAAGTTCTTCAATTCACCATAATTTACCTTAGAGTTTATTAGGAGAACAGATTTCTTTTTCTAGCTCCAAAACCTTAATGCTGACAAATCAGGAATCTCGCCCTGCCTGGTTAATTAGTAAGGCATAGATTTGTAAACGTCTCTGATATTTAAAGCCAAAATTGTGAATTTTAACTCGGAGGACTAGCAGTTATCCAGAAGGTAGCATAAAAACTCTCTCCTACACTATAACACCATCCTTCTGCCACAGATATGGGTTGCACTTCTGGCCAACAGCTTCAAAAGAAGCTCAAAGTGTGTGACATGCCCCTTATGTTTCAGTGCATGTTCAGCCTCTATGGAAACGCAGCTCCTAGATTTGGTTTCCTTAGACTACCTCCCTTCATGTGTTGACTATTAAGATTAAACTTGAAGTAAGAATTCAAAACACAAATAATAGCTATATTTTTCTTAATCATCAGGTTTTTCATCAGCTAAAGCACTGCTAGGGCACTTCTTTAGTTCCTGTCACCACGAGCTAAATGCATCGTTATGGAGGGGTTTGAGTATCACAGGGGGAACTCCCTTCTGTGCTTCTTGAAGCTGCAAACTTTTTGCCCACCAAAACACACTGGCCAGTGATTCCTGACCAGCAAATGGATCCAACGTGGAGAGGAGGTGACTTTTATTCTGCTTCATCTTTTGAGCTATTTTTTTCCTTCTACAGTACTTTTAATAAACCCATGTAGGGATCTCTTTGATATACACAATGTTTTTACCACCATAATTGCCTACATCAATGTAGAATCCTTGATCTGAAATGCAAATTACAAAGCCTGGTATGATTTACCTCTTCTATTAATATAGATATTAAAATGCTCTTACGCAAAAGCCGTGAAGAATAGATGCTCTTAGATGATCTTTGGACAAAGGCAGCCTCAGTGTTAACTGGTAGATGAAGGGCTGATCTGGGTGTTTGCAGAACAAGGAATGGCAGCTCTTAATAGTTAGCTGTACATTTGGGTCTGATAAAAATATAAAATAAAATAAATAAATAAAATCACAACCCACCAAAAACCCAAACCAAAGACAACAAATTACTTTTAAGAAGACTACTGACGGGACCTCTAGCAGACACATCAGGTGAATATGTGATTCCTGCAGATCACTGTTGCTTCTCCCTTTGTTCTTGTTCAGAGCTTCTGAAAAATGGGAGATTTTACTGTAAGAAGATGATTTTTTTGTTTGGTTTGGTTTTGGTTTTGGTTTTGGTAAAGAAACAGGCAGAGAGGAGGCCAACATGTTGTAGAAACTCATGGATCTTACGAAAGTATCACAGAACTTTCAACTTCAATACATACAACGGAAACTACTGGTTTGTAATGTAGAAAACCAGGTGAAAGACACCCACCACTCCCAGTAATTACATGAAATTCAGTAATCTCCTTAAAACACCAGATCACTAGTACTGTAACTATAGACTCCGCTTTGAAGGGGTCTGTGTTTTAACCCAGTGTCAGGACAAAAAGGAGGAGGAGGAGGAGAATCACAGTTATAGGACTTTGACCAGCTAATGTACTCGGAACCCCAGCATTGCCTACAATAACTGCAGCCCTACAATAACACAAACCCCCTTTAGTCCATCCGAGGCTGTGCTGGCTATTTATTCCAGCCCTTACATATGCTCGGCTGTTGCATAATTACAGCTAATGTCTCTGAGCTTTGCGTGCTGTAAAATTCATGAGCAGATAGTTTTGAAAATATATGGTTGACTATTTAGAACAGAATAATTTACTTGGTTTCTGTCAGTGGGGTTTGCATTCAGAGTATTCCTCTGTCACAGCTTACTGGGAGAATTCAGGAATTTTCTTGTGCCCTTGCTAATAGTAAACAGGTGGTTGCTATCATTTCAAATTTTTTTCTTTTTTTTTTTTTTTCTGGTGGGGCAAAATGTCCTGCACAACAAGCTCCCATAAAATTTAAAATGCACAGGACAGAACTATAAGTTAACTTCATCATCTGGATTTAGTGTTAGCCCTTTGCACCAAACACCATTTGCATACATCAGAGATTCCTGGACTGTATGTGTCCAGGTCACTTATTCATTATTATAATTTATTTCTAGCACAGCAATACCTCGAGGCTCCAGGGAAAGGCAGTTACACATACATGCATATAATGAAAAGGCAATTCTTGCCCTGAAGAGCTCGGCATAGAGCTACCTACCTGGTACAACAGCACCCCATGCAGAGATGCCAGGATTGTCTCTAAATGAGATGATACATTTATGTAGTATAGTATAATGCCATGCAGAGGTACTCTCTGTCCTGGAAGCAGTGTAGTTGCTTCACTACAGACCTATATCTGGGCTAAATTTGCACTAAATAATGTATAAACCGACAGTTACAATGCTCCTGCTTTTAGTTATCTCTGAAACTGCATTTTACTGTGCAGACTTATTTCTTAAATGTGATACCTAAAAAGAATAGGAAAAATAACAGCTAAAGGTTTAAAACTGTCAGGCTTAGGAGAGAATCCAGGGGAGAGGTACTATTTTTTCCACTGTGGGTTTAGTTGTCAAAGTAGGCTAATATTCCTTGAGAACAGTCTAAATGAACCTGTGTTCACAGCACTGGGGGGAGGCAGGGAACGCAAAACCCAGAAAAGAAACCAAACAAAAACTCCCACCAAATCCACAGCCCAAATCCAGTTTATTTAATTTATTTTGATTAGTAAATATGCATATATTTTACAGTTCTCACACCAGCTTGCACACAGAGGCAGTCTTGGCTGGAATGAATCACTCAGAGTAGTAATGAGCTTCTTACAATAGCAAATAAAAATGAATTAAGACTAGATGATTTTTTTTTTTTTATCCCCCCCCCCCCCCCCCTTTAATGAAGTAGTATTTTAGCACAGGCAGCAATTAGTGAAAGGAAATCCCATGGTCTGCGCTACGCGGGTGGTCAGATTGCATTAACACAGCAGTCCCTTCTGACTCAACAGTCCATTAACTTAAGTACAAAGTTAGAGGAGAAGGGGGGATAAAACTTGGCTGTGGAAGTAATTGATTTTTTCAGGTCAGAAATGAAATCAAATCAGAAAAGCAACCACCACTTAGGATCAGAATTTTTATTTAGTTAGTTATTTATTTATAATGTTCGTCAAATTGAAACAATATAGTTTGGGCTGAGTATTTACATCAACCCGAGATAATCTGATTAAATTCCTTTTAGAACATGTTTAATAAAAGCACAGATGGAATTCATAAAACCTAGGGGGAGATGTGAAGGATGTCCTGGAAAAGGGGTAGCTCACAGACTTTCTAGTCCCTTTGAGGAAATTTCTATCAGCTTGATCCTCTGATTTCTCCCCTAGATATACAGGTCTATATGGATTACTTTTTAATTTCCACAGATATATAAAACCAAAAACATTACACTTTGTTTTATGCTTCCCAGGACATTTGAACGTTAGGCTTAGGAAGGTAAAATGTTACAAGATTTACTTTATTAATGACAGTATGGAGTGGCTAAACAAAAATCAAAATAGGAAATATTTTAATTGAGCATTAAAACATGATGGGAATTTTCATACTGTGACATTTTTTTCTGTCTTGGAATGAGAAAAGAAAAATCAGATGTCTGAATTTCTCTGAGATACTGAGATTCTGAGCTACGAGAATTAGTTATGTCTATGCTTTATCTAGGTACTCAATCGGACATTTGGCTGGTATCTCCCTCTTTCGGGGCTTTCAGACTAACCATTATTTTCAGGGGGTTTGAATCTTTCCTGTCCTCAGAATTCTTTTTTCCCCAAATGCCAGGTGTATTGGAAATGAAGATGCAATACTAAAAATAATTAAATAAATGAGTAAGAATTAAACGCAAAGAGCAGGTTGGGGTCTTCCTTTTCCCTGTGGCTAATTTTTTTCCCCAGAGGTCATAAAAGCTGCTGGAGCAATTATCGTCCTGTTCAATTCTGGAAGAGCACTTTTAAATAATTTAAAAAGTGATCTGTTTTTTAACATAATTACTATCATTATAGTTTTTACATGGGAGTGAACTAAGAGATAAGTACCTCTTAAGTCAATAAATATCTTGGCCTGAAGCCCTGGAGCTTTATTTATCTATGAAGTGTTTATCTTACTGAATCCTCCCTAGAAAAAATAATTATTGCTTAATGATAATAGATGTGAGTTTTCTCTTTCAATTACAAAGTAGGATCCTTTAAGTTTTTTTCCAGGCTTCGAGAAACATCTCTTGAATCTGGTTGGAAATGGAAAAGCATAAAGTGAAACACAGGACATAACCCCACAGGCACTTTTTTTTTTCTCTTCTTTTTTTTTCTTATCGCCCACAACACAAGTAGCAACATCAGAGTTAGGTGCTCTCCATATGAACCTTACAGGAATCACTCCGTTGCTGTTCGTCCATCAAGCCCCTAGGGAAAGAAAGATCCCATTTACTAATAAGATTTCAAGGGTCACCAAGGGAAGACTTTTCATTATAATGGTCTTGTTTTCTGAGGAATGGTAAAAGACTTTCCAAGGTGAAGCACTGAGAGATATAATATCTTTCTAATCTGTAGGAACTGCCTTTTTCTGTTATTAACTTTGCTTCACCACCATAGGCTACAACTCCAGAAGATATGTAACACATGCCTAACGTTAGGCACATTTTCAAATCCCATTGATTCCCATGACATTCAGGTATGTGTTTAAAGGAAAATTATAGTTCCTTCTCCCTCTTGGGAACAGAAATTACCCCCTGATTTAAAAAACATCATGCCTCCATGTCGGTAAAGGATTTATTTTAAGTTCAAGACCCACAAAAAGGTATAGTAAATAATCATCTCATTCCCTGTGCACCTTTCAAATCTTCATTTTCAGGGCCATTGCTATTAACAGCAACTAATCATGGATTCACAGAATAATTAAGGTCAGAAGGGAGCACTGGATGTTATCTAATCTAGCCTGATGCTAAATGAAGGCTTAATTAAATCAGGTTGCACAGAATCTTGTCCAGCTGAGTTCTGAATATCTCCAAGTATGGAGGTCCTATTATTACTTATTGCTATTACTATTATTGCTGCTGTTGTTAATAAAATTATATATTGCAAAAAAAATGAAGCAAAAGTTGAGACTCTCAAAACTCCCAGTTCTGTTGGCTAGTGCCCTTATATGAACTTTTAATCCATCCTTAAGTGGGATGTTCTCCCCTAAGCTGCAGTGAAAACTTATTTAAGTCAATGCAACTGAAACAAAAAAAAACACATTGTGTCATCTGGAACTCCTTAGAGGATGCCAATTCTAACATAACTGCACATTTCTACATCTTTGCCCTCCGTGCTCCCTTCCAGGTAACTGGGGGTTCATAATGTTCTCAAGCTCAGGGCAAACCTCCCCACTGCAAGGAACAGAGGTGAGGCAGGTAATGGTTGCATGGGGGGAAAAAGAGCAGGCTGCAAGGGATCTTAGGAAGAGTATAAATGGGGGGAGGGAAGCCATACAACTGCTCACCTGGAATGGCAAGACATTAAAACCAAAACACATCTGTAAGCTAAAAGCTTGAAGACACCTGTATGTGTAGCAGTTTTGCTTTTGTATCCATTTTCTGAGGGGTGAGAGGTGGAGAAAGGGGACAAACCATCACCGGCCAGAGGCTGGTACAGGTGAGACTCCAGTACAAGGGTGGGAAGAATGGGATAATTCTGACCAGAAAAACCAGGGGCAGGTAAGGGAGGCTGATAGCCATACTGGCTGGTGGGAGTTATAAGCTGGTGGTGGACAGGAGCCTGGAGAAATAATAACTCAAAAATTAGGGGCACCAGTGGTCAGATCACCTGGGGAAAGCAGCTTCTAAATGAAAGCTGAAGAATATGGGAGAGAAGATGGCTTAGGAATAGAGACCGGAGCAAAAGAGTGAGAGAAAAAGACCTGTAAAATCTGTAAGGATTATTATAGACATTACTAAATTGGAAGTGCCATTTCCCCCCTTAAAATAAGCCACGTGAGAAGAAGAATCATAGAGAGTTCAGACTCAGCCACTGATCCACAAGCTACATCATCAGGAAGGTTTTTATGCTCTCCTGGGCCCATCACAGAAACCACCCACTATTTCCATTTCCTTAACTCCTACTGCTATAGCATTTTATAATCCCACTGTATTGTTCTGCTTTTCTCTCTTCCTTTTGCTCTGTACAAAGCAGACAGGGGATATATTTAAGAACTTGTTGTTCCTAAACTAGCACAGGCTGTAAATTATTCCTGAGCATCTGCTATCAAATTCTGATGGATGTCCTTAGCTCTTTGATACAATCTCTGTGAAGTCAAAATTGAATATGCTTTCTCGCCCTGTTCTGGTCCAGCACTAACACCAATCTCCACTTTTATATCTTCATCTGCTTTCAGTTATTTTCCCTTCAATGACTCCCAAATCTACCCAGACACCTTTCTTTCTTTTTTTCCCCACCCGTTCCAAATCCAATATTTCCACACTCCAGTTCTCAAATAACATTCTTTTCCAGAAAACTTCTTACCTATCTTCCCACCATCCTAAAACAAGGTCTTAGATACTTAGATCTCGTGACAGTTTCTTTGCATACATCTTGGACCAGTTAGAATAACAGAACATATGAAATTAATCAGCAGTTACAAATCCAGATTTGGATCTCATGCCTGAATTCAACAAAATCCAGGAGATGCAGGGAAAGTACTTTGTGCAATGATGCACCACACTGACAAGGGGTCCCCTTGCTTAAAAAATTGAGCTGACTTTTTAACGTGAAACAAAGAAGAATGAAGAGCTAATTGCATCCCTGCTGTAACTCCAGATTGCAACTCTAGCTGTAATGCACAGCACTTACAAGCACACAGTAAAAGACAGGGCTACTCCTTCCTCCCACAGCATATGCTCTGCCATGCAAAGTCCAGAGTGATGGCACCAAGGCAGACCACTAACTTTGTGTCTTGTGGCCTGGCTGGAGCATGTTCCTTACAAGCTGGCTCTTCACTGGATTTATATGGGAAGTTCCTGTGCAATGCTGCTAGCTTTGCTTATGGCTGGCTGTATGCGTTCCTTGTTTCAGATTTGAATTTCTGCTTTTTCTGTGATGTCCATGGATCCAAAGGGCATCAGAGTGATAACCAATATGGCAAACACTCACTGCTTGAGCCTGTAACAACATAATACATTCTGCAGCAGTGATATGGCTTCTGAAGTTGCCGTTTCTTTTGTGCAAACTGAGAAACAAAACGACCACTTATATGTCATGTGTTGTTAGTGTCACTTTGAAGGTGATTTCAGAATAACATCTTTCTTCCTCAAATTTAATGTCTTCTTGTATTGGGACACAGTATTTTCATTTTGGTGATCTTAGATGCTATGGCTATGCATATGCTGGTAAATTAAACAGAAAGTGTAAGACTAAGTATATTTTAGTAAATTCAGCCCTACATTAGAAGTTAACCGTCTGTGTTGTTAAAACTGTTGGGATCGTCCTGGGCACAGTTTTGGTCACTGCCATTTAGGTCTCCTAAACAGCCTTTGAAGCATTAGTAATAGGCATACATCCCTTCTTGGAGAATCAGGGAGTCCAGTGGCACAGACGCAAGCCATTCCACACCAGCGGGTATGAGTGCAAAAGAACAGTTCCTAGTCACATTTCAATCACTTGAATAAAGCCACTGAAAGCAAACTACACATTCCTCCAATATTTTAAGGAATTCACAAAACATGAGTTCCACCTGGGACTGTAATGTATCTTCTTCCTCAAATCTGTGGATGAAGAACACCTTGCCTGACGTTTATTTTTGGTACTTGTCGTTTCTTGCTATCCCACATGAGCTAGGAAATATTTCATCCTTTATTCCATGCTGGCAGATTAAAAGATTTGGTACAAATATAATAAAATGTTAGTAGTATACTCTGCTTGGCAACCTCTTCAAGCAATACCGTATCTAATCCAATCCATACTTGTTTATCCTGCTTAGCAGAAGACATTTGCAAAATGTAGATGTACAGTCTTGCAAGTTCTCAAATGAGGCAATCATGATGTATCCCTTCAGAAGTGAAAAAACCTCTGTTGGAGTTAATATAATTAGGCAGAGAAAGGAGAATGAAAAGGAAGAAGATTTGAGAG
Organism: Falco punctatus; assembly: GCF_963210335.1. NCBI lineage: Eukaryota > Metazoa > Chordata > Aves > Falconiformes > Falconidae > Falco > Falco punctatus. The sequence goes on from NC_137586.1 coordinate 6,406,011, forward strand.
AAAGATTAAGCTATAATCACTGCAAAAGTTTCTGTAACAGAAAATCCAGCCACTGCTTTGCATGGTTCTATTCTGTCTGAGTTGTTCAGGTTGGCATTAAACAATATAAGATTAAGCACTTGTCAGGTGAACTAATGAGTTTTGGATTGATTTCTGTCTTCTGCAATGCTACTAGCATTTTTGACAGGTATGATTTATAGGGCATTCTTTGGGCCTGTTCATGAGAAGAGCTGTTTATTTTGGTTGATGGACAGGGTTTCTAATGTTCCCAGTGGAGTGTGCAGATGGCAGGAAGGACAGTAATCTTTGAGACCATCTCTCAATGTCTAGGGTATGTCTCTTATAAATTTGTAATCAAGATCTCAAGAAACTAATGTGGGCAGGCTGCCTCTGAAATTGTTTTTGCGACCTTTGGCCAATGTAATGCTCCCTGAAAAATGTATGTCTGGTACTTTTGCTGTTTAGTAAATGGAGCTTGTATAGGCAATCAAGGAACTATACTTTCCTTTTTAACTGATGTGACATATATACACAGACACAGAGTTTTACACATTTACACTTCTATTCCCTCTAGGTTAGAACACTTTTTGTGTACATTTTGTGTCTATAGATGTTTAGTGCGCTAGCAGACTACAAAAACCACAGCCAGGCAGACTGTGTTGGAAACCTAATGGAATCTCTAAGGCGTGAAGATAAGAAATCTAAACAGCTGGACCACTGAATAGTTTTTTATTCTCATCTGCTGTTGTTTCCATCATTTGATATTTTTTTTCTATTTGTCTTGCTTATAATTAGATTGTACAGTCTTGGAAAGATAGGAATGTAGGCCAGGTCTAAGCTGATACAGTTGCATTGACTGAAAAAGCTGCACCAATACAGAGAGACCATGGGCCTTTTATAATTTTCTTAATTTTAAACTGTAAATAGTCAATTTTTGAAAAGGGTGTAAAACACATATAATAGCAGTTATATGAGTATTTCCTGAAAGCTTAAGAGAAAAGAACTGATTGTGGTTTGAATATAAACATCTAAGATAAACTATTTTCACAGCTGTCAGATGGTAAACAATGGTAACACCATGCTAAGACAATTCCATGGTTTGACTCTAATTCTAGTCCTGCACAGCTCAGTTGTCAAAAATTTGGATTTCTAGCACTAGGAACCTAATAGGAGGTTTTATTTTTATAGAGTTTAATCTGCTGTCATATTTAACCTTAGGCTTACAGGTCTGAAGCCTTTGACCTATTCTATTATTCAGATCCTTTCGGTGGTTTCAGGCTAAGTCCCAGCATAGTGCTTTCTTCCCCCCACTGACCCCCCAGTGTCTCAAGTGTGTGTTAAACCCTAATTTTTCAAGCAGGCCACTGTGTACTAATCTGCATGTAGGATGATTTTCCCTCCAGAACAACTATAAACATGGAATCCAGGTTGAACGAAAGGAGAGGTGTGATGATGCTCTAATGGCTAGCAGAGACACTGGAGAGGTGACTGAGGCACTTACCTCTATAGGCCTCTGACACTGCTTGAGATGGTATTGGGTGCACAAGACGTCCATACAGAACAGACAGAGATGACACAAAGCTTGTAGAAGAACTGTGACCTCCTGAACAGGCAACTGCTTGGTGTCTGTGATTAAGCAGCTAAATGAAGCCTTGAACATACCATGAGGGAGCCTCCTACTTCAGTCCTCCACACTCTAAAAGTCCCCTGGTTTCCTCTCATTTCCCACTCTCCTACCCCAGCATGGCCACCAAAAGCACATTGGTGATGGCAGCAACACTAGCAAGAGTGACAGCAGAGCTGACAGCCAAGGCAATGAAGAAAGCTCAGCAAAGGCAAGGAGAGCTGCCAAAGCAGCCAGAAGCAGCCAGACTGGCATGAGTGACAGAAATAACAGAAACATAACATTTTCCAAAACACATCTCCTACTAAGGTCTTTTACTACTAAGATAACTTCATATATCTTGCAGTAGGTACACATAGTACAGAGAAAAATCAAGCTTCAGATGAGCACAGAACCAGAAAAGACTGCTGACATCCAAGCACTCACATCCAAACAGCCCTTTTATACATTCATTGAACACACTTGGCTTGGTGCCAGTACTCTTCCTTGGCTGAAATAGCATGTTTTACCCTTCTTATCCACAAGATCCTAAATAGTCTGAGTCATTTTGCCTCCTCTTGGCCTCAGCTAAACAATGCAACTTCTTCTCACAGGATTTTATAGACCAAGCACCCCTTTGTTCTCACTTCAGGGAGATGCTAGGTCTCTCTGCTGATGCTGCAAGTCATTGAATTATATTAGTGAGGCATCAAATATCTGCTAAAACACTGTGACTTGCAGCAGCTTGTGTAATCTTGGAGTCGCTGCCTCATTATCTGTGAGCGCACAGCTTATGGTTGGTTTGGAGCTAGGCATAGCATGTCCTCAGAGCTGCCTGCAAATACAGTGTAGACAGTGTCAGCCTCCTCATTTACAAATTATTCCATCTTCTTTCTCTAAAGGTTCATCACTAAACTTGTTTCAGTTTTATTACTTCTTTTCTAAACCTGCAGGTCAAAACTATCTATACAATTTCAGGTGAGTTCTCATCACTGTTTTGTGTGGAGAAATTAATGAATCCTTATCCCCACTGCAAATACCTCTTTGAACAATCACAGCTGCTTTTCCCATGGCTGCATGCTGTCAGACGCTCTGCTTCTGTGATTGACGAGAATATCCTGATCTTTCTTCTCTTAAGATGTTACTAGGTGATGACCTGGCAGTTTATACATGAAATTCTTGCTATTACTCCCTCAGCTGATGAGCTTCCATGGTGTAGTAAGAAATTCAACCATCTTCACCCTTGTCTACTACATTATCCTTTTCTTCCTGTGTGGTATCTAATTTTTCCTCTGTACTGGTGATGCTTTCCTCCTTCATGCCATCAGCAAATTTCATAAGTGATCTCCTATATTTCATGGCAAGATTAATCTTTACAAAATAATAATGCATGAACCCAGTCTCTATCAGTAAGCTATTTCTAGCCACTTATCACCTCTTTTAATACAGTTTCTTACCTTTTTAAAGGTCTTGAAGAAATCCTAATTTTCTGCTCCTTAACAGCAAAGATCTTATGTGGCAAGAACTAAATAAGTTACAGCGTTATTCTTGTTATTTCACAGTCTGTTCTGTGCAACCACCTTGCTTATGTACTTAAGGGCTTTGCTATGTTTTACAGAATGGTAACCTAAGACCTAAAAATTAGCAGATCTTCCTGAAATCATCAAGTAAATGAAAAAACAGTGGAGGCCTGGCTTTCCTCTCATACATGCTTTTTCACAATTATAATTTCCCCGGGTGAGGAGCGACCAGGTGAGGATCTGCTCAGCCTGGTGGCAGAGCCGAAAGAGAAAGGTTAAGGAGTATCAGCGAGCGTGAGAGGGACTGGTGGAGCCGCTCTCTACCATCACTGGGACAAATGCACCATATGGACACACCACAAGAAGCGGAGGCTCCCCTACCTACTCACCTCCAGGCAGATGGAGGGGTCCTAAGTGATGGGGTGGAATGGAAACAGTTCCCTGCTCGGGGCAGCAGGCGAATTGCCCCCCAGCCTATTTCACCTTCACAGGTGCCCTTATAGAATAGGTATGCAGCTCTGGAACATGAGGGCCAGGAAAATGGTAGTGTGGATAAAAGCCCATCCAGGTTGGAGGAGTTGCCTACAGAGAGTCAGTCAACTCCATGCATCATGACCAGCTCTGCTAGGAAGAAAAGAATGGTGGCTGTTATCAGTGACTCCACTCTGAGAGGAACAGAGGGTCCAATATGCTGACCAGACACAACCCATAGGTAAGTCAGCTGCCTCGCTGGGGCCCGGGTCAGGGATATCATTAGAAAACTTCCTTGTCTGGTACGAGCTTCTGCTTACTAACCATTATTGGTCTTCCAAGCGGGCAATCATGAAGTCCAAATAACAAGAAGAACAACAAATAACAAGCAATTGAGAGAGACCTCAGGGGCCTGGGGTGACTGGTTGAGGGATCAGGAGCACAAGTGGTGTTTTCTTCTATCCTGCCAGTTGCACGGAATGATAGGGCATGTAACTGGAAGATAACAGATCAATACCTAGCTCTGGGCCTGGTGTCAACAACTAAATTTCAGGTTTGTTAATCATGGGTCAGTTTGCAGGCCTGCTGGCAAGAGATGGGGTTCACCTGTCTTGTATGGGGAAGAGAGTTCTTGGTCAGGAGTTAGCAGGGCTCATTGAGTGAGCTTTAAATTAGATATAAAAGGCAAAGGGAACAAACCCAAACTTGTTAGAGATGAGCCTGGGGACAGCAAGTGAGGTTTGTATGTGAGATCAATAGCACAATTGAAGTGCATCTGTGCCAATGCCTGAAGCATGAGCAACAACCAGAAGGAGCTAGAAGCCATTGTGCATCAAGAAGTCCATGACTTAACCACAATCATGGAAACATGGTGGGAAAACTCACGTGACTGGGGTACTGTAATGGATGGCTATAAACACTTCAGAAAAGATAGGCAAGGCAGGAGAGGCGGTGGGATAGCTCTGTATGTCAGGGAGTGTTTCAGCTATCTAGAGCTGAATAATGGTGAAGATAGAATTGAGTGTTTATGGGTAAGAATCAGGGAGAAGGCCAACAAGGCAGATATGATGGCAGGAGTCTGTTACAGACCACCCAACCAGGATGAAGAGGCAGATGAAACATTCTACAAGCAGCTGGGAGAAGTATCAAGATTGCTAGCCCTTGTTCTCATGGGGAACTTCATCCTACCAGATATTTGGTGGAAATACAGCACAGTGGAGAGGAAATAGTCTAGGAGGTTCCTGGAGTGTGTGGAACAGAACTCCTTGACACAGCTGGTCACTGTGCCAACCAGGGGAGATGCCCCAATGAACCTCCTGTTTACAAACAGGGAAGGACTGGTGGGTGATGTAGTGGCCAGAGAATGTCTTAGACATAGTTATCATGAGATGATAGAGTTTATGGTTCTCAGAGAACTAATGAGGGGGTCAGCAGAACTGGTACCTTGGACTTCTGGAGGGGTGACTTTGGCCTGTTCAGGAGCCTGGTTGACAGAATCCCTTGGGAGATAGTTCTGAAGGGCCAAGGGGTCTGGAAGGCTGGACAATCTTCAAGAAGAAAGTCTTCAAGGCACAGGAGCAGGCCATCCCCATGTGCTGAAAGACAAGTCAGCAGGGGAGAACACCAGCCTGGCTGAGCGGAGAGCTTTGGCTGGAACTCGGGGGGGTGGGGGGGGTGGGGGGGCGGGAAAGAGAGTTTTCCACCTTTGGAAGAAGGGGCAGGCAACTCTGCAGGACTATTAAGGACATCGTGAGGTTATGAGGGCAAAGATTAGAGAAAAGAAAGCCCAGCTAGAGCTCAGGCTGGCCACTGTCATAAAAGATAATACAAAATGTTTTTACAAATACATTAGAAACAAAAGGAGGGTGAGGGATAATCTACACCCTTTATTGGATGTGGTGGGAAACATTGACACAAAGGCTGAGGAAAAGGCTGAGGTACTTAATGCTTTCTTTGCCTCAGCCTTTAATAACAAGACCAGCTTCCCTCTGGGAACCCAGCCCCCTGAGCTGGAAGACAGGGATGAGGAGCAGAATGAAGTCCCCACAGTCCAGGAGGAAGCGGTTAGTGAACCTGCTGAGCCACTTAGAAGTCCACAAGTCTATGGGGCTGGATGGGATCCACCCAAGGCTACTGAGGGAGCTGGTGGAGGAGCTTGCCAAGGTGCTTTCCATCATTTATCAACAGTCCTGACAAACTGGAGAGGTCGCAGAAGACTGGAGGTTAGCCAGCGTGACACCCATCTACATGAAGGGCTGGAAGGAGGATCCTGGGAAAAAACAGGCCTGTAAGTCTAACCTCAGTGCCAGGGAAAGTGATGGAGCAGATCATCCTGAGTGCCATCACGTGGCACGTACAGAACAACCAGGGGATCAAGCCCAGCAAGCATGGGTTTATGAAAGGCAGGTCTTCCTTGACGAACCTTCTGACAACAAGATGACCCACCCAGTGGATGAGGGAAAGCAGGGGGATGTTGTCTACCTGAACTCTAGTAAAGCCTTTGACACCATCTCCCACAGCATCTCCTGGAGAAACTGGGTGCTCATGGCTTGGATCGGTGTGCTCTGCGCTGGGTAAAACCCTGGCTGGATGGCTGAGCCCAGAGAGTGGTGGAGAATGGAGTTACATCCCACTGGCACCAGTCACAAGTGGTGTTCCCCAGGGCTCAGTGTTGGGGCCAGTTGCGGTGAACGAAGAGACGAGACACTGAAGCAAGCAAATGTCGATTTACTGTACAGAAACACGAGTTTATATATACTTTCAGTAGCTGCGCGTTTTAAACAGATTGGTTCTTGAAGCTAAGCATTGCATACTAGGCGATCCCCGATCGGTGGTAAACTACCATCAATTAACAGCAAGGTGTTATCTCTCCTTGGTGCCATCCTTGGTGCCATCCGTCCCCCACTCCACTATGCTCTCTCAGCATGACTCATCATGTTAATTGTTGTGTCTATACAAGCTCGAGCACATTCCCCTCAGCTAACTGATTGCCACGCATGGTCCTAATTTCCAGCCCGCTCCTGCAGCCAGTGCTGTTTAATGTCTTTGTTGATGATCTGGACGAGGGGATCAAGCGCACCCTCGGTCAGTCTGCAGGTGACCCCCAGCTGGGGGGAGCGCTGATCTGCGGGAGGGCAGGAGGCTCTGCAGGGGGGTCTGGGCAGGCTGGAGCGATGGGCCCAGGCCAGTTGTGTGAGGTTCAACCAGGCTCAGTGCCGGGCCCTGCCCGTGGGTCACACCAGCCCCCCGCAGCGCTGCGGGCTGGGGCAGGGGGCTGGGAACTGCCTGGGGGGAAAGGGCCTGGGGGGGCTGGTCAGCAGCCGGCTGGGCATGAGCCCCCCGTGTGCCCAGGTGGCCAAGGAGGCCAGCAGCATCCTGGCTTGTATCCAAAACGGAGCTGGTGAAGGGTCTGGAGCACATGTCTTATGAGAAGCATCTGAGGGAGCTGGAGGTGTGTAGTCTGAAGAAGAGGAGATTAGGGGGGATCTTATTGCTTCCTACAATTACCTGGAAGGAGGTTTTAGGCAGGTGGGGATCAGTATCTTCTCCCAGATAACAAGTGACAGGATGAGAGGAAATGGCCTTAAGGCACAGCAGGGGAGGTTTAGGTTGGATATTAAGAAAAAAAATTTCACTGAAAGGGTGGTGAGGCCTTGGAACAGGCTGCCCAGGGAGGTGGTGGAATCACCACCCCTGAAGGTGTTTAAAAAATGGGTAGTCACAGTGCTTAGGGATGTGGTTTAGTGGTGGGCTTGGCAGTGCTGGGTTAACGGTTGGACTTGATGATCTCAAAGGTCTTTTCCAACCTCAATGAATTAATGATTACCTTTCCAACCTTAGTATCAAAATGATTAAAAACAAAGAAAAAAATGTGCATCCAGTTTTAAGGCCAGTCCTGGGATAACAATTCTTTCTTCTGTTTCAAACAGTAGAATATTATTTATTGTGTTAGATCCCCATACCTTCCCCATCACCTTCACCTGCACACTTGCAGGAGGATGTACAACCACCTAGAGCTGTACACCCTCTACACTAGCAGCAGAACAAGGCAGGTTTTCTCATGCAGGGGTGGGATGCTCCATGCCCCCTAGCCCCTTGTCTGTTTTGGCTTAGCCATAGTTTGAAGCAGCACTTTGGCTTCTAACTTGTTTCCAGCAAGTTCCTGCCAAAGTTCAGACAGTTACTTCAGTACTCTGAATGAAAACTCAGATTGCGTTGCAATGTTATTGACTCCTGCAGTCAATAAATCTCTACCCCCTAAAATGAGTGAGCAAGCGCAGCACACAATCCATTTCTCACCACTGTTTTTCTTTGGTTTGATCTGTTAAGAGCAGGTTAAAAGGACAGATGAATTTGGGTGAAATAGTACAACTGTCACCTACTGGTTTCAAATGAGGGTCTGGGAAAGGATTACCCAGGATTTCAGGTGGCAGATGACTTTTTTTCTCACACTGCAGATCAAAAGTTAATTTGTGGGAAGAAAAAAAATGCTCTTGAAGAAAAAATAATAACTTTGATGGGATATTGTAAGTAATCCAAAGTTCACTTTCTGTCCTCAAAACCCTGCTATTCACACCCAACAGCAAATGAATCAATCCCAGACTATTATGAATTATTATTACTTCTGTGTATATAGCAAAAAAACCCTTATGGGCATGACTGTTGTCTTCTCATTTCCCATCTGTGTCTTGTGGCAGTCAGCTGTACCAGTGACCTTTTCAATGGCCATGGCCATTCTCAGTTTGTACTGCAATTTCCCCACTTGTGCAGCGGAAATAATGACAAATATCTTTCCAAGGACATAGGAAGATATGACAATGAATAATGTTCCATGGGTCTAATTCAAAGTCCACTGAAGTAGCTGAGAATCTTTCAGCCAAATTCAACACGCATTCAATCAGGTGCTATAAAGACCAAATCATTCTATTATGGAACAAATCTCAGGATTAATTTATCCCCATTTGTGAGGCTGCAAATCATTTAGCAATCAACCCTAATTTCTGCAAACAGATTTGTTTATTCATTTATTCATCATTCATTTTTCATTCCATAATTTTCAGCCTTTGGCAGGTTCCCAGTAAAATTATACAGTGCTTATTGCCCAGAATGCTGTTCTGTGGTTGCCCATCTGAATCATATGGCAGGGATTTTAATCTGTCTGGTGGAATAATTGAAAGAGAAGAATAATGAATTGGGATATGTTGTTTTGGTCTTTTATTAAAATTATTATTATTTTCCAATTGATGAACCCCCTAGAATTTTTCAGACTGGTGTGCAGAGCCCTAGGTAAATTTATTTTACATAGATTGCTATGTCAAATGTCCAGATATGACCTTTCTTTGTGCCGTTTCTTGGAACCTTTGGAATCAGCTAATGGACTATAGGCTATGTTTTTCCCAGTAAATTAGATGTTTCTGGTACTGTCTTTCAACAGTGAGGTCAACATGCAAGGATCACCTCATGTTCACACAACTGACATTTCTTACTGTCCAAAACTGGGTAGCTGTGGGCAAGTACCAACTGAGATTGGTTCCTCCCCAGTGAAAACTTCCAGACTATTCCAGGACTTGTTTGTAAGACTGTAAGTCAGCTCTGGCCAAAGCAACACAAGGGAAAACTCCTACAAACAGTTTAAAAGGTCAGACTCCAGAATCTGGGATTACTCTTTGCCAATCTAAACCTCCAAGACCAGCAGAACACACTGAAAACAGTGCCTTTAGAGGAATAAACAGTTTTACTGAAAATCAGAAAGGGATGGTGAGTTTGTGCAACTTCAGGCATATAATTTGGTCATCTAATGTCATCTTCTGGTTCAGCCGTTTCTGCTTAAAGGTAAAGGAGAAAAACATGTGCCTCCAGAGAGTCATTTAAAGCAAATGCAAAACATGAGGAGGTTCGGTGCCTTTAAATACTTGTAAGCCATGAATAGTTTGATGACATGAGACTTGGAAAATGTTACACTTCCTTTAATACATTAAACAGCCTCAAGTTGCACCAGCGGAGGTTTAGACTGGGTATTAGGAAAAATTTCTTTATTGAAAGGGTGGTCAAGTATTGGAACAGGCTGCCCAGGGAGGTGTTTGAAAACCACATAGGTGTGGTGCTTAGAGACATGGTTTAGTGGTGGACTTGGCAATCCTGGGTTAACAGTGGGACTTGATGATCTTAAAGGTCTTTTCCAACTTAAATAGTTCTATGATTCTTTAATTCTACAAAAATCTCTCTCATTCTGGTTGCTGGGTTGTTTTTTTTGTTTTTTTTTTTTTCTATTTCTCTGTTGTTTTCTCCCAAACTTATCTATTTCCAATTCCTGACTTTATGAAATAAATTGTATTTGAAAAGAAAAGAAATGACACCTGAAATTATGTGAGCACATATATATATATGATGAAGAAATAAGACCAAATCTCATGGCAAGGACAGGGAAACATTGGTGCAGTTTGCCTGGGGAAGATGTGGAATGTCTAGCATGGGTTGATTTTAAAAACTCACTATATAAACGTCTACCTGAAAAGCACTGTCTAAGCAGAGATTTTTCTGGGGCAAAGGAATGGACCAGAAGACCTATTGAGACCTTGATTATCTTATTATCTAGAAGCCTAGGGTTTTATAGGTTTATGGGTTTTAAGCTCTTACGACTTTAATTTCATGTCACCCTACTGGCCAATAGGTAATCAGATAAAAGTGGAGATAATAAAATAAGAGGATTCAATTTTGATAAATGTATACTTAACCCTATTTGTCAAAAAGCAAAATGTCAGTGATTATTTTAATGGACATTTTGCATAATATACTCCTTTCAAATGAAATTGTTTAATAATTATATGCTCTTCTCCAGTGATTTTTATGTTAAGATCAAAAGTGAATGAAAGAAACATTTTATCTACAGGTGTTAACATCATATTATTTTATAGATAGGGAAACAGAAGCAATGAGAAAAAAAAAAAAAGACTAATTTTGAAACTGCCATGAAGCCCATAAAGCCACAGCTTTGCCATGTTTTCAAGCATTAACTGCCTGTTTGTACCCTGATTTGATGCCAATAATCTGTGAATGTGAATATAAATTTTGAAGCCAGTTTTGACAATATACTGTGTCCCATTTTCCATGGATAGGTATAAAACAAAATATTTGGACATCCAATAATCGTGGCAGAAAGAGGTTTGTGGACCTGAGGAATATATACAGTTTGCATTTACTGACATAAATTAAATCTCTTTCAAAGAGAGCTTAAGAACCTGTTCCTGGCCTTTGTGAATCAGCAGCAAAGACTCAGAATGGACCCAGCTTATCTCACATTTTAACCAGGAGACACACTACTTCTCACATTTGATTAATTCCATAACATGTCACCTGAGTCATGGCTCCCATCTTCCAAATTAAACTCTTTGCAGTCTAATCTAGTAAACCCATTGTTTTCTACTGGAGTAAAATCCTTTATTGATATTTATTTTGGGGGCTCTGCAGAGTAAAAACAAAGAAGGACTTCGTGTGTCCTTCAAGATGAAAAGTCTCATTGGATCTGCCACCTGCTCCACTGATGGCCAGTAGACCAACTTCTAAGGCGTTCAGAATATATTTTGGTAGCGAGTATAGTTTAGCAGAAATATAATATAGTTTTAGCAGAAATTTAATCAACTTACCCCTGTTAAATATTTATCCAATTATGCAAGTGACAAGCAAAAAATGAATGAATCCCTTTTAACGTAATATAAAATAGCACATAGCAGAAGGGAATTTTATCATTAAAGATATAATGAGATCATGAACACCTCCAAAGGGGTGAGTTAATCAAATAAGGCCATAATATGACAAGCAGCCTGTCAGAAGAAATTCTATTTGCTGCAGTATGCGAGTTGCATTTGAGTTAATAATTGAGTCGCGTAACCATTCTACCAACCTTGTTAGACAATGTCACGCTCGGCTTTGTTGATGAAGGAGGACAAAAGTACATTGTATGAAAGGGAATTCCAAGAGCTGCTATTGACAGTGGGTGTAATTACAGGAATTGCTGACAGTTACAGACCTTTTCCCCAGGCACATAATGTGTATTGCATACCATCCTCTAAAATAATAACAACCCCCACGAACTATGTATAGATATATGCAAACTTGAAGAATTAGCTGTATAGAGAACAGTCTGAAGCATATGGTGGCGGCGACTCAATATATTATTTTTTTCTTCTGAAAAGGAAGAGTTTAAGGCCATATCCTTAGCTGGTCCCAAACCTTACAGCTGCATTGACTTCAGCAGAGCTCTGGTGATTTACACAGGCTAATGCTCTGTCTCACAGTATGTAATCTTTTCCCATTAATGTTTACCTGCTGTGCCATAATGACTACAAAATGCCCGACAATAGCTAGACAGTGGGTGTGCTGTGACTGCCACTTACTACACAAATCATAATCACGCTACTGGTACCTTGCGCTTACTCCATTGATTTGTCATATCCAGCTGGTGTCCCTCCTACATAGACTAAGAGTAGACACTGTCTACAAGTGTAGTTCTTGTCTTACATTGAGAATGAAAATAGCATTGCAATAGCAATAAGCAAAAAATAGCATCTGATTTCTAATAGCAACAACACAGGAACATAGAAGCTCTCTTCCTTCAGGAGCTCAAGGCGCTTGGACTGCTTTGGAAGTTGTCTTTTGTAGATGAAATAGAACGTACTGAAATATCAAAGGATTAGCTTGTGATTTTAATCTTGGCAGGTCTTCTTCCAGCTGAAAAACAAAAAAAAAAATTATGAGGAAATTCATATCATTATTAAGCATAACTTTGCTGGAGGTACTAAATGCTACCAAGTCTAAAACTGTACAGAAGCTGTCATAATAAATCCTGAATCCTGGCAAAATTCATTAAAATTCATATTTTGTGGACTCTCTGAAAAAGAACCAAATAACTGCTGACACAGTTTGCTAGCTTTGGGTAAGTGTGTCTTTTGAAAAATTCAATAATTTAAAACACAGCTTATGCAGAAGAAATTTGTGGATTTAAGTTTAAAATCAAGTTTGCTTGAATAGAATGACCTATCTTACTGACTATCTTACTGATTTTGTGATCTTCCTGTAAGATGAAAAGATATGGGACTGCCACCTCTGAACCTTGTTCATCTGAAACACAGCTTCATCTACACCCAATCGTTTTCCAGGAACTGGGGTGTAACAGTCATATTGTATCTGAAATGGCTTAAAGAAGAAAATATTGTCATAGCAGTGGGAAGAAATAATACCAGCAACCATATCATAGACATATATATATATATATTATTAAAAAAAAATAAAAATCAATGTTCTACATTGGATTTCAGGTGATCCTTATACAAGACTGTCTTTATCACTTATCTTATGATTCTACCATAAACGCAGAATTCACTGTTGGTTCCCTGGTTTACTGAGCCTTGCAACATTTTATTTATGAATCAATTTCCACCTGTCAGTTCAGAACAACTGTGCATTGCTTCTACCATCCTTTGTCTCTATCTATTCGTAGTACCTTCAATATAAAGAAAGCCTCTTTTATGAGTTACTGCTATGCCTGCTGCAATGGGACACTCACCTTGGTTGAAGAAGCAGGCACAGTTTATGACAAACACCATCAAAGCATCCTGGCCTCCCCAAATACTTAGTAAAGAGTGCTTGCAAGACACCTACAATCCTGTCCCCAAAGGGAAGGGACCCCTGTCTTCAGTCAGACGGAGCTAACAGCTGCCCAGTGTTTCTGCTTCAACTCCTCACTAATTTTGCATTGCAACACTTTGCTGATTTTATTTCATTAGTAGAATATACATTAAGCCAACCTGGGGCGTTGTTTAAGTAGTTGCCATGTGCAAATAGGTCTTTTGTACCCTTCAGGAAAAGCAAAGAGCTTCACAGAGGAATATTAAGCAGCAGCCAGTGAAATCATGCAGCAGCAGATGAAATGATGGACTGACAGGAGATGGCTATGCATTAAAATGCATCTCCTATGGCTAGGCACTCAAGATGCTGAAGCACTGAACAAGCTTCGGCAAGTTCAGGCTGGAAATGATCACAGAGGCAGTGGTTTTAGTCTCTGCAACTAGCTGAATTATCCCAGGGTCACGAAAGCCCAGGTGTGGGAGGTAGGTGCCAACCATATAGAAAGAAAAATGTATAGAAAGCCATCAACCACAATAAAAAGACTTTGTCATCTAAACCAGTAGAGCCTAAGGTGGGACCTCAGCACCGGTTTGCTCAGCCTGTCCAAGTTCTCAAGTATAGTTGTCCAAGCACTCAGGCTGTTATCTGAACCTCAGCTGAGTTCAATTCAGGCCTCCAGATGAAGGTGTCTATATCTGGGGTAGATTTCTAAATTATTTTTTTAGTCAATGGAAAAGAAGATAATACAACCCCAATGGCATTTAGGGCACAGTTTAGATGAGTAGCCAGTTTGTGATGGAAATTGTGGCTGAGAATGATTCAGCAGGACCAACGGCCCTGGCAAACACTCCACGGACCGTAAGACAGCTTCACCATCCAGCACAGAAGTAAACACTTATATACAGGCAGAAAAGTGTGGATATTTTAACCAAAATCTGATTCTTACTGCCTGGCATTTTGGGGGAGTGAGGTTTTGGGGTTCGGAGTGGGGGCGGTGGTTTCGTTTCAGAAATAATGTGAGTATTGCATGTAGATTTCTCCAGATGACAGAGACCCATTAGAGAATCTTTTAGGAAGAATTCTTTTAAATTTACTACAGTCTGAGTCTTGCCCATAGGAAAATGTGTTAACCATAAGGCTATCAAAGTCAGGGGCACCACGCATCGTTCCTGATGAGCAGGACTAACTCCCACAGGTTGCGCTATCAAATACTAGGGCAAGGATAGTCTTATATAAAAATAGGATGTCAAAATAGGGTATCAAATCCTATCAGATTCTCACCAAATTACTCATGTCAAATCTCAGTGTGATCACTACGAGTATGTCCCCTATTTTAGTCATAAAGATTTCAGTTGGTGATGAAGCTGCCTATGAACTTGAATATTCAGCAGGCATTCTGACAGAGTACTACAGCATGAAGACACAGAAGGCTGAACAGCCCATCTATAAATAAAGCAGAGCAGGACCCTGCTTCCAAGAAACACTATCACTACAGAGCTCACTATCTGTAATTTAACAGAGTACTAGAAGACCAAAGTTTTCCATACTCATCTTCAGACTGGGCAGGGACAGACTGAGAGTACAACTTGAAGTAAATGGAAAGAAGAAACTTTTATGAGCAAATAAACAAACACAAAAGAAATAGATAATATGTTGCTTAGGGAGATTTAAATTAATCACCTTATGATGGAGCTGCAGAAGAGACAATGCATTATTTGTAGCAAGTTTCGTTTGCAGTCAATATATAAGAAACAAGACATTTTGGTCACCTTTTCTGCAAGTCCATGTATTGGTAGAGCTCTGATTTTTTTGCCTGTGCTTAAATCAGATGAATTTCAGGGGTTTTGTAGGTTGCTTCTTTTTCCTTGCTTATTCTTTTATTTCCTTGTAGGTACAAACTTCTTCAGAACAAACTTTTACAAGAGATCTGAGGACAGGACTTTGAAACTTGGGCAATTTGAATCCCTTTGAGCTGTGTATTTCCACCTGACACCCCTCAATGCATTGTAACTGCTGCAGAAGGTGAGGGGCAGAAGTAGATGGATGCAATTTTTTATGTATCATTAACTTCTCCTTCCTGAGTTGGGAACGATCACCTCTGTTATTCCTGTAATGCTGCTAACAGCAGAGAGATTTATTTTTTTTCCCCTGTGTCATAAGTATTTGAAGAAGCAAAATTGCAATTCTAGTCCTGATGCCTTTGTACTCCTTTGAAGAGATGTGGTAGATAGGGCTGTTGTAACAGAATTACAATTCTGTAGGTATAGCAGTGCCTGAACCACAAGCCTTCCTAAGTATCTATCATCTCACTCAATAACTGAATGCAGAGACAGGTCTTGCATAAAATCTTAACATCTATAAAACAAAATTTTGGGGGGTTGTAAGTGTTTGGTTTTTTTTTTTTTTAACGTAAAACAGCTGGTTGAGTTCTAGAAAGGGAAAATTCCAGATTTTTTTCTAGTAGTTTGGAATTCTTTCTTGAAAAGAGAAAATACCATGCTTATCTTTAAAAGATTTAGGGAACTGCAACGGATGTACAGATTTAGCTGAAGTCATATTCCCACAAAAATACAGGAATAAATAACTCAAAATTTTGTAAGCATCTAGAGGATAATAAGAGAAGAGCAACAGCCAATTTACATTCATCAGAAACAAATCGTGTCAAAATAATGTAATTCCTATGATGACAATGTAACTGGCTTTGTGCATAAGGGAGAAACAGGAAATGTCATATACTTTGACTTCAGCAAAGCTTTAACACTGTCTTACATGAAGGACTTACAAAAAATTTTGAGAAACCTTATCTAGGTGAACCTCTAGAGTACAGGATTACACAGCTCTTGTCAAAGCATCAAAGTTAGAGAGCTACCCCCACACAATACAGTTGACTATTTAGGATTCTGTCTGATGTCTGATACCATTCATAATTTCATAAATGGTTTGGATGAAAGAATAGAAAGCTTATTTATTGCAGTCACAGAGATCACCAAGGTGAGCGTCTATGAACACGGTGGGGAAGGGGACTAGAATTCAAAATAATTGGAGGCAAGTGGAGAAAAAGTACAGTGCTGCTAAGGAAGGACAAATAGAAAGTGAAAAGCTTGGAAATACAGAACTGCACACATACCAAAGCAGATTTCTGGCCTGGCTGAGGTGCTGCAGGGTGGGATCTGCGTGATATTAGATTGCAGCTGAACAAGGGTCACAGCCAAAAACCTCCTGCTTGTGCATAGAACACGGAATAATTTGGAAGGATCACGACCATTTGTAAAGAATTCTCAAAACAGAATAAGACTGATTTGGTCAGGTGTGAAAAATACAACCGAGGAGAAAGGGTTAAAGAAATTAAAATAATTTAATCTAGAGAAAAGAAAAAAATTAATGAAAACATGGAAATGGTCTTCAATGGTAAAGGTAGCTAGAGAAAAGAAATAAACTCTTTTATATGTCTACTGTTGTTAGACCAAGAAGTAATAAAGCAAAGAAGATTAAAATTCAACATCAGGAAATGTTTTCATCACTGAAGATTTTTAAGAAAAATTGGACCAGCATTTGTCACAAGTGACATAACTGACCCTGTCTTATGAAAGAAGATGGACTACATGACCTCTTGGTGTCCCTTCTAGCCACATTTTCTTTGATTTCTCCAAGAAAAAAATACATTTCTTTCTCTGAAAGATACATCTATCCTTAACTGAAGCACAGATACACTGAAAGTAATAACTTTATCTCTTTAGGGTTCACAAAATACAGAAGAGCAACTGCTGTAAAGTAAAACACTTGATGAGATAGGAGTCATCTCACACATACCTGAGAATTGTAAATGGAAACAGAGAATTTCAAATTAAGCATTTTTAATGTGAGGCTTGGTACTTTTGATGGGGAAAAAAAATAGTCGTAGAGCATGCAAACCCTACTAATTGGATTTGATTAATCACATTGAGTCACGGATATATCACATTTATTGACCTCTTTCTGTAAATACTGACATCTGAGAATGGGGCAAGGGAGAATTTGTGTTCTCTCTAAAATCTTACGAGATTCAATAGTGACTTAGGAGGGAAAAGTTCATGTGACACATGGAGTTAATTTGCTTTCATCATTATTGCTGTCTGCTGGAAATCCTGTTTGGAAGAATGTAATATGCAGCCACAGGTCTGGCTCTATAACGCTCCAAAACATGGTGGCTTCTCATCAGCTAGAATGAATTATTCCAGCACTGCTGTCCTTGGCAGCTGTGATGCCCTCCTCTCCCAGGGGCAAACAATACATCAAAGCAAGCATACCTTGGTTGAAAATTCAGATAGAATCAGAAATGGAAGGAAGACACTGCAAAACTGCTCATGTCTTTTCCTCTAACTCAGTATTAGCCAAATTCCAAAGAACAGACCTTGTCCCCCAACCTTCCCCCCCCCAAGAAAAAAACTCAAAACCCAACAACAAACCCAAACCCAGAACAAGCTATATTCTTACAAAAGCTGTGGTTGTCAGGGAGTATCAGACAGGCAGTCTATTACCACTTTGGACCAATCTTGAGTGATAGTGTAGACTGAGACGCTCAGCATCTGCTAATCCAAATGACCCTGTCTTCTGCTCAAATGGCGAGTATTTACAAGTTGCATCTCTCAGTCCAACATCTCACACTAAGCTTCTCTTACAGTCAATGGAAAAAAAAAAAAAAAAAAGGCACCTCTGGAGGTTGAGTCATCTAGCCTGCCTTAGAATCCATCTTAAAGCGGGATGAGACACTCTCTGGAAATATTTATATGATTTTCTGTGCTATAGATGGAGCAAATAGTGACTAGCTCAGACTCAGGTGCTTAAGGTATGACCACTGTATCCCTCTCAGAGCCTGAGGCACTCAAGACAAAAAGAAGTGGAATCTGCATGGATTAATGTGTATGGCTCATTTTAGAGCATAAAGCAAAAAGTGTAAGTGGCAGTAAGTCATTGGCCTGATATAGAATTGCCTTTCCAAAATCAAAAATATTGCAACTTAATAATGAATAAAGATTCAAAGTAATTTGAAGGAATCATCATCTCACAGGATTTTAGAGACTTAGTACATTTCCACTTTAAACATCCAAGGTGCTCTCATATATGACAGAAGTGAAAATAATCAAATAACAGCAGAAACAAAATTCCAATAAAAATTATGTTTACTAATTCGCATATCAACCGCATTAAATATTTAAATGTGCTGGTAGCTTTTCGGAATCCAAACAGTCCTTCAAAGAGTTAGAATTTTATTGCTCTACTTTTTAACCAGTGTGTCAGTTCAATAGAAAAGATTCCCCAAGATGTCCATTGCAGCTTTGTCTTGGGGATTAATTAAAATTTGGTGAGGTATTCTTATGGCAATCAGGCTTTCAAAAATGAATTTTAAGGATGCACTAGAACCATAATAGTAAGGGGGTAAACAGGTATGTGAAGTCTTTGCAAAATGCAAGGTTTACACATATGATATATCCATCTAGTCAGATTCACCTTTTGGTAATGCCTGAGTAATTTTTTACTACATTGCAATGATTAATTGACTTCAATATTCTGTGGCGTAAATTGGAATAATATTCTGCTCTTCCTTAAATCTCTTCTCCTTTCATTTACTTTAATAACACAGAAGATAAGTAACAGCAGAATCTATCCCATAGGCAGTGACTGTTCTAAGGAAAGGTGTTAGCAAAGTTGGTGGGGTCTTTGAGGTACTGCAAGATGTGAGCCCAAGGTTTATTAAACATGACAGCTTTCCACTTTTTCACTTCCATATAACATTGTTTCAACAAAAATGAAATGTTTCATAGAAAAGCAGTTATGATGGGACTGGTGTCAGGATTTGAATTGGAACTTCTGTTTGAGCCTGACCTAGGTGCATAAATTTCTTCCTAAATTTTACCAACACTTTTCTGGAGAGAGGAAAAAAAAAAAAAAAAAAAAAAAAGTGGTTTTGAAAGGTTGTCGCTTTCACCTCTTGAGTTTAGCCACACAAACAGCTCAGCAAAATTGCAGGGCAGAGATTTCCATAAACTTGAAGAAGGGAAAGGAGAGGTGGGAAAGAGTTACACGGCGCACAAGCAACCTCCTAAAGCAGATGAGGCATGAGTGGCGACATCAGTCCATACAGCAGAGTTGCCATGAAACATTTTGTGTCTTGGGCTCTTATTTTCCTGATGCTTTAGTGACAACAAATGTGGTTTAACTTTCAGGTAACTGCCCTTGGAAAAGAAAGAGTGGTAAGAATAGGAAAGATGCTGGACTTCCTTCAAACAGTGATTAAATGATAACTTAATTATCACTCTAAATCTAAGTCTGTAAGAAGGGCTGAATTGGCTCAGGCCAAATGCCTGCCCAGCATGCTACTTGGTCTCTGACAGCATCCAAAAGTAGATGGATAGGAAAATTAAAATCAAACAGACGCCTTTTATCCTTGGAATGGTCTCCCAGCTTCTTGTGCACTGCTGCTCTGCTGCTCCCTGAGCTGAAGATACTGTCTTTCATTTAACAGTCCTGGAACAATTTGCTTTCCATTAATAAATATCCCTAATCACTTTAAAATCCATGCAAAATTTGCTCATCCACAAGCTCCATAGTAAATAGGTACAAAACTTAGCCACAGTAGTAAATAAGTTATCATTTAACAGCCCCATGTCAGAGTTGCCAATAACAATCACATAGTCACAGGGTTTAATACAGAAGGCAAGGTATAGAAAATCAGCCTCACACTCCACCAGATTTTAAACAGACACAAGAAGAATGATAATTTGCACCCTGGGGAAGCGCAGCTGCACTGGGGCGTGCTAGGTGTCCAACGGCAGCACCACACTCTTTGCTCTCCAACTCAGAAACCCCAGGGAAAAAATGTGAAGACCCAGTGGTTTGTACTAGGGGCAACTTTAAAGTACAGTACTTCGAAGGTCAGCCTGAGCTTCACTTCAAAAACTAGCTGGGGCCTGTCTGGGGGCAGCGCACTGCCTTCAGGATAGACATATCCTCTGGAGGAGGAAACCAAAGTGAGATTTGGGCCATTGCTCTGACGTTGTAAACTCTGGTCTACTGAGAACTAGAACCAAAAGCATTCATTTATTTCAGTAAATCACCAGAAAGGTATAAGGAAAGGTAATAACGCACATATATTGCTGACCCAAGTCCCATTAATTTTGGCAACATAAAAGCAAAAGGCTTAAAATGTATTAATCTATGGTTATCTGGCACTTCAGGAGCATCTGAAACATCCATTCTCAGGAGCATCAAGTTGTCGATGGGTGATCTATGTCTTGTCAATTTTGAATCAGAAATAATGAGGTAAATCAGTTACACCTAGGTTGTTGCAAAATTTTTTTTCCTCCTCTCCTTTAAAACCAATTACCAAAGTAACTCTGAAACAGCTAATGTGATATACAGTCTTTCCAATCAGCAGATTTTCCAGGAGCATCAATCAGTCAGCTGTCTGAAGCTCGAAGATGGAGCTTAACTCTCTCTAAATGAATTAAAAAAAAAAAAAAAAAACATCTGGAAGGCACTTTCCTCCTAAGCAAGAAGTAAAGACGTGCTGACTGTTAGCTAGTGTCAGTGCAGAGCATTTGTGAAATGCCAAGAGCGATGGAGATTGGTTCACCCTAATTTGAATTTCACGATGATCTTTTGTCTTCTGTGAATTTCTCCTTTGCTGGACTGGAAGTTCTGCCTCAAGGAGTGGCAGAAGCATAGTGCAGAGAACACATTTCTCGTTTCTCGCGTCTCTTGCCTCCAGGGTGCAAGAGCAGCTGGGAAACTCTCAACACCCACTTCTGAGGAACAGGGGCAACAGAGTAAAAGCTCCAACACCCACTTCTGAGGAACAGTAAAAGCTTTTGCAGGGTTTTAGGAGACTGAAATCATACCAAACTCCTAAACTCCTATCAACTGTGTATTCCCACAATGTTCAGTTTTATTGCCTTCATAGAAATATGCATGTTTCCATGGACTTCCCCCCCACCCCCGAGAGAATGTATTTCTTTATCAAAACATGCCAGAAATGAGTTTACTGTTGTACAGTTCTAGCAAGAAGTTAATTTTGCTTTGAGAACTAAAAATTAATCACCGCTGCATGCAAAGCAGTAGAAAAGAGATGAGACTTTCAGTGTAAAAGCTCCTGAGGTAACATAAAATGGACAAATGTTCCTATTAGGCTTATCACACTTGGAAGATTTCAGAGAGTCCCCATAGATTGATTTCCTCTTGGCACTTAGCCTGGACATTTAGATGGACATTTAAAAGGATTCCAAATGGAGACTGTTTTCAGCCTCCACTAAAAAAAATAAACATATGGTTGGAGGTGTACCTGTTTCTAAACCAGAAGTTGACTGAGCAGTTTTAATGGACTACCCTCTATAATCACACGAGCTTTTCATATGAAAGTCAGGTAAACAACATTGCAGCCAGCTTTTTGATATTTTCCTCTTATTATGTGTACTGCAGGAGGCACACTTCGAAATCATATTTTACATTTTAGCTGCCTTTCACTTTCTGTTACAACACAGAGTCTATCCATAGCAGGAAGGAAATAATTAGTTCAAATTGCCTCCTTAAAAGTGAGAACAATCAACGTTTTTCAGCAAGGAAAAAAAAAAAATCATCCCTCTCTAGAGAGCAGCATGCAGGCAGGATGCTATAATGTGCCATTTAAACATATCCTACTACCCAAAATGATGTACAGGTTTTATAAAATCTTGCAGGTGTGAGTCAGGTTGGGTTTTGAGGCCAGAAGTATCTGGAGTTATTTTGCTACAGCCTAGCCTGGTCTGTGGAGAGTCACACTCACCATTTGCCTTTGAACTTCAGTGAACCCCCAGCGCTGATACTGATCCTCTGCTCCAACACAAACCAGGAACATATGCTTTTTTAAAATACAGTCTTCATTTCTTTTTTGCTTTTTCTTCTTAGAGGACATGTTTCTTCAACACAGGAGATTGGAAAGTATTAACATTTGTTGTTTTCTAGATCTTGGTTTACCTAAATTTTAAAATCTCCAGTTTAATGGATTTGCTAACCATGAAACTCCAGTTTCTAAAAGTTTGGGGCTTTTTTCTTTTTTTTTTCTCAGCAGAAGTTTGGCTTTTTATTGAAGGATTTTGCTCACTGCTGTTCAAAGGTACCTCAGGAGTGAAGGCTGACATTGCTTGCAGCAGACAAATACATAATTAGAAACACTGACCCACACAATATCCTCTATGGTGTCAGGGGGAATGACCATATTGGATTTATACCCATAGTTTCTTGATTATCACTGTGATCAAACTTTTCCTGCCAAGAACTCACCCACTCTGTGATTTTCCTCCATTATGTTCAAGCAAAACCCTTTTCCATAGGGCTGTAAAAGAAACATTTCTCCTCGCGCAATACTATAACTAAAGTCAGTAAACTGTCAGCTGTGGCAGATTGCGCCTGGTCTGTGTAATTGAGTTTGATTAAGAGTTTTGTTGCCGTCACTGGTTTTATTCCCTTCCCATGTAAACATTTTACATCTTATTGTTAAATATTGTTTTGCTGTGTTTATTTGGTAGAGCTGCCTCAGAAGACAAACATTCAAATATAGAATTAATGAACATTGATGTCATTGTGTTCAAAGGAACATAAGGTTGGGAGGGGGAGAAAGAGACGTTCTAATTATTGGAGTGTTTGGTGGGAGTTTATTTTACAAACACTATCATTATGTTGACAACAGTGTAGCAATATGTTCCACCAGGCTTTTGTTACTTCCAGGGATAGGAGGATGTTTTTTTTTAATTGCAGAAATTTTTGTCTCAGGGTCACAGGGAGACCTGTATACCTGCAAACAACAGGAAAACAGCATTTCTGCTTCCTGGGGTCTCACCACCACTTGGATGATGTAAATTGAGTGGAAACAATCCAACTCGGGAGCATGCCTGCTTTGAAATTTGTAGCCTTGAAGGGTGCTAGCAGAGCAGAAAGACATTCGGGGCTCTGTGCCATCACCCTCACGTAGGTGCCTGCTGCCACATCAGATGCAAGATTCAAAGCCAGATGTATCTGAAATGAAGCACAGGTAAAAGTGAGACCTCTCGGAGCAGCACCCAGAGACTCTTCTCCCTGAGTTTGCTGCAACAGAAACAAGTGTTGGAGCTCTCCTACCTGGTGAGGAAGGGATTTGTGAAAGCAGCCATACAGACATCCCTAGACTCCTAAACTTAAGAAGACAGAATTTTCTTCCAAGACTTTGAAAGCTTTGTCTTCCTTGAAAGGGCACACACTTCAGCAAGACAGTATTGTTCTACCAGTACTTTACTTGTGAGTTGTGTGTCTCAGTACCACAGAGAGGATCTCAGCCAAACTAGAAACATTTCTTTCAACAAAATCTATTGTGATCTTTTTTTATAATGAAAAAAACAACTAAAAAAAAACCCCAACAACCAAACCAAAACAAAAAAGAATAGCCATCTGGGATTTCTTGGAAGAAGTAACTTTTTTTTTTCTCCTTTTTAAGTGGAAATGTTAAAAAAAAATTGACAAAATTGCCAAGTCGGTGCCTAACATTCAAATATCTTTTTTTGTCATGTCTCTGTCAAGTATGTATGGAAGAGAAACAAAATACCCATTCTTTAAATTTTCTATCAAAAGTATTCAACAACTGTTTTCAAACTAATTATCCCCCAGTAATGTCTGTGCCTCGGTCACCAGGGTCTGTTTCCCACCCTTCCTGAATTATGGCCAGATCTTGCCAAATACATTCTGCTAAACACCCCACTGAAGCCACAGGAACTATTTGCACAAAGTAATCCCCATCTCTTTTTGTTTTTACCAAAGACTAGGTATGCTATAGCACTGTAGAAATAAAGCTTACCAAATTAAATCCCATAGCCTTGTAGCTGAATAAACAGCACACTTACCTCTGTGACAGTGCTGTTGCACCCAGGCTAGGGCCATCCTTGCTCATTAATGAGGTGCCTCTAACAGGGCCCAAACCAGGATAAATAGTGAGTGAGTCTTCAATCAGCTGAAGTTTGTTCGCATATCAGTACAGTGCAGGCATATCTAGTTAGCTTTCAATTAGTGCTAATCAACCACGTTACTTGTGCATCAGCTGGGAGTTAAACCTTAGCCTGCATTTTTGTGCCATTCAGTCTTTGATTTAATTTCTTACACTGGGTATCAATTCATGAATAGGTCTAAATTGATTTGGAGTTATGCTGCTTAGACCACTGTAATTGATATATGATTAATCAATAGCTATGCTGTAATTCATCAATGTCATATTTATGAACTGCATGCTAATTAATTTGTTCTCTGCCTTGACGTTTTGAGCATATGAGAGTTCATATCTTGATTATTATTTGTATTTTGAGCTATCACAGTGCAAACCCATGCAAACACAGTATAACTAGGCAAGTCAACCAAGGATGTGCAGAGGAACACACACACACACACACACCCCCGAGATGACAGGTAGGAGTAGTTTGATACTCCAAGATGTCCTCTTTGGCTCAGCTACTATTCACACAGTAACAAGGCAGACCCAGAGCTTTCTGAAGGGCAAAAGCCAGACTTGTGATGAAGGGCCAGCTCTGGGGCAGCCAGAGTGCGGATTATGGGATGTGGCTTATTGATGCCCACTCTCCAGCCTCCTGCGCTTCTCGGCTGCAAAGCTGCCTCGACAGCAACAACCCAGGCAGGGGTTTTCCTCCCTGCCTCCCATGATGGTGACATCTATCCCGTTCCTTTCACTGAACTCCATGAAAAATCATTGTTTCACTTAAATAATAATCCCTCCCTCCCTTGGAGCTCTCATTACTGAAGTACCATAGATGCTGCTTTTACGTGCAGCTCCTTGGAGGGCAGCAAGTGTAATCAGCTGAATGCACAGGGCTAGAATCAATTAGCAGTACGCAGCCAAACATCTAAACGAACTTTTAGGTATTGATTTGGGAGTGCATGCAGCGGATTTGCTTGCTCACTTTTTACTCCAGGAGCCAGAGGAGTTAAGTGTTCGCAGTCAAAACCACAAAGAGTTGAAATCCACTGTAAGAAGAGCAGGAAAAGACAGCAGAGAGGGACAGGGACTAGATGATTTTCTGTATTGGTTTGCAGCTGACATCACTGCTGGTGTGGGAATGCTCCGCCTTCATATCTCCCTGAGTTCTGAGTGGAATAAGTGGTATTGGGGGCAGCAGAACTGAGCACACTCCTGCTTTTGCAGTATGTTGTTGTGCTCCCTCCCATCATTTATTTTAAAAGGAGCATAAATCAACTGATAATATTTATTTGGAATGGAAAATAAAGCTCAGTAGTAAATCTTGTTTGGACTCAAAAATCCTCCAAAGAAAAGCTCAAAAGAGCTTTTTTTGGGTTGTGGGTGTTTTGTTGTTTTGTTTTTTTTTTTTTCTTTGCAAATGTTACATGTCACACACACACAGAGACACACGCACACACTAAGGGCAGCTTTTTAAGCCATTTGCTAAATTCAGTACTTATCACACTTCAGTACTGTCCCTGAGATGATTCAGTCCCCTGGCACTGGATTTACAATAATGCATGAATACAATTTAATTGTTTTCTTGAATGTCTACAAGGAAAATAATAAAATCAGAGATTGTTTTGAGAGGAAAAAAACCCCAAACCACTGATGGGAGAGGGAGAACAAACTAAACTTGATTTATCTACAGAGAGGAGGGACTGGTCTCATTTGTGTTCTAATCACTATGTACTGTATCTGGCCAGGATATATATTTTAAAAACATGTATGTCGGCATTTGCTGTGTGACTGAAATGTACAGTTTGCCACGCCAGCACTCAGCTGATGTCGCTAGCCCATCTCCATGGCCCTACAGCCACAGGCCAGCCATGACCACATGGTCCAGCTCCACAGCTCTGGGCTCTGCCAGACACCGATTTGAGTTTGGGTTAGTATATGTCTGTGAAAACACAGCTCTGGCAAAGCTAACCATTGCTATATTGCTTTCCAATCTGAAGATTACCCACCCAAGCACTCACTGGACATGACAGGTGCAGTGACATTATATATATATATATATAATACATATGGTTCTCTTTGTTTAAAGGATTGTGTTTCAGGCACAAAGAACTGGCAATATCACACTTCATCTCTCTGGGTTTGCAAACAGATGGTGTAGGCACCATGGACTCAAAAGAGTATTTCAGGCTAAAGGGCACTGATTGCAAAAGGAAAAACAGGACACTTAGGTCAGAGCTTTGACATTGTCAGAAGAGGGATTTTAAATGTGGGGAAGCCTAACAAATTGTAGAATAAGGTTTGATAACTGAAAATTTAGATCATAATACATGTAACAGAAGAATCTGAATTACATGGCCCAGGAGGCTCTTTTTCTAAGTCTGTGTTCCTAATAAGCTTCTTGCTCTGTTTATACGCTTTCTTCTTCCGTGCATCCTCTCTAGCCTTTTACTTTGTTCCTGTTACTCAGGCTTGCAATTTTTTTTAGCTTACTGGTTGCCCAGACAATAAAAATAGTGTGGAAAAATTGTTACTCCTTTTTATGTAATGGAGCTAGAGCACGAGAATATTAAGTCCCCCTGACTGTTAAAATTTACATAGGCGGTTTGCAGTAGAAGCCTAATATAGAACCTAGATATCCTGAAGCCAGATTCAGGTCTTTAACCACAATGCTTTGCATCCAAATAATGATCTTTATTCGTCCTTAATGAGCTGCTGTATTAACTTGAGCAAATATTACAGTTAAATTCCAGCCAAGCATGCAGAAACAAAGCATTTAGGTCGCACTTGCAAGCCTAAGCATGATGTCTCAGAAAACAGTAAGTGCAGTGAGTCTGAGGACATATAAACGTGTGAAATAACAGCTCTGAGCATGACTTTGTAGCTGAGAGACTACAGGTCATCCTGAAATGTAAATCAGGGGGAACTAATGATCTCATTAAAGTTAGGACACAAAGGCAATGCCATCCCCATGTAACCTTTCCAAACATCACTAGTGCCATAAGTGGGATACTGAGTCCAGCCCTCTACATAACTTCAACAAAAGGGTATGGGGTGGGGGGAATCCTGCAGACTTGACCTGAAATTGGGGGGAAAAAATGCCTTTGGGTGAGACCAAGGAAATTTCCCTTCTCAGTCTTCCCCAAGGAAAGGTTAAGGTTTGATTTGATCGATCTGAATATATCTACAAAAGAGAAGATAACTGAAAGTCAGCTCTTTGATCTAGGAAAGGGAAAGCATAATGAGTTTCAAAGGTTCATGGTAGAAATAAATTCAAACTACAAATTGCTTCACTTTTTTAACACTTTGAGTTATAAACCACTGGGACATTTTATCTTAGACCATGAAGAATTCACTTTTGCTTGAAGTCTTAAATCAAGACTAAATACTTTCATAAATAGATACCTATCAAGCTTAACCAGATGTTATATACGTCACAAAGTAATAACTAGGTTAAATTGCTTTGGTGTGCTATGTGGGAGGTCTCACGCTGTCCTCACAATGGTCTGCATTAGTTTCATGTATTAGCATTATACTTGTACTTTGGTAAGCACTAAGACCTGTCATCAGAAACGCTGCCTAGGTTTTGTGGCAGATGCAGGTTCAAGTATGAGATCAGAGCAGGCATGTTTGGAAATCACATAACCAGGCTTAGCTCACCTATCCAAGTAGGAATCCACGAGATGAATGGGGAACAACTACAAATCCCTTGGGAAAGACTGTGGCAGGAAGCCAGGTGCCAGAGAGTTTATCCATCCAGAAATCTGGTCCCTTTCCATGCATAAGGGACAGCTGAGAAACCAAGTAGGATAGCATAATACAGCAGCGTGTGCAGACAGAGAAACCATTCCTCCTCCTTCTGGCGTACCCAAAAGTGAGAGCCAGAGGCTCAGCAAACACTAGAAGTTACCTGTCTGCCTGTCCCAAATCCACTACGTCCTACCACATGCATGCACTGTAGTACGCAAACTTAATTTTGTAAAGTCAGGCTCTTAGTGCTAAGGTGCTGGATTTCAATCTTATACTGTTGGTTAAGGAAACAGAAGGATAAAAGAAGCCCAGAGGAACAATCAGACACTTTTTTATTTCTTTTCTCTCTCTCTCTCTCTCTCTCTCTCTCTCTCTCTTTTTTTTTTTTTTTTGTCATTTAACTATAAACTTGAGATAAACTTGAGAATTAACATTAAAGGTTATTTTTTACAGAGACTTGTTTGTTTAACTGAAGTTTTAGAAAGGCTGCTACCTTACATTTAGATAACTGCGCCTCCTGCATTTCACTGGAAGGGTGATGAGTATTTTTCTCTCCATCTTAATTAAATTTGAATTCCAGTTACGAGGTGGCAGATACTCCATTTCTTGTAATGGCTGAGATCTCCCGTGATGTTTACATCCCACCTTTGGGGAGGCTGTTACACTTGCTAATTTCTTTCTGGGAAAGGTATGAATAGTGTGCACATTGAGGGTATTCTTTTGAGTTTACGTTATTTGTGTGGATAATGCTAGAAACGGAGAGAGTCCTTAACCTGTGCACTGAGGGCTGAAGTAGGATTTCACTTCACAGACGACTTCTGAATGTCTCCCCATGCTGTGCTGAATTTCACTCCCAAAGGTCTCGTGGACAAGAACTGGGCAGAAATTTTTGCTGCTGTGTTTTTCATAAGCTAGAGCAAATTTGTTGAAATGAGTATGTGTGTGGGATGTGGGGATGTGGGAACCTGCATGGTACGTGTATGTCTGCAAGCCAGGTTGCCTCAGGAAGGCTTCTTGGTTCTAGCAGGGACTTTCCCAGCAACTACTGTTATTAGTTCTATTCAACTTCAGTTTCTCCCCCTGTTCCCTTCCTGACATACCCTGAGGGATCATATTCCAGTGGAGAACATAATGCATTTCAAAATGTTCCTTTTGTATGTCTTACATGTCTTTTCCCTGCTTGCCAGCTCCATGGCTAAAGATCAGGGTGCAAAGAACAGGGTTTCACCAAGGCAGTTCCCACCACTTGCACTATCACTTTTTCCAAAGTATATTTGGACCCGATTCCCACTCGATCTGTGTCTGTTGCAAGCAACATTTCTAGTACTTGGAAAATCTCTACCAAATGGTTATTTACATACGGAACAAGCGGATTACTTTTCCCTCTCCTCATCACTCAGTACCTTCCAGCCCATGCTGTCTGTGGTGGCTGTGCTGGGTCAGAGCGATGCTTTTCCATCCTGATAAATTCTCCAGCAGGTGTTTGGGTGCTGTGAAGATTTCCTGCAGAGGCCAGTTTTCTCACTTTTACATCGTATTAGGTGGTCCTGTTCCTAATGTGTTACTCAGTTCCTTTGTCATCCAGCTTCTCTCTCTACGGCACAAAGTGATGACTTGGCAAGTCCTGGGAAACCTCAGTAGACTGTTCTTTTTTTAACTTCTCTAAAACATTCTTCATAATGAAACCACTCTCAATCCCTGGTAATTTTTTAGCCCTTTCTCTAGCCCCCTTTCAAAGATATCAATACCTTTTGAAATTTCCAGAGGAAAACACTTTAATTTACCAGAGCATCCCCCCTTCTCTCTCTAACACACACACACTCCAAGACACAACATCCATCTTATCACCTCCTATAACTTCTAGTTCTCCATGTTTCCATCCTCATGCAAAGCACAGACTTCTTCTTCACTCTTTCTAAAAAGAAGAGAAGCTTTTTATAAATATGTTTCTTTAGACTAGCAGTTATTAATAGAAAAATGGGTATGCTCTCAGATATGCCCCTCCTGTATCCCCCAGATCATAACAGTGAAAGGAACATCTGTGATAGTGCTCTGACTACAGGAGTGCAAAACATTTGACCACAATATGTTACAAAATTACTTCCATAAACACATGAAAAAAAGGCAATTATGCCTACTTCCTGGAGTTTTCCCTAGCTTGCATTTTTACACCTCACTTCATTTTATTCCTCTTTCTTTTAAATAAGCAAACTCAGTCTTTCTAATCACTCTTCTTTATGAGTATTTTTTTTTTGTTTATTTTGTTTTTCTCCATGCTTCTAATCATTTTGGCATAAGGAGACAGAAACCCAGCCTTAAGGCAAATTCTGTTTCCTCAGCATGGCTTACAAATTTTGCACATAAACATTTCTGCAGCAAGGATTTATTTCACCAAAAATAACCCCCCTAAAATATCTCAGAGATTAATGAGATGTGCAGTGGGGTTTATGTGGCTTCGTACAACTTGTTGATTAATTTATTTATTTATTAGGGAATATAATTTTAAAGGCTTTTAGAATTCACAATATCGCTTCTCTTCATGAAGGCAAACCTACATTTTCCACAGATGCTTTCTTTTTATTATCTTTATAGCAGTTTAATTGGCAAAATAACAGTGCCAGCAACAGAATGAGTGAAATGTGTTCCTCTGACATTTTTGGTTTGTTTGTTTGTTTGTTTTTTATTGGGGTGGGGGTCAATTATTTTTTCCCCTCCTTCTTCCTCCTTTATTGACCTTTAGAATGCAATTGTTACTGTGTTTTGCTTCAGATCTCTAGTAAAGATCATAAATTTGGGGGAAGGAGCACAAGTTGTATAGCACATCCCATAAAATGGTCTGTAGTCTCTGGAATTGATATTAACCTTACAAATCTATTTCAGTTTATCACATTGGATTGAACAGTCTCTAATCGTTGTTCTAAGTATCTAATGTCCCTCTTTACCATGTTCATTGTCCCCTGGTTTAGTAGCATGGGAAAGCTATTCCACTGCTCTCTCACACCTAGACAATTTGTAAATGTTAATGTTATACAATATTTTGAACAAATAACTTGGACTGGATAGCAAAGTGGAGCAAATCTTCAAAAACCTGCAATCGCTGCTCTGCCACTGACTGGCCATTAAGCATCAGTAGGTTTGGCAATGTCTTTTAAAAATGAGCTACATGTCCCTCTGGGGTGTACTAAGGTGTCTTTGTTTAACCCCAGCCAGAAGCTAAGCCCCACAGAGCTCCTTGTTCACTCCCCTCTGGTGGGATGGGGGAGGCAGCTGGAAGAGTAAAAGTGAGAAAACCCATGGGTTGAGGTAAAGACAGTTTAATAAGTAAAGCAAAAGCCAGGCGCACAAGCAAAGCAAGACAAGGAGTTCATTCACCACTCCCCATGGGCAGCCAGGAAGGCCAGGCCCCGTCATGGGTATCACTCACTTGGGAAGACAAACACCATCATTCCGAATGTCCCCCCTTTCCTTCTCCCCCTGACCCCCCAGCTTTATGTGCTGAGCATGACATTGTACGTTATGGAATATCCCTTGGGTCAGTGGAGGTCAGCTCTCCCGGCTGTGTCCCCTCCCAGCTTCTTGTGCCCCCCCAGCCTGCTCGCTGCTGGGGTTAAGGGCCTGATGCTGTGTAAGCACCACTCAGCAGTAATTGAAACAACCCTGAAATATCAACACCGTTTCCAGCACAAAACATAGCCCCATACTAGCTACCATAAAGAAAATTAACTCTACCCCAGCCAAAAACAGTACATTGGGGTATTCTCCTCCTTTTGGTGACTGCAACAGCCTTCTAGTCACCAAACTAGCCTGAGCTAGGACACTTCCCACCACTATAGATGAAAGGATGCCAACGTCACACACACACACACCAAAAAACCAACCAGAGGAAAAGAGGGATAGTAAGCAGGCATACAGATATTAGAGCATCTAAGATGTACTGAGTAGGAAGGGCAACACCTGCTAAAAATGTAAGATTCTGATATTTGGAGTCTATGGCCAGGAGTCTCTGTTTATTCTAGTAAACGCATAATTCAAGTGATGTAAATCAAGGTTTTTGTTTGGCTCATATTAAAAAAGCAAAACAAAACCAAAAAAACAAACAAACAAAATATCACCACAGAGATATAAAGCAATCAAGGGGCAGCATGCTGTGAAATAGGGGGTACAAAAAGCAGCTGTGGTTTTGTGGCTCTACCTGTAGGAACAGACCATGCAGAAATTCATGGTTTCACCCAAGGAAATGGCTGATGCCTTACTTCCACCCTAAATTCAAAAGGGAAAGAATTAAAAGGAACTTTATCACCTATTTTTTATCACCACCTTCACCAACAGGTTTGGTTGGTGAAGGTGTTGGTGCTCCTGGCTTCAGTTTTCCATGCTTTGCTATTAACAAAAGCTAGCTCGGTACCCAATTTCTGCAGAAGGTCAGTAGGGACTGAGTAGGTAACTCCCTTCAAAACCTCCCACTGCTACTTCCTCCTCACTGCTGTTTAGCCAGAGAAAATCTATGCACTCATAAATAAACACATGCAAAACATCTAGATTTGTATTCTCTGATTCCCCACCAAAAAAAGAAGGTATGGGGGGGTGGGGTGTGTGGAAAAAGTCAGATTTTGAAAAACAACACATGCTGTGAACTTGAGTCCAATTTAGCACAGCTGAAGGGCTGCACTTGTTCAAAATGATCAGCTTTTGGAGTAGGAATGGTCAAGGTCACTGCAAACTCAGCCACTTTCCATTTTATGATGTAGATTAAGTGTTTTGCATCTCAGCTTCTATAGTAAATAAAAAATACTGTAGTTAAATATATGACTCTCATCTTTAGAGCCGAAGGTCATATAGGACTTGGGAGTGAACACAGAGGAGATGGAAGGCTGTTTTACACAGCACTGGAACAAAATTAGGGATTAATCTTTAATATTTCCCTGTTTGCGCTTAGTGCATTGATTTCCCAGTTTCCCTAAGCTTTGATAATTTCTTCTGATACTGAATACTTAGAGAAAGACTTTGTTTCACACATTCGATCTTTTCAGGTTTCAGTGTCAGAAAATTAAAGAGCCTACAGTATAAAGTATTATGCCGTTAAGTAAGCTCTGTTATTCCCTGTGAGCACTTTCCTCAGAAATAAAAGAAAGAAAAAAAGAGAGGCTCAAATAAATGCTTAGATTTCACTTTACAGCAGCAAGAAGGAATTTTATATTATATTAAATGGTCTGTGCTGTTGATGTCTAGAAAAGCAAGCTAGGTATCGAATGAAATTATTGCATTACTGGGTACTGGGATAATTCTGTGTGGAAAAAGGCAATGCAATTCATTTTATTAATAATAATAGTTGGCATTTGTACTTTTTGTGTGAAATACTCCAAGCATTTTGCAAACACTGAGACTTCAGTTGTGCCATTAAAGAACAGTACTACTTATTAGTCTTTGTAAAATTGCATCGTGGTGGGAAGCCCAGGATGGAGTGTACTTCAGAAAGGACCAGCTTTCCTGCAAGACGTACGTGTGGAGGTTTTCAAACGGCCAGTGCCTGCAAGAGTCACAGGGTATCACAGACTCCTTCTCTAATGACTGGAAAAGTCCTTCAGACAAGGTAAAAATAAACAGGGGAAAATCTAACCCTTGAAAACAATTGAGACTTTCTGAGTATCCTGTTTCTTATTAAGTGTAGTACCTTTAACATAATTCATTCTGCATGCCATGCGCCAGTGACCTCAGCATCCAGCTACGTGGTGAACGATGTGAGTTGCTGTCAGACAACAGGAACATGACCCTTGGGTCATTTGCGTAGGCCACTATCAAAAGCAAGAGTTCCCTGGGTGATTTCCCAGCACATGTTTACTATCTTCAGGGAAAATTGTACAGAATTTGGGGATGCTACATGTTTGAATTTGTTGTCCACATCCTTTCATACCTATTCCCTTATTGCTGAAGTCAACACTGACCTCTGGAACCAGTCAAGAAATTCTTGTAAATAAAAAGATGATTATGATGACCGATCCATAATACACATCTTTGAAATGAAGAACAAAGAGATGTGCTGGTAGATGCTATTTGGCACCTGTAGATGTACCAAGCTACTCAGTGAACAAAAAGGGTCATTCAGCCCCTGAGAACCCTTGAGTTTGGCTAGCAGGGAGTCCTGGAAAGGTACAGGTTTTCCCTATCTAGTCTTCCCTCATCAGCTGACAGGGAGGGAGGGAAGCATCGGTGAAGAGCCACTGTCACACAAGGAGCAAGTATATACAGTCTCCAGACTGTAAAGTGATCACTATTTAGTTTGTGTCACTTCCCATTCTCATTATGTTCTTTGTCAAGAGAATGGATTTATGTGCTGCCATTTTCTGCACTCATTACGGTGTTTGTCAAGTTAATGAATAGTCTGAGGATTTGAATTTCCAATACTGAGGAGTGAATTATGGCACATGAATTAAAATAACTCTTCCTCTTGCCCAGTCCTGCATCTCAAACCAAGTGATGCTCTGTTTCTTATACAAGATACCAAGACTAGTAGCAGGACAAGTTGCACCGAAAAGGCCTGAGTAGGTCAGAGGATGGAAGCTCACACTTCTGTAATATACTAGGCTTCAAACTTCCAGTGCCTCGTTTTCACAGCAAATTCAGGACAGAAAATGGCATGAAATTAATTGGTAACACTTTATTATAAGTGACAAATGGTTATTAATTTCTTTGATATTCCTTACAAAAACATTAATCATAGCAAGGTCTTTTGGGCTTAGTGTGACTGTTAATATGTGATTCCGCAGGAATTCTGGTGTAATTTAGCATTAATTAATGTCCACTTACTGCAAAGTGTTACCATATTAATCTATTTTCTGTGACTGAGGAAGGAAAGGGAATAAAATAAAGTTAAACCTTTTTAGTGAGATCTCAATGCTTTAATCCATCAGGCTGCAATGACCTAGATTGCATCATAAGCCAAAAGTAAAAAAATTATGTTTCATACTCTATAGTTTCAGAGGTCAAGACCAAGCTAATAAAGAGAATACCAAGAGAAAAGCAGAGATAAGACACAGAGACTTTTGCTTTCTGAAAGAATGGCTCATGCAGAGCTTCGATGTGCAGGGAAAAAAATCTCGCAAACAATGCTTCCCACCTGATTTTGTATTTTTTTTTCCTGTATGATGCATAGAATCGACTCACTGGCACAGTTGGCAAGGAGCTAAGAAGCACCCTGAAAAGATTATGTTCTTTCAGCAGCAGCAGTGTGACTGTCAGTGCGACAGTTCCAGCTGCAGTTCACATGCAGGGCAAGGCAGGAACACTTGGTAAGAAGCCATCCACAGCGGTTGGCACCAGCCAGGTACAGCACAAGACAAAAAAAAAAAAAAAAAAAAAAAAAAAAAAGAGGTTATTAGTTATATTTTCTTCTCAGTAAACTGAGGAAGAATGAAAAATAAGGTTTTGAAAACCTATAAAGTTCTTTTGAGATCTATCAGGGCAGAATCACATAGATTTTTCTGCATTTCTTTTGAAGGACACCCCAAAACCAGCACTCATCTGTTTTTTGAAGGGAGCCTGCAAAGTTCCGTTTGTCCAAGCATACCTCTGAAATAGCTTTGCCAATGGAAGGCAGGCAGGATGAAACATGCCTTTCTACTTATTCTACTGTTGGTATCTAGTGGAAGATGACCCCTAGCCTGGGGCTTGTTTTTTTCTCTCTGCCAGCAATGTGCACCGTGGTGGACTTTCTCTTTTTTCTGTCTCCGCAAGTAGGTGTTGCTGGTTATGTTTCAGGTAGGCACGTATGACACGAGAAACCCCAGAACAGACATCAATTAGAGTGACCTTGTCTAATTTTAACTATGTGAAAATCAGATTTTGGCTCTAAGCTGGTTGTCTATGGCCCCTCAGTTCTCATTGAAAAGACGTAGATGAATCTAGGGAGAGATTCCTCCCAGTCTGAGATCAGTGGCAGTTATTACTAGGAATTTCTGATGCTTTCTGTTATCCATCCATTGACCACTAAATGAACAACCACGGCCTATTTAAACTAAATAATATTTGAGATAGCTAAATTGAAGCTTGACAAATCCCAGTCTTGCTCCACTAGGACAGTTTATTGGTTGCTTACAAGAAAACAAAACAAAACCAAGAATCCACAAAAATTAATCTGGGAAATCCCAACACTATGCTGACATTCTTAAATACAATGAGTGTCATTTCCACACAGAACCGCCCATCCTGGGCTACTGTTACCGTTCTTTCCTTGCATACATATAAACATATGTTACCCGGAATTGCTATTATTGCATCCTGCTCATTAAGACATTACCTCCTCTCATAAAACAAAACTAACTTGGTTTATTTAGGCATTTCCTAACGAGAGAGCACAGGATGTGTGAAAACTAACAGCATGAGGTGGTAAAGCTGCTTTTTATGTGAGAGTTGCCCTTTACGTGAGTTGCTCTTTGCGTGAGACAGCAACAGGAATGCATCGAGCTCTCCCTAGGGGTGGATGAAGGATGAGTCAAGAGCTTATGGATAAAGACTGAGGGGCAAGCCAACGTGGAGGACACTGTTGTGGGTGTTTGCTACAGGCCACCAGGCCTTACACGATGAGAAAGAGGGAGCCAGTGAGGCCTTCTACAGACAGCTGGAAATAGCCTCACGATCCCAGGCCCTGGTTCTCATGGGGGACTTCAGCCACCCTGATACCTGCTGGAAAGACAGCACAGCAAAGCACACACAGTCCAGGAGGTTCCTGCAGAGCACCCATGGTAAGTTTGACACAGGTGGTGGAGGAGCCAACAAGGCAAGGTGTGCTGTTGGGTCTTGCACTAACAAACAAGGAAGGGCTGGTTGGATATGTGAAGTTGGGAGCAGCCTTGGCTGCAGAGACCATGTGATGATGGAGTTCAGGATCCTGTGTGGAGGAAGCAGGGCAACAAGTAGGATTGCAAGCCTGGATGTCAAGGCAGCTAACTTTGGCCTCTTCAAGGACCTACCTGGATGAATCCCATGAGTTAGGGCTCTAAAATATGGGGTGGGGTGGGGGGTGGGGGTGGTGGTGGTGTCCAAAAGAGCTGGCTAACATTCAAACACTACTTCCTTTAAGCTGAAGAGTGGTGCATCCCAATGAATATAAAGCAAAGCAGGCACGAGACCTGCATGGATGAACAAGGACCTTCTGGCAAAACTCCCACAGAAGAAGGAAGTTTATGGAATGTGATAAAAGGGACAGGCCACTCAGGAGGAATACATTCTGTGTGATTCTGTGATAATTATAAGGATTGGAGCATTTTTGTGTCTGGCAATTCAGCTGTCTTGCCTGATCTTCCTTTTTTTGCTAATAGTCTTCTCTTCCTGTCCACCTGTAACTAACCTCAATGGGGAAGAATGTAGGAAGGTCACAAATAAAACTAAGATCTGGTCACAGAGAGGGAGGAGCTGAGATGATTTTATGCACAGGCGGTGATGCTCAGGCCATCAGACCACAAAGAGCTCTACTAGCTGAGCGCACTGCCATGAATTTGGGGCATCTACTTTTTAACAGTGGAAAACTTTGTGACAAGTGGTTTCCTCTCAGCTGCCTGGCCAGACATTGATTTTTGGTTATTTCTGCTGTGGGAAGGAGTGTGTGCATGTCTATGTGGTCATTTCTGCTCCTTGCTCACTCCCCATCCTCTTCTCTGGTTCCATCAAGGTCAGCAAGGCCAGATCTAGAGGATCTTGGTTCTGCTCATCATCCAAGACAAAATGCTTTGTCCTGAGCAAAGAAGGGCTGAAGTCTGTATTTGCCTACCTTGCTTAGAAGCCCTGGGAGGGGGAAGGGTGAAGCTAGTGTTTAGGTTAGCCCCAAACTGAATAATTACTACTTGGAAAGAAATAAAATATTATTTATTAATTCTCATCTTTTTAAACATTTATTGTTTTTTTTCATTCTGACTGAAGGTCAGGATTTTTTTTTCTCCTTGAAATGACAGTGACGAATGCACTCCTGAGGTATGATCTATCAGTCTGCAGGATCGTTATCAAAGTAAAACCTTATTAAATAACCCACTTCAAATTAGAGGAAGAGAAGAGAAACACACCACCATCATAGGGCTTCTGGATAATCTGCCAGCGCTAGCATCTTCTTTTTGCTTGAACTCGTAGATGACCAGAAGGGGAAGAATTATCTGACAGGTACTGCACATGGTGTCCAGTGAGCATTGTGAACCAGTTGTTCTGAAATAGTCCCAGAAATCTTTTCTGGGATTGCTCAGACACAAGGCACTCAAAACTAGGGAGATGTTTGAATACTTGAACAGTGTTGGTTCTTGGTTTAGAGGTGGACCAGAGGATCTCACTCCTTTTTGGGTGTGAGAATGGCTTGCTATCTGTAAAGAAATAAAAAAAAATCTTGAGGGTTACCCATGCAATGAAAACCAGAATGAGTTTCAAAGTAAGTGACAAGGAAGGAGGTAAAACTGTGGAGCCAGTAATGTGGAGCCAGCTACGCACATGCCTCCCAAATCTCCAGCCTGAAAGTCCCACTAAGAAATGCATGAAGCACTCTGGATGTGTTGGACCTACTGTACAGGCACTGGGACAGGTGACCACTGTGTTTTCTTTATTCCCCAAAACATAAAGAAATATGGCATGTACAAAGGGAGGTAATGTGAAACTCCATCAAAGAAGTCAGATCTTTGTCAAGTCTTCTCTAAAATTTTTTGTTGGGGTTTTCTTTGTTTGCTTGTTTGTGGTTTTGGGTGTGGCTTTCTTTTTTTTGGGGGTGGTGGGGTTTTTTTTAGTATTTATAGTATTCTAAATGTACATCATTTAGGGAACATATTTCTCAGTGCACGGAATCATGCACATGAGCTCAGGTGCATGTGCATGCATGCTTCATTAATTTAGAACAAATAGAATAATTAAGAAAACTAAAGCAAATTCAACTCCCTTCTGTTTGTGTCCAAGTTATATTTGTGTTTTGACATTGAAAAGGCTCTACATCAGAGCCCAGAGCTCAGAAACCATCAGAAACCTCCGTCTTTAATACATTTTGAAGGTGGCAATATTACATGAAGAATTTTTGCTTTATATGAAATATAATATTTATCCAAACTCCAATGCTCTTTCATCACTCAAGGGTCCCATTGTCAACGGATATACCCCAGATAAATTGAAAAGCATTATATAATGACCTTAATAACCAACTCAAGAAAAAAATAAAAAAAGAATGAGGCCAGCACTAAGAGTTCACATTTTAACCTCTGATGAAATTGTGTTACTATTTACTTGAAGTGCTTTATGCTTCTACAGTGCCTTGCATTTGTCAGTGGGTGCAGACTATATAATGATATCATCATTATATTGAGGCAGTTGGCTGGGTTTAAGACATTTAACGTTTTTTTTCTTCACCAGAGATGGAGACAGTATGCTTGGTTATGGATATCTATCACCCTAATTCTACCATCACACCATCTCCCCACACTTCACCTCAACCACATGTATTCTCGACAGATGAGAGTTTTCATTTTACACAGCCACAAACCTGAGTCTGTGAGACTAGATTTTATTTTCTTGTATATCCCAGCTCCTATACCACAGTTAAAAGAATGCATTTCAATCTTTAAAACGTTTGTCCTCTTAACATCCCTGGCAAGCCAAGGCGTTGTATTATTTCCTTTAAACATAAGGAAAACAGCGGTACTGAGAGATAAAGTGACTTTTCTGGAAAAGTCTGCAACAGAGACGTGAAGCAGAATCTTTCAAATAATAATAATAATCACAAAGTCATTTTATTCACTGTGCAATCACATAGTGACAGATTTGGGGTATTTATTTGCTTCTTCTACTAAAATAAATGTCTATATTTCAGATAATACTGAGCATTATTCCTAATTATTTCTTGTTTTCTGTTTTTATAGTAAGAAGTCCAAGAGTGCTCTTCTTTTAAACCCAGTCAGAGGAGACATGATTTTAAATTACTTTTTCTAAAACTAGCCTGCTAATGCAATAAGGGGATGCTTCAGAGAGTAAGCTATCAAATCTGTGGTTGTGCGATTACTGCGTATTAGAATTACAGTTTCCAGACCTTTACAAAAATACTAGTGCCAATTAGGTAATATATGGTGATCTTCAGGATGGTATAAGGTAGATTATTTATTTCCTTAACTTCTAAGACCACTTTATGAAGAAAGAGATCTAAATTATGTTTTAAGTTTACAGGTAAGATGAATTCTTTCTTCTTTTCTCTTTTTTGGTCACCCCCCCTGAAATGCCAACATACTGAAGTTAAATGTGAAGGGACTGATTTAATTTAACAATATGCTTCCCAAGAGCCTTTCCATGAAAAAATA
Source organism: Falco punctatus (assembly GCF_963210335.1). Classification (NCBI taxonomy): domain Eukaryota; kingdom Metazoa; phylum Chordata; class Aves; order Falconiformes; family Falconidae; genus Falco; species Falco punctatus. Next base: position 6,446,247 of record NC_137586.1, read on the forward strand.
AACAAACAAACAAACAAACAAAAAGTAACACAAATGATACCATAGCTTAATGAAGTTTTTAAATCTAGTAACAGATCTAAATCTTGACATTACTGATATCAAATAGTTTTGGCATGGACTGAAAATATGGCCACAGTAGTTAACTCTGAACAAACTGGAAATCATAACGTAACATTTAATATATGGAAAGAGGCTGCCTAGCATCAGTCTGTGTGAATCACTGCCACCAGATTTATTTGGGCTTGCAGAGTCCCTCCCCCAGGAGAGAGGTCCATAGCTCTCCAGCACCAGCCCCTGATGCCTCCCTGTAAGGTGTGAGACACTGCAAGCTTCTTCAGTTTAAACTTCCAGCCACACATTTTCCAAACTCCATTTTACAACCAGCAAGAGGTCCCTCCTTTTCTTCCACTCACTGAAAAAACTTCCTATAAACCTCCTACTGTGGTAGCTAGACAGTGTCCTCAGTCCTTATGCTTATATATTTACTCTTCCCTCACTCATATCCATTTATTTTGGGTCAACAATTTCCTCCAGTTTGGTTAGGTCTTTTCCTTTGTTGATGTTCAGTCACCTGGGATGATCTTAATAGCAATCACATCATATGAATAGGCAAGTGGGTTATTTTGTTGGTTTTGTGGGTTTCTTTTCTCAGTTCTGTTTTAAGCATATGGTCCAACCTTTACCTTGTGCAACATTACCACCTCCAACGAAAATACTTTGTGTGAAAGAAACATCCTGAAATACCATTCACCTATTTGATTATATTATCAGATCTGTGGTCAGAATCACTCTGTGATAGTCTAAACCAGCCAAGACAGCGTTTTTTATAACCAGTATCTCTGTGTTCTCAGCAGAAATTCTTATTATTCACCCCCTTGCACTTCACAGGTACATTCTGTGTTTCTCTCTCATCATTTGTTCCAGATTTATTTCATCTTTCTCCATTACAGATGGCCAAACTATACACATAACTCCCATTGAGATGTCTCAGTACCTTGTACAATGTCTTTAATATTTCCCTATCTTTACTTACACTGACAGATCATACTGGCATTTTTCATGGCCCCTCCACATTGCTGCCTAATAATCTTCCCCTTTGTTCTCCCTGGTTGTCTCCAGCTGAGTTACCACGTTGGGGCAGAAACCCTTGTTATAAATCACCCAAGACACAGCCTTACTCTCTGCCACTAGCACATCGACATTACAATTGCATTTCTATCCCTCCTGTGCTCAACTTTCAACTTTCAACAGAAAGCACTGCAGCTTTCCTGTAGGTTATTCCCATCAGTCCTAATTCCTAGGTCAAGAAAATGCTATACTTCTTATTCTTACTTTTTATTACAGACCCCCATGGCAATTCTCATTGCCATTTTCCACTTACTTCCTGAGCGTGGATGATTCTCTCCTCCAAGAAAGCCTCACACCCTGTTAAAATCAGAACAGGTAGCCTCATTTAATGGATTGCTTTTCCTGTTTCCTAAACGTATTTCATAAATCATCTTAATGTATCATTCCCAAATTTGAATTTCTAATCAGTACTTTTATGTCTTTAAGAACACTGACATTTCTGAAGGCTTTTCAATACTTTTGCCCTTTATGCCACAGGACACCTTTTGCTGTTGAAATTTCTAAGGTAACACTACAATTTTAGGTGTACCTGCACATGACCTGTTGCCATCAAGAAGGGTTGAACTAATCAACATTTCTAAAAATCTGAAAACCTAATTCAAAAATGTAGAGAAGAGAGGAGAGGGTGCAAGAGGCCAGCTGCCAAGCAGCTTCTCCAGCTGCAATGGGGCAGCTAGTGCATCCATCAGGCAGAAAGTCAACGGCAAACATGCCCCAGGGGTCTTCAAGTTGCCTGGGCTGAAGCCCTGCACATCCTATTGGAAGAGCAGACCTGAATGTACCCACTGAAATGATTCTTGGGGGATGCTGAACTATCGAAATAAAAATTAATAAGGAAATAAACTCTAATGATCTGTGAGTCATTATGCAGCTGCTGGATGCATTTCAGGCAACTAGCCTGTTTTCTTAAGGTCTACTGACAAGTCCACATCCTCAGTGGGACACAATTCTAGGCATCCACCAAAACCTGGGGCAAGACAGTGGATAAGAAACACCTTAGTGGGGAACAAACCTCCCCAAGGAGCTTGCACACGAGCTGCCTCTCCTGCAGCCTCCTAATCTCTTCTCCAGTTTCACCATTTCCCAGCTTTATTCAGTTCCTTCTTGGGTTTGGCTGGTGTTTATACAGATCTGGATTCTCTAGCCACAAAAAGAGCCAGATATAATGGTATGGAAATATCATGGGAATTCAACCAATAAACAGAGTGAGCAAAGCCTAATTTAAACATGTCCCATTAAAATTAATAACAGCAGAGAATGTGGGAAAGATCATTCCGTGTGGCCAGGGAAACTGAGTATAATTTTTATGCTAAACAATTGTAAGACAGAAATATTTTTCCTCTCTCAAATAATATATAGAGTGGAGTACAAAGTACCTCTATAAAACCTCACATTATACCCTATGAATTACTACAGACACATTTGTGTTGTTGAAACTGGATTAAAGAGGGTACTGGCAGTCTCATGTATTTCCAGCTAAATGATAAATTGAATTCACACACACTTTCCCCCCCTCCCCCCACCCCCCAAATCAGCCTCATCTTGTTTCATTTTTCCTGTTGATTTACATAGGAGACTTTTACAGCACAGAAAGTATGAGAAGAAAATAGAGTAACTCATACCAATGGAAAATACATAGTTATGCAGAAGAAATTTGTGTTTTCTGGTTGGGCACTAGCAAAGTTTAACCCCTAGGATTCAGCATCTGGAAGAGGGAGGAGGATATTACTTCTTTCCTGACAGCATTTTTTGCAGGTTAAAAATCACACACTCCCTGTCAATGCTGGTTATTACTTGTTTCATAAAAAAAGAAGTGCACATTTCATGGGAGAGCTCATTCATATTTATAGGCCCAAACTCACTAGAGAGTTTCATTAAGAAGGCAAAAAAACCCCATAGATATATTGTAAAAATATTCAAGACATCTGACTAGACCAGAGAAACCCCATTCATACCCCATAAAGGTAAAAGTTCCAGCATAATTTTCCCATATAGTAGCCATCAGAGAATCCCCACAGGCACACCCTACTGAGACACTATACTGTAAGACACAGGGGTTCAGCATTTTGCTCCCAAGACTAACTACTGCTCCTTATTTCTAGTCCAAGCTGCACCCAGCCACAGCCACAAGCCTCTGCAAAAAAAGTCAATCCCTCCCTCAGGAGCCCTGAGGCTTTACACAGACTGTTTGGGCTGCAGAAGTGACAAATTCTTACGGGACAAGAAGATGTGGTGTTTCACCCACCCACAGCGATTAAGATGAATGAGATTTGTGCTCGAGTCACCAAGGCACGTTACACATACACACTGCGTTACAGCATGGTAGGTCTTCTCCCGCTTTGCAGATATGATCAACTTTCCTCCTTGCCGGAGTCTGTGTGAATAAAAATCAAGCCATGAGTACTGAGACACCACAGACATGAGGGTCAACTGAAGAACGTGAGATAAATGCAGTACTTTGACAGATGGAGGACAGAAATTAGCCATATTCACCCCAGAAGTAACTTCCCCAATAAAAAACAAAGTTCTGCCAGGATTGAGTTTGGCTGAGGCATTTTGATATAGAGAGGAGCTTTCATCCTGTGACAACAAGGTTTTGGAAGATGACCTTCAAGGCACACCTCATCTCCAGCAGGTTTAAGAGCAAACCTCAGGGGACCCTCTTTTTAGGGTGGAAAATAAACACCTGTAGATTTCCACAGCAGCTCCCACGGGCCCTGTAGTGAGCAGCAGGACAGCTGATCTCAGCCCTGCGGCGCAGGCATGAGGCTGCATGTTAACTCTGACAGTCTGTCGCTCTGCTGACAAAGGAGGATTGAAATATTTGTTCCAGTGCTCTATTCTCTTCAGGCTCAATCGTGAGGTCTGCCAGATAGGACCTAGGGATAATGTGCGACAGCTCATAGGGAAAAAAAGGGAACCCCCCTCCCTCCTTCCCTCCTTCCTACTTACTCCCACCCTCCCTTCCTCTACCTCCAGAAACCAGGCAAAAACCCAGGCTGGCAACTGTAAATACTCAGATGTATTTATTTCTATGGAATATGTGTTTATTTCCATATTTCTGTGTATTTATTTCCATTCTTAATGGCCCCTCAGAGCCTTCTTTGAAGTCACTGGGTCTCAGTCTTTTTTTCTAATGGGAAGATACCCAGGGAATTGCTACTAACAAGTGGCAGACCCTTTGTTAGTCCCAGGAAAATGTATTTGCAGCCAATTATAGCTTTCATTAAGGATCTGACCCTGCTCCTAATGCAAACAGCGGCAAAACAGCTATTAGCTCCAGCAAATGGGCGGAGGTACCGAATATAGCCTGTTTGAATGTGGAAGCAAGTTGCTTGCAAGCATATCACAATTTCCATCAATCATTGAATACAGGGCTGCCAGGGACCTCGAGGGACTGACTGGTCCATGCCTCTATTCAAAAGCAGGCAAACTATTCCTAAACCAGTCCTGACAGCTGCTTGTCTACCTCTTCTTATAACCTCTTCCAGCACTGGAGGTTCCTCTGTCTCCAGAGGCAATCTCTTGCCGTGCTTACCTCCCCTTAGCCTTAGAAAAGTTTGGATTGTGTTTTTCCCTGCCCTACTGTCTGACCTAAATCTCCTCTGTTGTTTTACCTGACTGGCATACCCTTGTTTTGGTTTTTATCTTCTGAAGCCCTGTGCTCCTATCTAAGCTGGGCCACAGAAGGCAGAAAGATCAACAGCTCTCAGATCTGGTGGCATTTCAGACCCACACTGGACCAACTGAGGCCATCCCATAGCAGACCTTCAGACAGGACATGGGTCACCTGGGCTGTACCTTCAGTGAATGTTGCAGGAACCCTTGCAGTTCTTCATCTCTGGCAACAAGAAGCTGCTTTGATTAAACTCACCATTTCCCAGGACTTCTGCTTGAGGATGATAATTGTAGCTTCAGGAGGGCTGACTTTCTGGTGTTCAACCTCCCAACGAGCTTTAAGAACAAGAAGCAGCTGGAATAATCTGCTCAAGAGAGGCACATTTGGAATTCATTATTTATGCCAGCCTGCAGGGGGGAAATTGTTGTTATTCTCAGCTAAACTCCATTTGGCGACCCAGGACTCCTCCCCATTACCTGCTGAGTCAAGTTAGCATGTTGCAAAATGCAAAATAAAACTTAATTTATTATGATTAAGTACCATGTGACAAGCAAACAGTCCCAGCACAGCAGTGGCCAGAATTACTTTCTTCCTGAAAGTTCTGTCTTCCCTCATCTGATATTTGTACTTGTTTGTCTCCTTGATGTTTTTCTTCCCTTTTTCATTGTTAGACTCTGTACGGAAGGCATTACATATGTGTTTTGCTTTTACTTTCACATGATCTAGTCTTTTCGTATTTAAGTACTGAAAATATTTGGTTGTGTGAAGAATAACAAAGAGGGAAATAAAATTTAAAAAGCAAATGGTAATAATAACAACAACAACAACATACATCATCTCCAAATCTACAACTCTATGTGACTTTATTACAAAAGTAAAGGAAGTAAAGGTATTTCCCCTGATAGTGCTATGGCTAAAAGTCAGCCATAAAGAGTTCAGTCTGTTGCTGCAGGGAGTTGGGGGAGGGGCAGAAACCCACACGTAACACCTTACTCTCTAAACAGGGGTGGCTCCAACCATGGGGTTGTCCTACCCCGCGGCCAGCCAGCCCTGCAAGGATGCCACTCAGCTCCTTCTGCTTCACCTTTGTTTCTGGCTCACTGATACCCTATATAAGCTTATACACCATTCAGTTGATTAGAAACACCAGGCTGAACACACGTTCACCCCGATGATGCTTTCTGTTTTCTCTGGACCACTACCGCTTGTTTACTGAGCTCCCGTTTTCCGCCTGCTTCAGCCTGGTCTGTAACAGCAACGAAACTATTGCTTCCCACATGCTGTTAGTACAAGATAGTCTTGAACCTGATCAGAAGCTCAGTAAAGGCACCAGACGAGCCCTGTTGATTTCAGGGGGCTTCAAATGAAGAAGAGTAATTATCTTGATTAAGATTTAAGAATTAATCTTCATCATTACGGTTTAACCTTGGTAGGCACCTAAGCACCACTCATTAGGCACTAGCAAAATAAAAATGGCAACAAATAATCAGCTTTTTCTGGTGGAAACACAAGGGGGTTTAACATTTCAAATCATTATACAGTTCAACAGTTCAGGGTGGGGTAAGAAATAGAATAAAATAAATATTTGAAGTGGAGTCATATATAACCTTAGACCCTCAAGGCACTAGAGTATGTTGTGGCTATCGTTGTGCACCTCTGAAATGGTAAAGCCCCGGCGTATCTTCATTTGTTAAAGCCCCAAGTCTTGCAAGAGGGAGAGCTAGAACCAGTTGTAATATTGTTTTTGAAAGGGATTTGCAAAAAGCTTTTCTCTTTTATTTTATTTATTTTTTTCATTTGATCCACTGAATTTCCCAATACTAACCTTCATAAAAATTTGACCTTCTCATTTTCATTTTTTTTTTTATTTCTGTGTTTTATGCAGCAAAGGCAAAATTGACCATAAAAGCTGATTATGTTTGAGGGAGGTATTTTGTGTCATAAATTTCCTATTTAAAAAAGAAAACTTTTGCTTGCTTGCTTGTGCATTTTTGCATATTGATTATTCTAAATGCTTGGCACATACTGTCCCTCAAATGCTGACGACATAAGCCAACAGGGAACCTTCTGCCACTCCAGCGAGCTCAGATGCAACCAGAACGAGTTCTTTCTTTTATTCAGGGTTGACTCTGGAAGATTCTTGTGGCTTCTGCATTTCTGGGAGTGAGACAAATAGTTAAATATATAAAACCAACTGGACTGCTCCAGCACATGTATTCTTTACTACTGGGAGCATAAGTAGTTCCTTTTAGTGACAATAAATCAGTCTGCCTTCAGATAGAGGTTAGAAATGGGTCAGAAAGGAAAGAAAACCTGTGGTTAAGGACTTACCATTCAAGCCTGGCATTAGTGCTGTATGACCAAGTTTCAGCTGTGACACTGTCCCCATTTCTGATGCAGGTGCCACCGCTGCACTGTTACTCATTCAGCACTCACGCAGGCAAACCCATCTGGCTGTCTGCTGTAACCTGCTCCAAAAAAGAAGGGGAAGCTGCAGGGATTTAAGGGTGAAACAGGACTTTTAATGGCTCCAATTCATATCAATCAAAGACAAAAGGAAACAATTCCAATATCTTATTTTAATGCTTTCGTTTATCTTGGTGTTTAGTCGCCATCAAAAGTGTATATTTAAAATGTCCTTTGGGGAGTTCCAGTCCTATAAACTCTTATAAACAAGTGACACACGATAATGAAACCACCTCTACAAAACACAGAAAGATGAGGTTGGGGGTTTTTTTTGGGTTTTTTGGTTTTTTTTATTGTAATCATCAAATAGTTTACCTTGAGGTATTCATTGAATTATACATAAACCTTATGTGCTTCTGGAAGAGAAAGAAAAAAAGAAAAGAAAAAAGAAAAGAAAGAAATAAAGATTAAAGGAAAAAAAGAAAAAGGTGAAAAAGGCAAGGAAAAGGGAAGGGGAAGGGGACTGTAAGGGACAGGACAGGATGGGACAGGCAGGGCAGGGCAGGGCAGGGCAGGGCAGGGCAGGGCAGGGCAGGGCAGGGCAGGGCAGGGCAGGGAAGGGAAGGGAAGGGAAGGGAAGGGAAGGGAAGGGAAGGGAAGGGAAGGGAAGGGAAGGGAAGGGAAGGGAAGGGAAGGGAAGGGAAGGGAAGGGAAGGGAAGGGAAGGGAAGGGAAGGGAAGGGAAGGGAAGGGAAGGGAAGGGAAGGGAAGGGAAGGGAAATCTTGGAGAGACGTTAATTGTGCCAATATCTTGTTAGAGGGATACAAAATAAAACATGGTATAAAAAAGGAAACAGAATGTTAATTTAACCATTTTATAGAAATCAGTTTCTCCTATATGGTTGTACATTTATTACTTTTCTTGCATAGCTGTAATACTATGAAAATGCATTTTTTTTTTTTCAAAAAGATTAATTAGAAGCATGATAACCTTAAAACTGCATTTCCAATTGAGGCATTCAGCCAGGCAGATAGAGCCATCCATCTAGTAAAAAAGTTATCTGTAAGCCTTTTGGGATGAGACTTGTTGCTATCGCAGTGCTTCTAAAGTTTATTGCAATGAGGATGGATTCCTCCCCTCTCCGGTTCTCTGTTATCTTACTTTTGAATTAAAATTCAGGTTTTGAAGACAACAATGTTATTGAATCTGCAACTCAGGTATAAGCTTAGACATCACTGAAGTTCTTCATACTAATTCAATTCTGTGTGGTTTACTTTTTATTTCAGGTCTTGGCATATCTAATTTCTCTGACATTCAGATACCACAGTTATCTATGGAAATACAGCATTTCTGCACATAATGGTTAATGTGACATATGCAAATATTTTCTTTCCCTTTATAGCTAGAGCAATAGTGGAGCTACAACCGTAATTACAGCTGGGAAAATGAGGTTGATGACAGTATAATATAAACAGATAAAAACTTAGGCTACTTAGAGTTAACTTTTTTGTGGAATTCAGCTATCACAGTTGTCCAAAGGCATGACCAAGTGCTTTGTTTGACATCAGAGCTGTGCAGTTTTTTCATCTCCTGTCCTACATCAGAAGCTGCTATTTGCAGAACTTCTAACAAGCAAACAAAATAAAAACTAGGCTAATACCTACAGGTCATACTATTTAATTGAATATGTATTGAGTTGTTTTTTCCATAAAGCATATGTATGGAAATGCCCATGGGCTTCTTTGGAAGACACAGGTAGAACTGTATTCTTCCCAAAGTGCTTTGTGCCAGTGGAAAATTCCTTCTGCCATCAAAATTTGTCTCATTAATCATCTGCTCCTCATTCTCTTGGTATTTGTTTTGGTTTATGCTGATGCAGAACAGGATCCCTCACTAATGGTTATTTGCCCACCAAAATTCCAGGAGTTCATGACTTTTTAATGAACATTGTGAAGTTTTGGCCATGGGGCATGCCTTCCTATTTAACAGAGGGCAAACATTACCAGCCATGTGATGGAAAATGCAGAAAAATTAGACATTTGACAGCGTCCTTGAGCTGTGAAGTTGAAGTTCTTATACTGACTCTTGTAGGGGGGGAAATGTTTCTTATCCTTACATATGTTTACATTTTCTCCATAGCTTTCCATGAACCTTCTGCACAGCCAAATGCAGCTCTGACAGCCATGAACAAGTTAAAGGTACCTGTTGAAGGAAGGACTTTTTTCCCTGCTCATATTTTAGCTGTGGCATTTAGCAGCGCTTTGCTAGGCACTCCATGAACCTAGGACACAGCAAAGTGACAGTTGCCTCTGGCACTCAGCACCTGTCACCAGAGCCGCAGTGATCAATGTTTCATTTGCCCTTCATGTCAGGGAGGAAATTTTACTTTTTCTTCCCTTTTTTTTTTTTTTTGTGTGTGATCAAATGTGAAACTTTACTCAAGTTTGAAAGCAGTTAATTCGACAGCGGGGATTAAAAGGAGACACAGGTGATAAGGAAGGCGAGGAAGAGGGATGCCACTTGCTCTGAAAATCAGCCAGCAGCAGGAGTAATCGCAAAGACTTCAAGGTCCCTCCTGCCTTGTCACTCTGCTCCAAGGTCCGCAGAAGTGGGAGGTGATGGGGTGTGGTTTTTTGCTGGATACTAGTGTGTGTGCAGCTGGGAGAGCTGATGTGCTTAGCTGAGTTTAATTTTTAAAGCAAGTTAAATAACATTAGAATATTGGTAAATGAGTAACAGTGAGACAGATGTTTTGAAGGACAAAGTCTGCCTGTTCATTTGTGTTTACTTTGGTCGTGCTCAGAACATCTTCAGTGACATCTTCATTAGTAAGTCAAACCAAGCCAGGCAACAATTCCAGACAGCAGAACTTCATTATCATACAGTTAATTGTTTTTTAAGACAGTTGTCATAGTTTTGACCTGAATAAATAAACTAAAAGTAACTGACCATGGTTTCAGGAGGCATGATGGCCAAACGCCATTCCTGGTAAGTGAGTTTGATGCGTGGCTGTCCCATCTTGAACAACAAAGTGCTTCATTCACACGGCTGCAGGCTGGTTTCTGCAACGGATGGCAGTCCCCATTGGGTTGGCACAGTTGTAGCTACGGAGATAGAAGGCATCACACCTCAAAGCCCATCAGGTTGCCAGGGAGAAGCATCCTGTGGATTGTGCAGACCTCTTGTCTGCTTAAAGAACAAAGAACAATTAATTTTCTTCTTTAAACTTAGACATCAAGCCCTTGTTCTGAGTTATGGCCCCAGGGGCTATAGGCAGCAGAGCTGGATGCATGGTAATGTGAGGCTGGTGTTTTTAGCTTCTGGGAATGATGATGCCAGCCACAGTTCATCAGTAACCTCCCTTGCTTTTAACAAAAAGGCTTTGAACTTCTAGATTTTTAACAGAATATTTGGGGGTCGGCCTACTGGTACGTGCCAGTTAGATGCTGTTTCATTTGAGCATCTCAACAAGCTTTATGCCAGGCGTGTCTTTTGTCATGGGAGTCACTATTTTTGCTGCTTTAATCATCCATGATACTGTTAGCAAAGCTGAACATCTCAAAATAAACTGGTTATGCATCGAACTGACCCACATCAGTTGCTTCTGCAGTATCTGTCACTGTTTGTACTACTCTTACATGTACCTATTCTGCAGTGTTTTGAGATGTATTGGTATATAATGAAATACACACATCCAGACACATGTGCATGGTTTCTTTCATACTTTATAACTTTGGGTTGATGGCAAATTTTTTTTTCCAGTTTCCAAAGATTCTCTTGCCAGTAAAAAATGACTTAGAATATTGAAAAGACTCATGATAATAATATAGTATCCTCTTTTCAAACTGTTGCAACTGTATTTCTATAGAAATATTTCTCTGTAAACTGGCTGAAAGACTGTCTAATAGCTATCAGGCAGTTCTGGATGAATTATTTTAAACTGCAGATTTGGGTGGAAAAGGAAGTAAAGAAAGAAAAATAGTGACCATTAGCTCCAATTGGATTCATCACTGACTTACAATGAAAGAGTACTTCACATCTCCCAGAGTGTGAAAGTTAGTAAAATATAACTTCTGTTACAATAGACAGAGATTTGCTATTCATAAACAAGAAATTATTAGAGCTATGTATTATAAACATCCCTCTCAAATGAGTCACAAATAACACTTGGATGAAAACTTTTCTTACAGTAAGGACTGATATGCAACTAAGTTCAATTCTTCCCTCTCTTCACCTAAACAAAAAGTTTCTTCCTTCCGGAGGGGAGAAGAAATAAGCAGCCCCTATTCAGGGCACGCTCTCCAGTGAGGTGTTGTTGCATGTGCCCAGAAGCTGGGGGATGCTGCTCTCACTGCGCATCCTCCCAGGCTGTGTGTGCGCTTAGGATGTTGTGTAGCTGCACTGGTGCTGTATCCCGCTGAAAGGCTGCATCCAAATGTTATGAGTGTCAGGGACACACTGGGTCTAGAGGTCTTATTGGGATAAATTTCCCAGTGCACAGGAATCAGCACGAATGGGAAGAGGTTAATAAACTGGATCTGAATTATCTGTAGCCCAACTGCTGGCACCTCTTGTTGTGACATCAAATGACAAGGGATACATCACGGTCCCTCAGAGATGATACGACAATTAAGCAAATTCTGACTGGCATCCAGAAATTATGGTGACTAGGGCCAGTTAAGCTTTTACAGTTTTGTTTCACGCACACACACACACACTTTTATTTTTTTATTGAGAGTGGAAAGGAAAACCCCATTTCTGTGATAAAGGACAATGATCGTAAGCAAAATTGCAGACTCCCTCTAAAACAAACCTCAGTTTTTTTATTTTCCTGAGTGCACACACACACACACACACACACAAAGAAGAAAAAAGAAAGACTAATTGCAGTCAATATGGCATTTTCCTTTATCGCACACAAGTGACAAACCCCAAGAACACAGAGGGCTGTAAAGCAGGTAGTTATCTGCTTTTCCCATAGGAGTTAGAGAAAATATCTTACTCAGTACATGACTCTTTTGAGGCAGGAATGCACTCACTTGCCAAGAGAACATAAGTTAAAGGTTTTTAGGAGATTTTTTTTTATTTTGGTTCTTTAGTGCTTTGCCATTAGCCCAGGGATTTCAACGCAAAAACTCCTGCAGTGACAGGAACGAGGAGCTGAATTCCTATTATATTTCTATTTATTAAAAAGTGGATTTAGAGGCACTACCGAATGGACAGCAGAGAATTTGCTAGTTTATTATTTAGACAGAAGGAGTATCTTTATTCTGTGTAAACCCAACAGTTTATTTATCTGACCGACCAGTGTAATGCTGTGACTCAAGAAAGGGAAGTGCTTTCAGCAGCTGAAAACCAGGATTTTCCTAATAAAAAGGTGTCTGAGGTGGCCTTAGTCCTCCAAGGGCTGTCATGGACGGGTGCTACTGCTCATCCCTGCATTCGGCCCTAGGGCCAGGTCAGTTTGGGAACGTACACCTCCACATCTCATTTTGAATGTGTGCCTCCCAAGAAAAGGAAAGCTTATAGACAAATGGAGAGAAGTACTAAGAAAGAGCTATGGTGACCCCAAGAAGGTTGAGCAGATTCCCTGGACTGAGGAAAAGGATGCTCCTTGGTAGGAGCCCACTTTCTGCAGGGAAGCACGGGGTGCTCCCCTCCAGCCCTGCAGGCACTTTAGTGGTTGGGCATTCCCCGAAATACTAGTTAAGCCACATTACTACTGGGAAGGACCCTTGTTTCACACATCCCAGGCAAGTCGTCTTACAGCTGGATGTTTACACACAAAAGGCAAGTGGTGTAGCCTTTTTGTCATTCCTGAAACAAAAATAGCTTTCATCATTTTGGGGCGTGTTACATATTCTTCAAAAGTGCTTAACTTTTGCTGGGGGGTCAGGTCCCCGAACTCCAGTTGCAATTGAAACCTTTGTGAGCTTCTTCAGGTCTTGTGCAGCCTCTGGTCCTTGGTAGAACAGGGTTTAATTTATACATCCCCCTGTGAGCTTGCTCTGTGCAGATTAATCATCCCTCTTCATGTGACAGTTCAGCAAAGAAAGCATTAATGCACATTTTCCTGCCCAAGCAGCAGCTCGATGTCCACGGCTGTTTGTTGGACCTCCTGAGGGTGCAACCCCACTGTGATTTTTGGTCTACTCATTCTGGCACGAAGCAAGCATTTCAGTCCATAAGACATCCATGTGCAAAACTGGCAATATTTTGTGCCAGTACCTACAGCTTACAGAAACCATGAAGGTGGCCAGTTCTACTCAAAGAGTGTTAGTCTTGAGGAGCACAGCAATGATCTAATTGGTACCAGCTGGTCTGAGGACCAAACCTCACTCCTCTGGGCACATTGCAGTGGGACTGCAGCTGTAGCCACTGGAGATCACTCTATCCTCAGCTGCTTTTGAGACATCTATGTGATTACAGGTCCACTTTTCTTTTTACACCCTCTCTGAACTTTTCTGCTTCCCCCTGACTGGAGGAGCTCCATTCACTTGCATGAAATATTAGCAGGTGGGGGAGATATTCATTACTGAAGCAGACTCCAGCTGAACCAGTCATATGCTGGTTAGTTAGCAATGTCCCACACAAACTGGAAGAGTAGATACCTAGCCACCTGCAAAGGCAATGACATACGGAGTTCAGCACAGCTTTGTACCCAAAACAGTATTTAAACTTTCAACCTTCAAGCAGAGACTCCAGGCTGCATCTCATTTTGTTTCTTTCTTTCCTAATTTGTAACCAACACTCGATTTAGCAAATGCCAGAATTCAACTCTGAGGATGAATGAAAAAGCCTCAGGAAACTAGTGACCTCCTTAATAAAAGAGTACTATAACTTTCCTAGATTTAACATTTCAGGGTTCTGTAAAGATTGAATTCGAAAGATTTTTTTTTTTTCTTTTTGCAGAGGGAAAATGAAAGCACCTGGACCACACAGCTCGTTACTAGATACTACTTGAAGTGATAGAAACAGAAAGTATTGACTTTCATTGGAAGTCAGAAATAGGCAGGTAACACAAAGAGGACTTCTGAAATATCTGCCACAGAAGGCAAAAGTAATGTTTTCTTTTCCAGGGGTCATTTTTCTTCAAATGGAGCTCAGAATTTAAAAGTAAATATAAAATCCATCCCAGCTGTATTTATTCTCACTTTCAGCTCCCTCTTACAGAAATTTTTAAAGCATTACCGATTCCAGTTATCTTCTTGAACTGTTTCCTGTGAAGCTAACACCACTCCCTTCCAACCAGCAAGGAAGACTGATTCTCCCAGCACAGGTCACCTTCTGGTGAAGTCCTTCACAATGCATGGGCTAAAGCAAGATCAACACTTGGCACTATCTGATGAGGAGCTTTCTGCCAACCTTCATATCAACTGGATTGTGCAATTGGCTGAAATATCTGTGTTCAGTGCTCAAACAGGGCATATAATGAGCTTATGGCCAAGCAAAACCAAGGAATCTCTCCAAAAGCTTTTGTATCTTATTTATGTTACTGGACTAAGGCTGGGATACACCTCACCTGAGTTTAACTATACAGAAGTGAAGCACCTCACTTACAGAGGCACTTTGTTTTCCCCTATAATTAATACCAACACATATAGATGACAGAAACTCCTGGGGATGCTTAATTCCTTCCTAGGATAGTTCTAACATAGGTGAAATTAATTGCCCCCTGGAGCAGCTGTCTTCACATCCCATCAATAAATGTAATACACATTATTAGCTTTGATGAGGTCCGTAACATTTTAACAAAGTAGTTGAGACAATTGTTTTCTTTTAGCAATTTACTTTAAATCTGCAGGATAAGCCAAAACAGGTTTTGAGAAACTTACTGGAACTGGACATGAAAAAAAGATAACATTTCACAGAGGTTTTCTATCCTGGCTCATAAGATGAAAGTACAAATCTTAAAACCATGGACTGATCTTGACAAACTTTATTTGGATCATCTGAACAAAAATATTTCCTTTTTTAGACTTTGAAATGGCTACTTTAGTTTTGATTTTGATATTTAAAAAAACAAAAAAACAAAAAAACAAACAAAAAACAAATTAAAGTCAAAAGAACAAAAGGTAATTTCTGAAATAAAAAGCTATATATTTTGTTACTTCCATTCTGCCAGAAATATGGTATTTCAATTATTCAAAAATATAAATAATGAAATCATTCAAAACAGAGCAGAATTATCCATTTAAATTTCCAAGTAAATTAATTTTCTGGTGATAATGCTTTACTAGAGAATTCTTAAATAGACCTACTCAATGCAGAAATTTAAGTACTACAAGCGTAAGTAAAAAGCACAGAATAAGTGACATCTCATCAGTCTATTGAAGTTGACTGTTATTCGTAAGATCGTTTTAAAATTTGATGATGAGAAGTTTTTGTTTATCAAAAGACAGCCAGAGGGGACCGGTGATGATCAGCTCTGTCTTTAAACACCCCATTGTCCTTGATCCAAAATGCTCATTGCACCGTACAAGCAATGTCAGGGGGAGCTCTGTAAGAAATGTTACGAACACTTCTAAGCATTTTCTTTCCTGAAAGGCAGCTTGTAAAATCCAGAGACTAAAGAAGAGTGCTTTTGAAAAGTACCAAAGTAAAGTTATAGTTCAGAAACGTATCTTACGTTGGAAATGTTCCCACTAAAGACAATGGGAAAGCACATGCAGGACCACCAGTTCAAGGCTCTAATGCAAAGCTATTTTCAGCACAATTGCACACAAGTGAACTCACTGAGATGCAATAAGCATCTGCAAGGTTGGCCCTTTTCCCTTTGCCACAAATACCAGTTAAACTCCACAGAAAAGAAAATTCCTCTGGGGTGAAACATAACAATCATTGAACAGCTAAGTAGAGGGAAGGGGGGGAAAAAACCCACAAACATATTAAAGAAAAGACTTGAGGGAGAGCAAGAATTCACACTGACATGAAAAAAAGCTGGAATAAAGCCAGGCTGCCAGATTTGGTACCCCATGCAAAGTGATGTGGAAAGAAACAGTGTAAAGCAAAACTTCTTATGATAATACTACAGAAGCAATAAAAAACTCACAGCATTTCACTTTTAATAGTACCCTGCGCTTCATTATTAATAGTGCCCTGCCTATGTGCACGAGAGGAATTAAAAACAGATAAATAAATTGAATTTGACTGAAGCTAATGCTTTGAATTACCTTGGGAGCTACTCAGGAAAAAGATTTTCTGCTGGGGACAAGAAGCAAAAGCTGTCTGTCTCAGGTTCACTTGAGACTCTGAAACTGTTTAGCTGTTAGTCTAAGGCAGAACCTGAAACATGTTCATGACTCCAAGGTCCAGCCTCACGCATCCTTTGAGTCAATGAAATATTCCTCTTCCAAACCAGAAAAGCAATCCCATCTATTTAAGGAAGGCCAAACCACAATATTTATACTCTTACTCTATATATCGCTACTCATTTCAAGGAAATTATTAACTATTGATACCACCTTCAAAGCAAAATACTTGGCAGAAGAGGTCAGTATCATTATTTCCACTTTGCAAACAGGAAGAATAAGACATGGGCAAGGTCAGATTACACGTGTCATGATTCTCAAATCAATGCTTTAGTGCTGAGCCACAGTGCTTGCTCCTCAGCCTTCCATTCCCTCTCCCTGCCTCGCAAAATCACCTTTCCATACCTGCCACCATCATTAGGTCGACCCTACCTGTATTTCATACACTTATCCATTTGATTTAGGTAGAGCATGTCCTTCTTTTTATTTACAGCCGGACCAAAACTTTCATAAATGCATTGCAAACACACTGACAGAGGCCATCCTTCTGGTTTGTCCATTTCCTGCGTGCAGATGTTGTACCCTGGCCCAGAGCTGGAGTTAGTGGTTTACGGTGCATGGTTCTGGGATCATTCTGTCCAATTTTAAATAACATGGTAATTCACAGCATCGTTTAGAGTGATTTTAGTAAGGCATAAAATGCCCTTTCACTAATGTGTTAGCATGGCTGTACTGTGCTTTTACATTACAGTTCTTCCCCAGATGTGAACACCACCTCCTTTGGACCAATAACTCATTGTACAACAAGCAAGTCTTGAATATGGCAAGACTTGGCTAGAAAAAATTTAGAAACACAATTGATCCAGAGCACCTACTTCCTAAGCTGTTAGAACTATTTTTGGGCAATCAACAGAGAGAAGCTTTTGCAATTTCTAAATTAAATTAAACTCTCCTTGTATGTTCTCCTGCAAGTAATGTATTACCCGTCTCTTACAGCCCCTTGAAGGCTGACCCCCCTACCACCTCTCTGCTTATTAACACCTTTCTCTGCCGTGAAAGGACCAACTACCTTTTTCTCAGACTGATTGACATAATGAAGTTAAACTGAGAGCAATTCTCTTAAGCCATAAGCATCTTTTATGTCCGCTGCTATTTCAGGCTGGATGAAAGGTCTGCAGACCTGGGAGCCTGCCTGCGCTGGTGTTTTGGGTTCTGTTCTTTGCTTTTTCCCAATACAACAGCAGCTAATTTTACAAAGGACAACATTGTTCACTGTGTTTGCCTATTTAACCATATGGCACTTGGGTAAATTCACACCTTTGTGGGCTCAAGCTGTTCAGCAAAGCCCTGATACTGTTGCTTAGAAAGCTGCACAAAAAAAAATCCACTGGGAGACTTTGGAAACAGCATACCTCTTTCAAGAAATAATAACTTTAAAAAAGTATAAACACACAAAGGCAGTGGTTTCAACAGACTGAATATTTGACAAATCCCCAGAAAACATGTGGATCCTGGTTTATCAAAATACAGAATAGTTTGCATCAATCTCAAAATATTTTAAACTTTCTTTTCGATCACAAAATACCTTTTTATTTAAAATATATTTATTTAAAAAACCTGACCAACAGTCTGGTTGTAATAGCCTGGTTCATTCAAATTTTCATCTATGAATACTGCCTCTAAAGAAAGCTACTTTATTACTTTTTATTAGAATTTGTGATTATAAATCATCCACATTACCATGGTGCTCAAAGTTGTAAATGAAAGTGCTAATTACGTTGACTGCTATGCAATTTTTAATGGGCTTTACCCCTAACCTGAAAGGGTTTCCAAAGGAGACACTTAATTCTTTATATCTGTTTATTGTTTTGACTCCTCACTTTTATTCCAAGCAGGTGAGAACTGCACCGAGATTTTCCAGTTGAGTGCACACATGGGAATGAGAAATCCCCAAATCTCTCCAGCACCGGTTCAAGTGAAACTGTCACTACTGTGAACACACAGACAGAGGCTGTGGAGTCTCTGCAAGGATGTCAAGAGGATAGTTTTTCCTCTGCCTTCCTCTGACCTTATAAATAACTCAAGAAATATGACCAGTCTGCAGCCGCATGAGTGGGTACTTAAGGATCTCCCTAGCACTCAGGTGATGCTTTCTCCTTTCTGAATCTGTTATTTCTTGTACAACACACAGCTCTCAGCAAGTGTTGTCCCAGCAAATGAGAGGGGGATTCAGTTGCCCCACCTTTAAAATCTACCCAAAGGCAGGATGATTATGGAAGGCGAACCAGAACCGGGAGATCTCTTGCTGCCACTGATTTCAGTGATGGGATGATGGCTGGGCTACTACAGCACTGTGACTCAGTTTCCCAATGTATCTTTTGAAAGGAGACTAATTTCAGCTTTTAACGGATAGTTAAGAGGTGAACTTCGTCTGTGGGCTCTGTCACTGGTGCTTTGTGTGCTTCAGCAAGTCATTTAGGCTGCCTGCAATAGTGAGCTCTGTAGCAAATTCCCACCCTTGCTGCTGTTTTATAGCTTCCATTTCCTTTCCTTCGAGCAAGATCTTCTTTTTTTACAGGGCTTTCCACACAAAAAAATGCCAGGCTCTGCCAGCCTCTCTAAGCCCTCACCTGCCGCATGAACCTGCTCTGAGTGCTGCAGCTCTTCTCCCGGGGCACAAGCACCCCACGCGTGAGCAGGCACACCACCGCTGGACCTGTGCCGGTGTGGAAGTAAAGAGGAAACTGAGCAAAAAGGTGGCCATGCCTGACAATTCCAGGTGAGGTAAAAGAGAATAGTATTTATGTAGTGCACAGGGGAATTAAATCCATCCCCACCCCCAGTGGTCCTGCCAGCTGGATTGTGCATCCCTGTACAGGTCTGCAGGGCAGGGGAGCCAGCTGGGCGGCAGGGCAGACAGGGTAACGCTGGCAAATCTGCTTGGGAGGGGGCCCAGCTCGTGGCAGAGCAGACCGAGAACTGAGTCACAGAAAGCTGAAGCCGAGGGAGCACTAATCTCCTAACCACGAGACACTGAAGGGGTTTTATATTCTTTGCCCTGTGCAGGAAAGTTTTCTCTTAAGGCATTAGCAGGTAAATCTCTTCATTACACAACATCAGCAGGGAAATTATGTCTGTTCGCAGACTTACAGGAATGTTGTGCTCTCAGTTCCAGCTCCTGCCTTCAGGATTTGCAGTTGCCTTCCCAGAAAAGTAATCCAGGGAGTATTGGCTGTTGAAAAGACGTCACAATATGAAAAAAACTGCCCCCAGGGCACAGAGATGGGCAAATATGGCATAGACATGGGAAAGCCTAATCAGAGGATAAAATAATTTGCAGCTAACCACCTAGTCCAACTAGTCTTAACTTATGAAGGAAGCTCATCTCATCCCAGGATATATAATGTTAATTGGGCTAAATCATCCCAAACTATTAGGTGTTCACCATGCTCTGCATTCGGAGTCACATTTAATAGCCTATCCTCAGCATCTAATACTTCAACACGTCAAAACAGGTGGTACTAATCCCGTGATGAGAACTGGCAGTCTCAGCAGACCCGTTTCCTAAGGTAGTATCCTTATTTCCCTTGGCTGATAGGCACTTGAGGAGCTGATGCTGAAGGCTGGCTCCAGGCTAGGCTGTGCGTGGAACTGGCTCTCCCAGTAAGGTCAGTTCAGGACCCAAGCTGTGCAGCCGAGGCAGGAGCAGGGCTGGGCACCGCGCACTCAGAGCCTCTTCCACCTGGTTTGTAAGGTGGGGACAGGTCTACACAGGTTGTTGGAGATGTACAGATGGAGGATACAAAGGCAAAATACCACTGTGAGAGTGGAAGCAAGTTTTCTAACACTCCCCCTGGGACTGGTGTGTGTCAAGAAAAGACCGCTTTATTTCACAGTATTTTGCAGAAGTAAATATGCTTCCTTCATCCAGACTAAGGAATCATGGAGTGCCCTTCAGGAAAAATGGCATTTAAGACACCCTTATGCTTGCCAGCTGCGAGCCCTCGTATTTAATGCCAACAGAACAATGATTGCTGCAGTACCCTAACTTGCAAACCCCCCCTATTGTAGTGTTTGTTCTTACACGTCAACACCTCTAGGCCATATAGATGTAACATATGGATGCACAGACATGCTACAGACAAACTGCTTTCTTTGGATCCCCTTCGCGTTTCCACAGTAACCTTACAGAAACAGCTAGCAGTCAATAGAGAAAATCAAAGGCAGGGATAAATCATAATTTTAGGTTAGGTAGGAACAGACCTTGAATACTGAGCAACCAATACACGGTGTAATACAATTTAGGGTGTTTATTATGCTAACCCAGGGCAGGAGCGTGTAGGCATATGATGTGGCATTTACGCCACACATTTGCTGCTGGTTAAGCAGGAGTGCAGATGAGAGAGCAGGTACAGAGATCTTGATGCTCGCAGACTGTTTAATGGCTGAATCCTCCCACTAAACTGAGCTGAGCTTTGCTTTGCACGTGACACTTCCACCCGCTCATCCAAGTAATGACACCCAGGCATTTCTAAACAGATGCCCCATCATTATCGGTGGACTCTGTACTAAGTCTAATTTGAGGAAAATAACAGTAACGAGAAAAGACCAATCAAATATGTTAATGCAGGAGTGTCAAACTCTTATTAAGAATTAGTGCTTATTAGTGTGACAAGTGTAACATTAATTGAGTCCTTCCTTGGTAGCTGTCAGTATATTGCTGTGTATTTCATAAACAGTTTTTCACCAAAAACTGTTTCTCTCTAGGGAGCAGTTCAGGCAACAGTCAGATGAATTACCTAGTGAAAATTGAAACCTGCTTTTTCTATTAGTCACTCAAGGGGTAGTACTCCAAGTAAGGAGCCTCAGCAGCTCTAATCCATTCTCCACTAGGCTGTCAAATCACTTTGGATCCATGTGGTAGTGACTGCAGAGTCTGCAGGTACCCTGTGCTTGTTTTAAAGCACTTAATTCTCAAATTAATCACTAAAATTCTAGATACAGTAACATGAAGAATCATGATTACACCAACTTCATTCCAAATACTTAGTTAATGTTGCTTAGTCTGGTTTTGAAATGAGAGACGGTTTCATGCTAAGGGTATTAACCTGAAGATTTCAGTGTTAGCTCGTGCGTACTAGCAAAAGCAGAGGGAACAATAGCACCAACATAAG
The DNA here is from genome assembly GCF_963210335.1 of Falco punctatus. NCBI lineage: Eukaryota > Metazoa > Chordata > Aves > Falconiformes > Falconidae > Falco > Falco punctatus. The sequence goes on from NC_137586.1 coordinate 6,467,825, forward strand.
CATTGCTCTGTAAGAAAATTGGTGCTTTGTTACAACATTAAAAAGTCCCATTCGTGGGATCAAAGCCTATCTAACTTGACTCAGAGTGACATGTCAAATTGGAAACCTAAGTCTAAAGATATATTCCTGCTGTTTGTTATTTTAAGATCCTATTTGTCTCTCTAATACTTTTTCTCCCTGACACCACACAAAATAATGTTGTTTTAAGATGGATGTTGATCACTACATCACTGCTCTCCCTGGAAGAAATGCATGTGCCCGAAGCCCAGTAGGACACAATGTCACTCAGCTGGACTCATTAGCGTGGCAGCAGTTTTGCATGTACATCTCTCATTTTCCCAGGGAAAGGTAGCTCCCGTTCAGAGCACAGCATGTGTCTGTCTGAGGCTGACAACGTAGACATGCCCTTAAAAGCCAGGCCATCCTTCAAGGAGCAAGTGAAATGGGCAGCTGCAGGGAGCCAGTGGCAGCTTTGGTCATACAAAGGACAAGGGTTGAGAGGGTAATTCTGGATGAAATCTCTTGATCCATTGTAGAGAGTCTCCATGCCTTGGAAAAATACGTATCAGCACTTGATCCACAGAAGCATGTATGTGTCCAGGGTTCAACTTTACATACAATTTAATTGCCTGAGAATGCAAGCACTGAGATCTTTTCGTTTCTTTCTGTTGTGACCAAAAATGGTAGGAAAAAGGTCAGCAGGAGACTCAGAATTTCTTCATCTTTTCATGCTTAAATCCTCTGAAGAATCTTGCCCTGCAGATGGACCCATAAAACACCTGCAGCACTGAGCTGAGTATCTACGGTAACTTCCATTATTAACGTGGTTGGTAGGGACACCACGTCCTGGACACAGCCAGCTCTGTGCTTGGCACACTCAGGCAGAACAGAAACGAGCTTCCATGCCTTTTTTTTGGTTTTGTTTGTTTGTTTGTTTTGGTTTTTTTAGAAGGGCTTCAAACCTCTAACTCCTTTTTCCTAGGGGATACCAGGCTTCTGGCAAGCTCAGGAAGAGCAAAATATGATGTAAATGGGGAAGCCTCTGTTCTTTCTGCACAGATTTGTAACAAAGAAGCAAATATATCAGTTGTCAGTGAGCAAGAAAATAAATTTATGTAGAGATGCTTTGGTGTAAAAGAAAACATGAGCAGCTCCTGGTCAGGGATGGAATTGGGGTGTTTGGATATTTTAGGAAAGCCTGTCTTGATCTCATTTAGGTCTCCAAGCTTTGTCTCCCAAACCCAGCAATGCGAGGCGATCACAAATATATTTTTGGCATGGGTCAGGTGTCCTTTATGTCTTCAGCCTCTGCACTGGCTGCTTGGAAGCCAAATAGCAGGTGCCTAACCATTCCCATGACGTCCATAGGGAACAATGATCTCCGTTACATACTCTGCCAGGGAACTGGGCACGTAACACCTAGGTATCTTTGTGGGATTCACCCATTAGGTTCTCTTGGCTTCCCATGTGGGCTTTGGGGATCATTTCTTTATTTTACCTGCAGGGTCTGTTGTAGTACTAGTATGATAAAAACTACAAGTCCTTCACAATGACAGCAAAACAGCCTGGAAACCTCTAAATTCAGGAGAGTCCTTCAGAATCGGTAGAAAGGCTTTGCGGAGTGAGTCAATACCAGATTCCTTGGACAGAAAGAGAGGCTTCAGACAAATTTTGTTTACACAGGAAAAGGGAGAACTTGTAATTTTAGCAGCTTTTCACAGGTTTCCCTGATCTTTCTAGGAAACCAAGTGAAGGAACAGCTTCACAACAGGCACTCCAGCAGGCTCTGAAGTGGCAAGTGATGCTGCTAAATGAACGGCAGTGCTTCTGCTCCTTACAGCACAGGTTAGTGCAGATGCAGCTGAAAGACTGGCCATTTTGCAATAAAAGAGTTGAATGGGCTTTCACCTTTTCAATCAATCCAAGGTTGCTTTTTATGAAGGAATATATATTCCCTCTTTGACCTTAATAAAGTGTGTAAAAAAGATAATTAATTTTCCAAGGTTATTATTAGGAAAAAAATGGTAAAAGAAGCATCCAAAGTGTGCAATTAACAAACATTAAAGCAATAAAATATCGACCCTAATTTCTCCCTTTATCTATTCCCTCCCAGTTCCACCATTTGAAGCAATAATAGTGGCTAATAATCAATGGATTTCTAATGAGAGCAGCTCACTCTATATCCACAATAATTATCTTTTGAAAAATCAGTAGCGAAGGAAATGTGAAAACAATGTGATATAATGTGTGACTTCCTCTATTTCTGTTTCTGCTTAATACAAGATCCCCCTCCCTCTGCAACTTCCCACACCTTAGAGGCAAGAAAGATTTCTCCATCTTGAAAGATAATCATATAATTAGGATGTATGAGATGTGCCTGCCCGTGACACGTGAAATAAAAATATAATGAAGGAAACAATGCAAGCATGTATAAAGGGCCTTTTCACCCTCAGCAATAGCATTTGCTGCCATGAACAATATTCTTAATCAGAAAAAATAGTCCTTCATAATAATCATGCTGCATACAATGATATTCACAACAGACCCAAGATGGCACAGCTGAAGAAGTATAGAAATACAGGAGTAATTTTGCTATGAAATACCTAGGAAATTACATCCTGAACCTCTTCCTGCCATGGATATTTCTGTTGGGACTGGCTCATCACTGTTGATCCAGTTTTCACAGGAAAATTACTTAATAAAAGTGGAATGAACACAGTATTTCAACCTAGTTCCACAGACATGGATTATATCCTGTGACTCCAGGATGATACTGTGTAAGCTTTGAGAAGCTTTGAGTCTGTTTCAATAAATGTCACAAATCAGACCGGTAACTGAATATTTCCATGGCTGTGACAAAGGTTAAAAGTCATTAATGCTGCCTTTGCCATACCCATCCCACTGACCTTTACCCACCCACCACCCCAGCAAAAGAGTCTGTTTTTTTAATTTGAGGTTGAGGTTGTGAAAAGATTGGCTGCAATGAACATCCATAAGAAGATATCAGGGATCTCAACAGGCTGAGATTGGGAAATGCAGGGACTGCATTTCCATCTGCAAACTACCAGGCTTGATGTGAAACTTGTGGATATAACCAAAGAAATCTTCAAACCCTGCTACATAAATAATGATGGTTACGATGCCCTCTGAAGCTAGCTCAGATGAGTCTTTTACAGCATCACCAGGCAACAACTAACACAGGAAGGAGTGTCATTGGAAAAGAATTAAATCTGAGATTTCCATGTGGCTAAAATAGGGTGATGGTGGGCAATTAGACATCATCTCCAGCCCAGACAAGTAGGGCAGGAACAGAAACATCCATCCAGTTGAACTGAACACTCTCCTACTCTTACCACTCACGCTTTGCTTTAGCATCAGGATGTCTCAGGCTTTAAATGAAATGTCAAATATAATTTGGCTCTGGATACACAAGATATATGATTGCCCTTGGAGAAAGCTGATAACTCAGCGTGCTCTGTGTCAAATGCGTATCTACCTGATAGCTCACTCCATAAAAAGCACTAGCCTGCTTTCCCTCGGCTGTGTAAAATAGTCAGACTCCAAACAGGCCTGCCTGCAATTTACACAAATAGGTCCATTTTAAAAGAAAACCTTCGTATCAGAAAGGAGAAATGGCTTATTGAAAGTTGACTCCAAGTTAAATTTCAAAATGGCACCACTACACATTACATTAGCATTCAGTGACTGGAAGGAAGTTACCGTGCCCGCCGTGGATAGCTCAGCATCAGATGAGGAATTATGTTAAATGGCACATTTGGATCTCTTCGTGACTCGGTTTGGAAGCTTTCATTTGGAAGCTTGGTGTACTTTCAGAGAGGCTTTAACTGCTTAGAATCCAAGCAGTGCAGAAAACACCGAGGGGATATTTGTGATTATTGATGGCTTCAACATTCCCTTACAACATTTACTGCATCTAAATTTTTGTGCTGAAAGAATAGAAAGATGGTCTGAACCCATTTGCAAACCTTCTCATTTAGATGAACTTTTTAAAATCAGATATTTTCTCTGTACACGAGCAAAGTAATTGGCCTGATTAAGAATTTATTTTTTAAAAATCGGTATATAACTTTGTTGTGCATCTGTACTTGCTGTATTCTCATGGCACTGGAAAAGACATATTGCCAACGAATTTTTTCTGCTTTTTTCCTGTTGTTTGCAGCTGTTAATTAGAAAATATTACTTCAGTCTGATCAGTTGCATTTTTTTGTGCTTTTGATCTCTTATGCAGCCTATCTTCAAAAATGGAATGTGTCATGCCTGTTCTACTATTAGTGTGCAATATACACTAGGAGAAAGACTCGGAACTTTGTCCCTTGCCACTTAGACTTTGCCATTTTTTAAAAGCCACGGTGGTTAAATGTAAAGTTAGTGACAGATAGTTGCAAGGGACATAAATAGAGAAGCAATATACCTGTCAGTCAAAGATCATGAGAAGTGACTCAACACCCAAATAAAAGCTTGTAATCTAAGCCTTGCAGAGATAAGGTTACATATGTGGTATTTTGTCCTTTTGTTCCAAGAGCTGTGGTTAATAAGTTTTCCTCCTGTATCTAAAAAAACCCTCCACTTTCCTAGCTAATTTAGTGGCACTCATGCTTGACACTGAAAAGAGGAGAACTTTGGCAACTCTCTGGCGTCTTTGTTTCTAACAGGTGCTTATCATCTGGTGTGTGCTTCTAGGGCTTTTATGTTGCCTTCTCAGTTGAGAATTCCCGGTCTCTTGCTGGAGAAATGTCTCTCTTTTCTCTGAAACTTAAAATACAAGGTAGACCTGTAGCCAGCTTCCATGATCTTGAAGTTGTTACTTCCATTACCCTGCATTTTTAATTATGTAGATCTATCCTACATGCTCATTTATTTCTGCAAAACTACTGATTTATATTCCTTGTGCCTCCATAGTCCTTTCTGTATACTTATTCCTATGAAATAATTTCATTATTATGGAATAATAGTATCAATGCAGAGACAAACAATATCAGGTCAGTACTGTAAGACAGCAAGTTCAATCTATGTCCTCTCAAAGTCTTTAACGGAGCAGAATGGAAGGAAAACAGATAGCTTTGCAGCATGATGAGAAGGTTAACAAAGCTAGGCCTTCTCCAATGAGCTATACAATTATTGTTGCTTTTCTCTCTAGACCAATATTGATTATATGTTCCAATTTAATTCAGATATTGAATTTGTTTTATTGGACAAACAGCCGCAGCCTCTGTACCCTGTCCCTTAGCAAATATTATTTCAAAATTCTTTTGAACCTACATTGCACAAGTGTGGCTCTGCTGCACTCACAAAAACCTTTTCCATCATGTGATATTGGTCCAGAATTGTGTAGTTGGTCCAAACACAAGTTGACACACTGTTTTTAGTGAAATCTGCCTTCCCTGTTTCTTTCTTGCCACGTCAGTGAAGGACTCAGTTGTTCTCCTCCCATGGGCTGCATAACACTGGTGGCCCATAGTGGCAGTCAGGCAGGTTGTTGTCACTGGATGGGAAAACATACTGCCTGAATATTATTTTCATAAAATTTAGAAATTAAAGTATATGTTGTCCCCCAAACCAAAACACAGTAACCATTAAAATTAGAGGGTTAATAGATGTCACCTCACCAGGGCATACTGGAGTTGATCATTCTTCAATCACAGCCTTAATCTTTTTTTTTTAATTTTTTAATTATGAGTTTTCAGAAATAATTGGTGTATGAATACAGACCTTTCGAGCACCACTCCACTTGCCTTCATTTAGGCAATCCAATCTGTTTCCTGGGGTGTTTTGTCAATTTTATTTGAAGAAGCGGGGAGAGCAGAGAGAGAACAAAATGTGCACGGAGACAGAAAAGGTACGGTCATAGGTAAACTCATGTCACGGAACTGAAGGCACAAAGCTCCAGTCATTTCTATTTACATGCAAAAGAGTGTGGGAAGGACGAGCACTACCATTTGGAGTGTGGTTGTTTGAGCACTTTGGGATTTGGAGATCAACCACGGTCATGAAGCAGCTGGGAAGTGATACTACGCAGGAGTATCACCACTTCACACTGGTTTCAGGATTTCAGTCTGTTTTCTTAAAAATATAACAAATCTGAAGCATGAGAAAGACCTCATCAAAATCAGATTTTTTGTAATGTTTTGAAATGTTTAGATTTCAACTTTTGTTTAAAATTTAAAATAGAGAGGAAAAGGCGTAGCTTTGAACACTCCCTTCGAAAACCTGCTCAAAACATTTCACTCCAAAATGTCTAAAGAGGTTGCCAAAATATTGTCAGAGCTTCATCCATTCACCCGACTTCTCCCTCGCAGTTCTTCTGAAATAGCATTCTCAGAATGTGAGGGCACATTTTGATTCCAGTGGAACTGCATTTTGTTGCAGAAAGAGCTCTGCTAATATTTTAACCACGATTTCTGGGAACAATGTTTCAGGAAGCTTTCATAGCCCAGCCAAATGAATAATCTTTTGAATTCAGTTGATCAAAGTTATTCCAGATCTTGTGGAAAGCTAGTTCTGTGAAATACCAAGATTATTTCAGAAACATAAAAAGGCAAAACATATATGTTACCATCTACCGCATTTTTTTTTAATTGATATATGTTGTGTTTCCTCCAAAGCTGGACTTCATTAAGATATTTTCACAAAATACAGGAGGGCTTTTTTGGAATGAGAATATTTTTCTGTCTTTTACAAACCAGAACATCTTGGGTTTAAAATAAAAATTAATAATAATAATAAAAAAGTATAGCTAAAATTTATTTTTTTAGAATATACGCTGTATCAATATTTTGCATAGGAATTTATTAAAAGGAATAGTTTCTCAACCAGCCTAAGTCTGTGTGTGTTCCAAGGGATAATTAAGCACAACTCCACAATCACCCTGAAGTTCATATTACTGCATATTTATGCCCAGATCCTCATGGCTGTATGTAGTAACCCTACAAATTCTTCTTTAATCTCACATATGAGGTTCCTCCAAACATCTCCTAATTTTACCTTGGTCGTTCAGTTTCTTTGGGTGGAATTTGGTTAAATAAGCTTTAACTAAAGGCTATTGTCTTGCAAAAGAATCCAACCAACTTTTCTGACCCTGATTTCTGCTCTTAACATTTTACCATCTACAAGAAGAGACAAACCTTAAGTAACCCTCAGAACAATTCTTAAAAAGACTATAGCAGAACTTAAAAATGTTGTTAGATTGTATAACACGGGCTGAGAAAGCATAGATTTAAAAATCTTATAGTCACTATAATACTGACAGAAAGCTAATGTATTTGCAAAAGGAGTCCATAGACAATGAAAAAAAATTACTTCAGAAGTATTCAGCAGGTATAAACATTTATAATTTACTTGCAGATATATACTGAAACTGCAAAGCCTTGTCTCTTAATATGAAAGAGGACAAACTTAAAGTGGTATCTGTTTTCCCATCACCCTCCCCGAGCTTCTTTGCATCTGTGGCAATGCATGTACAGATGAAAAAAGCTTTCATATTAGGAGCCACCTGCTGAATGTGAGACTCATAAAATCTGACAGTTATAAAAATGGAGGAAATATCCATTACGTTCTGATACATTACTGAAGATGCGCAAACAGGGAACAGACCAACTGGGTTAAGTAATGGTATAAATTAAACAGAAAGCACATTTGCTCTAGCACTGGCCTTTCAAACTGAGAGTGATGGCATGATTAAATAATTGAACCATCTCACCTTGCACAGTCAGACAGAATTCCAATAGGAATAATTATTCCAAAATGGATATGAAGGCAAATCAAGCTCTTTGCCAGCTGATACAGTAGACTGCAACTTGACTTTTTGCTGCCTTGTGGATGAAAGTGGGATCAGGATCAACTGGCTGGTTTTTTTCAGTTTTGCAAATATGTCAATTACTTCATTGGCACTGATCCTTCCATCAGTAATTTTCTTGGTGAAGACAAGGTTTAGTTATTGCTCATGTCGTGTAGTGCAGCGATAGGGTACCCTTAAATAGTTCTCCTAAGAATTAATTCCCATATTCGCCCACGATATCATTAAAAACACAGACATTTTATCTGGTGTCTTGAAGGCTTTCTTTCTTCAAGTCCCTATCATGATCTCTGGGCATTGTATATCAACGTGTAAGCAACACCAGTCACAGCATCCAGAGCTCTTCTACCACTTCAGTAGGCATGTCCCCATAACTGCACAAGCCTCATGATGTCATGCGAGAGTGCACATGTAGTCATATGAGCCACAGCACAGGCTTCTGTGAAAGTCCACAACTGAAATCTAGCTTCCTATAACCTAAGGGAAAGAACTGGACGTCTAAGTGTTCACATCCCTTGAGTTCTGAGATATCAGTCTCTTTTTTGTATTTTGTTTTTTTCTTCTGAAAATTGAACTGACAGACTCTTCTCCCATATCATGTTGGTATTCAAAAGTGCACTTAGAAGGGGTTTTGTCTCCGTACCTGTGATTACAGGTACATTCCTTTTATTCTTTTTTACCATCACCATTGTTTCTTGATTTTCATTGGCTTCACTGAGCCCAGTTCCTCCGGTTTTCTGAACGTAATGAACTGTAGCTGCAACCTTCCTCCTTGATTTTCTAAGTTGTTGTATTGGGTCTGGCTGAGATGGAGTTAATTTTCCCCACAGCAGCCCCCCTAGTGCTGTGTATGTGTAGCCGGAGGGGCGGTGGCAGCACAGCCTGTCCTGGGCTCTGCTGAGCACCGCCTGCACAGCACCAGGGCTGTCCCTCCGACCCCCCTCACCAGCAGGCTGGGGGTGGGCAAGGTCTTGGGAGGGGACACAGCCAGGGCAGATGGACCAGAGTGACCAAGGGGGCATTCCCTGCCATATGAACTCTGCTCAGATATAAAAGCTAAGAGAGAGAAGGAGGAGGGCAACATTCGTTACTATGATGTTTGTCTTCTGGAGCAAGCCCAGCTTCCTGGGAAGTAGCTGGAAATCACCTGCATGAGAAGTAGAGAATAAATATTTTATTTTCTTTTGCTTTATTAAACTGCCTTTATCTGGACCCATGAGGTTTTTTCCATCTTATTTTCTCCTCCCCACCCCTGCTGAGCAGGGGAGTGACAGAGTGGCTTGGTGGGCATGTAGCGTCCAGCCCAGGTTAACCCACCACAGCCGTTTTTTCTTCATAGTACATACAAGTATATTCAGTTATTCTTCCAAACCGTATGGGAAAAGTAAAGAATCATTCTCCTTCCTTAGCTATCTGCTACTTCCCTCCCTTTTAAACTTATGAAAAACATTGTGATGGTTGAAGCTTCTCTGAATCAGGGAGCTTTTCTGATGTTATTGCTGCAGTTCTTCCTCTGAGCTGAATTTTTCTTTTATTGTTGCTTTAATGACCTCTTCCAGAACAAATATTAATAACTATTCTCTCTCCTCAATCTCTATTTTAGTTCTGCAGCTTTGTATGTGTTCAGTTTTGTGTTGGTTTTTTCCTCTCCTTTGGAGTTTTCTGGTAGTTTTTCTTCTAATCAGCCCATGCAAGGTTCTTCCGTCTTATCCTTCCCTCTGTCCTGGTGGTCCAGCAGAAGTATGGACTTCCTCTTTCCATGTTCCTGGTGAACCCAGATTCTTACCATCATCTTAGTATTTTAATATTTTTATAGCCATCTGCGTCAAGCTCAGAGAGTCTAAAAAAATGAATTCTGTGTAAGTTAATTGTTGAAGAGGCACAGCCAATGATGGTGGATTTGTTTAAACAAGTAGGTGTACGGAGGACACCTGTAACTTCTATTTCTTTTAAACCAGTTAGAAATATTCCCAAGATAGTTCAGTACCCTGAAAAAGTAGAACACAGTGGGGTTTTTTTCCTCTCTTTCTTGTTTCCCGTTATTCCAAACTGAAATTATATCTTCAATTAGTGTCCGAACAGCTTACTCTGTGCAATATTTGCCCCCTCATAGGAGATGGAGACCTCACACTTATGCCCTTGCAATTAGATTGGTGACTGTATCACTGGAAGCAATCCTGCATAAGCAGAGGGATGGGGCTAAGTAACCTTACCTTTCTCTCTTCTCCCTAGCATTTAGGACTTTGGGATTTCTCCTTCCTTTGTGATATCTGTGACACTTCCCCAGGGACACAGCTGTTAACATGCCAGCCATGCAGCATTGCAAAGCAGAAATGTCTCTTGCTTTAGGAGTGCCTTGGCAACGAATCGACAAGAACAAAGATTGAGCTTATGGGAGCAGTGGACTAACGTGGCAAATATTCACCTGTTTTTAAAGAAAAGGTATTTAAACTCCATGGAGGTGGTCATACTTGACACTGAAATCACCCAGGCAACCACTGTTGCATGGCCTTCTCTTCATAAATGCCAATTATTTTCAAGGTTTGACACACAACAGTGAATAAGCTTTTAACATTTTGATCAGAATTATTGTTAAACAGAGAATCCCTTATGCTTTGTGTCATCTCTTACAGACACTAACTACTCATTTGTGGCTAGCGGTGATGGGGAATAGCCTACAAAAAGAACATGTGCATAGTAAAAGCTACTTTATTTACCTTACAGTTCACTTATGGGTCTGCTCTGGGTTATGAATAAAGCAATGTGAAGGGGCCTGAGAATGAGAATTACGTCCTTTCTCTGCATCATCTAGTCAGTTGGTACGGGAATAGATCCTCGACTGTGGGCATTTAGGGAGCTCACAGTTTTTGACAACATAGATCTTGGTTTCTGAAACGCCATTTATGTTGTGGATAACTACACACCAGAGAGCAGTCCAGCTCAGCAGGCAAATTTAAGGTTTTCCCTCCACTTGTACCAGGTGGTCATCTGAAAGCTAACCACTAGCGCCCAAGTAGCAGTAGACATTGAGGACAGCTGGCAAATTGGGCCTTAGGGCTGCTCTTGAAACAGTGTGGGTGTAAACTTATGCCATAAATTTATAAAGAAGACAAAGGCAGCTCCCCATTGAGGAAAATTATTTTCAGGATATCTCTAGCAATGATTCTTAGAGGCTGAAATCCAAGTGAGTAGTTAAATACAGCTTGGTTTACGAAATGATAAAAAGCACATTCCATTTTTACAAATCTTTTGTCTTTAACACTAAGATGCTGACGAAGTCACAAACTACCTAGTGTTTTCGAAGGCTGATTCTAATCTGCATGAGATTCATGTCAAGAATAAGACACCTAAATCTCAGAATCGGAGAATCATAGAATGCTTTGGGTGGGAAGGGACTTTTAAAGATCATCTAGTCAAACCCCATGCAGATGTTCACAGGTCAATGGAGATCTGCTTAGTACAGTCAGTGGAGCCTGAGCTATTCAGCAAACTAGTCACTGGGTTCAGGCTTTAGTCACCTACATGCAGCCTTCTGCTGACACCAAACATTTGTGGAAGGTGGTTGTCCTATGGGATCTGTAGGAGGCTCCACCGTTTTTCAGCAGTACTTGAAACTCAGGCAACACCCTAAGACATCCAGATAGTTCTGGGTACTATGTGTGAACAACTGAGCTCTACATCTCCATTGAGATAGCACTTGTGCTTAATTGGCTCATGAAAGTTAATTGAAGAAAATACTGAGCTTCCCAGTTAAAACTGGCATTAGTTCCTCCGTCAACAAGATGTCTTCCAAAGTATGAAGAATACTGATTTAGTTTCTGTGGCTATATCTAAGTTCTTTTGGGAATACACAGCTCCAGTACACTGAGATTGGATCAAATACCTCAGAGTTACCTGGATCAAGCTTTTTGCACCTATATTGTGTGCACAGGCAGAGCAAGAGCAGGAGTTGATCTTCACCTTATTCTGAGGCTCCTTTTACTTGCTCTCCACCCAAAGCAGAACATAAGTAAAATTCAGGTAGCTCAGACCATCTGAATGTTCATATTGAAATCAGGACCAAGCCCAAGAAAACACAGGAATATAGGTGTCATGACTATTTTTCAGTTCCTCATCCATAAATTAAAGATGCTGAGGGTTTGGATTTTTAATTTCAACACCATCATCTTTGTGAGGCAGTTTCAGCTTCGCACTATGTGTTTGTGCAACATCAAGTGAGAAGAGCTTCAAGCACTGTTAACAAGCCTTCCTCCCCCATTCTATAGATGAATCAGTCTCACAGATTCTACTAGCTCCATAGCTAGCTCCTTCCTGTGCTTTGACATACAGCATCTTTAAATCCCTGATTTTTCTGGTGTATGACTTAGCTGATTCCCCCATGGTGACTGCTGCCACTTTTCAGGCCAAAGAGCAGTCTGTAACAGCCAGTCTTCTTTTACCCAGAAGATGTATCCAAACAGCTGGAACTCCTTTCTTGTTTCCACATCAGTGATTCTCGCTCTAAACACATATTTTTGCTCATTGTCTCTTTTCTGTTATGCTTTTGCCAGCTGACCACATGAAGCTGCAGGTAACATTTCATTTCAAACGGCAGATGTCTTTGGTGCCAGCTTATTCAAAGGTCTGTATTTCTACCACACGCGATAGAATGAAGTACATCCATATTTCAAACTACGTTGTGTTTTTGTGTGTGTCTATAGAAAGATCACTTTGCCTCTGCCTTGCTGTAATACAACAAATAAATAAAAGGATGCAGAGATGGGAGAAGTAAAATGCTTATTCAGATTGTGGGCTTATTATAGGAAAATACTTCTAAATCATATTTCTTGAAATCAGGAAAGGGCAGTAAGATGGCATAGTATTTTCACACTTACCTAGCATCTCATTTTGTCGGTAATGCCTCAGTTATTGAATTCCATTCAGCTCATAATCAGGTCCTAAGCCATTTCTCCAAGTCAGGGTTGGACACCAGACACTTAAAGAGGACACAGTTGGTAAAACATGCCTTCCAGCTGTATCTAAAATCACAGGTGTTGTTATCTATTTGCTTATATTAGCACATCAATGAACTGTTAGTTGTTCTTTGTAGAGTTCTGCAGACATCAGAATTAGCTATCAGCCACTTTGATAGGCTAATGGAAGCTGGCTCTTTCTTCCTAAAGCAAGTAATAGCAAAAGCAGCATTTTTGCTCTTGGTAGCTTATGCGCACAGCAGAGATGAAATAGTTGGGTACATCAGTTTGCCTGCACACTTCTTAACACATAGTGATGCTATCCTGTATTGAAAAAATAAGCCAAAGCTGCGCTCGCATTTTTTTCTCAGCTGAATAAACTCTAATAGTATTACAATATTCCCAACTAAAACAACGGGAAAAAGAAAGCAGAACCCAAGGAACAAGAACAGATTGTGAGATCACAACAAAAAGAACTACATGACCAGTTACAGGAGATGAAAAAGCCTGAGGCACAAAACCCAAGCTTAATCCTTTGTATTTACGGTACAATGGGACTTTTTGACGGGTTATCACAGTGATGCCAGGTATATTAGAAATTGGTTGCATTGTGAAACTGATCCTTCAGAAAACAATCCTGATAGGCACCTTTAATCTACTAAGGCATGAAACAGCCTTCTTAACTCTACTGTGCCTTGGTTTGAGTTAAACCTGCAGCTGCAGCTGCGTTTCCTCTGAGGTCCCAGGTAGGGGTCGGGTTTTGCTTTTTGGCTGTCTGATTTTTTTTACTTGATTTTTAAAGAAATAATACAATTCTCAAGCCACTGCATTTTCCATGAACTTGGGGCATTTAAAAATAACCCAGCACTGATATCCAAGATAAAACGGTGAGTGCTGGCAGCAAGCTATTTACATAGATCACTGTTCAGAGCTTTCGTCTGCTATAAGGAGGCTTTATTCACACAAGTATCCTTAGAGATGTCAATATAATGGATCACCTTGTATAAGGGTTACTAAACCACCAGTAAAAAGACATTTATTTGGATCGCTTTTATTCTGATTTATTCTTATAATATATAATATAATATATATAATTATAATACCTGATTCATATTTATTCCGATTTGTAATTTTAGGATCCCCTTCTAGCTACAAATGAAGCGGTACAAGTTCATGCAGAAAATAACAGAAGTCCAATTAAACTCTTGGACTTGCCCATAATATTATTCAAAGGTAACATAAATAAGGACAAGCCCAAGTTTATTTGAAACACATATTGTTTCATCGAGTATACAGTGAAAAGACAGTTTGCACCAAATGGGGATATAAACTATGCCAAGAAATAGTCATGTTCTTTCACACTAACAGCTCTTGCCTTGCAGATCCACCTGTAAAGCACCTGTCATGTCTCTCCATGCAAGAGTCTGCTTCCGAACATTCATCCCCCAAAACTGCAGCCAGCTTATTTACCCTTTCATTGTACACTCTGGTAAGGAGTCCAAATCTTAGCTGGGACTTCCTTGCATCAAAACAACAATGTGAAACTAGAATCCCTAAATTATCCTTTTCTGCAATTAAGTTAATTGGTTCCAATGTACAGTTTTTGCTGTGGTAGGACTGGAAGGAAGGAAACTAAGCTGACAAAAGGCAACACAGAGCAAAAGGGTTAGATTCTAGGTGAGTGGAATCAAAGTAAAACCTCCCATTTGCTTCAGAAAGAGTAAGATTTCACCCTGGAGCATTATGAGAAAGTGAGAGAAGAGAAATGGAAAACATGCGGTGACTTATGAGACAGGGTAGAGCCTCACAGGTAACTTCTGTTTTCCTTCATGTAGTGAAATCTCGGCTCACTTAGGATACTTGATTTATTTCAGAGCTGCTTTTAGCTACAGTTGCAGGCTGAGAATGCTTCATAAGGTGACGGACGTTTGCTAATGCTCAAAACCTGAGTGTATCATGTGGGAGACACGCCTTTTATGCACACAAAGATGCAGTGAGGTACAATATGGACTTTTCAAGGGATCAAAGTGCTGACCAAGAGAAGAGCATGCATTTTCTACAAAACCCCCAAAGACCTTTTTGCTACTTAACCTGCTACAGCCCTTAACCTTCTAGCCCACACTCTTCTAGAGCTTCCTTCACATTTGAATGTCCCCAACTACTGCTTTTACTCCAAGGAGGTTTTTCACTGAAATACCTCTCACTCTCTTAGCTTAACTCCACCTCCCTCTTGCTAAAGCTCCTGGTCATACTAGTGGTAGTAGACCACCTTCTCCTGCCTCCTGGGCAACCACCTGCATCCTCCCAGTGACTGTAGCACCAAATCTCTGGCGACAGCCATTTCCCCTGAATTTATCAAGCCTGCAAAAAAATTAAAAAGCATGCATCCCGTTAAACATGTTAGACTTCGGCCACTGACACTTGAGAAATCATTAGCTCCTGTTCTACCCAGAAAGTCAAAGGATGCTGGATGGTTAATCAGCTATCTATTTAAACATATTGAAGATACTTAAACAGCAGTTAATGAAAAGCCTGCTTTCCTGACAGTGGAATGGTGATCTGCATGGCTTAATATCACTGCGTGTCTCCAAAATGTGTTTTACTTTGCCAGTGAAAGAACCATACCATACTGACTTTTTAAGCATTGAAAATCATTACTCCTATTAATGTTGGTCTGCATGCTGACTCTTAACCTAGGAATGTAACCTTAGCAATTGTCAAATCTATTGCAGCACTGTGATACCAAATGCAGAAAAAAAAAATTTAAAACCCATCACATTTTCTTGATAAAATATGTTTTACCACTGAGACTTGTTAAAATCAATATTTATATTCCTCACATTAAATTTTTCCATCAGTAGCTGTGATGTCCAATATTGTAATAACATGAATGAGTTGTTTTTTTTTTTTTTTCATTTTTTTATTATTCAAAAACAAATACTGTCTTTAAAGCACACCAGTTAAAATCATGACCTATCAGGTAAGTTCATGGAAACAAAGGTAGTGGTTCAGCTTCTATAGATTCCTTTCTTACGTGCCTGTACTATCTTCCTTCCAGGTCAGGTATATCCCAACTCAATCATTCTGGTTTATTATTAATTACTTACTTTCTCAGATCTTCACAGGCACATTCTTACCCCAGAGTGCGGCGAATGAAGAGACGGGAGGCAGCTTGATGCAGGCAAGTTGTCGGTTTATTAGTGATTTTCTTACAATTATATACGTTTCTACCTTCTACATATTACACACTGATTGGTCGAATCTTAAGCGTAAAAAACACTGATTGGTTGATATTTAAGGCACACCG
Organism: Falco punctatus; assembly: GCF_963210335.1. Lineage (NCBI taxonomy): Eukaryota > Metazoa > Chordata > Aves > Falconiformes > Falconidae > Falco > Falco punctatus. Next base: position 6,483,897 of record NC_137586.1, read on the forward strand.
TTAGAACAATAGGAACTTATTAGTTTACCTTGACATAGCAACAATTTCTATTCCAAAATTAGGGGGTTTCTTTCTACACGGCTTTCTTGATTAACAAAGCTACATATCGGCGCCATCCGTTCCCTTACCTGGCTACTTGTTTCTCTGTCCCTCTGGCTGTCTCCTCAGCTGTAGCGGCTCAGGGGTCTGCAGTTAGCTTGTTCCTTTGTTCCCAGGGCTTGTGCCCTACAAGTTCTAGCAAGTCTCTATTCATCAGGCTATCAGGACTTGGACTCTTGTCCTTGAGGCCTTGTCCTACACCAGAGTACTTTTAACTCTTAACTCCTTCAGTATGAACAGCACTTAGTCCTTGTGTGTCAAATATTTTTCCTCTTCTTTTTTGTCATTGAATCTGCAGCAAATGCATTCACACCTCTGCAAATACTCATGCACACTCTTGAAAGCCTGTTACCGAAATCAGCAGTACTTTCAGCGCAAACTCCTTTTCATATTTATATCCCTTAGAGGTTCAGCCTGCAAAATCAACCAGAGCCTCACCACATCATTAGCTTATTTTCTTTCTTGACTCACAAAATTTGACTGCTGTGAGGAAAACCTCTGTGGGATCCAGCAGTGGGGCTTTTTCCTAGTGCCTTGCAGATGTATTGAGCTAAACGTAAAAGAATTTGATAATTGTGAGACAAAGGAAATAATATAGAGAGTAAAAACTCTCCTAGAGAGCTGAAATTCATACTGACATCAGCAGAGGTAGGTAAGGATTATGATAACAGTACTCTTGTAAGTAATTTCTTGCTCTAAATAATTGAAAGGCTCAGGCTAAATTGTTAACAAGTGTCAGTGACAGTCTGCACTTCTCGAGCACGTTCTAGCTCAGAAATGCACAATTAACCTTCATAATGTCTTGAAAAAAGAAGTGTTTGCATTAATGAAAAACTGTTAAGCTCCTCAAAAGTAAAAACCTTCCAGTTTTAATTTTGAAGAGTGAGATATCATCCTTCATATAAGATGGATTTCTTTTCTGCCTGCTGTTTTGAGCTTATGCCTACTTGAATTCTCTGCTAGAAGTCCTAAAACAGAGAAACTTTACTTGGGTTTCTTACAGCAATATTATTATTTAAAAAAAAAAAAAAAAAAAAAAAAGACAAGCTTGGAACTAGAATGAGAAAATTCTTCAAGGAAAGTAATGGTAACACACAGAACATTTGCTTATCAATTCCCCTAAATTAAGGAGAATTTTATTACTGATTGCAATGAAAACACCCTGTCATTAGAGAGCTGTTTTGAAATTATTGAATTTAAGAAAAGTATTTCACAACTATGATAAGCAGTAAATCAGGAAAGGTGCACCCTGGAGCTGAGTATCAATAAAAATTTTAAGCAATTAACAAAATAAATATTGTAAATCTTTTCAGCTGAGACATTTCTTTTTAAAAAAAATAACAAAAACTGATGAAGAGCAAATAATGTGACTGGTGTTTATGACATTTAGAGTATGTTGCCTTAGGTTACCTTCCAGTCAAGCTGGCAGCTTGCGATTTCCCAACCTGTTGGTGCAGTCCTGAGGCCAGTTGCTTTTGGGGCTTCTAAAACAGCTGCCTAAAGCTTCCAAGAGCTTGACACTGCACCCAGTATCCATGGACCCACTGCTGGCCACTTTTTCCAGTGGCAGGGCTGTCCTCCAGCATTGTAGATACAGCTTCCCAGTCTGATGGAGTGGGAGATGCCCTTGCATTAGCCTGGCAGAACACTGTGTTGCTCCTGCATCCACAGGAGCTCAGCCACCACCTGATGACAGTGCCCTTCTTCAAAGCCCTAGGAGCTGTGATCCCATTCCCTCTTATTTGAGGATTAATTAGCTGTTACTACAGCTTGCTCTTGCAACCCCTCTGTCCTAATTAATTTTTGTAACTGTTTCGGAAACTGCGGGAGACATCCAGGGAACTCACAGGGGAGAGGTGACTGTGCCTCCTTCACCGCTTGGTAGGTTCTGCTCTTTTAGCTTTGACTGTTCTCAGACCTTTCTTATCATATCTGAGCCCCTGAGGTTCTGCAGTGGCTAAAAAAGGAAAATAAATAAATAAATAAAAAAAAACTTAGAATTATACTGTGTTGTGATTAGTATATCATAAGGTTTTGTTTGGGTTTTGGGGTTTTTTTTTTGTCACATTTCTTCCTTTTTAACTGAATACATTTTCATTTTACAGCATATGCCCTGCAAAATGACTGATTTTTCCTGGCAAATGCTTCTTAATATTCACATTTGTGAACACAATACTTAGCTCCATCCTCAGACATGTTGATTATTGCTCTAACTAGTGTTTCATTTTGTTGCTTTCTTCATAGCCTTTTCAATGAATAAAAGTTTCACTAAGGAAACTTTTCCTAAAGGACTCACAAATGTGTTTGTCTGCAAGCAACGCTGCATCTGAAATGTGTACACATATAGGCACAGCAAAGCCTCTGAGAACTACTAATAAACTGGAAGATCAGAGCCCAAATCCCTGCCTGGCTGCTGAGGAAGGCAGGCAGCAAGGAGAATAACGTGGGTCTCGGGAGAGTGTTTTCTATCCCTTGGTAAATCCAGGCCTGTAAAAGTTGGTGGAAGTAAGAACAGCAGGTCAGGAAATAATTTTACAACTCGTATTTGGTCAGGTCAGACAGACAGCAGGAGCTGCTCAGCCACTGAAATGTGATGGAGCGAGGGAGTGGGTGCACGGATCAGCAGCTCTCAGTCAACAGCTGTATTTTTAGAACTGGTTTTAACGGGGCATTCAGGAAGAGAAAGAAAAGTAATATTTTTTTAAGCCTTAACTTTTTACTATGAAGACTAAGGTTTCAGAGACATTTATCCTCATTGTCCTGTCCTCCACCTGTGCACAGCTTAAGGCTTAGCACCCTGAGAGCCACGCTACAGGAGTACGGGCAGATCGCATGTGGCTCAAGCGACTCGTATCCAGCTAGCTAAAATGTATCTAGGCTACACTGGGAACAATATAAATATGATTTTTTTTGCCTAGCTTTTCCACATCCTAAAGCACAAAGTGGCAAAGGACGTCACTACCTGTGAGGCTTTTAGATATTATAGTGAGGGTAAAATGTTTACATACTCTAATCAAGATTTTGTGTAATTAGCGTCTGGAAAGGGAAGAAAATTAAAACCGCTTCCAAGATTTTTAGAGGAAGTCAACAATCAAATTCAGTCACTCTAACATGGGTCAAGAACATCTTCTTTTAGAGGATTGTGCCACAGAAGATACTTTAGGTAGAGGAATAACTGGCAGACGTAATAAACTGTCATCTTACCTTCTTGGATATACCCACATGAAAACAAGGTATTTTTTCTGGCTGCAGCTGACAAGGCTCAGGAACTTGACTTCAACTTCAAGGCTTTAGAAACCAGCATTGTCTGGAGGACTCTCCCAATTCTGCTTTATTTTTCCAAAGCTGATATTTCAGTCTCATTTCCTTCAGCCACCTTTTCGCAGCCATTCACCTTGAGTAGTTATCTGAGACAGCAAATCTGAGATGTACTGAGATAGCAGTGCACCAGTTTTCACCCCATCTCTGTACCTTCTTCGTAGCTGTTGTTCCAGCCCCCCGTCAGCTGTACTCTCAGCAGACACGTCCCCCACCAAATTTCTTTTCCCACATCTCCTAGTTCCCATTCTCTAACTGCAAGTGACCCAGTATGGAACAACCGTTGTGATATCTCAGTCCAACACTGTGCTATTAAACTGCCCTGTGCCTACTCTGTTTGGAGCAGATGTGAGCCCAGATCTTTGTGTCTACAAGCACAGACATCAAGCTGAAACCACTGTTGTAATTAGTTAATTCACCAGGCTGTTGCTGCAAGGTGGGGAATTAACTCTTGTTTTACCAAGCAAAATTATATGAGGTGGCATGGAAAAATTTGCATTATGCCTGGCTGTGAAAAGCCTAAACTGAGGGATAAAGAGTTGTGATGCAGAGGGCAGCTGAGCCCAGTCTTCCAGAAAGACAGTCAACTACACAGATGATAAATCACTGAGGGATGCTCAGTTTCCAGGATGCTTAGCTTTGTGCCTGCCACTCTCGACAGAATTTAATAAATACCTCCGTCTCCATATTTCTCGAAGAACAAAACAAGATCTGAATAGCGGAGTCCATTATCACTCCATATGGTGAAGCAAGGCAAGATGGACAGGATCCAACACACAGAGAAGCCGCTTCGCTTTGTTCTTCTTCCACCAGCTGCAACAAAGAAAGTGTGAGGGGAAAAAAAAAAAAACACAACTGTGTGGAAGAGAAAGACTATTTGTCAGAAGACAGACAAAAGTGTTGTTAGCCGAGCTTATATTATGACATGGCTTTCTGATATCCAAGGCCTGGTTTTATTGCAGCTTCTACTTCCCAACTAAATAACGCTAACTCTGCTGCCTGGGCAAACAAGTCATGGCAACAGAACAATTTCTCTCTCTCCTGCTACCAGTCTTTTGATGTCAACCGGACTGTCATACCCACCAATGTGCAAATTCAGAGATTCTTAATGCTTTTGCATAAAGCTTTTCCCCAACATTCATCACCCTTAAATTTCATTTCTCAGGATTAATGGGTTTGCATAGTGAGGTTTTTTTTAAACAAATCTTATAAAGCCATGAACAGTGGAAGACATTTCAATTCCTTGACAAGATCAAAAAGAAGATATCAGTCTAGGAAAGAAGTCAGTCCCAGTGGTCGCAGAATTTTCTTTGGGACTGTCTGGTTTTCCCTTGTCTTTTAATATGTAGAAGTTGATGTTTTCTACTGCATCGACATAAAAAAAAAAAAAAAAAGAGCCTTGTTGAAAAATGGCAAACTTTAAACTGTACAAGCAGCCAGAAGCCAACAAGATGTTGTATTGGAAGTTACAGATGCGTTTTCTGGCTGTCAGCTGGAATGCTGCCCTCCAGTGCAGGGACAACAGTGGGGTGCCCATGCCACCAGAAGTGACCAATAAGCTCAGAGACACCAAAGTGGTCAGCTTTTCCAGATACACAATTCACAGAACAGAAATTTTACCCAAGTTGTTCTTCAGTGTCTCTGGCAATGGATATTAACCCTGCATCAACCCTGTTGTAGTGTTGGTTTGTTGTTTGGGGCTTTTTAAATGAAAACATTAGGAGAAAAAATAAGCAACATGATGTAAATTGAAAGGTTTCCCAAGTTTGACTCCTATGAACAATAAAACCTGTAATTCTTGGACCAGACTGCCATGCTGTTGGAACAATGGGCCAAGGCCATGATGATGTGGCCATATCCTTTCATTTCAGTGTGTGAAGAAAAGAGTAGTTTTCTACCATCATCCCTAGTTAACAAACTTTTTCTAAGGTAATATCCAAACATTTTCTAAGTCTTCGGGCATACTATTATTCCATGTGAGACAAGTCACATGTGTCTCTCAAGTCATACAATAAATACTACATAAACACATCCAACACAACCCGGCATCATAGAATCATAGGGTATCTCACCATGAGGGTCCAGGCTGAGTTGCATGACTGGATCTAAATTATCTCCCTAATCTCCTCACTAAGCTCCCCCAGCATCCTCTAAGGCAGGTCCTATGCCATCCAGTCTCAGCCAGACCTATACTGTATCATGCTGCCATCGCCTGAAGCTTTCAGGTACTCACTGAGTCTTACCTGTTGAACTTTGGTTTAAAGAGGGGTAAAGACAAAGTAAATAAGCTATGAACAACATTCCCAGGGCTGTGGGAAATGCTGCCCCTTTAATGATCCGGCAGCTGGAACAAATGATTGCTCACTCATAACATACACATCTCAGTTGTCATAGAAACGCACTTAGCAACAAAGAATCCTTGACCTTTTCCCCATCTGTTTTGAATCTTCACAAAGGCACATTAATTTCTATATATTGATTTTTCCTTTCCCCCGTCCCCCCTTTTTTTTTTTTCCTAAGAGGGAAATGCCAAATTTTTCACGGCTCCCAGACACCAGCAGAACCTTCCAGACCTTCAGGGGGAGACCTGCAGGAGTGGTGCCTCTCCTTACCCCTGCTCAGAGTGGGGTACCAGCTAGTTCCTGACAAAAAAGGTAACTGCAAATTAAGCTGTACAACTGGGAACTCCACCTCAACCTGTAAACTTGAAAAACAATCTGTTTCGGTTTGGGAGAAGCAAGGGAAGCTTAGAGCTCTGTGGTTTTGGATGTCACCACCCAGGGTAAATCCAGCCACTGTAATTAAATCAGGATGTCCCCTGCAAATGGATGCAGACCATCTAGGAGACAAGATTGGATTATCAAAGGCCAGTATGTATATAGCAACACCACTGAGACGAAAACAGCCTTGCAACAAAGGGTATTGCTAAATTCCCAGAAGAAAAAGAAATGGATGAAAGTAATCCAGACTCAGTAATGGTGAAATCACTGCATGTTCTGAAGGCACAGAGATTTTAGATAAAGCTTGGCTGACCTAATCAGATTAGCCATCAGATTAGATCCCTGGGGTTTGGGGTTTTTTCAGCAGGTATGACCCCATAGTTAACATTTAGGACAAATAGAATAAACTCTAACACAAATTATCTTAAACTAAAGATAATAAAAGGGAAAAAAAAACATTTTTACAAACTAATTAAGAAATTTTTTAAAGATTAGATTTGTTTTGCCCTTTTTTTTTTATTTTTTTTACACCTTGTCTCAAATTGATGATACTTACAGTAGGATATTTTCCCTCCTCTCCTAAAATACAATAATGAAAGGAGGGGGAAAAAGCACACACATATAAACACACCCACACCACCTGACTACTTGCAAAGAAAAAAACTTTGAAAAACCTAGTGATTCTTCTGGAAAAATATTAAATAAAACGTTTTCCCATTAAAACAGCTTTTTGAAATAATTTCAAATGACACTTACCACCCATCTTAAATGTTTTCTAAATTATACAGTAAAGAAGGGATTAGTAACAGCACATGGGATGCAACAAGGTACTGGCAGGTTTACCAAAGCTTCCAAATTGGTAGATGACTACTAAGGCTCAAGATTTTTCCTGCAATATCACACTTCCCTAGTATCAGAATTTTTGTCTGGAAAACATATACAAGGAATTGTATGGGTTATTATGATTCTGAAGACCAATTAAGGACCACCTCATGGGTCATTTGCTGCCTGCACACCACAGTTTAAGTACCACTGGTGGAGGAAACTTTTGCCTTGGTTGGAGAGACGGAACACACAGCTCCAAGTCCTCTTCCATCTTATCTGCTCTGAGTGTACTGAAAGGTAAATAAAGGAGATGCATAGCTATCAAGACTTGTAATGCAATCAGAGAACAAAAAACCACATTTTGAGAAGTGAGGAGTCCTGAATTCCAAGCTTTAACTTGTTCACAGTTTAGCTAAAAATAGGTTATGTGTGTCTGGGTCTAACGATCCTCAGTACCCGTCATTTAGTTATCAATTGGAACTATTAGTAAGGAGGGCAAACAAAGATGGCAAGACAAAAAAGAAGCCAGACAAACAGACATGAAACTCAGCTGGGGCTGCATTCAGTAGGAACTTGATGATTCCTGGATTTTCTTGGCAAGATACAGTCATGTAGGTGCATCTACATACATTGTCAGTCACCTCAGAACACAAAAAACCTTTTTCTCCAGCACCGCCAGTGACATAAGAAATGCGATAAGTGTAGGGAGGAACAGGAGAGCTGGCCAGAGCGTGTTAGGTCAAAATCTTGCTTATGTGCAAACAAGAAACACACATCACATATAAAGCCAAGAGTTTGTGGTTAGTATAACTGAAATGTTAAAGGTCTAACCTTAGAATCATTATTAGCCTGGATATAATGATTACTGAAAGAGAAATATTATTCTACACAGAAAACATGTTTTTTTTAAAAAAAAAAATAATAATAGTAATAGTAGTAATAGTAATAAATGCTACTAATAAAGTAAAAAATGTTATACGTACACTTTGCTTTTTACCCTTTTTCCTGCTGTTGCACTCACTTTTACCCCGCTGCTTTGGGTCTCAGGGCTGGTGGTTTCTCTCTGGTGGTGGTGGTGGCGGGGCAGGGGATGGTGTTATGGTGTCATCAGCATCTGTAGTCCTTTGCTGGGAGAAATAGAATGACTCTAGGTCCCACTTGGGGTCATTTTATGTTTCCTAGCAGACTTTTTCAAATTCATCTTTCTTCATAGATTTACAGCTCCACATGACATGTGAACTTACTATATATGCTACCTTTTCCATATGCTAAATTTGTTCTCTTTTTTTACTCCTAAACCCACCTTCATCCATATGCAGATGTGCATTTCTTTAACCATTGGTGAGGTGTTTCCAGACGTGGGGTCTCCAGTGCCAGCCCACCCAACACCACACCCTGTGTCCCCATTTCCTAACATGTTAGAGTCATAAAACAAACCATGGTGGCACCACACAAAGACATACAAAAGTAAACCATATTATCCATGAAAACCAGTTAGAACAGCTGCAGTTGCAGCTAAACCAAGTAAAACAAGGCTGCTGGCAGGGGAAGAAGAGCTCCAGCAGAGCAGGCTGGACAAGCCTCCATCCTGGGGCTCTGCCAGCCCAGCCCACAACCTGTCCCTGGGAATGGCGCTGCTGTGTCCTGGGCTACAGGGTTATGGGCACTCACAATGTCCAGAACTTTCTGCTGACTGGTTGGTGTCTCTTCATGCTCTTGGAGCTGAACCAGATTTATAGCAGAAGGCTTTCCTTCCATAAAACTGGTAGGATCTCCTTTCCATCATTCCCTTTTTCCTTCCTTCCTACCTGGGGATATGAATCCCTATTGCCAGCTCAGAATGTAAACTGGCAAACTCCATGGTGTTACAGGCTCCTGACGTACCCACATCTTCTGCCATCTTATCTAATACCTGCAATAAGGTTTCTGAGATTTTATGATAAATCCCAGCTGTGATGGAACATGCTGTACATCATGTGCATGCATGCGAGTGAGGTACATGAGGGAGGGTGGTCAGCTGGTTACTCTGGACTATCCCTCTATTGCACGATTCCTTGAAAATTCCTGTCCCCTTCAACTGCTCCTACAGTCTATATCTTTAGGCTTTCAGGAGGAACATATGTGATCATGTCCTAATAAATGAAATTCACTTTTCCTGTTTGCAAAACAAGGGAAAGAATAGCATGGCAGTGTAGAAAGAAGTGATGGATTTTCAGAGCTGCTGATCACTGATTTTTATCCAAGCTGATTTGTGTTCAGCATTTTTAAAACGTTTGGTGTCTAAATTGAGACATCCAAATCACAGCTTGGGTTCCTATTTAAAACTAATCATTGCGATGTACCTACAAATCAGTACCTAGGTGTTGACTTTGGACCACTCTTTCTGAAGAACTATAGGCACATAGTCAGAATCTCAGAAGACATTCAAATTGCTTTTTTTGGCTACACCTGCCTTCAGGCCTAATTCCCTTTGTTGATACATGTCAGAATCCTCTCAAATAGTTAATTTCCCAAGGGTGCCAAAAGAGACTATAAACAAGGTATTTTGTAAACCTGCATCTTTATTAGAGAGTTATGAGTTATTATTCTTAGAAATGTTAATAAAAACCCCAAAACATTTTTTTTTTTCATCTAGCAGCCTCATAGGCATTCCAGAATTTCAGAAGAAAATGTCATCCAAACCCTGAAATACTCATTTTGGGAAATGCAGTTTTTCTGCTATGTCATGATGCCCAGTTGTTCAGGATAGGTCATGTCAGTGAGTTCAGGTCTAATCTCCAAATGCTATTTATGTGCCCAGGATACTGCCTGGTATCCTGAGATATAGAGAAAGGATCGAAACAGCCACCATTAAGGGCTATTCTGGTGGAGAAATGCTGCTGGTGACTACTGACACAGCTCAGACACCACTTCACTCACTCCTGAACAGGGCCAGAAGAAAAACTTCAGGCACTGGGGAACTGGAATCTTTGTTCCCATGGAGATGAGGCTTCTCTAAATTTATGTGCCTGCTACTCATGACAGTCCAGTGTCAAAAGTTTTCTGTGCAACTAGCATGTATGGTCTTGCCCAACTTTACGTCAGGAGGGGCCTGAGCTGAATTTTTCTAGTCCTTTCTGGACTTCAGGCCATCCCTCTTGCCAGACAACTAAATGAGCCCACATGGGTTTTTTCAGTTCTACAATACATTTAATCTTGCTTGTATTTAGGCTGATGACATGAAGGACAGCTACAGTGATACTTCTGTTCATAGGGATTTAATAGAAACCCTCAGCATAATATTCACTGAGCAGCATCTTGCTATTGGAACAGTTATATTTTAAACACCATTAAATCTGACAGAAATAACAGCACACATCCTGACATAAACCTTTCAGTAAACTTCAGATGAGGAAGCAAATTCATCTCCAGGACGGGTGGGACATAACGGCACAGTTTCAGAGAGGCTGTCTCATAGTTCATGAAGCCATTCAGGCTGAAGAACATCGTTTTTCCAGAAGACTCTCTCCTCCATAATTTTTGGTCCTTAAAAAAACAAGGAGGGAACTACTACTGAGGAATTAAGTTGCTGACTGTGTGGGCTATGGGACACAGGGGAGTTTCTGCCACCCCAGACAGCCCCAGACAGCTGGGCTGCTGTGGTCCCCTGTCCCCAGCCAGCTGGGCTGCTGTGGTCCCCTGTCCCCAGCCAGCTGCTGGCACCTGGATCCTCAAGCCCTTGAGACTTGTGGCCTTGCACCAGGGTCTGTACTCAGATGTCTTATTCTGCTGCTGGCTAGTCCAGCCTGAATTTGGCTAATGTCACACATGCATCCTCTGGGAACATGCCTGTACAAAACACATAAATAGCATTTGGTAAGGACAGAGGACAAGCACAGGGCAAGGTGCTCAGCCACCTGTCTCCACTTGACAGGCCCCTTTTATCCCCTTTTCCTTTTATTTCCCATGCTTTATTCCTGCCCTCAGGCACTACTTAACTGCTCAGCCTCACAGCCCCCGTGGTCCAGCACTCCTGATATGGTCAGCAGAGCCACCTTGGAACAAATGTCTTTGTTCCTTTCATGAAGATTTGGCCTGGACTCAGATAGGGAAAGGTAATTTATTAATTTAAAATCACAGTATCAAGTAATTGCATTTAAAATGCTTGCTATAATCCTCAGGGCGTGAAACATGGCCCTCGGAAGAACAGTCCAAGAGCTCTTGCATGTTTCTAAGGGCTAGTGGGGGCTTAGGGAAAAGGAAGATCTGCTATAGATGGAGAAATAGTCAAGCTTTCTGACACACAGGCTCTTCTTTTGGTCTGAAAAAGAGGCAGCGACTGTCAGTGTTACATTCAGGCTGAGAACAATCGTTCTCAGTTGAACTTGATACAGTAAACAGTTAAATCATCCGAGAGAAAATGTTGCTGGTGTCTGTAAAGAAAAAAATAAGTGTTTGCAGGGAAAAAGGTGAAGAGGCCATTGTGTCCTATGGGGAGAGCAGAGCCAGGGATTTATCACCTTTGGGAAAGGCAGGAGGTGGCAAGAGGACAGCGCAGGAAACTGAAACACACCTTTACCCAGTGTCCCTCCTGAGTGCAAGGGGTTTAGTAGCCAGTGCAGTTTTGTATTACAATTCACAGACTAATTTTTTGAAGGATTTTTGGTGGGGTTTTTTGGAGGGTGTGGGGTGTTACACTAGCTTTCCCTTGAGATTCGGGACTGAGAGGCCAGATAGAATAGTTATTCAGTGAGAAGTCTCCTCTGCCTGACAACCTGATGTTTCCACCCCTTACAGATTATCCTTAGAAGGCTGTGCTGGTACATAATCATTGTCTGCTTCTGCACACACAGTTTCCAGGAGAACACATTTTGCATAGGAGGATGTAGATTACATTCAAGTATTATCCAAGTGTCATACAAATAAAACTTACAAGTCTCGAAGCCTGTGTCATGAATCTAATTTATCTTGATGGCTATGAAAATATGTTTTCAGATTTTACTTTCACTCTTCAAGAACAGTGTGGCTTCATAGAGAGTGTGTGACAACTGATGAGCAATTGGCTTTTGGTGAAGAGCTCTGAGAAGCTGGCAAACGCTTTGTAAATGCTGCAGAAATAGAGGAAAATACATGGAGAATCATTGTGTATAAAAGACAGTTACCACACTAAGCACAGTGAAGCAGAGAATAGACTGTTGTTGATCCTAAGAAATTATTTCTACTATCTATTCTAAATGCATGCAAACACATGTGGTTGTATATGCAATTTTATTATGCTAATGACTGCCATCAAGTGGTTCTGAGAGGCAAACACTGTCAAGCCAAAACCACTGAAAGCACTTTTCCTGCCCAAGCAGGTGAGGTGATCAAGCATCTTCATCAAGTAAAACTGGGTACAGGTAGTGTTGCAGCCGCCCAGGGCAAAAAAAACCCAGAGCCGGAGTCCCCCTGCCTGCTTGAAAACATGGAGGGAAGTTCATTAGTTTCAAAAATATGTATTCATGAGTTCCTCCATCAATCAGACTACATTTCTTCCTATTGACACTTTCAGCAATTATTGAAGTAACTGCCCTTCTTGTGCTCAAATACACCCCTGTTAATCAAATACTGCAATATATGGTAAATTAATGATGTAAACTGTTACAGTCCATCTCCTTAGGGACACCCATTCCAACTTGTGTGAGAGGGAAATAGCATTGCTAGGTCCTTCCCACCTTCCTGGTCACAGCTGCACTGTGGCTAATGCTACAGGTGACGAAAACCTAAAAAAAAACCCACAAACAAACACACAAACAAAAAAAACAAACACACATGAAAGAAGATCAACATACGTGGCTTTCTGTCCTGCACTACTGTGACAAGTGCAAGTTCGCTATAAAACTGATTTATAGTGGAAAAGCGAGAGAAGCTTTATAAACCTGAAACTTTTAAATAACAGGGTTTTATGAAAAAGCTAGAAAACCACAGGGTTTGAAGTTCCCCAGAGTTTTTCTAAGCTGTCTTTTTTCCTTCATCATGCAAGAAAGTAAAAAATACATTGGTCATCATTCTGATTTCACTTATCAGCTCCCCTGACCCTTAGAATTACTCCCATTGACACGAGTACAAAAGGATATCCTGACAGATCCGAGCAAACTCAGACTTATTAAAAGCAATAAATAATTGTTATGATCCCAGAGAAGCAACATCTACTACTCTATTTGTTTTGTGTATGACTTCAGAGATTAGGGGACCCTGCTACTTAATTGCTTAGAGGGACACTAATCTTGTAAAGCTCTTTTACTAGCAGAAGTTATCCAATAGAAGCAGGACTCCTAATAAAATTATAGTTGTTAAATTCTCCGTTTTCCTGGCAGTTACTAGGTCCAGAAACAATCACCAAAAACACTCTGTCATGGTTTAAGCCCAGCCAGCAACTAAGTACCATGCAGCTGCTCACTCACTCCCCTGCCACCCCCAGTGGGATGGGGAGGAGAACCAGGAAAAAAAATGTAAAATCCACAGGTTGAGGTAGGAACAGTTTAATAATTGAAATAAGATGCAGTAATATACAACAAAATAACAATCGTCATCATCATCATCATAATGCAAAGGAAGAGAACAAAAAAAGAGACAGGAATAACCCCCAAGACAGACAAGTGATGCACAATAGGATTTCTCACCCTCTTCTGACCGATGCCCAGCCAGTCCCCCAGCAGCGGTCACCCCCCCAGCCAGCTCCCCCAGTTTATACAATGAGCACGATGTTCTGTGCTATGGAATATCCCTTTGGCTAGTTCGGGTCAGCTGTCCTGGCTGTGTCCCCTCCCGGCCCCTTGTGCCCCTCCTCATGGGCAGAGCACGGGAAACCAAAAATCCCTTGACTCAGGGTAGGCACCACTGAGCAACAACTAAAGCATCCCTGTGTTGTCAACATATTCTCATACTAAACCCAAAACACAGCCCTGCACCAGCTACTGCGAAGAAAATTAACTCTGTCCCAGGTGAAATCAGGACACACTCTTAGAAGAATAATTAGGCTACAGTATTAAGATCTGAAAAATTTAGCTAAGCTAGAACTGAGGGTTTAGTTCACAGTCTTTTCTGTATATTTATGTTATCTGGTCATATATGCTTTTTCTTTCCCACAAACTACATTTTCACACCAAGCAACAGCCATGGCAGGGAAAATTATTTCTCAGCCTCAGCCACCCTGGGAAGAAGCAGGAACAGTCCCTCCAAAGGACAGCACCAAAGGGAGATCCAGCCACAAGGCATGTTCTACCCAAATAAAGGTGTTCAGAAATGTACTTCACAAAATCTCTTTTTGCACATACGGTATTTTTCAGACCCGACGTACAAATTCTGATACCACGTTTACTTGCCCACCAGCACTTCAGTCTCCCTTGGAGAAATTCTGAGTAACTATGTGTTTTCAGTAAAACAGTGGTAAGAATGGGTTTTGCCTCTGTAAAAAGGAAATATTTTTAAAATACTTCTCCCTGAGTTGGTTCCGAGACACAGCTGTAGACATCTGGCCTGGAAAATGTAAGGTGGAATAAACTTTGGGCAAGTCATAGGTGGCTTGAAACATGGTGTTGTGACAGGTACAGGAGCACACACCACACTCTGGGCTCCAGGGCTGGCTGTTTGCAGATGACTAGAGAATAAGGACCAGCATTTATGATACACCCTGCAAATGGTCTCCATCTGGATTCAATTGAGTAGCAGTAAAGGTAGCTTTAACTGCTGGAGAGTCCATCTGTGCTGCTGATAATAATGACAGAAATGAAGGCAGGCAGCTCCTTGATCAGATTGTGAGTTGTATTTTTGCAGGGACCTTTCAACCTGTTTGTGGAGTACCCAGAGCTGGTGCCGTTAGTGCTACCATGATACACAGGAGACATCAGGTAGGAATACCTGCCCAGGCTCCGCTCGGCCCATCACAGCTCACACCACCTTCGATCCATCTGTCAAACCCAGGCCACAGCGAACCATCTGACTGCTCCATCGAATGGGATTTGCTATGGGAAATGAAGCTCCTGTAGGCCCCTTGTTATTAATAATTATAGCATAATAAAAAGCACACAGCTAATTGCTGATCCTCTGCTGTAACCTGTTAGATTAATAGAAACAGTTATTTCTACTCAGGAGAGCAGGCTCTCTCACATTACCAAAATAATTAAAATGTAATCAAGTGCTGAGAAGTCACCCAGGAGGTTGTGTGTCAAAGCCCACATGTACGTTTTGCCTTTTGTGCCAAACCCACTCACAAAGGACCAAATCTGTCCTGCCCTAGAGTACTCATGCCCCCTCGGCCACGACAAAGGAGCAGGCTGACCACGGCAGGACAGCTCTGCACTTTTGCAGGGGGTCTGGCCCTACTGCGGCCCCTCCAGCTGTGGCAGCCCCCCGTTGCACCTGGTCGGATAACCAGAAAAACCTTCAACTATATTCTGTAATTGCACAGCATTACATTTTTCTCTCAGAGCTGAAGCTCAGGAAGGGGCTACAGCAGGAGGGTGGTGTTTTGTCTGTCTGTCTCTGTTTTTCTGATGCTACATGCCCCCCTTAGGAAGCCAGGGAGGCAGGGACAGGCAGGACACCTCCCTCGCTCAGCAAGGGAGTCCTGAGTCCCACAGAGGAAAGCTCATCCCACTGAGCCCAATGACATGCTGCTGTGAAGGCAATCACAGGAGCAGCCATGTTCCCTGAGCACATTTTTCCCTCTCCTGGGTCACTTCGGCACGACCTTCTGTTTCAGTGCAGTTGCTTGGTTGCTAAAGATGCCTTCCCAGCATCTAAGAGAAACCAAAAGGTTGCTGCAGCTCCAACAAAAACAGGATTAACCCTGAGCTCTAGACTCACTGACCAATAAATATTCTTGTGTCTTTTTTTTTTTTTTTTTTAATAATTACTCTTTTAATCTCAGAAGTAATTTGCAGAGGGAAGATCAGAGGAAAATTTCCACTCACATACATACTTCTCTCTATATAACCAATTTACAGCTTCATTTCACTCCAGGGTGAAAATGTACTGCAGTTCTCACTGTTCCTCTTCCGTGTACCTGTGGATGCAGTCAAAACTCCCCTGCAATCACCACAATCTATTCACAGGGTTTAGGACTTGAGATCTTCATTATATTAAGCATAAGGCATTAAACACGTACACAAACGCAGCAAAAGACCAAAATACACAGGTTGAATTAAAAAAAAAAAAAAAAAAAGGAACTATTACTTTATTCTATCAGACTTTTCACATTCTACAGACCATTGCATGTGTCTTCCATATGTTATCCTGATCCCACGACTCAGTTACAGTTAGGCATTTCAGTCCCTGAGAGTCTAAACTGTTGTCTATCACAGAGAAAAAAAAAAAGAAAGACAAAGACAGTACCAATGCCCAGGATCTGTTCAGTATGTGAGCCATGCCATAACGCAAAAAAAAAACCACCCCAAAAAACACCACCAACAAATCAAATACTGAAAGAACTCATACTCCCCCAAAATCTGAACCCAAAACAGCAATTCCCAGAAACAAAGCCTAGGGAAAAACCTCTTTCCAGACCTGAATCCAGCAGGGGGTGTTTGGGGGGATGTGGAAACAAACAACCCAGGACTCTGGATAAAAAGGATCCACCTTTCCATTCTTCAATATTATTCCAATTTGGGCAATACCCTTGGTCTCCTGCTGTGCTAAGGTGGTCTTCACAGTCTGAACTATCTTTTATATGTGATGTTGGGACTGCCAGTTGTATCTGGCTCCTTTGCGTTCGTGTCTTTACAGATCCTTCATCTCTGACATTTTTTAAATGTATTTTAATGTATTTTAATTGTATTTTAAATGTATTCGTGCCATGCATTCAGTATCTCACTTTCCAAGGTAGCACACAGTTTTCATTGTATCAGGCACCTTATCCTCACTATAACTTGTCCCAAGGAATTATTTCCAATGAACATGAACACGACTGCTGGGTCAGGCAAAAGGGGCTCAGGAGTAGAATTCCATTTTGATGCCATTAGGAATTTCTTACCAGACAGAGCTCGGAGCAGGCCATTGATTCCAGCTTGGGTCAATTCTCAGTTTTTTCTTTTGCCACAGATGGGAATTAATACACCCAGGGAAGCTCCTTCAGAAGTATCCACATAAAGAATGTAACTCCCACATTTTTGAGAATGTCAGTGGAGTCTAAAGAGTGGGGTTAGAGGGTGGAACAGGCAGTGGTGCGCCGAAGAATTTGTGCCTACTTGGCTTCAATTTCACAAACAATATCCGATTTTCACCTCTTACATCTGGAGTAAAACAGTAGTGCAAGAATTCTGTAAAACTCATAGAACAAGAATTGTGGCCAATATGGGGATTCTTCTGTAATCTTTTTTGACATGGATAACATGCTGACTTTCACATCTAATTTTTTTTTAATTACTGTCTGGTTGGTGATTATTTACATGAGATAAAGAATGTTTGAAGGCTCCTACGGTAATTAAGTTTCATCTTTTTAGACTGTTCTTTACATGTAAAGGTAATTGCTTTTAGTTGTTATAAATCTTGTGTAAAATTCCTCAAGCAATAAACACAAGCTGTATCTCAGTAATTGTCTATTGACTACACTTTCCAGTATGAATTAATTTTCAATTACAAACTTCCTCTCTTACTGTATCAGGCTCAAAGTCTGCATTTTGAACACGTAGATATTCTCATCTTGTGTAGATTTGTCTCACATTATACTGGGAAAAGGAGAGAGAGATTCACTGAGCAACCCTCAGTCTGAATATCAATGCAGCATGACAATAATAGTGTATGTCGAAACTCAGATTTCCTCTGCAAATTGCCAGACAGCAACAAAGACCCATTTCCAACCCTAATTATTTTTATTGCTCTTATATTTTACTCTTCTCTACTGCTTCTTTAAAAGTTAATGGCTTGATTAAGAAGGGGACCTAAACTCCAGGAAACTTTCACAGCAACCACAAATGACTATCCCTATTGACTTAATGAGTATTTTAGGGGCTAAGTACCTAAGTTACCTAAGAGGAGTAAGTAAGTAGTCCTGGGCTGAGCTATCACATCTCTTTGAGCAAGAAGTTGGACACTATGTCAAGACATTTCAAGTGTTCATCCAGAATTACATGCCCAATTTGCTGTTGCTTTCAGAAATGCCCAAAGACATCTAGCTGCATTTTTGGTGTGGTGTACTTTTCTCATACTAGCAGCTAAATCCCATCTTCAGAAGCCGCAAGACTCACCCAGCGCCACAAAGCTGGGTGCATGGCTCTGCAGGGGGTCTAAGCCATGCTGAGGGAGATGCCAAATATCCTCCCACATCAAATCTGGGGGAGAGCTGCTGGCTTGGGGCCTGAAAACAGCCAGCTGGACTGGCGGAGAGAGTGCCAAAACCTTCCAAGGGGAAACACAAAAGGTGCTGATTCAAATGCAGGAAAATGCCACCATGGACTTCTGCTGCCAGAAGAGGAGGTTCCATCCTTCCTCCTTGTCCCTCTCTCACAGCCATGAGGTCCCACCCTCCCTTGAGCTGATCCTGGACCTGTGCTGTACCGATTTAATTAAATAAAATAGCTGAAAACTACCCACTCTTCCCTCCCCGAGACATTTTGGTTTCATTTTAGTGAGGTAAACCAGCTCATGCAAAAGCCCTAAGAATGCCAAAGGCAGCATTAAACAAGTGACAGAAGAAGAAACCCAGGTGTGGAAGGTCCTCCTACCCCAGTGCCGCATGTAGACACTGATGTGAGCGAGCATCCTTTGCATTTGTTCCCTTCAGGACTGAGGCACCCTAGGTTTACAAAGGTCTTGTAACATGCAGGGAGAGATAATCCCACGTGGTTTCGCACTTGGTGCCCATACACTTTCCAAAGGGATGTGGGTGCCCCAGATTTCCTGTGTCTTAGATCTGCAGCACAGCAGAGGCATCTTTACTAACCTACGGCATCTAAAATGGCCCTGAACACCTAGGTTTAGGCACCTGAATCTCTCCACCAGTGACCTCAATTCATGCCACTAAAAATTCTGTAATCACAATGATTTTAAAAGGATGTATTTAGTCCAAGAAAAGGGTTTATATGAACCCTTCATTAATGCATAAAATGTGAAAAAGCAAGGGTGTCTTTACAAGCAGTTCCAAGTAAGACCATATTTAATGCTTTTTAAGGTATATAATAGGAACTAAGAAATAAAA
Source organism: Falco punctatus (assembly GCF_963210335.1). NCBI lineage: Eukaryota > Metazoa > Chordata > Aves > Falconiformes > Falconidae > Falco > Falco punctatus. Next base: position 6,503,013 of record NC_137586.1, read on the forward strand.
TATTTCCATTTATGTTCAGCACATCTGCATTTCATATTTCTAAATGTCTGTTCAGGATTGTTAAAAAGTTTATCAGACTCAGTGTTACCAAATTTCTGACACTACAGGAACAAAGCTAGTGACACACACACACACACGTATAGCTGTAGGTGATCATGATCACACATTTGGGCATTTATTTAACAAGGGACATTTTTCTGTTCTCTAGTGTTTGATGGAAGTTAAAAAAAAAAAAAAAAAAAAAAAAAAAGAAAAAAAAAAGAAAGAAAAAAAGGAAAGAAAAAAGAAAAAGAATGGGAGAAAAAAGTTAGATCCTTCCACGTGTAGGAATCCTGGGAATGGGACCGAAGAGAGCGTGCTGGTACAGGCACGCAAAATGAGGCTTGACCGTATCACTTGATCGCTGCAACATGAAGAGCGCCATTAGCAAGAATTGTGCTTTTCCTTCTTTTTCTTGCGTAAGGTTTCGCGTCTGTCTGTGGAGCAAAGACCTCAGCTAACAGTGCCACCAGATGGGCCCTTGGTGGTACTGTATTCCCCGAGTGATAGCTTCATGGAAAAGAAAAACAAAACTCCAAACTTCAACGTTTCGGTTCATTTCATCCTCTTTTAATCTCTGCTCTGGAATTCTGTCTCCAGCAAGAAACTGAAGGCTTTTTAGTGTCTTACATAATAAGGTGAAAAGACCTTGCTTTAATTTTTCAATGCAATAACTTAGTGGCTTGCAGATTTCTCACTTGAGGTTAATTGTATCTTCAGAACGTGTGACCCACATTGCAGGCAGGCAGAGTAAAGCAGTTCTGTATACTTTTAATGGATTTATTTAAAAGGATGAGCAAGCAAATGTTCACTTAAGAGTGCCTATTAGTGAGCTAATCTACTACATTTTTACTAGAACAATTACAGACCAAACAACGCAATGGTCACATTAAGGTCACAATTAAAATTAAATCAGTAAATCAATAGACTCAGAATGATCAAATCAATGCATTAATGCAATACATAATGAAATCGAATTACAAGGTCGGTAGTAGATTAAATTTGGTTGAATTTAACAGAGGTGTTTTCCTTCTGGGAAGACCCTACTGGTGTTGTACCAACACGTTGTTGACCCAGAAGGTAAAGGAAGCAAATATCCACACATGTGGTTCTGCTGGTCTGCTGGTAGCATTTCTTGGGAGAAATCTAACAGGCAATTGGCTTAGACTAAAAAATCTAGCTCCTGTTGTGTGATTTTAACATCCCTCCCCAACTCTCACCACTATTAATACTTCGGTGTGGTTGTTCTGAATTACCACCCTCTGGTTTTGCTGTGGAACAGAGAATCTCCCTGAGGACTCAAACAGAAGTGATGTTTTATGCACGTGTAACTGTGGCTTTGGAATGACAGTCTTTCTCTAACACAGAATCCACTCACTGAATCACTAAAGGTTGTCTATTTTAGGGAATTGTTCAGGTGTCATCAATATTACTCACATAATGGTATTTAAAAACCTGTGGAGTACAGCTCTTCTTTAAATTGAATAAAAATACAGAATCCAGTTTCAGCCATTGGCAATATGAAAGAACATGAAAACCATGTTTCTTATGTAAAACACCAGATTTCATCAGGGCTATTTTTGTTTGCTCTGCCTCTGGAGTCAACAGGTACATGAACTCACATGCTCTGAATATTCAACAAGTCCAGCACTTCAATCCCTACATGTCAGTTGTTAAGGTTTTGTGTCATAGAAGAAAACTCAAGAATCCATTTCTGTCTGACACACCAGCTGCAGCAGGGAGAAGTCTCCAGAAGAAATGAAAGGTCTTTGATAGTAAGGAGTGTTGCCAGTATTTCAGCCAATACAACAGAAATGAGATCTTGAAAATTAATTAAGTAAACAAATATACACCAATGAGACCAATGTATTATTTCCAATGCAGCTTCCTTTTCATGGCTGTCCTCTCCGTGGGTTTTAGCAGTTCCTTTTGATTATTATTATTTCTAGATTTCATTTTTTTTCTCAGATAAAAATTCAGGAGCAGAATCTAATGATTAATTCCCATGGCTTTTGCTCTCAAAACACTTCCAGAAGCTTTTATGGTTTTATCAGTTTATGCTTTATATATGATTACAACATTTGGGGTCTTTTCTCTTCCTCCCTAGTTCAACTTAGACTCCCTACAACATTAACAAAAAAAACCAAAAAAAACCACAAAAAACAAAACAAAACAAACAAAAAAACAAAAAACAAACAAAAAAAAACCCAAACCAAAGCAGGGAGTTCCAAAAGCAGCATTAGTGACCCCACGCTTCCTCTGGAGGCACCTATCTCCACTGAGAACAGGATGACTACGGTCTAACTTGGCTGTCTCCACTACATAAACCCCAATTATCTACCCAGAAAGACACAGTCAATCTGAATCAAAGCTGGGAAGCTTGATCCTTCAAATATCATCTTGGTTCTCTTAAAAAATAGGCTGTTCTTTCTATCTTGCATCACTTCAGAGCTCTGGTCCTAACTTCCAAAACTCCTTGACCAAGTAGTCGTCTCTCTATAACCAGTGACAAAACTTTCACAAAGAATTAAACAGTGCTGAACTGCCATTCCATCAACTGACTGAAAAACTTACCCTCTTTTAAGAGTAATTATGGAAATCTTTTGGTAAAAACACTCATCAGTGTTTTTTTAATGTTGTTTTTCCCAGTTACTGATCCCGTTAATGATCCACTTCATCTGTTCCAATAGGTGTTTCCTATTAAAACACTTTCAGGGAAAAAAAAAAAAAAGTAAATGTAATTTATAATATTAAAATAACATAATAATAAATATACAAATATAAAAATAAAATAATAAAAATAATTTGTGTCTCACCACCACAGGATTAAAATGCTGGGATAATTTCTCAATTGTTAAGCAACAGGCTTAGGAAGCCAGTTGCTACAGAGAGGAAACACATACACTTCTTTGCATCATGGTATTTTTGGACGGAGCAGAAATGGTCTTGAAATGGGAGCCCTGACAATCTTGTGTTACAGAGAACTGGTTTGGTGTTTTTTCTGCGGCTGTCTCTAGTAGAAACATGGCCTTCTGCTATATTCCTGTAAGAAATGAAAACAAGATTCCAGACTTTTGTTTGACACTGGTTGCGGTGATTTGCTTTGGAGCTGTAGCACGATTTGGAGGCAGATCCCCCGACAGCCTCCTTTTCCTTTGTCACTAGTTCAGTTATCAGAGCAGTTCAGATCCCACTGATTTCAGTGGGACAGGGAAGGAGACAATGACCTCCTTGTTCAGGCAGTGGCAAGGACACATTCAGGTTTCTCCAACAAGACACGCATTTACTGCATGAACTTGGGTAGATCATGCAAGTTGCAATTCTTCTGACTTAGCTTCAGTTCGTGACTATCTAGTCCAAGCCAGTCAGATGGGCTCCTTGTGCTCCTGTTGGACAGCTGGTTCAAGACCACGTATCTGTTTCTCCAGCAAATGACAACTAGGACTAAATTCCTAGCTTTCGATGCTGTTAACATGCACCTCGGCTCCCTGCCCTGTTTTTCAGTGGGGAGTTATGCTCCAGACTTGTTTCAGGATTGTACCAGGGTTTTTGTTTCAGAGAGATCACAGCCCAACAAATATGCAGCAGAAAGAACCATTCCTAGACCAAGATGTGCACTGCAGGACACAACTGCTGCCGCCGTGGTGCATCTCACAGGCTCTGTGCAAAGCTGTTGGAGAGACTCTCTGTCACCCCTACCAGGCCATAAGGCTTGAGGAGCAGGGCAAGCTTAGGTTAATAGCAATGGTTACAAGCAGCGCTTCAGATGTCTACCATGGCTGTGAACAGATAACCAGCAATTCCTAAGCTCTACACGGTTTGAGCAGGTGCAGGGAGGGAGATAATAACTCATGAATGTCCTAAACAAACATCAAAACAGATTTGAATGCAAGAAGGTTTTGTACTATCATATTAAATAAAATCCATGATAGATCGTTAAGTCACAGGAGGCCAGCAGCAAGCCTTTGCTGCTGTCAAGTGATTAATTTCAGTAAGAACATCAAAGAGAGGAAACAAGGAAATGGATGAGACGTTTGCTGCTTTGGAAGAGACAGCGGTGAGGGATTTTTGCCCACGGGAGAACCACAGCCCTGTGCCCAGAGCTGCCATAACACGTCGTAACTGCCATTGTGTTGGATTCACGTAATTGTGACAAGTAGTAAAACTCATTCTTTACCAAAGCAGCGGTAAATAGCAGGAGAGATAGGCATTTGAGAGAAGCAGGATAACTATACTGGTCGGCCATTCCCCACCCCAAAAATTGTGAGATCAAGCGTAAGAATCACCATATTCAAAAAGAAAAGAAAATCCTTGTGTTGCGGTGTGCAGCCTTCAGCTTCCTCTCGTATGGAGATTGTGAACTTTTCTCTGCAACTGAAAGAGAGAGAGATTGTCATCTTTAAAAAATAAATCAAAGATTCTTACACAAATAAGCTGAACCCAGCCGTCAGGCCTTTATATACAAAGGGCATGGGAGCCCATAACACTTCTGTCACGTTCTGGCGGACAACACACTGTCTAGAAGGCCCTCCAATGTTACTAACACTCTCAGGAAGCTGTCAGTATGGTCTAGAGAGAGAGAAAGAGGAATGTGCTCACTGGGTTAGTACTTATTTCCATGGACCTGTGAAACCTGGGGATAATTGTAGCAGACCAACTTAGAATAATCTTCTAGTGCTGATCCTGTCTTCATATTGAACTTCTGGGGAGGCTTCGGGAACAGCCCAGACTTCAATGAAGACTGAAGACAGTGGAGAGGTTAATTTTATAATGAAGAGGTTAATTTCATAATGGAAAAGAACATGGGTGGGTTGTTAGGTTGTTGGGGTTTTTATTTGTTGTTTCAGGTTTTGTTTGGTTTTTTTCCCTCTGGCTGAGAGTTGGACCTTCATCAGAAAGATTGGATGTTACCTGATGCTTATGGAGAGCCTGGTGCTTTGGATTAACTCCACCAACCCAGCCAAGTAGAGTTTGAACTCCCACTCCTAATTGAGTAATGGACACAGAACATCAGCCAAAAGGGTGGAAACCGTCACTTTTTTGGGTTTTTTTTTTTCAGTTGTTTTTTGTTTGTTTGTTTGGGTGGGTGGGTGGGTGGGAGGGATGGGGGGAAGTGCCTGCTCTCCAGAGAGGATTCCAGAGTTGGACTTTCCATACATGCCTATGGTTTTCAGACACTTCTCACCTACTATGTGTTCTTATCTGCTCCACTTTGAGAAGTTGCACCCACCTCTTTCAGTCACTGGATTCTCCCAGATGGGAACCCAGGGCCCTAATAATGATGCTGTAGAGCCCATTTGGGTGATGGGGACAAACCCCTCAATTTAAAAGAGTCTGTGTCTGATTCCCACTTCCTTCTCAGAAACAGAATTTAACCCTTTGATACCATGCAAATTCTAGGGCTCTAGCAACGTGAGAGTGCCTAGATGACATTGCAGTTTGTTACTGTTTGTGTTGAGGTACAAGTCTTCAAAGGCTAGATAATTTTTGAGATGGTAATACACTATCAAGCCCAATAACTTGCTGGTGGCTGAACCATACCTTACTGTTAAGTAAGACATCCAGGCTTGGCGTAAATGCTCCACTGTGAATTTACCACCATCTTTGGTAAACTTACAAAGTACTTAAACACCTTGACAGAATTCATCCTTTTCCATTTGAATTTATTTGACCTAAACTCCTCGCTATCCAATTGTATTACGTACGCTTTAGTGCACTGAATTGCATACCCCTTAATATAATTTCCTGGTTAAGACTGTTACACAAACCATCACACACCAGGCACCAGGGGTCGAAACGGACACCAGTCCTAAGATCTTCTGCGTCGACAGTCTGAGATAGCTCAAAGGTGCTGCTCCGTGGCAGGATAAGCTACACTGGGACTGCCACAGACACCCTGCCCTACTTGACCTACCCTCGTGTTCATGAGCTCTCTGAGTAAACCAGTTCAGTGTGTTTAGCTGTAAGAAATCCAATACTATAAAAGTGATGGATCAGGTTTTTGTTGGCTTGGTCCTGAACTGCATAGACATATGATTTACCCAGTGCTGGGACAGGGAAAGGCAGCTGTGACAGACCGAGTTAGGCTGAGGTGTATTCACAATTCGAGAGAACTGCAGTAGATTTGCACCATCTGTGGAACATGGTCACACAACACACAGTGACCGGTAAGTTAAAATGATCTCAAGATCCGAAGATGTAATTCTGAACCTAATGCAGGGGTGCAAAAAAACCCAATCCAATCCAATCCAATCTAATCCAATCCGATCCGATCCAATCCGATCCAAACCAATCCAAACCAATTCAAACCAATTCAAACCAAACCAAACCAAACCAAACCAAACCAAAACAAAACAACACAAAACAAAACTCGTTGCTTCAAGTGGTGACTCCTAAATTAGGTCAAGGCATTCACCACCATATGCAGGACTTCTGATACGAAAAGAACATGGGAGAAGTGACGCTTTATAGAAGAAGTTTGAAAACTGAGGTGGAAGTCCAGGCCCAGAATCCGTCTCAAGGAAGTATATCCTGAACAACCACCAGAAAGAGCTACTGTGTCTGAACTGAACTAATGCAAGACAGATTAATGCACTGGCCTGAATAAAGGTGATCCATTTTTCCTACTCTTTTAAAAATATTATCTTTCCCCCCTTCCTAAATAAAAGGCTGGAACATTAAATCAGCTAAGTGCATCACTGATAAAAACTATGCAAATCTTTATATAAAAAGGCACCATCTATAACACTGACAGTTCAGATAAAGGGTTTAGTTTTAGTTTAAAATGTAAGTTCCCAGTATGGAATGTAAATACAAACATTTGTTTTATTTTATTTCTTTAAAGTACTTTGTGTTTTGTACTCTGACAGTTACAAATTGCATGGATAACTTACTGAACTTTTCCCTCCCCACAAACCCAGCCCCCCTTTTTCAAAATTCTCAAAATTATAGGATACTGGCTAGAAATACATAACTTGAGGGACAGTGGGAAGGAAGATAAAAAAACAGAAAAATGACACAGATTAAAGTAAAATAAATAGCAGGCAGCAGTTCAAATTACAAAGTGCTGGGGGTATTAAAAAAGAATTCATCATACAAGCCAGGAAAATGCATGCATTATACAGCACTCCTGCGCTGGTCCTTCCTTTCTAACTTGAGTTCACAGTCCATCTTTTTTCCCTTTCAAAGGGAACTGGCTATTACTGACGTGCCCAGCTCAAATCACTGCCTATCAAGAAAGCAAAGAGCACAGAAAGCAGGAAGGAAACTACACACGCTCCTTCAGCCTCCTTCTGCAAAGACTTTCTCATTGTCAATGTCCTTCCCTTCCCTTCCCTTCCCTTCCCTGCCCTGCCCTGCCCTGCCCTGCCCTTCCCTTCCCTTCCCTGCCCTGCCCTGCCCTTCCCTTCCCTTCCCTTCCCTTCCCTTCCCTTCCCTTCCCTTCCCTTCCCTTCCCTTCCCTTCCCTTCCCTTCCCTGCCCTTCCCTTCCCTTCCCTTCCCTTCCCTGCCCTTCCCTTCCCTTCCCTTCCCTTCCCTTCCCTTCCCTTCCCTTCCCTTCCCTTCCCTTCCCTCCCTCACCCTTCCCTTCCCTTCCCTTCCCTTCCCTTCCCTTCCCTTCCCTTCCCTTCCCTTCCCTTCCCTTCCCTTCCCTTCCCTTCCCTTCCCTTCCCTTCCCTTCCCTTCCCTTCCCTTCCCTTCCCTTCCCTTCCCTTCCCTTCCCTTCCCTCCCTCACCCTTCCCTTCCCTTCCCTTCCCTTCCCTTCCCTTCCCTTCCCTTCCCTTCCCTTCCCTTCCCTTCCCTTCCCTTCCCTTCCCTTCCCTTCCCTTCCCTTCCCTTCCCTTCCCTTCCCTTCCCTTCCCTTCCCTTCCCTTCCCTTCCCTTCCCTTCCCTTCCCTTCCCTTCCCTTCCCTTCCCTTCCCTTCCCTTCCCTTCCTCACCCTGCCCTTCCCTGCCCTTCCCTGCCATCCCCTGCCATTCAGCCCTGCCTGCCCCTCTCCCTGCCCCTCTGGTGTACCAGCTCAAGAGTCTACTGTGATGACAGGCAATGCAAAAATGTACAAAAAAGATAAAACAAATTGGAGTACAAGGTTGTGCTTTTTTGTTTTAACCCAGATAATCTCAGAGCCCTGGTTTAAACTGCAACCCTGCACAGCTGTATCAGTGCAGCTGAAGGGGCAGCAAGGAACTTTGCATGCTGCAGAAAAAATGTAGCACATAACTACTCCCATTGGAGTCATTCCGCCAAATGGTCTGCCATGCCCATCCTGCCTGGAGAGAGCAAAATTCAGGGCAGATTCAGTTCAATGTGATTGCACGGCAGTTGGTGCCCTGCTCAATGCCAAAGTGTTGTGCGGTGGGTCTTTTTCCCCCTGAGCTCATGTACATAAAATATCTTTTAAAACTAGAGTCTGTAATACAATTTTGACTTTACAGAATATAAATGAGGGTAAGAGGAAAATAAACAGGAAAATATGGCAGTCCAAGGAGTCACCTAAAGACCCAAGATACCATATCATAAAATTACTATTAATTAGATAAATTCTCAATTTATTACACAATGGAAACAGCGGATACAATACTGTGTCTCCCTGAACAACAAAGTAGAAGGTAAGTTAGAAATCTTACTGTCTGAAGACCACTCATGTATAAAACAACACAGAACTCACCTTTGTTAGCATCTTCTATAAATTAAAAATACGGAGCCCAGAGTATTTCCCAGGTCTGCAATCATTGCAGCACCATCAGATGCCTACAACAAATGAGAAGCTGGATGTATTTCTTGGTATGTAGGTGTCAGAAACCACTTGAAGGTCCAGTACAAAAAGAAAGTGCCATCATAGCCTCTACAGAGCTTTTTTGTTTTTTAAAACAAACCATTGTTCAGAGAAATAAACAACTCCTCCCCCTGCCTTTTGTATTATTATTTTTTTTAACCACCTTGTTTGAGGAAGATAGAGACCCATACAAGAGCTGGCACATAGAGGTCTGAAACACATCAGTAGCTTTTTCTAGGGCATTACACAATAGTTATTACTTGATTACTTTAGGGCTTACTCTCCACCTTTAAGACATGACTAGGATTCAACATGTGTTTTTATCAGTTTGCCTGAAAAAAGCTAAACACCGGAGAGGTGGCTTGACAAACTATCAGTCTTTATCTCACAGCCTACAGTTTTGAAAGTCAGTAATACTGACAGATGGTGGCAAAACAAGCCAAATTCCATGGGAAACTCAGAACTGACACCAATTTCTCATCATTGTTATGTTACATCAATAAGAAAAAGCAGTAAAATAGTTTAATATGCACAAAGCGAACATCCAGCCTGAAAACAGCTGAAAATGACAGTGGGTAACCCTGTGGACTGCAAACTAATTTTCCAGGCAGATGTTACAACATCCTACAGCACTGGTAACCTGATGCAGAAAAACTTTCTGGTTGCCAAACTTACCTGCTAAGAAACAGATATTGCCCCTTGGTCAGGATGTGTCTCACCTTCAGCTGGCAGGTCTAACGCTGCGACGCCTTACCTATGCTAGGGGTTTGGTTTCCCTTTGCAATCGAGGGGAAGAGAGCCGCAGGCTGCCACTCCACATGCCCTCAGGCTGGAGGTGGGAAGAGCCCAGCCCTTGGTGTGCCCAGCTCTCCACATCCTTCATGGACAACAGGTCTGTCCTCCAGCAGCACCTCAGAGCAGCCCTCAAGCCGGCTGGTACATGGAGAAGAGTAACCTCCAAACGGGGCGTGAGGAATGCTTTAGAAACATGCCTCCATCAGGAAGGCAGGACTGTTACTGCTGTCTTCTCAAGAATAATTCCAGCTGGAGGTGATGGGGACTGTAGGGCCTCCCCAGCCCTTCCCTCCCCTCCCAGACTGCATGCCCAGGCTCTTCTGGAAGGAAGTCACTTGCAAACACGGCCACTGAGCACCTGCCAGAGCACCACCAAAATCGGGAATCAAACCCCTTAACCCCACTGTAGCACTAAGAAGCAGGCACTGCTGTGTTGCAGCCCTGGGTGCCCGGTGGCATCGCCACAAGTCAAGCACACCTATGCAGATTTCATCGTTACATTTATACACAAAAATTACAAGGTCGTACACTCACAGTTACAATGACTGGTAATTTGTAATTTGTGTCTAATTATAATATCTGCTCTGTCATCCTCTTCTGTTACTACGGTTGCGCAGGGGGAAAGGTCTTCACCTGGACAAGGGTCTTCTTGACCTGTGGGTGTGTTTTTTAGTATTATAATGAAGGTAGTTCACTTTGGGACACCTTAAAAGTAAGTTTTGTTGACAAGTTGGGTGGCTGGATATTGGCCTTACCTTGCCAAGCTGTCCAATAACCCATCCTATACACAGAACATAGGTGCTCTGGTTATGGTCTAGAGAGTAAGGACTAGGGTTATTATGGTCTATAGGATAGTGACTTCAAGTTACACGGTCTTGGATAGCAAGCAGCACAGCAACCCATACATCGTTGGTTAATAAGTGCTAACATAATGCTAACATGGAGGTTAACTCCTTAAAATCAAGGTGTTTCTATAGCTGTTTCACAAACACAAAATACAGAAAGGTTCAGTAAAACTTTAATACAATCTGCAACAAGAGCAGCACCAACGGCATCGGGGAGCCTCAGTGAGTTGCCGCCCTTCCTGCATATCCTGGTGGGGTGTCCATCACCTCCTGCTGACAGCCCCGAAGCGCTGCACTGAGCCACGTGCTGTGCATTTTGTTCAGTGCTATTCCCCCTCCATGCTGCACCAAACTCCTTAATTTAATTATTCCTTTCTTTCATTTTTCTTCCTCCCCAGGCCTCCTGCCTCCCCTGTCAAAGCCTCATCTCGCCTTCACTCCCTGATCTAATTAGCTCCCACAGAACACCTGGGTTCTGCGTGCCGGACTGACATATTCTGCGATGCACCAATCTTTTGCTCGATTGCCTCAATTATTTTCCATTGTACACCTGGGTACGGCATTAATGTGACATCTGTACAGTTCGGGAAATGTCTGCTCCATTATGGAGCTTTTCCATCACTTCTCAGAGAGAAAGAGATTATTGTGCCCTTAACTGTACCTGCCTCAGCCGGAGGGATCATTCTCTGCCTCCTCGTCTTGCCTACAATGCCTCAACCTCTCTGCAGATGACAGAACCATAGAATCTTTTAGGTTAGAAAAGACTTTTACGATCATCACGTCCAACTGTTAACCCAGCGCTGCCAAGCCCATCACTGAACCATGTCCCTAAGCACCACATCCACATGCCTTTTAAATCCCTTCAGAGATGGTGAAGCTTGGAAAAAATGGGTCCTCTGTGAGAGAAGTGAAATCACAAACCATCAAGGCTTTGGAAACAGTAATTTATCACAGAAGCAGGAAATCATTTCAATTGGAAAAGACCTTTGAGATCATCAGATCCAATCGTTAACCCAGCACTGCCAAGCCCACCACTAAGCCGTGTCCCTAAGTCCAACATCTACATGTATTTTAAATACCTCCAGGGATGGTGACTCAACCACCATTATGGGCAGCCTGTTCCAGTGCTTGACCACCCTTTCGTTGAAGAATCTTTTCCTAATTTCCAATCTAAATTACCTGTGGTGCAACTTGAAGCCGTTTTGTCTTGTCCTATCCCTTGTCACTTGGGAGAAGAGACCGACCCCACCTGCCTACAAGCTCCTTTCAGGGAGCTGTAGAGAGCAATAAGGTTCCCCCGTGACCTTCTCCTCTCCAGACTAAACATCCCAGGTTCCCTCAGCTGCTCCTCATAAGACTTGTTCTCTAGACCCTTCACCAGCTTCATTGCCCTGTTTATTGGAACAATTGGAGCCAGAATTGCAAAGCTGGGTGGAGGTTTTCTAACTGTTGCACCTTGATTGAACTCTGTGTAAACCCAGCAATGCGTAGCTCTTTGCCCTGTTTGGACTGGTTATACGTTTGACGGGCTCCTTCAAGCTGCATAGCAGGATTTTTAAATCTTCATTACTCTCGACTGCTCAAGTTGTTTGCAATAAATTGCAGATAAGGATGTTCAGGGGATAGGTCAAGACTGTATCACAGATATTTTAAATTTGTATCCATGGAACCACTGCACAAATTTGCCCCATGGTCTTCAAAAGGACAGTGGAAAGGGCATCCTCAGAAGATGAAACTGCAGAAATTGTTGAGTGTTTTAAATTTAACATTAGCCGTAAGAAAAGGTATAACAAAATAATTTGTTCAGTGCAGGTGAGAAGAAGTGAGGCTTAATGTTTCCTAGCAAAGATGAAGGCTGCCTCTCTGGATTCAAAATGATAATTTTATTTTTCAGTATTTTTCAGCAACTCAACATGTTGGGTTCATAAATTTATTTTTTATAAAGTCCAACCTCCTAATAATCCTTATTTTGGGTATTGGTAGGGAAAAAAATTAGTTGCTGTAATTCTGTTTGACAGACATGAAATCTAAGAACAACATTTTTAGTGATGTTATGGTGAAGCTGGAAAGTTTATGTTATCACTTTTCATCCATCTGTCCTTCCCTAGCAGTGTAACTGCTGAAGCTGTTCACCAGTTTCAGCTAAATCTGGTAGATCAGGGAGGTCTTAAAGACCTGTTTGGTGATTCCAAGTCTCTTCTTCCACAAAACAGAAACTGAGCTGTAGCATAGCTGCCTACAAACAACAGGCCTCCTGAGGCCAGAAGTTAACCCAAGACCTCTTTGGGCTCTTTCGGTTGCTCTTATCTTTTGCCTCCTTTTGTAACTGATTCTGGTGTATTTTGCTTAGCTCTCTTCACACGTGCATGTCTCCTGGAAAACACCCTTAGTTCAACCCATTGAAACTCTAGAGCAGTCTCCCATAATTTTGCTGGCATGCCTGAGGCAAATAAGGAAGCCTAATGGCTTCTAACCGCTGTTAAACCCCTTGTTTTCAAGAAGTTTAACCCATCTCATTAAAGGACGCTATGCCTTTGAGTCATCCCACTGGATTATTTGATTGTTAAAATTAAATGCATCAAGATGAATGGGCGCAAATCTCTTAAACCACCTTCATTCAGTCCATGATGAAATTTTTGCAAAGTATTTCAGCCACTGCCAGAAAGCCCTTAGAAGGTGGCAGGATGATGAAGAAAGGACTGGACTTGTTTGGAAAGGGACATCTCGGGCACTTCTGGAGGAGGGAAGCACGACATCGTTGCATTCAGTTTCACTTGCCCTAGCAGGGAGAACTCTAGCAGTGGTGTTCTTCGAGGACTGGGTGAGATGGACAGCAGATGCATGCAGGCTTCTGGATGGCAAGGTCAGGCATCCTTATTATCGCTGAGAAGTAATGTGTGATCAGGAACAGCTACACGTTTCCGAAGTGGAGAGACGTTCTCCAAGGGCTGGGGAAGGAGAAGCTCTGGGGTGGCCCTGTCCTCCCATAGCGCTGCTCCGTGGCTACCTGCGTTCCTTGTCACACAGGGAGCCATCTCCACTCGTATCACAGCTTTTCTGGGGAGCCCTAAGCAGTGCACAGAAACTTGTTTATGTCCATTTAAGTGCTAACAATGCATATCTTCCTTTTGACCACTGGCTCTTTAACTCCATTCCACACGTCTCAGAGTTAAATTCTCTCAGAAGACTCCTGGATTTTTTACTGCATTTTGTGTTAATTCAGGTGATTTAATCACACACAAGCATACAATATCACACAGAGGCAAGCATGAGCCCTTGGGACAGTGGAAAGAAAAGGCGATCCTAAACTGCTTTGCTGCTAGAGAAAATCTCACATGGAAAGTCTTTCTGAGTAAGATCTGAAATAGTATTCTAAGCCACAGCACAGGTGTCCTCTTCTCATCCTTTAGGAAGAAACAGAATTAAATAAGTCCTTTTTCTTTGGCCCCTGTGCTGAACCAGTAAATCATTGCCCCTGGAAGCAGCGCACCATTTTTCAGGTCTCTCAGACCATGTGATCCACAGGCAGCAACTTCCTTGTGATAGGGGTCTCTTTTACATGCTGAGAGACCACATCACATGGTTATACTGTGGAATACTAGAATGAGCTCTACTGCCTTTGGGGGAAATCCGTCCCTCCCATAGCAGCCTCTCATGTACCACTGGGTCACTATGGGTATTTTTCCTGTAGCAAATATTATTCCCATACACTATAGTTAAGCTGCTGAACAGAACGGTTCCATCAGTCAAAAACATTGCACCAAAACCAAACTTGAACTAAATATACATGAAACAAATATAGCTACAGCTTTGACTCCTTTCAGGAAAAGGAGAAACCCCCAGCACCCTCCGTTCCATTTGTCAGCATGGCGAGGGTTTGCTTTCATAGCAAGTCCCTCCATGGAAGAATGATTAAAGAGAACAAAATCACTTTATGCTGAGTTTTAGAAAAGACTGTCCAAACTGTATGAGTGGCAATTGACTCACTGGAGTGTAGGCTTGACTTGACTGTTCGAGACTAAAAGTGTTTTTTCAAAGCTCTTTGTGTTCATAAATGCTATCTATAACATCTTTTATGGTGCCTTTTCTGCAACGCACGATAATGTGAGCTCACACACAGTGAATAATTAGCAGCCAATGGGCTAAGAATAATGGATATGGAAACAATTTCCAAGAGGGAATTTTTCCTCTTTTTCTTGCTTGACTTTTCAGGCGAGTATTTGAATAGTCAGAGACAGGAGGGATTATATCCTAAAGGTAATTAATATCAATCGGTCATCAAAACTCACTGCTTTTGTGAGTTCTAATTACCGAGGAGTCCAACAGCTTGGCGGATCATACCGCAGGGAGGGGCTCTGGCCACGTCCTTGCTGTAGCCCCGGGGCTAATGGTGGGTTTGCACTTAGTCATCCAGTAGAGGGGCGTCCGAGGGAAATCGCAGGACAGCCTACAGAAACAAGCAGTGCTCACAAAGGGACATCAGCTCCTGGTGTGCAGCCTGGAGCCCAGAAAGGGAACACGTTTTGACCTTCCTTCTTCTGGAGAAGTTTTATCAGTAGCAGAGGACGGGTGTGATGGGGCTGGTGTGACTCTGTATGATGTCCAGTTTTCCTGAAGGGCATTTCTTTGTACTTCCTTGGAGCAAACCCATCCGATTAAGCCTGTCACAAACCGGGAGGGTCACCAGCTCTGAGAGTCCTGCTTTAAGTTTTAGTGTTGTTTAAACCTAGCAATACAGGCATAATATTGTGCTCATCCTGAGGCACAAACTTCAAGGTCAAAGAGAGCAACTGAGAGATCTGTCAGAGTCCTGCCTGACTCAGTGGGTGGTGTCAGCACCACAGACACTCAAATTCTGCCTAAAAGCCATTTTAAGCACACATGTTCCTCCTCTTCCTTTCCCTAAGTTCTCAATATTTAAATAAAAACAAATTTTATCCTGCTTCTAGCACTGCTTCATGTTTCCTTTGTGTCTGATGCTTTAAATGTTCTTTAATTGTCATTACACATGATGCAAGAATATTATCAAAGCAATCAAACTACAGACAAAGGGACTTAGAATATTTACAGCTGCGTTCTGCTCTCCAGATTAAGCTCATGACAGCTTGAAGGCACAGTGTGTATCAGGCTCCGTTGCTGGCCACAGCAGGTCAGTACCCACACAGGGCAGGTGGGGGTGGGGGCGGAAAGAGGGGAAAAAAAAAAAAAAAAAGCACTGAACTATCCTAAATGAACTTAGAGAAAGAAATAGATGTGACATTCCATGGGGCTCTTCCTACTCAAACAAAACTAACAGCCTTTCCAGGTTAGTAACCTGGTGTTCCTCCCTTTTACCAGCTCATTCCAAGGGCTGGCAATGCAGGCAACAGCAGGAAAAAAGCAATCTTAAACCAATACTGACATATAATTGATCTGGATTCCTAATCACTGCTCCACAGGGACCGGCAGCACTTTAAAAACAAGATGTATTTAATCACAGGGTCCCACTGACATCAGTTCAAAGGCAGCTTCAGCTGCTCTCATCTTCAAGGGAGAACTTTCTTGCCCAGACTTCAATTAATCCCCATGCTGTCTAATTTTTCAACATTTTCAATCTCATAGAGATTCTTTGCACAAAATCCTGTCACTTCCGCTTGTTCTCTCTTCTCAGTTCGCACATACAGGTCTTCAGCCAAAAAGAAAATTAAAAAAACTTTCTTTTCCAGACTTTTCCTTCCCTGTGCTGTTAATGAAGACTGTAGCTGCTTTTTGATTCACTTTATTTGTCATAATCAAAACAAAAAATAACCCCCATGGCTCAGTCTCCTCAATTTTAGCCTGTTACAGAGACTGCTAGTTTTCTGGCTTGTGCAAATCAAGTTCTTCACTATTTTGCCTAAGAATTAATTACGATGAAACATTTCTTCAGCATATGCTCCAGATTTCCCGAAAACTGTAAGATTTGCCTTCTAAAACAGGAAACTCTTCAGTTTCCTAATGTACAGCTATACTCCTGTGTTTTGCAAAAGGAACAGATTTCCTAATTCCCATTTTATTCCAAGTCATTTAAGTAATTTTATTTATACTTATAATCTTCAGAATTACAGCGAGCTTCTGAAAAAGCATATTAAATTTTCACTTGTGCTTGAATAGTTTTCAGTATGGAATTTCCTGTATTATATATTAAATCTTAATTTTTAAAAAGGTCTTAAAATATAGGATTCATCAAGAGCAGGCACGAGAGTGGACCTTTCTTGCTCAACAAATCTGCCCTCTGCAAATAATTTCTTTCTGTGTTCAAGGAGTATTTTCTTCTTCTAAGATAAGACACCCATTTCTCTCTTATGCTTTTGTATGTGCAATGAAATGGATCACAAAGCAAACACGCATTATCCAGCTAAACATACCACCAGCTATGCAAGGTCAGCTGTATCATGTCATGTCTTCAACTGTGACCACTAACAACAGTCAAAAGAAGAGTGACGAGAAGGGTAAGAATATATTAATATTTCTCTGTTTTAGTATCTCAGCTTTCAATGACTTGTAGGTTCAGGAAATTCAGGAACTGTGGGTAATGTCAAGTTTAACTAACCTTGATGAATGTTTCTTCCATGCATTTATCTAATTGCTATTTAGCATCCATAAAACAGGATGATAAAGAGCTTCATAGTTTAATTACGCACAGTGTAAAAAAACACCTCCTTTTATTTGTCCAACCTTTCTCTTGCTAATTTCCTTTTGACACCATCTGTTCATTAAGAAAGAGAGAAAACAATCATTCTTGTTCACTTTTTCCCCATATTACTCAGGATTTTCACAGAACAGCTTAGGATAGAAGGAGGTTCTTGAGACCACCTAGCCCAACCATACTGCTCAAGCATGGTCACCTGGAGCAGGTTGTTGTCCAGTTGGGTTTTGTGCATCTCCCGTAACAGAGACTTCAAAGCTTCTCTGGGCAACCAAACCCAAATTTAACTACCTTACAGTAAAAAAAAAAAAAAAACAAACAAAAAAACACCAGCCCAACGACAAAACCAAAACCAAACAACCATGTTTTCTTGTGTTCACATTGATTTACCTGTTGTTTGAATTTGTAACCTTTGCCTCTTGTTCCGTTACCAGGTGCTACTGAGAAGACCCTGACACCCTCCTCTTCATTCCCTCCCACCAGGTATTTATATGCAAGATAAGATCCCCCAGAGCCTTCTCTTCTGCAGGCTGAACAGCCCCAGCTCTCTCAGCCTGTCCTTACTGGAAAGAGGGGACCGCATCATTGTGGCCCTTTGGTGGACTTGCTTCAGTAAGTCTGTATCTTTCCTGGACCAGGGAGCCCAGAACTGGACACAGGACACAGATTTCAAAGACCTCTGTCATATTGTTCCTCAGCCATCTCTTTTCCAGACTGAAGCTTCCTGGTTCACCTATTGCATCTGTGTTGGGAGTAATTTTCTTCCCTTGCTTAACATTTTTACTCATCCTTATGTTGTCTAGATCCAATATACCCACTCTGGGATGGGACCGTAGCTTTGCCTGCGTTGTGTGTGGATGCACATGCACACACACAATGGCATGAGGGTGTTGTCTGTACCTTCTCAATTTCTTTTCTAACAAATCTAATATTCACTTTTCTTTGACTGCTACTGAGCATAAAAAGATGTTTTCCTAAAACTGTGTCAGAACTCTGTGATCTCTTTCCTGAATAAGCCTTTTAACAGATGGGGTTGTATAATGCAAGTTTTTCCTTATGGTATTATTATTATTATTAGAATCACTTTCAGATGCTCCCTCCTACTCCTCCTTCAGGTTTTGCTTTGCTTTTTTAAACAAAAACCGAAAAAGGAATTGATTTTGCATTAGCATTTTTGCCCCCTTTCGATTATTTTCCTATGGCAAAACAGAAAAGTGAATGTGGGGTGGGAAGAGAAGGAAAAAAATGGTAGAAACTATGGGTAAAGATGGAATATTGAAGTAAAGCGTTGATCCTACAAGTGATTTTCTTTTTAAGATAGTTACAGCATAGCTTATGGGAATGCTTGCTACAATCACACGCTAGTCTATACAATGACAGAAGAATTCAGAGACATTATCAACATTGTGGGCACAAATTTTAGATATAAATAAAGCAAGTAGTCCAAGGGCTGACAACTTTTGGCTTGTAAAACAGAGAAGGGAGCTGAACAGCCCTGTCTTCCCTACCTGCTCTACCTAGTTCTACTATGTAACTTGCTTTTCAAAGCCAAGTTGGCTACTATGACCTCTGAACAGATGCCTGGAGGGGTCTGAAGTATGTTGGATCTCCTAGTACAAGACAGACATGCATAGAGACTGCTTTATTGTAACTCCCTGCAGTTTTCCTTCTTTTCACATTTCTACACAAGCCTTGTTTAAATCCTGACATGAAGATCAGTGGATACAAAACCCCTTGGGATTTGATCAGAAGTGGCTGTTTGTTAAGAGGCAGAGGAGGCGCGTCACGCTACGAATGAGGTAGGACTTGGAGTAGTTGAGGATTTCATTCCAAAAGGGCAAGAAGCACTCAAAATGCACTCAAGGCCAAGGGCACAACTGTTTTGTGATCAGAGGCTGGAGCATCTCACCTATGAAGACAGGATGAGAGAGATGGGGTGGTTCAGCCTGGAGAAGAGAAGGCTCCAGGGAGACCTTACAGCAGCCTCCCAGTACCTAAAGGGGGCTCATAAGAAAGATGGGGACAAACTTTTTAATAAAGCCCGTAGCGACAGGACAAGGGGTGATGGTTTTAAACCAGAAGAGCGTAGATTTAGACTAGATATAAGGAAGACATTTTTATGATGAAGGTGGTAGGGAACACTGGCACAGGTTGCCCAGATGGGTGGTCAACGGCCCATCCTGGTGATTCAAGGTCAGGCTGGACGGGGCTCTAAGCAACCTGATCCAGTTGAAGATGTCCCTGCTCATGGCAGGGGGGGTGGGCTAGGTGACTTTTGAAGGTCCCTTCCAACCCAAACCGTTCTGTGACTCTACGATTTTGTTACCGACAAAACTTGGCTATCCGTGAGTCAGAAGCTGACAGGGATGCGTTACTGCCACCTTAACACTAACGTTTTTCTGACTGAAGTTTTAAACAGGACATTTCTGTCCAGCTCTACCCTACACAATGATAATGAATGCATTAACTGCTTTGCTCTCCACCAGAAGTTATCTGGCACAGCCTAGCAGGCTGACTTGAAGGATTTCACTGGGTGCTTATAGAGTTTAACAACAATAGTTGACAGTTGTTACCACTTGGATTTAGAAAACAAACCTCTCATTTCTTTTCTGATATTTTCAGGTTGACCAAAGTGAAAATGTATGAGTTGAATTATTTCTAGTAGAAGATATAGGTTTTCTTCAGAAGGCTTCTCCTGCCTTCTCTGCAGCTGTCCAGTGTCCCTTCTCATTTTACAGGTAATTTAACTATAAAGATCCAGCTGTATTATTTACATGTGTCTTCTAATTTGGGCTTGGATTGCTGGTTTCTTCCAGAAGTATTTGCATTATAGGAATGCTCAGAGATTCTAGACCTATGCTGAAAATTACAAATATAATGGTATGATGCTTGCTCAGAAAAGCTTACAAGCTTAAAAGGTCAAGAGAAGCAAACACAGATGGATTCAACAGATGAAATAAGAACGATGTGAATCTCTGATGCTAGATATACAGGATTTAAAGGAGACTGGATAAACTTCATGCACACCAAATGGCAAACAGCTGGCATGATATCTGTGTAGCACTGGGATCAAGTCTGTCCTTTATTGTGCCAGCAGAAATTCACTGTAATGATTTCAAATTCACGTAAAGCCCAATTCTTAAATTATTTAGATTGAAAATAATAAATAAATAAATGCTTAAATGAATTAATGAAAGCCTCCTTTCTCACCCTCAATCATGCTGGATTTTATGGAATTAAACAAAATAGAAGGGGAATAATCAATAAAATCCTCAAGAGGCACTCAAAAACTGCAGTATCAGTACAAAATCCAGTTTAACTTCAGATAATTCATGCAAATCTATACAATCTATTACCTAACAAAAATTAACATATTTATGCCTCACTTGGCATCTTTCCACTACCAGGACCTGAATATGTTTGTTATTTTAAGCTTCTCAAACCACCTGAAAGCAGGTGAAGTAGAGACCAGAGCAAGCACAACTGAAGCCTAGCTACCATGGCAATTGGATGCTGCACGAAGATTTAGAGCCCGAAGCCGGCCATAACAGAGCAGCTAGTTGATTTCCTAGGGCAATGTAATTACCTACTCTGTGATTTAAGCTTGGTTGATGTGCCTAGTTTTGTAAAATGCATTTGACTCTTCTCCAGCTTCTGAGAAGATGGCATTTCTAAAAGGTGGTACCCCCTGCTGCAACATCATCCACTTGTCAATTTAGGTACAAGCAGTCTGTCTTCTCGGGACAGTCCCGTCTCCTGCGGTGGTGGGGGGAGACCTCCCAGGCTAATTAAGTTCATAGGCATTTGAATGTGGGCAAAGGACCTCAGCGTTCAGTGACGGAGCTGTGCTCCTAACACTTCCCTATACGTGAAGCTCTGAACTTCTGCAGAGGTTGGACTTAGGGAAACCATGATCTTTTCAAGGGAACCAGCTGGATGAAAATGTGACAGGTTAACCCTTCCTCTGAACATTCCTGTACCTATATGACTCCTCTCAAAAAAACAACTCTGTGATCATGCAGTCAAATTAAAGCCTAAATGTGATTTGGAGACACACTTAACACACATCTCACTGTGAATTCCACTGCTCAGGGAGTAACATAACATCTGCATGCCAATGACCGCGACCTCCTCTTAGAGAAGGAAGCAGCCTAGTACCTTGAACTTCTCCCCCGAAGACTAGTAAGGCCTCAGACTCCCTTAAAATTATCCAAACTTCCCACAACTGGGAGATCCAGTCAGGGATGCTCTCTGTTTGGTCCTTGCAAAG
This sequence comes from Falco punctatus, assembly GCF_963210335.1. Lineage (NCBI taxonomy): Eukaryota > Metazoa > Chordata > Aves > Falconiformes > Falconidae > Falco > Falco punctatus. Next base: position 6,524,405 of record NC_137586.1, read on the forward strand.
GAACATGGCAGTGCTGGAAAACAAAACTGCCATGTGTATATTTCAGCTTCATATAAATACCTGCGTCTGCAAGGTCCGTGGAAATCTACTCAGTACAGTCTGCTCATCCTAAACCTCATAAACCTTGATTCAGTTCAGCTAAAACTGAGCTCACAGTGCCATTTGAAACAGCCTGGGGTAGCTAGGACCTCTGCGGCAGACTGGCACATATAACATGGAAAATATGGGTAACCTATGCTCTTCTAGAGCAATCGCTAGAGTCCCGGAGGGATACTGGTTAGATCTGGGAACCACCTTAAATTTACTTTAGAAATCCTAATCTGTGATTCAAATATCACACTATAAAGCTAAGGGCTGGTGATCCTTACCTGCTTGCTTGGCAAGACAAATGGGAAGGAATAGATTCATCAGTAGTTACCCAAGGGCAGCGAAGAACTGAGCAGGATCCTGCAGATACTGCGATCTACAGGATCAGAACCTGTGTATACCTGGCAGCTTTAATCTAGTAGGATTAATTGCTCCAAAACATGTCACCGGTGCTTGCTTGCCTTTGCCCTAGTACCAACGCCATGGCTGAAAAATGGCAAGCTACAATAGTAATGAACTAGAACTCAACATACAGAAAATTGAGGAACAAAAAGAACAATCTTTATGACTGAACAAAAGGCTCAACACTAAAATTGCTATTGAGAACCATTAGTAGGTACATGACCAGGAATATTAACATAGGCAACAAAATAATGAACTAGTGAAAAAAACATATGCTAAGTAACCTTTTGTATACATACATAATGGAGATGTAAGACTGAACAGTGGGTGTCCCGATTTATGCTGCTTTACAAGGCTTAAATGAGTTGGTTTTCTTGTTTATTATACAGCTCAAACTGTAAATGAGAAAACAATCCTTAGGACTCATAATTCTCGGTTGTTCCTGTACACACCCATTTACAATCCGTACATTGTTAAACTAGAAAAAAATGTACAGCTTTTAGCTATCCTCCTGGCTATCTCTCTTCATTGAATACCAGAATTTATGTGTTGCAGTGTGTTAAATCAGGATCAGGTACCCATTATGCTGGATGATGCAGATGCAGAAAACATGGACCCTGATAAAACGGGCCTGACAACGTGTCTTGTGGCTATGGCTTGCTTCGGTTGAAAAACTGATCAACTTATTTTGCTGTACTTTCTTTTTGCATGTACCAAACTTCCGGATTAGTTAATGAAAGCAAAGAAACATTTTCCTTCTCCCTATTTTTATCCAGGCTTTCTACGACAGAAGGATGGAAAGAACTGCCAGAACAGTGCTTGACAGGAACAGGAGTTCCAGCAAGTACATTTCTTCAGGCATCTTTCAGCTCTAAGGTATGGAACAAATACAAGGCAACAAACCAAGGCTGAATGCAAAATGCAATCAAAACACATTGCTCTTTGGCAGAATATAATGGCACTTTCCAGATCTATCTGAAATTAAAGCCCCAAGCTATGGTATTTCTTGTGTGAGACAAGTTACAAATGGGTCCTGCACCACTGAGTTTAGACAGGTGTGAGGGAAATAGAAGTTCAAAAAGAGAAACATTTTCAAGGCCAGTGGACAACAGCCCCAGCCAGGGCTGTAACACAGTCTCAGCTCTCGTTTCAACAGGAGCATCTGTCAAGTTAGCAGAATGGGAGCTAAGACTTGTCATCTCTTCATTTGCAGGGTAAGATGCCACTCAGCACCTCGTTACTGGCACGTTGTTTGCAACTTGGGGAAGATAAATGCAATACGGCCCAATATCCTTGAAAAGATCCCACCTACAGGTTGTAGTAAATGGTGGGGACTAACCACACAAAACACCTCTGAACTATATAACCGCATTTCTTCCCCCATGTAGGATTTAGTACAGTTCTTATGGCAGCCAGCTCTCTGCCACGTACCTCAATTTTAAGAGGAACTCATCATTATCTCAAGGTCTTTTGCTGTGCTTTCCCTTGGAAAAGGAATTGAATTAGCTTCCAGTATAATGCCTCCTTGGCAGCGTCTGGTCAGAGACCTCAGCTGAATCACTTCTTCAAAGCAAGAGCTTCCTGCCTGCATGCTGCCGTCCTCGCTCCTGAGGCTGGTGAATGAATCAGGCAATCATTACAGCACCAGCCCTCTCCCCTTCACCTCTGCTGCATCCCAGAACTTAGTATCCAAGTTAGTCACTGCACGATCAGACCTGAGCGTCAGAAGCCAGTTATCTTAATTATTATAATATTTTAATTATTATAATAACCATTGCTCCCAGCTGGGACGACTTAAGGGAAAAAAAATAATAATCCCAAGTTTAAGCTAAAAGGGAAGCTGCCTGCTTCAGGGAACAGACACTGCTACTAGACCAGTTGTGCTTTTGTCAGAAATTCTCCCTTGTATGCCAGCTGATGATGACCATAGAATAGAATCACAGAATCCTTTAGGTTGGAAAGACTTTTAAGATCATCAAGTCCAACAATCAACTCAGGACTGGCAAAGCATTAGAAAGGTGACAGATGACTGGCTGGAGTGTACGAGTACAGTTGACATCACCAGATATGGGGAAAAAGAACAATTCAGTGTTTACTGGAAGAGAAAAAAAAAGCTCTGTCCCTGTCCTGTTGCTACAGTGGCCCTGTCACAGGGTGCTGTGCCACCAGCCAGGCAAGTTGAATAGGCAGCTCTCCATACCTCTCCCAAGCAGCCATGCAGCTTGTTACTGCACCTGAAGGTCAAAGGGACGCAGTTTGTGAATGGTTTGTTAAAAGCAGAGATTTTCTCTCATTACATCCCATCTTCTCAGCTAGAAAACTGTTGATATACGACTCTGCCAGAAAAGAAAACTATTAACAACAACAAAAAGCCCTCTTTATTTTGCAATATGGGTGATTCAGCCTCTAATCAGCGAGAGATGTTGCATTAAAGAGACATGGGAGAGAAAAGCCTTTGGTTACAATTAACTTCACAATCTGATTCCCAGTGAAAAAAACCCACACTAAAAAAAGGACTGTGCAAAAAGTCTTCCCATTTTATAGATCAAGGACAGACGAACCAGTTTGTTTGATACTGTGGCATGTGTATCTGTATGATTTACCCAGTACATATTCCAATTAACGCCCGAGCACCTAGCAAGGTGAGGCAAGTGCCATTATTTGTCACTATGAGGACTACAAGCTGGAGCAAACCGAACGGCTCACCTGTGGAAGAACCGATCCCAGAGCCCCCCAGTGTCCCCACATTGGCTCAGCCCTCCCTTCACATCGCTTTGTGGTTGCAGTCGATGAATTGAACACCTTCCCTTGAGTGAGCCTATGAAGCCACCTTCTGATCCCTCACCATTGATGAAGAGGGTGGGGTGGGGAAAAATTATCAACACAAACATGTTTCTGTTAAGGGAAGGAATTTTTCTATCAAGGGAAGGAATTCAAAGCGGCTCTGTTAAATTTTGCACAGCTTCTAATTGTGTAGAGGTTTTATTTGGAATTTAAGTACCTCCCTGCAGTACAGCTTAATCCACTTTGGAAAGGACCGTGCCACACACAGCTTAACTGATTAATGCCGGGGTGTAGGTGAGCTACGAATTCCTTTCCAAGCAGTGCTCTTGCTGTCTCGGGTTTGAACCCATGCAGGCAACCCTTCACTGCTCAATACCCTATAAGCGACTGGGGTTACGTATTTTACCCTCCAAAGAGAATTTTTTTCCCCCCGGCAGAGCCTGATCTAAATCACGGATGCTTGGAGGGACAGGAGGACACTAGTATTGCACTTCAAGTAGCTTCAGTATTACAAGGCACCATCACATCAGCTGAAGAGGTTACAAAAATGTATTTTAACACAACCCACCTGCAATCTGTTTTCAATGACTCCCTTAAGACTCCTTAAATGTACGCCTTCAGATACTTCCTAACAACCACGGTACTTTACCATCCATTGATGATACTGGCTCTTGTGAGTAAAACCTCTGCTGACTACAAAAGGCAGGAGGCCATTTAGCCATACGACCTCTCTGCTGCTACCCCCACTCTGTGAGGTGGCGTTAAGATTCCCATGCTTTGTTCCTCCTTCCCTTTTCCAAAGCCATTAATCCTCCAAAGCTTTGCAAAAGTGCTTGTTATTTTAGATTGCACACAAGAACAACAAAGCCAGGAAACTGTTTATCAGAATGGGGACATTTCTTCCTGAAAGAGTATATGACTTTTGCTTGAAAGCAAAGTGCTCATCCCCTCTCTTCCACCCCAAAATACATTGGCAATTACTGCTTCTTCCCTCTAAAAAAGAAAAAAAGACAACTATGCCACTTTCTGCTCCTGATGCACTGGCAGTTGAAAACAAGCAGTGACAGTGTATAGACAGACGAGGGGGAAACAAATAAAAAAAACCAATAAAAAAGGAACAACTTACTTTGCTTCCCTCACCCTCAGTCCCAACAGAAAGACCACCAGATTCCAGAAGAAAATAAAATCAGGATGAAACCAAGATGGATGCTGAAAGGCAAATAAAGCACCCACAAGCTAGCATTACCTCTAAAAGCTTTTTATGTTTTAATTTTTATCTCTAGTTATAAAAAAAATACAACTGCTGGGTAAAACAAGCCTACGGCAAATTTATTTTTTGACTGTTCCATTTCATTTTCGCTGTAATGTTTCCTGGAGAGACTTAACAGGAGGAATTTTGACAAGTTATTCTGTGACACAACTGGTAAAGCCTGGTTTCCTACCAGCTACTGCATCATGCTCTGATGCACATGATGGAGCTCACAGCTTCAGACTCTGTATGGAATTTTGTGTGCGCGCGCACATCCCCTGCATATGCATATAAACAGATATATGTGCAGGGTGAAACTGTTGTCTGACATTGCCCTGGGGATCTGCGCCTGACTGGGGTTCTACCTTTGTGAAACATAGAAGGATTTCACCTTTAAGACTTGTAGTCCTCAAGACAAAACTGGTACTAGTTATTCAAGTGATTCAGCAGTTATTAGAGACAGGCACATAATACACTCACAGTACTAGATCACACAGAGACATCAAGCCACAATAACCTATCACTCATTCGTACTCCAGTAAGTCAAAGCTTAGGCTAACATACCAAAAACCCCTTCATTTAAAACGAAATAGCTTATTCTCCCAGTTTTCGCTTTTTGCTGTTTTTTTTCTTTGTTTTGTTCTATTTTAAATAGATGCTGTTGCATGAAGTGCTAAGAGCCATCAGATTTTACAAAATAAAGTCAGAACTTACTTTTTATATGAGGATTAAAGAAAATATCTATAGATGTATTGCTTTCTGGCAATTTTCAACAATATTTGGTATTTAGAAGCCTTAAAGTAATAAATTTACTTACATCTAGTATGTTGTAGCAGTCCCAGTTCTTCATGCTATGTAAGGGTTCATAAGAGCAGGGAACAGAATACGCAGATCAGCCCCCCAAAAGTCACCAGTTGGTTCAGAGACGTCCAGTTTAGCAGTGCTCAGCTGGTACGTGTTCTACAACATTCTTTGGAAAACACACTGAAAATATATGCTGGGTCACTCAACAAGCAGAAACAACGATGAACACAGTGGCTGGACTATGTTCCACTGACTCAGGCAAGCTTCTCCATTTTTGTGTCTGATGTTCTCCATTTATAAAGTGCTCAGTGATTCACAGTGAAGTCAGGGTCTTCCTAAGCCTGACCTATCACACTGTGATTCCATTTGGATTCACATGTTAACATTTATAAATGACTTAGTGTAGAGTTTTAATAGGCTGTTGAATAGTCCAGCATATGAACAGGTTATTATACTAATTTTAAATCACAAGACATAGTGAACAACCATGTATTAATTCATAGCATGCTTACAAAACTTTTAACACTTTACAAGCTCTCTGCAAGGTGGAATGTGCTGTAGGATCAGGCTGACGACACCTTTTGGGTTTTAACTAGGAGTCATCCTTGGCCTGTCTGGTCAACTGGTACAGAGTGGCTCATGCCCATATGCTTCCTAGTTAAGTCTTGGGCAAGGGGAAGTTTTCTTCAAAGTAAGTAAGAGGAAAAATCCTAGACTACATAGTAGAAATGGCTGGGGATCAGGAGTCAAGAACTCCATCCAATAAAGGGGGGCTACACCGTACAAAACAAAGTTGTGTGAGCACATAGGATGCTCCTTCAAAAGAAATTAGAAGAAGAAAAAAATACCTTTTTTTTTTTTGCAGAATTGTCTCTGAATGTCTGCAAAGTCCATGCTTTCAGAAATATCCTTGGAAGACACCACACAGTACTGTATGTAGAATGAGTTCATGAGAAATGCAGGCAATAGAAATATATATTTCTGCCAGATAAAGCAAGGCCCCAAAATACCCACAAGAAAATGATAACTGCCACTTCTCCAAAGAAGAGTCATCTAAACGTAAGAGGTACTACTGTGGCTCCTCCGTGGCATCACCTTTTGCCAGCTAAAACAAGGACTAAGTAACTAGGGTAATACAGTTCCTGTAAGCCACGCATACAGGGGAAAAGAGGGGCTGAACCAGTCTTGTGCTTAACTGGCAAATCTGGGTAATACGCTGAAATAATGAAGGGCCCATCACAGCCCTACTGGATTTTCCTCCATCACAGCCCTTCCAGTGTTTGCTAGCAGAAGCAGCACAAAGCAAGGCCAACTCAAATACCAGGCAGATTCAGATTCAAACCAGTCCTTTTTATCTTTGTAATTGGGAGGGATTTCTTCCTGACTTAAATTGTTACTAAAAAAACATACAGGAGTATAAGAGCACTCTTTGAAGAGACACACACATTTATGACGAGCTAATTACATTGTTGATCATTCAAAACAGACTCGTTATGAACTCAACATGTGGCATAAAAGTCATTTTATGAGTGGTCTTATTCCTCCAGCAAGCAAACCGAGAAATGAAAATCCTTGCGAAAAGCCAAGAGTTACGAACATAATCCTCTCATATGCCATGTCTCAGCAGGTAAGATTAAAAACACAAAACAGAACACCTCAAGACTGCAATAACAAACAGTTTATTAGAGCCAAGAATATATAATCACTGTACATAAAACATTAAGAGTTAAAGTGTGAAATACTGAACCTCTCACTTTGTATTCTTGTTGCTGAGCCTGTTAGTGATGATTTAATTGGCTGCCTACAGCTGGCTAACTTATCAGCACTTAAGAACATTTTTGTAAGCAGGGAAGAAATGATTGTCCTTTCTAAAGAGAACATTGCCCAAGGTAGGAAATAAAGGATCATATGAATTACATTTAAAACTCACTCAAGGAACAAAGTTGATGGGAAGAGGAGAGGGGAGATTGCCATAGTTTTGTGTGTGTTTTGCACTGAGGAACTGTAGCCTCACTGCTGCAATTTTGTACGTACTCATGCTCAGCACAGCAATGATTTCTATTTTTAAATAAGAAAATATATTAACAGGTTCAAGAATTTACCATCAAATCCAGCCTCTTCCAGTTATCTTTGGCTTGAGAAGAAGTTGCTTACTTCAACTTTTGAGGCTCAAACATTTTCAGTGGAAAGAAATGCAACAGCAAATGATATAAACATCCATTTTCCATTACAAAATGGTTGGTTTTAAACCTTCAGTGAACAGAGACTCAAAAAGCTTCACCACCTCCTGAGCTCTCAATTCTCCATGCTACCCAACCTGCAGGTTTTGCCTTCCAAAACTGTTGAAGTCCAACAAAGGCTTGAGAAATAGTCTCTTTCTGTAGCATTTGCTTGTTTCCACCACAGGCAGGCAAAAGGCTTATTTTCTCCAATACTAAAAAAAAAAAAAAAAAAAAAAAAAAAAAATCACATAGCACAGCGTTTATTCAACTTGGTTTACTCCTGAACAACAAGTGCTATGCATAAATTGAACCGTGTGTTAGAAACATGGTGAAATGCCTGAAGGCAGGCAGTTTTCACAATCCTTCAGGAGAACAAACAGCATGGAAACCAACTCTATCTGCCCCTCGACAGCTTCATCCAAGCTACACAATCCTGCTGGTAGATATTCTGTGTTTTATTTTGGCATCCAGTAGAAGGAAAACAGAAGCCCTGTCATGAGGGTAAGGAACCACAGCTGCATTCAGGGATGCAGCAGCACTGGGAGCACAGCTTAAAGACATTCTAAAGCCATGTAACATTTACAACATAGACAGAGTTTGCTCCTAAGCAGACAGCAGCCAGGCATTAGCAGAACCCCAAATTATATAGCTACATTTTGGGTGGGACACCCCTCATTCCCCAAGCTTTCACTTTTTAAATCATTAACATGAGCCCTGAATGCAACTGACTTGAGTTGTAAATTTACAAGGGAAATAAAATGTGAAATTAGACACTTCAATTGGAGATTGTTTCCTTCCTCTGCAGAAATAAATAATTCTGCTAAAATGAAAATGACTCTCCAGGGAGAAATGGCTATCCAGCCTTCATCAGTATCACCAAAATTAGTATGCAGTTTTTCTCCTCTTGAGCACTATTGTACAACACCATTAACTTATTCCAAATGTTAGATTTATTTACTTTTGAGACAACAGTTTTTTTGATAACCATTACAGAGACAAGTACTACATAAAAAGGTCTGTAAAATACCTGATAAGGTAATAGATTAGAGATGCATTAGAAACTAAACCAAAGGCTTCATAACACAGCTTTGAACTGAACTCAATTTACAATACTGCTACAAAAGAACAATACACCAACCTGATGGCTAGATTGCTTTATCCAAGAGCTTTACTTACTAAAGACTGACATACAGAATACTGATACACAATGGTTGCTATAATAACCAACCTTATTAAAAAGCTCTTAACTGCTGCAGTAGACAGCCCAGATTCCTTGTAGGCCTATTTTGGAGGCAGTAAAGAGAATAAGTATCTATTGATAAAACAAAAAAGCACATTGAAGGGCATTTCAAATGAAAAATTGTGTGACATTAGGCCCAAATCTGCTGTTTAAGCATGTGTCATAATACCTGTGTAGTGGTGTGGGTTTTTTTTAGACAACTTATATTATTAAGGGCAAAGCCACTGGCAACTGAATGCAGCATTATACATGAACAAATTGAAAGCTTCAATTGGCCATTGTGTAAGATGACCCCTTTACAGCAAATTCAATGATGCATTAATTGTTCATTTGTTCAACGATTCACAGACTCTGTGAAGGCTCCAGCAGCAAATTCTTAAAGACTGCCTCAGACAAAAAGGAAAGATAATGATTTTGACTAATGAATTACTAAATATCACTAAAAAGTATCCTTGTAGTATAAAGAAAATAGACATTAATTACGTTTTATTTTGATGGGTTTTTTGTAAGTTTTGTTAAAAAATATAGAAAGCGCATATTGTTCAGACTTGTCAACTGCTGATTAATTTGTAACTATTCTTTTTGTATCCGCCTCACATTTCTAAGCAATTCTTTCAGAGGGAAGCCTAGAAGTGTAACTGTTTGTAGAACAGGAACGAAGGCAATAATCTGAATTCTACACTAGCAGAAGAATCCTACATCACATGGAGCAAAGTGGTGCCTTCAGCACTTACAAAGCAACACAGTATTGTTTCCATTTTAGGCACCGATCCCAAAAGTAGACAGGAAAGCTAAAAGCACATAGGTAGCAAACTCTGCAGCAGCACATGGGGAGAGTTCAGGGCCTCAGGAAAAACAGCCCCAAACGCTCCATGCTGGAACTCAGCAGCAGCAGCCAGCTGGAGAGGTAAAAACACAAAAATGAGACAAAGGGATCAGGCTTGCACTAGTGCCTGTCACATCTGCCTATGTGGTACCCAAAGTGCAAGACACACTGCGGGCTTGCTTTTTAACTCCCCAGAACAGGAATGGAAGGTGCAGTTGGTGCCTGCTGCTGTATATATCAGCCTGTTGCGTAGAACAGCGTGCCTGGAAGCTAGAAGCCTGAGGTTCCAATTCCTGGGTACTTTTAAATACTCTGAACAAATCTGTCCTGTGATTTTAAATGCAGTTGTAAGTGCTGAAGAAAGGTCAAGCAAGAACAAGTCTGAACGGAAAAAAGAAAAGGTCACCTAAATCAAACCTGTAAACTCTGACTTACTAATACAGTTTCACAAATGCAGTAACAACTACCTGGGAGAGTCTGGCAGTCACCTAAAAAGACATATCTTAAAAAAAGTGACTGTCAGCATGTGTTTAAAAAAAAGGTCTATACACATATTGAAGGCACTTAAAATTTTCATCTTGAATCTTTGTAATTGCTTTTTTTATTATTTTTTTTAACCCCAAGGTAGATGCTAGGCATTCTTCACTGCCTTATGAAATTACCACCCTGCAGCCTGTGACCAAAGAAATCCGTAATGAATGACAACAGATTTTGCAACATTTTCATATAATTACACTCCTTTTTTTCATATCACGTAAAAGATCGTGTTTATTAAATATATATGCAGATGGAATGACATTTTTGCTTCTTACCCTGCATTACAGTACATTTCTTCAAAATAAAAATTAAGTTTGCAGGAAACAACAGATTAGTTGGAAGACCTTTAGCAAAGCAAATAGCCCTAAAAACAGTTCTCCTGAGTTTGTATCAAAATCTGGTTAGTCTTCTGAAGAAAGAATGAATAAAAACCCTGGGATAATGACTGGCTTTTCAGATTGGTTTCATTTTACCTCTCAACTCATTTCATTGTTGTGAGTCTAATAATTAAGGTAAACAGTCTAAAACCTTAAATCCCCGACAAACATAAACTAAATGTCAGATGGTTTTAGGGGAAAAAACCATCATACATTCAAAGAAGAAATGCTTCTGTGAACAGTTTTACTCAACATGAGAATTAAACATTTTATTGTCATACTGTGGGTTGTGGTAAGACAGTACACCTACATGTGGTTAAACGTTTCATTCTCCATTTTCCATGAATACTAAAAATAGGGGAGACAATAATTTACTGACACTGCAGACCACTGCCAAGAATCAGGTAAGGCATGAGGGTGCATGGGACCTCTGCAGATCATTTGGCACAAGCCTCCTGCTCAAGCAGGATGAAACACAGCAGGTGGCTCAGGACATTGTGCTGTTGGGTTTTAAGTATCTCCACAGCTGGAGACTGCCACCTCTCCGAGACACCTGTCCTAGTGTCCGATTACCCTCACAGTATATTTAGATGAATTTTCCTATCTTTCAGTTTGCACCCACTGTCTCTCGTCCCATCACCACGCACTACTGAAAAGAGGCCAACTTCATCTTTTTTTCTCCCTTCCACCAGGTATTTATACGTATTGGTAATATCCCCCTGAGCCTTCTCTTCTCCAGGCCAAACGATCTCAGCTCTCTCAGCTTCTCCTTGTATGACAGACACTCCAACCGCTTGATCACTTCCATGGCCTTTTGCTGGACTTGCTCCAGCATGTTCACCTCTCTCCTGTACTGGGCAGCCTAAAAGGGGCACAGGACTCCAGATGCGTCTCACATAGCACTGGATACATGGGAAGAATCACCTCCCTCCACCGGCTAGAAACAGTCCAGCCACTGTGGTCAAGGAAGCTGGTGGCTCTTCTTCACCATGAGATCATATTGCTGCAGAGAATCATAAAATAGTTAGGGCTGGAAGGGAGCTTTTAAAGGCCACCTAGCCCAACCCCCTGACATGAGCAGGGACATCTTCAACTACATCAGGTTGCTCAGAGCCCCGTCCAGCCTGACCTTGAATGTTTCCAAGGTTGGGGCATTGACCACCCATCTGGGCAACCTGTGCCAGTGTTTCACACCCTCATCATAAAAAAAGTCTTTCTTATATCTAGTCTACATCTACGCTCTTTTAGTTTTAAACATTCCCCCTTGTCCTATTGCTACAGGCCCTACTAAGTGTGTCCTGAATGTTTTTTTTCTGGGGACAGCCCGGGTGGATTTACCAAAGGTAAGCTGTTGCTGAACAAGGTGATGAGATGGCTGGCTCTGTGGACGAGGACAGAACAGTGGATGGTGTTTACCTTGCCTTAAATAAGGCTTTTGGTATGATTTTTTCACATAATATCCTTATGACCAAGCTAGTGAGATACAGACTGGGTAAGAAGGTGACAAAGTTGATGCTGAACTGACTGGACAGCCACGCACCATGGTCTGAACAGCCATGCAGAGGTCCAGTGGCTCGTGCATGTCAGTGGTGGCCCTTGGATATTACTACTGAGGCTGATACTGAGCTGATCAGCTTCACCAGAAAGAATGTCAAGCATTGGGACAGGCTGCCCAGGGAAGTGGATGAGTCCTGAAGGTATTTAAAAGACATGCAGATGTGGCACTTAGAAACATGGTTTAGTGGTGGACTTAGCAGCGCTGGGTTAATGGCTGGACTTCATGGTCTTAAAGGCCTTTTCCAACCTAAACGATTCTATGATTCTTATAAGCCACCCTTTAGTACTTACAGGCTGCTATAAGGTCTCCCCAGAGCATTCTGTTCTCCAGGCCGAACGACTCCACCTCTCTCAGCCTGTCTTTATAAGAGAGGTGTTCCATCCCACTGATCATTTTTGTGGCCCTCCTCTGAACCCACTCCAACAGGTCCATGTCTTTCCTGAACTGAGGTCTCTAGAACCAGACACAGTACTGCAGCTAGGGTCTCACCAAAGCAGAGGGACAGAATCACCTCCTTCCCTCAACCTGCTGGCCATGCTTTTTATGTGGCCCAGGATATAGCTGGCTTTCTGGGCTGTGAGCACACATTGCTGGCTCATGCCCAGCTCTTCACCCACCAGTACTCCCAAGTCCTTCTCCGCAGGGCTGCTCTCCATCCCTTCATCCCCCAGCCTCTATTGATACCAGGGGTTGCCCTAACCCATGTGCTGGATCTTGCACTTGGCCTTGTTGAACCTCATGAGGTTCACATGGGCCCACTTCTGGAGCTTGTCCAAGTCCCTCTGGATGGCACCCTGTCCCTCAGGCGTGTCAACTACACCACTCAGCTTGGTGATGTCTGCACATTTGCTAAGCATGCACTCAATCCCACTGTCTATGTTACTGATGAAGATATTAAACAGTACTGGTCCCAGTACAGACCACTGAGGGAAACCACTTGTCACTGACCTCCTTCCAGATATTGAGCCGTTGATCACTGCTACTGGTCAGCATCATGTGCAACTTGTCAACCAGAACGTTCAGGGCTTCCTCTGAAAAGCTGCTTCCCACATCATCACCTGTCCCACCTTGCCCATGCTTCTGCATGGGCTTGTTCTACAGTAGGTGCAGCACCTGGCACTTCCCTTTGGTGAACATAATAAGGTTCCTGTGTGGTCATTTCTCGAGCCTGTCAGTGCCCCTCTGAATGTCAGCAAAATTCTCTGGTGTGCCAGCTACTATTCACAGTTTTGCATTTTCTGCAAACCTGCTGAGGGTGCAGTTTGTCCCACTGCCCAGGTCATTAATGAAGACACTAAACAGTTTGACCTCAGTATGAAACCTTGGGAGTACACCCCTAGTGACTGGCCTTCAGATGGAGTTTGTGCCACTGATCACAACCTTCCAACCCCAGTACAACAGCCAGTTCCCAATCTACATCAGTATCCATTTCTCTAGTCCATATCGCACCAGTCTGTTTATGAGGATATTATGGATGACAGCATCAGAAGCTTGTGAAAGCCAAGACAGAGAATATCTACAGCTGTAACCCAGTCCACTGAGCTAACCATTTTATCACAGAAGGCTGTCAGGTTGGTCAGCCATGATTTCCATTTTTTAAATCCATGCTGACTACTCCCAGCCACCTTGAACCTATTCAGTAGATCTGCAGGTAAGAGCAGAAGCCATCCCTCCTAACACTAGAAGTCTCAAGGTTCCAGTTGTCACCATCCTGGGAGTCTTCATATCCTAACCTGATGAGCACAATGTATTCTTGCTCTTCCTTCAGTGCAGCTGAAGGTTCAAGCTCTTCTATCCCCAAGGTCTTGGAGAAGATCTGGTCAATCTCCTTCTTGTCAGCCCTGATATTGTGCCATTTGCTGACCTCCTCCCACAGCTCTTTTACTTTGGGATGCAGACATTCCACCACTGCACACCTCCTGCAAGCGAGGAGCCCAATGCTCACTGCCCCAGCAAGAGGTCTCAGCCATGCCTGCAGCCCCATATCTGAAAAACTGCATTATTCCTTACGATCTCCACCAGTGTTGAAGGCTCTGACATAGGGGATAGCTGCTCCCATAGCCACTGGGGCCATGTTCTGAGGTACAGTGTCAACACTGCAGAAGATGTGGATGCTGTTATGAGCAGAGTTCCTGGCCCCTTCTGTGCAAGCTGCTATGTCTGTTAATGATCAAGATAACTAGCTGGAGTGCACAATTAAGAAGTCTAGCAAAGGTACAAAAAGAAAGGAAGTTTATCTTCACTCGTTTACTTTGGGAATGAAAGCTAAGGAAGTTCTGGATCCTACTCTCAGAACTCCAGCTCACTGATTCGCAGTTCTTACCTTCAGTAATACAACCAGTTACATCCCACTTAGCATGTTCGCTAAGGTGCTTTAAAAAAATCTTCTATCATCACTAAGAGCTTGCTCTCCAGTCCTGGCAGCAAGGAGGCTCTTTCAACTTGTTGAAAAATGAACTAAAACATCATAAACAATGACGTCTTGAACTTACCACTCACAATCTCTCACTTTATTCAGCTTTCACAGAGACCACCAACTAAGAACGTATCTCACCTGTGCAAACTTGTGTATCTGTTCCACCACAGCTGCAAAGAGGGCATGGACACTTTCATCAATTAGACTCTGCATATAATGGACAGCTTCCTCATCAGACAGGTCCAAACGGAACTTGTCCTGCACCTGCAACGGAGGCAGAGATGCCAAAAATAAATTAAACAGTTAAAACTAACATTAATCTATCTGAAGTATATAGCAGCAGACATAATTACTTCAGTTATGAAAGTGTAGTAGAGAATGTCTCTTTTACTTCTAAGTTACAGCAGATTATAGGAAATTTGCAATGTTACATAAAACACCTATTTTCAAAAAAATGAGTATTTAAATAAGCTAGAAACAGCCCCCCTACGCCTCATCCCCCCAAGTCAGTAATTTCAAAGTTCGAGGCCAGAAAGTCAAAAGAAGTATTTGGACACAAGAGTTTAAACAGAACTAAAATTCTATGAGAAAAAGAGAAAATACTCAACATTCACTAAACAAGAATTAAATGTCACTGGAGAAAAAACACACAACTTTGCATATTACATACAAAGTTGGAAGGGTCTGGATGATTCTAACCATTTTTGAAAGTTGAATTTGAAGTTGAGAATTTCATTAACTTTGATTATATCCACCATCCATAAACAGTTGGTTGGAGACACTGCTACCCCTTACGTTGCTTTTTCTTTTGACAGCAACATATTTTAACTATTGTAACAATAATGTATTTTGCCTAGTATTTGAAAATTCTATATAAATTAAAAAGCTGAATGCACTATAATCAAGAATACAGCAACATCTATGCTCTCCTATATCAGCCTCAGCAAAGCCTTGATCTATGAATATTTACGAAGGTTCAGTGGATACCTTCCTGTGAATTCCAACTAATTCCATGGCAATTGTTTAGAACTGCTCCAGATGGCAACATTACACAAGCACCATTACCACAGACGTTCCTTCGCTCATACTCAAAAACCTCTGTACACAGAACTGGCAAAAGCTTAGAAAGATCTTTAGGGGGAAAAATACCTGAAACCAAAAAAAGAAAACTTACTTGGCTCCTGTAAAGCAAAGTTTTGCAGACATGCCTTATCCCTCACCACATTTGTAAGAAGGCAGATGCATAAATAAGCACTTTGGGTAAGTACAATCTGATGCATGGATCTGAGGAAGTGCTACAGATATCAAAACATTTTTTTCTAAGATTTCTAAGTGCCGGCTGTGCAGCAAGTGTGCATATAGGAATGGCAAGTGCTCAGATTCTTTCTGGACAAAAAGAAAATAAACCACCACAATGGTTCAAAACTGCACCAGGGGAGGTTATGACTGGTATTAGGAAGCATTTCTTTACCAACAGGGTGGCCAAACACTAGAAAATGCTTCTAAAGAGGTGGTCAATACCCCAAGCCTGTCAAGTGTTTAAGAGACATCTGGACAATGTTCTTAACAACATACTTTAACTTGGTCATCCCTGAATTCATCAGGCAGTTGGACTAGATGATCACTGTAGGTCCCTTCCAACTGAAACAGTCTGCTCTGCTCTATTCTGTTTTTTGGACAACAATGCTAACTTTAGGCGCTCAATTTCCAAAACCCATTTGTGCTGTTAAAGACCTCCTAGTGAGTCCGTAACTCTCAGAATGAAATAGTCTAAGACAGAATCATAGAATAAAGTCCAACTGTAAACCTAACACTGGCAAGTCCATCACTAAACCATGTCCCTAAAATTTGTGTAAATGTGGCCCTTAAACACCTCCAGGGATGGTGACTCAATCACTTCCCTGAGAAGACTGTTCCAATGTTTGGCCACCCTTTCAGTGAACAAATTTTCCCTAATATCCAATTAAAACCTCCCCGAGAGCAACTTCATGCCATTCCCTTTTGTCCTATCGCTTGTGCTTGGGAGAACAGACTGACCTCCACCATACTACAACCTCCTTTCAGGTAGTTGTGAAGAGTGATGAGGTCTCCCCTGAGCCTCCTCCTCTCCAGACTAAACACCCCCAGTTCCCTCAGCCGCTCCTCATAAGACACGTGCTCCAGACCCTGCACCAGCCTCATTGCCCGTCTCTGGACACGCTCCAGCACCTCAAGGTCTGTCTTGGAGTGAGGGACCCAAAACTGAACACAGGATTTGAGGTGCAGCACTCCAGTGGCGCAAATCATCTCACCATGTTTCCATGATGGCAACACAGTTTTCCTGCTGCACAACGGCTTCCAGCTCCTCCTGGGTAGATGCACTTCAGTTGGCTTATTGATCCCACCACTTTTTGGTGGGGAGAAGCCCTAATTCCCATGTGACCATTCTCAGACACTTCTGTGGTTTCTAACACATCAATAACCCTTTACATCTTTGGTGCCGCATGGATCTCCATCCCCTGCCTCCACTGAGACGGCAGACTGAACAATGGACCCTGCTAACACACTGTCCCTGAGACACTGGTGTGCTGCCCCCAGCAGCACATCTCTGCGAGCCTGGGTTTATCCCTTTCTTCCTTTAAATCTAAAGCTCTTTCAATGAGCCTAGATCCTAGTGTTCTCTAATCAATCCTATCCCCAAAGTTTAAAACTACTAGTCACCTTCTAAAGTAGTGCTGATCACAATATGAAAAT
Source organism: Falco punctatus (assembly GCF_963210335.1). Taxonomy (NCBI): domain Eukaryota; kingdom Metazoa; phylum Chordata; class Aves; order Falconiformes; family Falconidae; genus Falco; species Falco punctatus. The sequence continues at coordinate 6,541,640 of NC_137586.1, forward strand.
TGCCCAGCAAATTCACATTACTTGCAGAAAATTAATTGCTGCCATTTTATCATGCGCTTTATTATCATAAAGATAAATTTCAAATTATGTGAGCTCTTGTGGAGCCCATCATATTAACCTACTTCAGTCTCCTGCATAATGAACTAGGTAAAATGGTATCCAACAATTTTTGCATCAAGTATGTAACTTGAGGTTTATCTGTGAGAATCTCTTTTACGGAGTCTTTACACCTAGACAGAGTGTTTCACATCCTAGGTAAATCGTTGCAATGATTAATTGTCCTATTTAACAATCATGACTTATTACCTGTCTGAATTTGTACAATTTCCACCTCAAACAGTTGAGCTCATTAAAACTTTTTATATTAAAAGAACTGTCCATCAGAAATCTCTCTTATGTAGGTAAATATGAAATGATTTAAGTTGCTTCTTAACTTCCTCCTGGATATGATTAAACAGACTAACTGTTACGACTGAATAAAGTCCTTCCTGAACATTTTCCATGCATTCACTTTTTAAGCATTGAGAAAAATGTTAGCCAAAGTATTTCAACAATGTTGCTAATAAGGTCGTTATTTGTGAGAAGATTCTACCGTTTCTTCACATTTTGTATTATTTCTATGCACCAAGGATACCACATATTCTTTCTGATAGCAAAATTTTCTGAGATTTCAGTTTAGTATTGCTCTGCATTCTTTTCAAAGGCAATGTATTCCAGAGTAGTGCCCTTCAGCACTGCAATAAAAAGCATAAGCTAGCTTGCCAAGTATGGGAAGATAACACTGTTTCACTGAAAACACTGTTTGTAACTCTGTTGCTGGAATGTTTGAAGTACGCATAAATTGAGTATTTCCTTAACTTCCCTGCAAAAGGGTGCCTGACCAATATGAAAGCATAGATTAAGCTGAAAAAGTTCAAACTCTCAAGGAAGCAAGTACCAAAGAGAGATTTAGAAGATATTTTAGGCTAATATTATAGAACTTTTATCTGCATAACACAAATGATGAGAAGGAAGTTTATTATCTCTCCACAGACATATTAGAAGTTTGACAGCCAATGAAGCACACAGTCGAATCCAACTGAATTTAATGGACTATCCACATGCTTACAATTATGCACAAGCTTAAATACGTCCCCAAATTAGAGCACAGACTTCTATCAGATCTATTCTCTTGTTCGTAGAGAAGGTGACGTAATGAGAATTCAGGAAAACTGCTAACTGCAGGTTTTTTGGGGGAGTGGGCAGTAAAGTGCTGTAACACTCGTACAACTCTAGTAATCAAGCATTTCAGCTATCTTCTAATTTTTTTATAAAAGAACTTCTCAGAAAGTGTTGCAGTTAATGATGTTCAGATGCAGTGTCATTCTACTGAAATAAAGACTACTTAAATCCACTTCCCACCTTCCCCAGGAACAAACTGGCACACTGATACACAGGGAAAGAAATCTACCCACAGTTAGATCTTAAAATCATTTTGCAATTAACAGGAAAATCAAATACTGCCGAGTACTAGATCTTTGCATGGAAGTTTTCCAGCAGTACAATTAAAACAGACTGCTGCAGGCTAGCTGAGAAGAAACACAGTGAGACGACAAATCACCTCTTGAGCTGCAACAGCAGCAACAAGATTAATATGCACTGACTTACAGTTCTTGTAACAAAACCAGTAGTAATTCTTAATTGAAATCTCTGAGTTTCAAAGTAAGCCATGTATTCTAAAACCCAACAGTTTCTCACAGAGGAGGTGCAACTAGAAGGAGATTTTTGCATGGTGTGAAAAAAAAAACAAAACATGAATCTGGGGAGTCGAATTCTGATGAGTTACAGGATTATCTCATTCCACACACTTAAAAAGAATGGCTACCCTGAAGGCATCAAAAATGTCCCACTTGAATTATTTACTTAGAATGCTCGCTTTGGCGTTCAAATTAAGTGAATTGTTTTAGTTCAGCCATCAGCATTTGTCAAAGAGGAAAGAAACATACTTGATGAATCCGCTTAAACCTCTGTTTTTTTTCCAGAAAGGAAAGTTTTAAACAGCACAATGTATACATACATTGATTTTAAACATCAGGTCTCAACAGCAGAATTTGAATGTTTAAGGATGAAAAAGCTGGATAAAGATCTAGAGAGTCCATGAAGGTATTGACATCAACTTTAAGCTTTCAAGTTGTCCACCTCCTATCCCCCTGTACAATGCAGTTTCATAATAAAGCGTAAGAGAACAGGATTGCACAGTTATATGAATCTGCATGATTGCATTTTTTTTATACTTCAGTAAAATTTGAAGCATCCTGTAAGAAAGCCACTGTCAATTATCATGACAGAGCTCTTTTTTTCTTTCAAAATACAAAGAAAATAAAAAATTAAAAGGGGAAGAGAGTACAAACCATGAGGGACATTTCAGAAGAAAATACCGGGAGGTAAGGGGAGAAGCATTTAAGTATAAATTACTTGGAGCCAAACTGATGATGAGGAAAGAAAGCAAAGTGGTCATCACTTGCTGCAGAATCACAAAGAGAATAGGAACTTAGCAAAGTAACGAGTGAAAAAAGGAAAAAAATGTTTTACAGTAAACCTACAAGAAACACTACTTTGCATCATGACTATCCCACCTAAAATTACTGGTTTATCAACTATAGTTGAAACAAGCTCAAAGCAAAAAGAACTACAAGAAAAGGAACTGGATACTAGGTAGCTCCCTCACCTTCCAGCACAGTGTACAAAACCAATACAATAACAGATACAGTGGGGTTTTGGTGGTGGGTTTTTTTGTTGGATTTTTTTTTTTCATTGTTGGTTCCCCCCGCCCGCGCCCCCCTAACTGATACATATCAAAGCTCTTCACACATTCCACTACATACATTACTCCACACATTCCATGCAATTAATTTCTCAGTGCCTGCAGATTGCAGATCAAAGCATTAACTAAAGAGTCTCCTTCTTTTAATGCAAAAATGAACTTATACAGTACTTATTTTTAATATGGTCTAAAGTTTCATTTACACTTCTTATTTATAATCAGGTCACAGTTTGCAGATACATTATTATGCTTTCCAGAACAGTTTAAACTAAGGATTAAGGTGCTAAGATACATGAGAGTGTGTGTGTGTGTGTGTGTGTGTTTGAAATAACAAAATAACAAAACCAGACAGTTTTGACTACACTTTTGCTGAAAAAAACCAAGCAAGCAAAACCCACCCAACCAACAACAACAAAAAACCCCAAAGTCAAACCACAAAAACCTGGGGTGAGATCCCAGCCAGCATTAGAACTAACTTCCTCTCTTCCTCTACCTACCAAAATCAAACAAAACACCTCAACACAAAATTATTGGGCTACTTCATCTATTGTAAGAAAAACCCAGGATCCTCTGATGACACAGCCTGCTCACAGCAAACACTAGCCAGAACCCCACATGTTGAATTCTGGGGTAGGTAAAGGAAGTTCCACAGTACAAATACTGTGGTGGTGAAGCAGAACATCATGAGAGATAAGACTGCAGCAGTGTCACAGGGGAAGGTGGGAGGCGGGGGGGGGAGGGCAGTGGGGAAATGCTCCCAACCCCAGGTGTTTGATCTGTCAGCCCCCCAGGAAAGCTGAGACCCTTGTGCCCGACCAGTCTGGTAGCGCCCTGTTACAGGGACCCTTCACTGAACAGTCAAGCTGGATCAGAGGGTGATTCGACTGCCTTGTTCTCAGCGGGTCTGCCCACTTCACCTGAATGTGTTACCTGCTGCCGGCAAATGCTAGTGCCCACAAACGACTCACACTAGCCATTTACGGAATAACACTCTTCGTAATAAAATGGTAACAAGATCTGTGATTGCCGATGATAGGGACTGTCTGCAAAAACAAGCTTGAAATGATACACAACCAAATTATATACAACCAAATCCTTAATTACTAGTAACAGCTAGCGTGAGTTACTTATTTAGCAAACATAAAACAAATTTCTTACTCAACAGGCGCCTCTATGGGGAAGAAGACAGGTTCAGCCCATCGACTCATCCCAGAAGTATGATGAAGTCTTCCCTAACTCCTCCCCTGATTCATTCACTTTTTACACTTTCTTTGCTCTCAGGTGGAGCCTGAGTGACTCTAGCCATACATTCTTTCATTATTGATCGGTGTAAACTTCTCTTGTTTTTATTTAAAGACATAGTTGATAAGAAATAGAAAGCGCATGCTTGGTGAGGGGTGGTCGTGCACTGGAGGTGGGTAACTTTGGGATGGAGGTGTGTGTTAGTATTAATACTAACGAGTTCATAATGAGCAAGGTTCATTCTAAGGAGAACAGTTTCACCACAGCTGTTGGCCCAGCAACGGACATCTCATATATTTTCCATTTGACAGCCGCTATGCAGCTTATCGGCTGTACGGTACCGTCAAGTTCCCAATCCTGCAGGGAGCAGAGCAGAGCAGAGCCTGGCCTTGGGGTCTCCACTCCGCTCCACCCTCCACTGCTCCTCTAGGACAGCAGGTAGTGTTGCTTAGGGAACCACGGTGGAGTAGATCCCATGCACACTAACCATCCTGAAAGTGGCAACTCTATTTTTCCCTAAAAAGGGTTGTTATAATACTGCAATTTCTATTAGGTCTCTTATTTTTCTATAATTTCACCTCTCCAAGTGACTTTCCCACATGCAGAAATTAAACTATTTCATGCAAAACACTGATATTTCCCACAAAAAAAACCCAAAACCAAAAAACCAAACAACAAAAACCACATAAAACAAAACAAACAGCAATGCACCAAAAATATCTGTTTTAAAAATATGAAATTTCAAAACCTGTAAACTTTACATCTATTTACAATTGGGATATTTCATTATAAAAATGGAAGTTGTGAAGTTAACTGAAAGGGAAAGAGAATCTACCAGAATAACAGGCCATGTTAACTGCTGGTAAACTTCCACCTTCTTTTTCCTTAAAGCATCTTCAAGGAGAACTAAAGACTACTGTTTTGAAAATTGTATCAAACATGTTGTATGAGGCTGATTTCACAGAAAACTCCCAGTCAGGTCCAAGAGCTGTGTACCATACAAAAATCAAGACAGCAATAAAGAGGAGGTGAAATACTCAAGAAAACCCTAATCATCATTATCAAAAACTGCAGTTAAAGGTCTGAGACAATGGCAGGCTTGCATCTTCATTCAGTTGAATGAACCTCCATGTTTACCCTTCTCTTTTTTGGTATTTTGTATTTTTGGAAGCGTGACAAGCTTAGAAGAGATCATACACAAACTCAGCTGGGCCTAGTGCTAGCGCAGCCAAGTGCACTTCGTTCCAAAGCTCCAAGATTTTCACTTATGCTTTTTGCTCCTTAACCACAAGACTGCCCTTTTCCCTATCACCAAGATTTTTTATTTTTGGGGTTTTTTTTGTCCTAAAGTTTGGCCTACTGAACAGTATAGGGTGTAGTTATCCTTGTATGAAACTCAGGAATTTTTCTTTTTTACCAGCAAGCATCTTCTCACTGCTAAAATATTAGCTAATGTGGATTACGTACTTCAGGCTCAAGGTTAAGACAAGCTTTTTAGAAAACCTTAGGAAGCTTTTATGAACTGCAGGACAGTATCTAAATCCAAAGTTCATGAATGTTTGTAGCTATGTTTTTCGCAATTACTGAAGAAATCAGTAACGAATTTTGAGGTAACACTTCACGGTACATATGAGAAACATTTCTCAATCCTGTTTAGTTTTCAGGCAAATTGTAAGTCAGCCAATCTAAAGACTTGTGACTGCTCTAGTATTTATTCTTGCAGCAACATTAAGCAGTGCTGCTTGTGTTTTCTATGACTACTAGCTACATAATTTTATCACTGTAATATGGGATTGGTCATTGCAGTCAGCTGCTGGAATTTAAGAGAAATTTCAGTGTCCTTTTTCATTAGGTCATAATATGCATTGGATACAAGCACCCTGATAACGACTAAAATCTCAGGCAAAAATCAATTGATAGCCAAAAAAGAAAACAACAATATTTAGTGGGGTTTTCATGATTGTTTTTCCTGGTTTGTCTTATAACTTGCCAAGAGTCAGCATCCAAAATTCATGTAACAGAAATGTGTATTAAATGCTTAGCTTAACCCCTATCACATTTCAGCTTTTTCAGCAAAAGACTTTCTTGCTTTCCCTGCTGCTTGCAGTCCAAACAACTCACAGTACAAACTATTCAGATGCTCTATTTGCATGAATAATTTAATCTGAAAGACTGTTCCAACAATAGCTTTTGTTTTCAAGGTTTTGATTTGAATAAACTGCAGTTTCTAAATAAGGCTATATAGGCTTCTCTAATTTTGTTTTTTGGGTTTTTTTGTTTAGTTTTGTTGGGGGGGTGGTTTTTTTGTTGGTTTTGGGGTTTTTTTTGGTAAACAGAAGCCAGTAAAGATGTTAGTGAACATCTCTAAACTGAATTTCCATGAAAATCAGGGTTTCAGTTGCTGCAGTACGCAAAGATGATACTGTCCCAGCTCAGAATTTCATCATATTGGCCAAAACTTTATAATCAAATAGCATGAGATAAAGCAACAGGAATACAGGAGTGTTCTCACAGTCAATTCATGGTGTGATGTTTATTCCATCTTTTCTTATTATTTTATTTTAAAATTAATTAATTTAGTTGCAAGATCAACAGTCTAGAAACAGAAAAGCTGGGTGTGCAGCTGCATCATCATTACCCAAATGGACAGAAACATGAACATCTGCATAGACAAAATAAGCTCCATATCAATGTGACAGTTTTTAAAAGAATAAACCTCCCCAGAGCAACAAGCAAATATAAATACTGAAACAAACACTCTAACCAGGCAGAACTGAGTTTCCTTCTCCTATAACAGTAAACTTTGTCTTAGCATTAATGTATCTCAGAAGCGTTTCCCAGCTACGCCTTTTAACAAATACTTGTATTTTCAGGCAGGCGAAAAGGGACAGATACCCACTGTCTAAAAAGGCACATGAAGCACCAAATGAAAGTCCTTTACATTTCACTAATTTACGAACTCAACTCTCAACTAGCCAATGGCTAACTCCTGGGGAGGATAGAGAAGGGGGAAGGAGTGCAGGGTGTTTTACTACAACAGGGATGAAGAAACTGGCAAAATTAGCTCAGGCTTAGAAAAAAATGTAGCTCAGAAACTCTTTCTGTACCTCCAGTCACATCACCCCTGCTCTACCTTTTACACCTGTAGAACAAAAATAAATTTACTTCAATATGTTTAATGTAAAAGGAACAAAATATGTCTGCTCTCTCTTCTTCCTAGTTTCCAAACACTTACATTACCGATTTTTTTATTGAGGGGCATGAAATCTGGTCAATGTTTGCATAGACTTAGAAACACGGAGGGTGCTCTCAGTGTTAAACTCCATAGGAAGAAAATTCTCTACTCTTCTGAATGGTTTGTGTTAAATACCCAAAGACACTATCAAAAGTGAATGGGGCTACTTTCACAAACAGCAGATACCAAATGCTTGCTGGAAGCCCGGTATTTGTGCCATCTATGCTCACAATAACCTCCCCTGTAAATGAAACAGTTGCAGCATCTTTGCAGCACCTTCTTTGATCAATGAGCATCTGAAACACAGTTCAGTCAATTAGGACACTGTCCTTTAATGCCTGCCGAGTCCTTTTGTGCACCAATGAATCACTGGTCCCTAATGTTTTCTAATTTAAAGGTCAAATTTGCTATGAAGGACAGATAGAAATCATCTGGCTTTCCCGTAGAAAAATCAAAAGCTTTTTTTTGTTAGAAGGTGACAATGCTGAATACATTAGCTACATCTAAAAAGTGACAGTCTACCTCTTCCTCACACAGAACTGGCTCTATAATTGACTCCAGATTTTAGTCATTACTACTTAATTTTATAGCACTGGCTAACTTAAAAAAGGCCAACAATTAGCAATTAGTGCTGCAGCTGTACTAGAAATTAAAAAGCAAGTAGAAAAAAGGTGTGTGTGTGGAAGTCTTCATTGTATTACCAGTTACATTGACAAGTCAACATAAAGAGGTTTCAGCCCAGCCTTTTTCCTGAAAACCGAGAAGTGGAAAAGCATAAGCAAAGAGTAGAAAATCTAAAGGCAATTACCTCAGAGGCCACAGAAAGGGAGAGGCAAACTGGGGAGAATCTTCCACTACTTGTCAATTTAATTCCATTTTGTGACATCTTTGAACCAAAGCAAGTTTTCAAACAGCCTAAATCAGAGAGTGCCAGTAGGAGACGGTACCGTGAACCACGAGGTGAAACACACTAGACTGACACTTTTCTTTGTAAATAGTACGGAGAGGACAAAAAGAGATGAAAGGATCAAAAAGACAACTAATTTTAAGCTCTGCAGCTACCTTCTCTTGGTCAAAAATTGACAAATGCTTTACTATTAAACAAAACACCAAGAATTTGAAGAGTGTTCCCATGGTTTTGAGGATGGACAATTTTGTGCAGTTGGTAATCACTGTCTTCTGGGGTTTTCGGTGGGGAAGAGTAGTGATCAACACTGCATTGAGGGAAGTGAGTCACTAAAGTGTTGGTTTTTTTTTTACAGTTGAAAGGTACTAGCCAATTTATGTAGTGGGTATACAAACTGAAGGTGGATAGCTGACTGGAAAACATTTTTCCATACATGCTCAAAAAATAGTTGTGAAACTCCAAACAGAGCTTTTTAGTTTTCAGGCCAATGCTGACTAACTCATTTTGAGTCCAGTTTTAGATGTGAGAATACGTCATTAAGGTCAGCACTCACTGATACAACTTCTGAAAATAAATGTAAGTAAAAATGTATTGTGAAATTTTGGTATGCTCTAAAGCCACATCTCCAGTTGAGGTCATTAGGAATTTCTGGCTGTTTTCACACTACCAGGAAGAAAGTATCCACATTGCCATCTTTCTCTGGTAAGTAAAATCAGTTTGTGTAGAGCTTGCTCTCTTTTGAACAAAAAGAATGTGAAAGTACCTTTAGATGACAGGAACAGAGCACCCAGCTCTGCTTAACACCATCCTGTGCCATAAACCATGTCAAACAGGTATAAGCTATACTTATTTCCCAGAAAGCTGTACATGACACAAGCTGCTGTTCCAATTCTGCCTTCAAACGTATTCGATACGTATTTCTCCCAAGATATTTCACAATGACTGGACAGAAATAACAAGTGCACAATATGCTTCCAGTCAGATTTTCAACTTGATTATACAACCAGATTCTGCCAGTTAGCTCCTTGAGATGTAACATTGTTACTGGAAGGTAGATGACTGTTTTGGCAAAACCAGTCTCCAATTGAAAGATCCTACCTGCCCTTTCGTTCCATAGGTTAGTAATACTACTCAAGAATGCTTTCAGCACTCAAATTTTTCTAGAAAAAGTCTCATTTAACACTGAAATTCTTAAAAAAAATAATTAAAAAATCACAATTCAAATCACTCAATGCCTCACTGAAGAGAACATGCTCCACATAATTTTCCTTCATGATCTTATTGTTTCCTTTTTCGCCTGAACATAAGAAAGCCCAAGGATTGCTGATTTTCAGCCTTCTTTTCTATTCTAACTAGCAAGCATCCTGTTATAATATATATATGTCACAGGAAGTAACAAGACAGTACAAGAAATCAAGCCATACAAAGTGCCGCTACTATTCATTATTCAAATTTGTTTTATTCTAGCCATCATTATCATGTGGTATATGCAATTTTTTTTAAAATTTATAATATGTATACGATTACAAAAATTAAACCCTTATTCTGGCTCTAAAACTCAGAATATTATTTTCTGAAAGTTCACACATGGGGAACACCAAAAATATTCCCAAAGGCAGCTTTATGTGGTAGCAACTTCTCACATCTTGGTGTATTTTTCGCAGGCAGGTATTTCCTGCAACATAAAGTATTGTCCCGCCTATCAGAAACGAAGATGATGTTATGACACCTGTGAAGCCAAGGATTAGACTGGAACTTGAGCTACCATCTAACATTGCAATGCTTCCACTCAGAGGAACGAAAACTCTGACCACTGAAGAAATATATTTCCTTAGAAATAATCTTTAAAATAATTAATGCCCACTTAGTAACAGCAGTATAGCTGCACCTACTTAAAAAAATCCAGTATCAAAGATCTCTATGACAAATTAATTGTTTGCCACAATAACTTAAGTATAATTAACTCCCTTCAGTAAGCACTCCTTTGTTTAAAAACAAGAATATTTTTTTCTACTATATAATTTTCCTTGTAGTTTAATCATACACTAGTATTCTGATTTATCACCAAATTTAGGTATAAAGGTAACTTATCTAGTTACCTCAGTAACTTGACTTTAGCTGCCTGTGAGACCAGAGCCTCACTGGCTCATCCGTCCACTAAACCAAAAATGAGGGTTTCACAAAACAAGTATTACTAAGGCACCAATAAGGAAAATGCTGCCTATGAACTTCCCTCTGTGTAATGAAGCAGGATACCTTCCTAGATACAGAAACATTCGTAAATCTCCACTTTTGTTTCCCATGAAAGTGTATCATGGTTGAAATGGCTATTGACTCAACTCACACATCAAAGGTAATTTAATTTTGCAGATCAGTCCAAAATGGATCTTCAGCTAATTTGAGTCTGTTGAAATATATATGGATTTTTTGTTTAAAGCTTTAAGAAAGAAAAAAAATAAAATCAATTGAGATGCTGAAAGCATTTATTTAATTTTCCTACAAGGTACAGTATTATCTTGTCAAATGACTGAAGAAACTTACTGCTCAGCCCAAGAGATGCAAGGCACCTTGTTCCTTTTTATTAGTACTAACAAAGCTCGTAACTGATTTGAGACAAGCAAATGGGTCTTTAATATCCAAAACAAGTTTTCTAACACATTATTAACAACAACAAAAGAATTACATACATCATTGTATATTGGATTAAAATGACTCCGATCCTAGCCCATTTACAGGAGATTTGCCATCAGGCTCTTTTTAAAGCAAAAAAGTAAAACTAAAAATTGAGAACTAAAGAAAACAATTACTGTCCTAGAGGCTTTGCACATAGTTGTATGCATTCAGTAGATCACAATATCCAGAACTGCCTCAAAGGGTCCTCTGTTCACCTACTCTTTACAGATCCCATTATGATGCATTATTTTTGCACAATTTCTAGGAGTATATTCAAAGGATACTTTTGGAACCAAAAGGACCAAACCTGCACTGTTAACAGGAGTTATAAACAGCTGAGCTGTCAGAGAAAAAAAAAAAAAAAAGAAAAAAAAAAAAGAAAGAGAGTTTATATAAAATAACTATACTTGGGGAGGGCTGAAAACTCTATGAATTACAAATAAAACATTTATGAACAATCTAAACAATTTGGTTATCTTTCTGGTAATATCTTACTGTGTGGGTTTGGTTTTGTTTTTTAAGGGAACAAGCAACTGTAAATGAACTTACAGAACTTGTAAAACCTTTTCCTCTCAAACCATTTGAAAATGTGAAAGTGATTTACATACCTTATCAGAAAGAACTCGCCTTACTGGTTCAGTTCTAGGTCTTTTCAAATTTTAAAGCCTCTGTGAATAGACAGGCTTGAACCTACCATGAGGGTAAAAGTCACAGCTCACCAAACTGCAGCACTGTGGGCGCTCAGCATCCCAATAACTAACCACAGCATTCGATCTAATAGTGATTTCCCATGTAGCAACTAAGCTTGTTTTTTTCATGTGAAGGTGGCACTATTATTTAGATTTTTTAAGGGAATTTACAAGTAATCACATTGATTTAATTCATAGCTCCTAGAACTTCCTCTTAAACTTTGCCAACATCCATGATCTCCAGTGGGGTATAATACAAACATGCTTTACACAATCTTGATTTTTAACTACTGTAAAGTGAACTGTAACATACCAGCTGTAGAAAAGACTTGGCTTTAAATTCTGTTTCTTGATTTGTTATTTCAAGAAAATTATACCGGGAATTTATATAAAGACTTCTAGAAGCATCTGAAATACTCAAATGTTGCTACACTGAAACAATCCTTTATAAATATTTTACAGAATCTGACATCCTATTATTAATTACAGAAAACAAAATACCCATGGACAGCACTTCTACAGAGTCTACCACTAAAGAATAAAATGCCAATATACTACTAAGAAACAAGGACATTGCATATTAATTGGGAGTGAACACTGGGAGACTCCAACTGATAAAAGAAAAATGTCACGAGCTCATGAAGACAGAGCATTCCAGGCAAGAATGAACACTATCACGTCAAGCAACAGTGAACTCTGGACAAAGATGAGTAAGGTTAAAATGCGTACCGAGTCTCAAACTTATTGCTGCAAACATGAAAGAACCAGCACTCCTGGAATTCAATGAAACAGTCAGTTTGATCTCTTTATGACTACTTCAGTCAACAACAAACTTCCCAAAATTAGCCCCTGCCCTATGTATAGATACATACATCAATTTCTCCTAGGATTTATTGTGCACCTATTTGTAAACTTCGCAACGTAAAAGGTTTTCCCCTCCTTACTGTACCATGGAAGTAAACCAAAAAAATCCCATGTACTTTCCATTTTTCCCATAGGTTGCTAGTACTACACATCTCTCCTCTATAAAAATTTATAGATGTGTTGCAAGCATACCATTAGGAATGTCCCTTCAAAAACAGGTGTGTCTACAAAAATGTAGTTACCCCCAGAGCTTAGGAGGTATTGAAACATTTTGGTCTTCTACTGTAAGCCTTTATCTCCCACATTCTATTTAAGTAACCTACTCAACCTTTGTAGGCATTTAGGGACAAAGTTGTGGCTCAAATATTGATATGGAAAAAGAACTAGCTGTTGGTTTCCCAGGAAAATAACCAGGTTCAGGGAGGGCTGTCATCTTTACCGCAAAATACTTGTGGCTAGCTCAGCCTTCCTGAAAACAGAATTGAATAGCTACATGAACTCTCTGAATCAATTTGAAACCAAGAAACTCTGAAATCCTCAACTTCTTGCAGGCTAAAGGAAAAATAAGGTTGAGTCATAGTTTAGTTTTCTTTAAGGAAATCATATTGGAACATGAAATATTAAAGATCCTGAATATCTGTTTTCATAGCTTATTGAAAACACGCAAGAAAAGCCTATTTTAGAGAAAACCCACTGCTTGAATAAAAATTACACTGAACTGATTTCCATTGGATATACAGGCTCCACAAAGTCTTTTGTAGAATTAAAACCGATAGTCCTTCACTGTAAATCAGGTTATAAAAAAAGCCAACATTTGCCTAAATGTTAGCGTAATGCAATCTAGATGAACATTTATACAGTATCTTTGATGTCAATTGTTGTTGAAACGTCAAATGGAGGAAAATGATACAGGCTGGTGCAAAGGGACAAAGCAAGAATTATGGGACATGAGTCTGTTTTCACAATAAACAAAAATGTCTTTGTGATGAAGATATACAAGTCTACTGGCTTTAAATCTTCAGCAGACCAGTTTTATATCTACGAGTAGACTAGTCTTACATAACCATCCATGACTTACAGGATTCTAGACTAGATGGAACAATCTTTCATGATATAGTCCATGTTGATTGCTTCACTGATCAAAAGTTTCATACGGTGGAATCACTGTTCTTAGCAGAATGCTAAAATACCACTTGGAACGGAGTGCTACAGCAGACTCTTCACTACAGCACAGACGATAAAAAGCACTTCCGTATTGATGGGCACATGTGCTAAGTGATCTCACAAGTATATTCTCCTACCTTTAACTTTAATGTTCTAGAAATCGCTGAGAATTTCTAAGACAGGAGCAAGTACTTTCAGGTCAGTTACAAGTAAGTTACCACAAGTAACTGAAAACCTCATGCCATGATGACTTTGGTTACTGAAAGACAAGGAAAGGTTTCCAGTTACCTTTTTTACAGTCTTGTCAGGTTCAAGAGCAATATCTGGAATGTTGGCATCCACCATGAGGGAAAATAAGTTCAAGATCAAGTTGGAATACCTAAGCATAAGAAGAGCAAATTAGGTACAACACTTTGTAACCTATACAAAAGACATTTTGTAAACAACTTCATTTAAGAAACCCATCGTCATCTTAGTATGAATTGGTAATGCTTCAGGGGAGATGCATTAGTAACACTTTAGTTCAATGTATTTATATTAAAAACATAGGATATCTGCTATTAGCAGTATAAGTTTAAACCTCAAACTGTCTCAAACTGCCAAAACTGACGACTGCTTGGTTTTGTTACAATTTTCTAAAAATTGCCAGAACATTTATTCAGACACACATCGAATAAAAAAATGTGATTTCGTATATTGTAAGATTTAATACCATTTTCTACCTCTAGTAGTATAAACATATGCTGGCATATTGATGTAAAGGTTATTTTCTATATATTAAAAAAAAGATATCAGAGATACAGTGGTGTTATACAAATCAGAATTCAAAAAGTTGAAGTCTTCACAATTACAAGAAACAATTTTTCAAGTTGTTGCAAGGGCTTTTGCCATAACAAATTGAATATAAGTGATTTAACCAGATCCAAGTCTGTAGTTGCTCAGTTAAGCTGCAATAACAATGGCGTGCTACACTTATGAAGTACAAATACACCATTTATAACCATTAAATAAGACAAGACAGTGCACAGTTTAAAGTTTTAGTATGGTGTTGAAGTCCTCACGAATCTTTTAAAGAACACCATTTTGCCCTCACAGGAGATTAACTGTAGAGATGTTTTTTGAAAGGATAATTTTCAAGCTGTTCAACATACACTGAACTTCCTCTGTAAGGAGATCTAGTCCCCTTTCACAGACAAAGTACATAACTGACTTCAAAATCTGAAATACTGCTTTGCTAAGAGCACTGGAAGCTTCACAGATAATATAAAATGAATTCTTAGCAGCAAAACTTCTTTATTAGCAAGCTGCTGAATATATGTAACCTGACAATTTCAAGTAGCACGAAGTATTTTAACTACACAAAACGACTGCTGCATAGCCATATTTTACAAAGTAAATACTACTCCAAAAAAATTAAATGTCTCTCTAGAAAAGCTTCATTCTATCAAAAATTCTTGACACTTCATTATTATCTGGAACTAGCATTACCTAACACACTCTAATAAAGTTTTAACTCTTTGTAACACAAATATTTAACATAAACTGTTTGGGCAGAGATCTTCATTGTCTTAAGTTACTTCAGCTACTCTTCTTCACTTTCCCAGGGGCAAGGGGCTGGAATCAGGAAAATAACTTTTATGAAAGACAGACAGACAGAAAGAGAAAAGTTACACTACCATTTTGTTTCAGATCTGGCTAAGGAATCTGGCAGTCAAGTTGCTTTGGTGCCAGGAACAGACACCACAGGTTTTAAAGAATTTTTTTTCTATTTGCCTGAAAAAAAGTGTATCTCACTTTAAACATGTTTAAATCTTACAGCTACATTTTCTCAAGTCTCTTCTTAGGTTGTTGGTAGCTTCCACTGGTAGTTCTCCCTTTGAACTGAGCTAGGAGTCCAGAGTCTCAGAGTCTCTTTTTGCTCTTGAACCACACAAAGGATAAAAGCTTATGAGCACTAGAGGTTACTGAGGTTATTTAAGTGATGGAGGTTTGTAACAGAGATTTCACAGGTCTAGGTAACATTGCTAGACGCCAGTTAAGAGCTGGTTCTGTTTCACAGAATTAAGTCTTTTTGTTCTTGGTGCTTAAAAGTAAAAGCACTAGAAGCATAAGATCATCTGAAGACCCTAATTTAAAAAAAGAAACAAAATCAAGGACAGGTAATTTTTTTTTTTTTTGGGGGGAGTATGGAACGAAAAGATACAGAAATTAGGAAAGAGCTGCTCACTGTATCTTCAGGTCTCTCCTCTGCCCCTCACCCTGACATTTAACTCAGTTATCAACTAGATGGCAGTCCTAAGGATGAAAAAGAGCTTATTAAGTAAACTTGTTAGCTGCCTCTAGGATCCTTGTCACATTCCACACATTTTTAGAAACCGTATTTAAAAACTGGAACTTGACAAGAGGTAAGAGATTCCTGCTTCAGACAGTTGGCTGTCATTCTTCCCATGGGCAATATCCTTGACAAATACGCCAAGAGGTTCACAACTGGTCAACTGACAGCCAAAATTCATCCTAAGATTAGACATTTTGCTGAAACACCTGCATTAGGAATCTGACCTGTGAAAAACAAAATGCCTTCATCACGCCAGTCATATCACTCTGACATCTATGTTACAAAGACCTCTGGAACGGCTGACCCCCATCCACAGCCAGAAAGAACCAGAAGCTGTTTTTCTAGGTTTAAGGAGCTTCAATTAAGTACCTAAATCTGACACTAAATCCTTTTCACGTAAATACATTCTTTGTTTTCCTCAAAGCTCAGTACCAATTAATTTGCAAACTAAATGAGAACTCAACTACACTGGAGGTTGATTAAACTTCTAGTTTCCACATGAAGTGCTAAAAAAAACAAGGTTTTGTAAAAATTTAAGAAATCAAACAAAATAACTCCTACACAGAAGAGGCCTCATACATACCAAGAAAGAAATGCACATTAGTTCCAATTCTCACTGCAATCTTTTTCTGAGAAAAGCAACTTTTTTCTTTTTAAGTGCTTAATAAATCATCAAATATATATATGCTTGACCCTAAGCACTCCTTTATGTATTTTTTTTTCAGCATTTACTGGCTTCTTTGCATACAGATGTCCTAAACCAACTGAGTATTTAGGCTGTTGACATTGCAATACTTCTATCAAATTCAAAGCCACAAACTTCCACTACAAAGACAGGACAGGACAGGACAGCATATGGTTTTCTGCAGTACCAAACTAAAGCCCTGTTTACCTCGTCTAACACAGAAATTCCTAGTTTAAAATGTCATAACCTTTTCTGCAGTATAACTTGGGAACCCCCAGGACCCATCTCTTGTCAAGACTACATATAGTCCCCCAATCAGTATCATGACCCAGTTAGCTACAATAAACCATGGCATTTATTCTTCCAATAGTATTTCCTTGCAGCCCAGACTTGAGCAAAACTGACCTGATCCTTTCCAGTTTCACTTTTGGTTTTCCCTCTTCACAATGTCGCTCCAGCTTCTAGAAGACTATCCAGACCCTGCACTGCCTAGCTACAACCTTATCAAAGAATCAGCACTTCCCAAGGGCCATCACAGCTTTCCACTTGTTACCTACAGCACTTTTCATTTAGATCTATATGGCCACCTCTGTCCACTATACCACTGAGAACAGATTGGGGAAAAGTCTGAGCCAGCAGGATATCCCCAACCATACAGAGCCAATCTCATCCCAAAGTACAGCTTCTCTCCCTAATTACTTCCTACTCCTTTGTCCTTATCTGTGCCCACTAACTCAAACTGAACATCAAAATTCCCACATGACTAACACAGGGGAACCCTTATTTGGGAGGGGACAGTACAGTCTTTAACCTCACTCTGGAAACAACTCTGAAGTGTGGCTGGATTCTTCTTGGCTGGATCCTGCTGAGAATGTGTAAACTGGGGATTCTCAAAGGATGGGAAGTGCTAACACATATCAGGACTTAATATTTTTAAATATGTTCAACATGTATAACAAAGGTGTAAAAGGCTGCTACAGCCCAAGTGACAATGCAAGCTCTGTTGCCAGCCACAATTTGCTCTGTGACACATTGAAAAAGCAGAGGCTGTGCCTTTGATACAGCACTGCTGACAAACACACAAGACTGATGTTCAAAAAAGTGGACAGCACCGCCCACACCCTCCAGGAAAAAATACAAACAAACAAAACCAATAAAAACCTGCACATCAATGATCATATGCCAAACTACTTCAACCTAAACCAATGAACTATTTTTCCACTTGCAAGTTTTAAAATGTTTTAATTGGTTTCACTATGCAACACCCATTCCACCAGGAATCCTGAAACACTTGAGAAACAGCACTTAGAAGACATACAGAACTGTCTGTACCCCAGGGAAATAAAGAAGAAAGAAGATGACAGAGATGTCAGAGTTTGCATTTTGTCTTAACAATCAGAGGTTATGATTTCACACTACTTAGCCAGAAGAATTATCTGTGAATGGGTTTGCGTCAACATGCAGAACTGTTAGAACTAAGCCATTCCACCTCCAATACTTTTTCAACAAGTAATCTTAATAATTTTTAGCTCTAGTTGCTTAAAGTAATAGTTACAGTAATACTAACATTATCCTATGCTACCTTTGTTGAAAACCTTTTAAGATATTTATCCAGCCCCATCTAAAAATACTTTCCTATTTAACTGAATAAATATTGGAGAAACTACAATTGCAACTACAATCCCAGACATTAAAAATGAAACCACCTTAACCTACAGTTTAGTTTGATACCCAAACTACTGCTAGACTCCACAGTTAATTATGATCTTTGTAGCAAATCACTGCATAAATTCATGCAATGGATCATCTTTCACTGACACAACAGACCTTTCCATTGAAACATCTAAGTTTAAACAACAACAATTCCAGTACTTCACAATAAAAAAATACAGTATTACAAAAGTTTTGAGCAACATTTAGAACATGGACTATACATAACCTTTCTGATTCTTCTCTGAAGTCATGAATGTTGTTTGCTAATAACATGCCATTGTTTTTTCATGCTGTTGAACTGCTTTTAATCCATTAACAAAGTCAGTTCATAAACCAACTACTTACTCTCTTTAAGAAAACTACAGCAAGATTAACAAAACCACATTTTTAATTGGTATCCCTGACTGCCTACTTCTTATACTGTATGTACTTGTCACATAGGCTATTCACATGACTAATTTTTTTCCACATATTTGGAGGTTTATGTTATGCAATCTTGGTAAGTGAAATTCTTTCATCTCCATTGAACACATACTAAATCAAATCACTGGACAAACCAAGACTGCTTACCTGTGTTCCGTTCAAACAGAACACAGCTGAGCTATCTGGCTCAGAAAGTTGATGGTAAGTAACATAGTCACTGTGAAAGAATGAAGCTGAATCCAAGTTAAAGTAAAGATCTGTTGGCCTGTAAGTAGATACAGTCTAAAGAGGTTTTTGCTGTCACAGTTTGTGGTATCTACAGAAACTGCTAACATACCTGTCACTACAAGTAGCTAATCTTTGTCCCGCAGGCCCTGAACCCAGCTAAGCTTATATACGCGTCATCTTCAAGCCAAAAAATTTGGTCATCACTGATGTAAACTGGAGAAAGATAAAGCAGGAAATGAATAGTGACTTAAAAGGACGGTTCCTTGATTATCAATAATGAGATAAAAAGTTGCTTAAGGGCAAAAACGTATCAAAAAAGCAAGATATAATTTACACCCTACAGGAGTTCTTAAAACCCCCACTACTGGGGGCCTTAACATGAAGGACATTTACACTCAAGCTCTGTGTTACACCAATGCCATCATGCTTTCATTCCATTGCTTCATACAAATTCTTGTGTCTACATTCAGACTTCAAACAAGTTTTGAATTTTCGACAAAAGTATTTTCTCTGATTTATTTACTCCTCTCCTGTATTAACGTGGCTCTAATAAATGTTAGTATAAACCTAGTATTGTTACCTGCGGAGATGGAGAAAGGCTGTGTAGCACTGCTTACGGAACTCCTGGTACTGTTCACTCTGTGTGCCTCCCATACCTTCCACCATCTCCTTATTGAGCTTCATTGGGGGAGGCAGAGGCTTAGGGTCCCGACCCAAAATATAACCAAAGTCAATGTGAAATAGTTTACCTGTAGAAGGAAAGGCAAACACTTCATATTGTATCAAATCTTGGTGCAAACATTTATCACCTTTATATGCAATCTCCAGAAGATGCTAAGCAGCTCAAAAAAAACCCAAAAATTACAGTTCACTGTTTTCTGTAAGGCTTATAAGTATGTATTTTATATCTTCAGCTACCAACTTGAAGTTATGGGTTTAAAACAAGTAAAGCTGATTTGAAATTAATTAAAAGTACTAAATTTTTTTTTTTTTTAATTTAAAAAAAAACTAACAAGTTGAGATTTTCTGCCTTTTTTTTTTACATGGAATACCTACACAAAGACGGAATACTGAAACTGGTCAGCAGATACTAAATGCACAGTTATATAATAGATACTACTAGTTCTTTGTGCCTTCTTTAGAATTTTTTGGCAAATTACAATATTAACACACAAACTGCATTAATTTTAGTATCCCATTTTGTTTCTGTGGCATGAAGTATCTTATTTTAGTTGTTTTACATTTACTAAAAGGAAAACAAGACTCATGATCCTATGAGTGACCTTTTGAAGCTGCTAAATAACAAAGAAGATTTCAAAGCCATTTCAAAATTCTTCCTAGTTATTTGAGTAAGATTAACATTTATCAACAGTTTTCATACATATTGAAGAAACATCACTATGATTCTAAATCTGAAATTTTATTTCCAATGTGCCAAAGTCTGTCTTTTGTTTTTTCAGTACTAAAATGCAAGAGTTCTATGAGTTGATCATCACCTTTCCCTTCTCAGATCAACGACTACATATAAAATGTATCTGCTGCATTAACTTGACAAAAACATATATGTCTTGCTTCAAATGCACAAAGCACTTCCCTTCTTATGAAGAGCTTGTGTGCTGCCATGCTGTTCACAATATTGCTCAGATATTTGTTGGTGAGTATTCACTGCATTGTCTTTCAATAGTACTAAACCATGTGAGAAGCAATAGGTGGTAAAAAGAATAACTGAAACACTAGCAAGTTTCCAAAAACCTTCCAGATAATCTGAAGATTAAATATTATATAAATACACAAACTAAAATGTTGTCAACAGAAAACAGAAAAATTCTGTTGTCAACAGAAAATGAAAATTCGTAACTCTTAGGAAGCGGTTTCTAGGAACATTCTTGACTCAAGTGGAAAATACTGATCCCACAAAGCAAAAAGAAGTTTCTGAAAGTGTTCTGCAAACAAATTTTCAGTTTGAAATGCATAATTTAAACAATGAATTTGGCCATACCAGAGCTGCATTACAAAAAGATGGTAAGAATGCAGATATGCAAGAAGTATTTATATTAAATACATTTTTTACAACATGCATATAAATGAAATCTGTTAAGCGATTTCCTTAGGACAGAGAGAAACCATCTTCCTGAGCTTTGCAGTAATGAGTAGTCAGGACGTAAATTAAGAGGCACAAAAAGCTGATGTATATTTGAACCAAAAGGTTTTGCATCCAAAGCGAAGCTACCCAGAGACATTCATGAATTTAAATCTTACATGACTAATTTATAGAGGAGGATGAAATGTAGATACAAGATGGAAGATCTTTTAAACAAGGAAGTAGAAGATTATTAGCATGATTGTTATCTGACAGTCACAGCACAGAACATACACAGTCTTGCTTCAGAATTACGGAACCGAACAGTATTATGGACAGAGCACTGTTTGCCAAGCGGTATCTTAACCTGAAGCATCTGTATTCACTTCAACCATAAGCTTAGGTATTCAGCACTCTTGGGGGGGGGGGGGGGGGGCAGAAAGAACAGTCAGTATTTTTCAATTAGTCACCCCTCTTTGACCATTTCATTGAATAATAATGTTCTATCAGAGAAGGCTGCTTGAGATCTCTCATAAGCACTCTTCTTCAACCCAAGAAACAAATTCCATCACAGTCAATTTTCTAAGGGAGATCACAAGGATGCTTAATAAGCAGGCAAAGTATATGCTAGTTGATAAATGCCACAACCATTACACTTTGCATACCTAATTGTGCTACAAAAAAAAAAACAAACCTCCGTTCCTTCAATAGTTTTTCAAGCTGTTACAGGAGTTACTTTTAGAGCACTAACTTCTTGAAGTAGGCGCTCTGATATATACAACCCCTCTCACCCTTAAGTTACAAGAAATGTTTAATTAAAAAGTTTGGGGGGTCTGTTTTCTGTTCAATTATTCAAACCTGTCACCTTGAAGAGTCAAGAGACAACATTTTGAATAAAACAGAAACTCTTGTGGTAGTAATTAAATCCTTTTTTTAGTTTGCTCTAGAGATAGGCAATAAGAGGCAATGATTAATAATTTAAATTGGTAAAAAATGATGCACCTAAAACACTCAAAAGCGTTTTAAGAGCTGACTGATATAGGTTCATATAAATTAGATATCAAATACTGTGCTTACGCATTTTTAGGAATCAAGTGTAAAAGAAAGTATAAGATGAGGCCACCCTGCATTAGCACTATAGCTTCCCTAGCTGTACTTCAAAATTTGGTAGACTTTTAGCTGACTCAAAATATATGTCAAAAGCTTTCATTTAAATACATTAAATCATTTTTCAAATTTACGTATTAAATAGACAACTCATTTTCATTTGTGCAGCTTCTCCAGGTTCAATCAAACCAGTATACCGTATTACAGAAGGTTCCCCTAGGTGCTGGCCTGAGGATGCTACACAGTACAGACTACCAGGCAGCATGAGGGAGTACTGCAGTTCTAGAGCTTTCTATGGAAAAACCTGACTTACATTCTCCTCAAGGACCTTATTACAGTGTGAACAACTGAACAGCAAGCCTGCTTTGGACAAATGAAATTGGTTGTATACGTAATACTGAAAATTCAGTGAAGTTTATATTATTATTATTTATATTATTATATATATAGGATGTATATATTCTTTATACATATTTTATATTATTTACATTGTTATTTATAAATAATCAATTTAATAAACTTGATTATTGGAAAACGTATAATCTAAGATAAAAAGTTGCAAGTAGCTCAAGTGACAATCCCAAGTGAAATTTGTATCAAGGCATAACATTGAGCATCCCACTTTCACGATATTAATGAATGCAATGATTAGACTACCACTCAGTATAAGCTCTCTTACAAGAACAAGGCTGGAGAAAGTTTCTGGTACCTATTTGATAAGGTGTAGTGCCAGAAAATACTAGTAGTAGCAGAAAAAGCAGGATAAAAATAGGAATATCAACACTCGGACCACTGTTGCAGATTATATGAACATCAAACAAACAAACAAAAAAAATCACCCTGATCTAGAAATTACTGAAGTTGTAATTTAAGAGGACAAAAATACATTTAGTAAGAATTTTTAGTCTGTAAGAGTTGACTTTCATTGTGAATAGCATATTGTCTCCGATGTTAGCAATCACTCCTGATACACATCTGTACAGAGGCAAAAACTGCCAGCAACAAATTTAAACATGTATTTTTCTTCAAGAGCACAGTTCCTCAAAACTGTACACATTTGAAATCTGTCAGCCTTAAGTATATGACAATACTTAAAAAATGACCTTGTCTAGTAATCACAGCTGAGAAACAGTCTACAGGAGAATCAGCATCTCATTTGGGCAGGTATTGAGTGAGGTTTTTTAGTTCTGGAGTGTCGCACGATTTCTGTGGTTTGTATTTGAAAATTCCTGAAAGTTACGTAATTTGGCTGAGAAAAAGCATACCTTCTCAACTGAATTTAGAAGACAACTCCTTAAACCTTTATAAACAATGGTTGAACTTGGAAGGGACCTCTGAAGGACATCTGGTCCAACCTCCTGGTCGAACAGGGCCTGCTGGGCTGCCTTGCCCAGGACTATGTCTGGATGGTTTCTGAGTATCTCCGAGGATGAAGACTCTACAACCTCTTTGGGCAACCTGTTCCAGTGCCTCGTCACCTTCACCGTGAGTAAGAATTCATACTCAGTGTGGTATTTATATACACTTATCATCTATCCTCCTGGCAAATTAAGACTGCTTGTGAACTTTGTGTAACGCTATTTTTCTAAAGGCTTTGAACTTCTATGTTTTATAAAACTATTACATTTCCTTCCTTCAATATACACATAGTGCCAGTGCCATAACACATACCGTTCAGTCTCTCAGACCATCATGTGAGTCTCTCAGACCTCAGCTTCTAATCCATTTTCTTCAGATCTATTACATCTCAATTTAAAGGGCTCCTAATCACTCATGCTGAAAGGCAAAACTGGACTTCTAGTTTTGGTTTATTAGTGTTCCTGAATGACAGCTAAACCATATGGGTGATGGGTGTTTTTTTTCAAGTCCACTTTTAAACTAAAAGAGCAGTTACTTTAGACAACAGGTGAAACAGATTTCATCCTCTGAGATTCTTACATTCTTGCAGAGCTAGATACAAAGGCCTTGGGTTTCTAACATTTAGACACTGAAACCTTTAGGCACCTATTTAAAAAACTGCATTCCCTATAAAAATGGGGATTTTAGGCATTTGAGAAAACAAAACATAACAATTCAGGAAATACCTTGAGACCACAGACAAATATGCAAGAACTTCCTGCCCTGTCTCAAGGCTAGGAGCTGGACTTCTATGTAGGCATCTATACATGTAGGAGACCAACTGGAAAAACAATCTAACACCTAGGAAAGCTGGTAAGAGTGCAGTCAGCAGGTGATGAAACTCGTTAAGGGAACAGGGGGTAGAGATGCCCTGAGCCTGGCAAGGAAGGAATCAGATACTGCAGGAATGTCTCAAACACTGGGAAGATCAACAAAAGGTTACTTTGTATGAACTAAGTCTGCTAAGAGGGAACAGCCTGCTAAACCCTGAATAACGGCTCCAGAAGCAGCAAAGTCAGCGGATTTGTGCAGTAGCTGGGGGAAAGGTAAATGCGGCAGGGGGAGAATGTGAACACTGACTGAATTCAAGACCAAAAAGACTTGCCCCTCCCCCCTCCCATGCCTGTAAGGAGCATGTGTGCTAATTTACAAGGCAAGTGAGGCTGATTTTAGTAAGGTAGTCCACATTGAACGATAGGAATAAAAGAGGAAGGCAAGTGATATTTTAGGAGGGGTAACACGTAAAGGGACTTCTGGTTGAGTGCTCCTACAAAAAACACCCCTCAGACAGGCCTGGCACTGGATCCAGAACTGGTGATCTCCCCCTCTCTTCTCCCCACACCCACTCCTCTTTTTCTCCTTATCTTCTACCTTTTTCTAGTAATGCAAGGCATGAAACTTTATATGCATGGCAAGCGATAAGAATTTCTGCTACCCAATTATCTACCAATGAGCCTAACTATGAAATAACAGTCTTTGTTCACCTATGGACCTCTGGTATTGCGTATACCCTATTCCGACCAACAGAACCAGCAAATCTGAGTCACTCCTCCCTCCTTGGTGGGACAGCACAAGAACATATAGTTCAAGATACACAGCTTCGGACAAACATTTCTGATGCTGAAAGTGGCTCACTCCTCAAAGTCCGCAAGATTACACTGGCACACTTTCAGGAAGCAGGAACAAAATCTCTGCTGGAAAGACTTTTAATGGAGTGTCTCTTCTTCAAAAACAGTGCCCTAATAATCACGCTCCACTCCTCATTTAAGCTACTTTACTGTGGAAAAAGCAAGAATCGAGGCATTTACTGACTGGAAGAGGACAAGATGTTTCCAGGCACATGCAATAACACAGCATACACAGAGAAAGTAATTTGTTCAAAACCTAAAAGCTAATACTGTTTTATATGTTTAAGTGCCCCCCTCCCCAATGTTGGCTACATTTTTCTACTGAACACCTGGTTTTCTAACATATGGAATATAGAGGACAGGCCCTTGGAGAGTTCGAGGAAATGGCATCAAACATGAAAACTTTCCCTGAGTAGCAGTCAGGGCATGAGGGATTTGAAAGTCCATCTGAGTTCCTTTCAGCCTTAAGAGTGATCTTTGATTAAATGAAGCACATACCTGAGGAGACTAAAAATTGGTATCTGGTGCTTGCAATAGCCAGTAACATCTAACTCTAGCCCGACAGGCTGACTTGTCCATCACTTTTACTGCTAATGCCTAGATTTTAATAGAAGAGAACGTTCCCATATAGCAGCACAGAAGTTGTTTTATTTCACCAGAGAACTGTTAGGGAAAACTACTGAAAACCTGCACAGAACTCTGAAATCCTTAAACAAAATGCAGAACATAAGGCAAATCAGATGCAAGTAGTAAACCAATTTTAAGTCTGGTGGCAACTGTCTTTTAACAGGTAAGAAACTTTTACAAATTATTTCAAACGGACCTTTTCCCACGTTTGGGAAGAGGGGAAGAAAACCCCCAACCCAAACAGGAAAACCTGCAGCTCTGAATTATAATGTACTTTCTGTAAACTACAACTGCCACTAATTTTAACCTGGCCTGTAGAGAAGTAGAATTTAGTGACCATTTTAACTGGATTCTTATTTTCAAATTGAAGCAATAGGATAAAAATTTCTCTGATGAAAATGAGTGGATGGATGGGGTGGTTTCCTAGCTTCACAACAAATTGTAATGTTACCAAAATTCCTCCTTTGCTAACAGAGCACTGCCATGTTAAAAAAATCAGAACGCCTCATTTATTGACACCACTTGTCATCAGCTACACATTGTAAATTTTCTAAGATTGCACAAAAATGGAAGAAAGTAGCATGAAACATCAGGGACTTATTCAAGATACAGGTTTTAAACTCAGTATGCAGCAAGAGCTGGAAGTTTATCATCATCATCCATATAACAGATAAGCGCCCAGCTTGTACTAAGAATCGTAATTTTTCCCCCTCACACCTCAAGCTGTTCATTCTCAAAATACACTCCATGAAGGCATATAAGAAAAAAAAAAAGGTGATGTCAGATAAGTATTGTTAAATGAGAAATACTGTTCAAGATACCTATATAAGAAAATGTTTTAGCTGACCAACAGCTAGAAGTTTATATTATTTTTGGCAGGCATCACACAAATTAAGAGTTGCAGAGAGAAATCTAAAGGGTAACAGTATGTGCTAGGGGTTTTTTTATTTATTTTTTTTTAAAAAAAAGATGTTCCTTTATCAAGACCAGTAACGTTTAAAAACATATTTAAAAATTCCACTGCATTTTACATACTAAAGTAGTTTGCAACATTAATAAATAATATTTATAAATACACTCATCTAAGCACAGATATAGCAGAAGGGTTTGTATCCTATACTTTTTCACTTTTGTCATCTTTCAACCTGCTTTGGGAGAGATGGTTTTAACTGCAAAGCACTGCAAGTACAAATACATGGTGTCATCTCACATATGGAACTATTCAGATCTTTGCTGTCTTACCTGGCAACCCTTTCTGAGACTGAAGAATAAATCAGATGTCAACTGCTGCACTTCACACTGAAGACAGACCATAGCTCTACCTCTAAGCATTACATGAGAAGACAGCCCACTTCTTTCACCAATCTACACATGATGCTAAAAGCAAATGTGGTTTTCAAGCCCTCAGTCTTTGACCTGCCCTCAGATATTAATAACCTCATTTTATCCAAGTAGCATTTTTTTCTACTGCTACAGCAGTTTCAGGTGTAGAGTTCAGATCAAAGTGCCTGTATTTAGGGAACCTATAATGAGGACTTCAATTTACATGTAGGTCCCCAAAGGTTACTGAAAGACTCATCTGGCCAGTCACTAAGATGAGCATTAGTTGGTCAGACACACACATGCAGTGCTACTCAAGAATGCCTTTTCAACATCTAGGATATCCTAAAATATCTACACACAGCCTGCAAATATGACAGGACCTTTATGAAACCTCTGTCTGCTGATAAAGCAAGTTATTAAGATATCTCAAAATGGGACAGGAGACTTCACTTGTCTATCATAACTCAAACACTACCTAAGCTTGACTGTACTGATTGTCCTAAGACTTTAAAAGGCTCAGCAATCATGAAGACATCCATGCCAGGTGTAAGATAAGTAGCTAAATCACAACTCTACAGTCAAAACCAGTGGAACAAATGAGAGTAGTTTCAAAGGAAGACATGACGTTACTAACATAACACATATTACACGGAAGTTAACTGGACATGTAAGTGGACATGCTGCAACTTGTGTATCACAATCCAGCTTCACAATGACCCAGCTCTTCCTTCCAAGGCAACAAAGGGCACATTAGCTGATAAGTCAGATGCTGGCATTTATATACATATCGGTCTGTAATTCTACAACAAGGCACTGATGTTACTTAAAGCTGAGTATTCAGCTGCCAGTGTCTTGTTATTTACAAGTCACAGTAATACCTGCTCTTAATAATTTGGAAACTAGAAATTAAAACTTCACAATTGATAACATTTTTCATCTCCAAGAGAAGTAGGAAGTTGAAAGTTCTCAGAGAAAATAAATATTCCTGTCATGCAACAGCAACTATATAATGTGACCTTCAGGGTACAAGCTAATGCACATTTGTGAAACAGATGCAAGCGTACTTTTAAGTTTTAACAGCACTCACAGATTAGGATGTTTTGACAGAAGGTTCCCTATATTCCTTTCCAAGCAAACTTCTGCAGCTGTCCTTTAAGTATAATGGGACAGCATTTAAAAATCTGAAAGCCTAGGTATCTTGTTTAAGACTACTTAAAGGCAGTCACCCTACTTCCAGAACTACAGGCATAAAACAGTCACGAAAGACAACAGAAATTACTTGACCCGACATGCTCATCCTGTAGGGCAAAAAAATACATTTCTAACACTGAATGGGAAACAATCTGGTTTTAAGAACTTCAATATCTATTAATAGTTAAATTATACCATATCTATTATAAACATAGACATCTGTATATTAGAAGATAATGCAATAATTCTATAGGAAGAAGTCCAACATACATGTGGCTACATCCACCAAGCTAAAAAGTAGAGCCAAAAAAGGTAACCATACGTTATTGCCATATACATCCAAGAAAAGTATGTGAATCCACTGCTGGTACTCAGCATTCTTTACCCTGTTGGAAAGCTTCAATTCATTAAATAATTATCATCAAGAAAGGATGCATATATGGCCATGCAATTTTGAAGAAAGGTACATATAGCTTCCATTCTTCAACAGAAGAATTAAATTAGCTTTTTCCAACTTAAGTCTAAGGGATTCTTAGTAGCATTTTTAGTAAGCCTTTGTTGTACATGGAACCTAAGAATTTCTCTTGGTAGCTCAAAAAGATCTCACTCTGTATGTGACAGAGCATAGGTAGCAGATGAAAACAGTTTCAGAAAGTACCGTAGATCTGCACTGCCCTCTGCTGTACTGTTTAAATTCTTCCACCAAGCCAAACCACCACTGTGCTGTTACTTTTTAACAGAAAGGTAAGATGTATTTTATCCCACAACAAAACACTAAAATACTACTACTCTAACCATGCAAGCAGTGCCTGCTAGCGAAAAATGTATACCTCTCGCCTTAGACAAATGACAGACAAGGCAGATGAAAAATCAAGACAGATTTTTAAATGCCCATTTATATACTTCCAACCAGGTAAGGAAAAGTACGCTGGCTTTAGTTGCTCTGCCACGCACTTAGAGCGAGACCTTTTACTCTAACCAAGGCCCAATAGTTAAATTTTCTAGCCTTTCATACAGAGCATGCTGATTCAAACTTATAAATGCTTCAGCCTTACCTGTAAACTTCCACATGGAAGCCTTGCACATGGATATTAAAAATTACTTTTTCATTTACATGTATTCTGTTTACATGTTTCTATTTCATAAACATTTCACTATTATAAACACTTAGCCACAACTCCTAACTCTTCATCATTATGTAATGAAGGTATTCAAGGAATCAAACTCCTGTGGGAAGCTGTAGCTCAAAAGCAACCAAGCAAATGAACCAAAACAACAACAAAACCACCAAAAATTTTCTCCTCCACAAGGTATGTTTTTCTTTGTTGAAACTGTGAAGTTCATGCAGCTACATACAAATTAATTTTCAAGTAAAACACTTCAACTTCCCTCCACCCCAAGCCATTGATTTTAATAGTTGAAGTAGCTTAATTTTCAAATCCTTCACTTCCTCTGGTAGAGAAATCTTCTATTAATTTACCATTAGAGTTATTCACTCTACTTGGTCTATTACTGAATCTGTAAAGAGGGCAACAAAAAAATATTAAAAAAGTTAGAACAAGTTAAGGAGCGTCAGAATGCATATTGCTATTTTGAACTTTCAAGATACATGGGTTCTGCTGCAAACTAAAGGATGTACTTGATTAAACAGTAACTTCTACTTTCTCCCCTGCAGTTCTGAATTTGTATTGAGCAGGACACTAAAGAGCCTGTTTCCTTCTTTGTGTTTAAAAAGGCTTAAATATCTATCTATCTATATGTATGTGTATATATATATATATATATATAAAATCTCAATTGGAGCTAAACAGTCCAGCCAGCTCAGTTAGACTGATGATGAAACACTTAGATTTTTGTGTAAAGTGGATCGTTTTCATCAAGAACACGAGATTCTTAGGGAATAGAAAATGCTCAAGTGAATCCTACTGACAGGCCTCGCTTGACATTCCCACTTCTGGGACATAACATGTAAATTTCTTAGAAAAACATACAGACCTGGACAACTCACAGAACGATTTTGATTAAAAGAAAGCCAAATTTCAGACAAGAATTCACACGGACAACTCAGTGAAGTCATCAAGATAATACCTAATTCCATACGACTACTGATAATACTTGTCTAACCACCTACTGTATTTGGAACAGCATACATTAAAAAAGCAGAATTATTTGGCAACTATTAAAATATAACTGGCATCTAATTATTAGACCTTGAATTTGCTTTCTGATAGCATGTTAAAAAAAGGTACTGAACAGGAATGTAACAATTTAATGAAAATTAAATGGTCTGGTAAGAACAAATAGGATACCTGGGGTTGAGGTCATTTTACAAATACTTCTTAATGCATCCTTTTTTTAAAGCTTTGGACCAAGATTTCTGAAAAAAATGTAACTATTATTTTATCCAAGTTTAAGATAACAATGAAATCTCTCTTGGTCTTAGGTAAAGGCAGTCAAATTCTACCATATACTGGGCCCATACTACTTTCAAAAGAGGTAGCATCACTCAAGAAAATTTTTACGTTTAACAAAGAAAAAACTTACACATCCAGTTTTCAAATGGAAAAAAATGTGACAGTAGAACATAGGCCTTTCAAATAAGCCAGCTGAAAACTATACAAAACCCCCAGTATTTACAAACATGTCTGTGTTGAGGTTAAGTTGAATTTATGCTACCTGCAGAAACATAAATGTCTCTTAAACTGACACCAAAACCACATCAGATACACATTATATCTTGTATACTAATGTGTTTAGAGAGCAATTAGTCTACTTGTTCTTATTCTTTGACTGCAACTTCACACTAATTTAAAACAGTTTAACAGCTTAAACCTAAACTTTGATTTACCGCATCAAATATTACCTTAGATGAAACAATGTAACTTTACATTTAAAAATATATTCTAATCTACAATACTCAAGTGGGTTATAGTCAAAAGGAAATGGAGCAAAACAGTACCGACACATTAGAAATTAATCAACTGCTGTTATAAAATTACACTACTAAAAAGAATTACCTGTTTTTGTTAGCAAAAGATTATCCAGATGTCTATCTCCAACTCCAAGGATGTAAGTAATTACACAATAACCAGCTGTAACAAGTAAATTATAAACATGAATATAAGCACCTTTCCTGGAGAGCAACAAGTTCCACACAATTAACAGCCGCCTTATCTTAGTTCTTGTTCACTAGTAATAAATATACCACGCAAACTGGGAGCAGAGGTGGTACTGATGAGGAATAATCCACATTATCAGCACTATGAAGAACATTTGAACGAATAAATTAAAACTCTGAAATTTATTCAGTACTACATAGATTTTAATTTCTTACCACACAATTACATGCCTAACACTAAAAGCCTAAATTCGTTCAATATTAGGATTAAGATACTTCAAAGGAAGATGAAGTGTTCTGAGCAAAATGAGCATCACCATTTTGCACTGAAGTATTTTAGACACCTGTAAAACAAGCATTAGACATTGATACAAATCTGAATGCATATTATCAGCAGTATTCACAAACTCAGCAGTAAGCCAGGCAGTGATCAATACTGAACTTTTTAAATTGTCACTTTCACCCTCTAACCAGATAACCAGAACAGTGTGAATCAGTTCTAAAGTATGTGGCATCAGAAAGAGAAGGGGAAAAGAAAAGATACTGTGAAGCAACAACTGAACACCTTTTTTTATTATTATTATTATTTAGAATGGAAAAGCGGTATTTCAATACTGCTGTCATTTTACTGAACAAGAACTACACTACCACTTTTTCTTGCCATCCAAATGGAACACGGGGCTGCATGTAGCCTCATCCACAGAGAACCCAATGTTTTAAAAAGAAATGGAAATTTTCTACCTTAAATACAGATGATTTATTATTATACAAATGCCTTACATCTCCCTGCATTATAAAGATCCTAACTCATGATGTGGAGGGGACAGAGGTAAGATTATTGCTAGAAAGCAAAAAGTATTTAACTTCCAGTCTCCTTTAAGGAGAACAAAAAGAGCACTGAGGAGATAAACTGTGTATGACATGCCAAGCTTAAAACTATTCACAGGGATTCTGACAGGAAGTACATGCATAGTGCCCTATCTGCAGTCATCTGAACTGAAAATGTCTTAATACCTCATCAGCCCTGTCCTATATACCTTCAGATAATAAGTTACCAGCTGTAAGCCTGTAACTTACCGCAGCTCTTAACGTATGTGTCCATCACCTCTGCACTTATTCCATGAGGGCCAGTCTCACTAGGTGCATGTTTTCTGAAGAAGTTCTGCAGGGGAAGTCATTAACATAGTTATTCCACATGATCTGAAACAGGATCTTTAGAACTGGTAGAAAAGAAGATTTATGTCAAGACCACAAATGGCCATTACTACAATCTGTTAAACTAGCAACTACTCCCAAAAAACCCAGTAAAATATAATTTAATTTTATATTGTTTTTATCTATTTTACCTTAATCATCTCATTCTTATAGGCAAAAGAAACAGATCTGAAGTTCAAACTGAAAAGCAGTTTATTTTATTAACAGTTTCAGAAAATTAATAACGCATTGAAAAGTTATTAATTAATGAGTACAGATACTTCCACAGGAAACTGTTCAGTCCAGATCATGAAAAACTAAAACAGGCCTAACAGTCTAGATTAGTAACTAAACCTGGGACACACATTCTTGTAAGGTTTATCATTGTTACAGGTCTCCCTATTCCACAATATAACCAAGTGCTATTGAGTTTAAAATGAAAATTTAAGTCATCAAATAGAACCTTCACATTTTCTATGTAATGTGGACAGGGCCAAAACGGTCCTTCCCACTACTCAGAAGGAAACTGGTTTTGTCTTGACTGAGACAAAAGATAGCTAAATTGAATCCAAGATAGCACAAGTTTCTTCCAGTAAGCAAACACAAATTTAAGCAAGCACTGTAAGAGGAGCTTTGTAGGCATCTGGATGACATATGACTAAAATCATGACAAAATGAAAGGAGTCTTAATAAAAGAGGAGTGGCACTGAAGGAAAGTATCTGCAGGCTGTTTAAGAAAGTTTTGCTAGAAAAGCAGTCCTGTTGTAATGTGTATCATAGTTTTAAGACCTAGAGGAAGCTTTAATTATCTCTGCTTACACAGAAACAAGCCCTTCTGAGATGTTAGAAAAAGCTGACAGTAGAAAGATTCCGTTAAATGAAATCCCTAAGCAAAACGTGGAAGGGAATTTTTAACTGGTTAACAGGATACTAGAGAGGTGTATTTCAGTGCTCCAAAATTTTACATGGTGTATGTAAAAACAAACAACAAAACTGCACTCAAAACCAAAACCAACAGAAAAACACAGACTTCAGACCATCCAAACGCTAAACTGCAGAGTGTGGAACAGAAACACCTCCAAAACATGAACTGTAATTTCGAGACTGTTGATAGCAGGTAACACATTTTATTCCCTGCACATCTGTATTATCAGCCAGTACCAGATTATTTGCTTTAAATCTTTTCAGAAGTGAAACATTTTTTCATGTTTATATACAGTGTTCATCTTTATTACAACAGCTGCGACACAAAAAGAATAAACCAAACTTTCACAACACCTAAAAACATTCATTCAGTTTTGTCCTTGCTTCAACTAGGATAGCTAATTTTCTTACCAGTAGCAGATACACTACTGTGGTTTTGAATTTAGGATGAGAATAACGTTCATAACACTGATGTTTTAGTATAAATACTATACAGCAACGACTAAATCAAGGACTTTTCAGCTTCTCATGTCCTACCAAGAAAGTAGGCAGGGGGTGCACAAGAAGCTGGGAGGGGACACAGCTGGGACAGCTGACCCCAACTGACCACAGGGATATTCCGTACCATAAGATGTCACACTCAGCATATAAAGCTGGGGGAAGGAGGAGGAAGGGGATAACAGCGACATTCAGAGTTAGGGAGTTTTGTCTTCCCAAGTAACCTACAATGCCTGCCTATTTTATCATGCTTTGGTACAGGAAATCAGAGTTCTATAATGTATTTTGCCATTGATCTGTGAAGTAATGTCAGATCACATTCTTTGGCATCTTGTCTGTCTAGATTAGCAATTTTTCACAGGAAGAATTGTTCCTTACGTCTGCACAGCGAGTAAAACAGCAGGCACCTATTTCAGCTTAGAATATGATGTTATAAATAACTGCAAAATGACAATTTCACAAGCAACACTACATGTATTACTTTATAAAAACATGTAATAGACTAGAATATGAACAGTGCATTTCCAAGTTTACAAAGGACTTCCAAGAAAACACTTTCTAAACTGTGTGATTACTGAATGTGTACATGTACCTTATCACTCCCTTTATGGAATGGGAAGCTCAAAAAAATCTTATGCAGCTTGATGCTGGTCATTGTCTGATAAATGATAAGAAGATAAGCACTTGATATGCTTATTTGTTAAACAAATGATAATGTCAAATACTGAGTATTTTTTAATCTATGTATTTTTAATATATGTAGTTTATAGTAGCTGGGAGCTCTTTGCTTTGGCTCCCTGCTACTGAGCTATGAACAATGCAAGCATCCAGTGTAAACTACAAAAAAAGGGAAAAAAGTACTGTGACAAATTGAATCCAACATAAACATGCTATGTTTTCACTTAAAAACTTATTAGTTATACATCTTGGAATGTTTTTATCTAACTGCATGTATCAACCAGCTGAGCTCTGCTACACAGCTTGTGTGTTGTGCTTGAAACTAGCATGAATTTTATGTGCCACTACTCAATTACATGTCCCTACTCAATTCCATGACAGTTACAGAAAATTTGCTAAAGTAAAAAAACAAAACAAAACAAAACCCTACACAGTATCTATACATCCACCATGGCAGGGAAACAGACTTCAGAAAGTATATGAACAAACTATTAAGCTGTTCCATCAAAAAAATATCAGTAAGACATACTTGGACAAGGTATCTAGGCAAAACTACTGAATGAATGACAGAAACACTTTAAAACAAAACCCTACAGAAAAGTGTCATGCACCCTCCATTCATCGTTACAGCAAAGCCAGACCTTCAATAGCACAACTAAAATTACACTTTAATTATTTAAACAGTATTGTTTTTAGGACATGAAATACTTGTGGTGATTTAAGTGTATTTTTTTAAAGCAAAAAATCTGCTGTGAATGTTACAAGACACAATTTGTCTTCTAACAGATACAAAATTCAGCTGAGAGACTAAAGACTTTTGTACGAGATCTAAGCCTGCAAACTATACTGTTTTTTTATACTAATCACTAGAAGACTTAAAAATCCCCCCTCACATACCTGTATACTTTCTTCTGTAGCAAGAACTTCTGCAACTGGTACTGACTGAATAAACTGCATGAAGCCTGTGACAGAAAACAACCAAAAATAAAGTCTCCAATGCATACAGCTTTCAAGGCACTCTGTAACACGTTTATTAAAGGACAATGCTAATACACACTTTCAATCAATTGCTTCTCAGCAAAGAAACACCAAACATGTTTTGCCCCAATTTTCTGCCTTCAGTAGTTTTAAACCAACTTGTCATTAACACCAAACTAGCTTGCAAAAGGTCTGTTGTTCCAAGTCTTCATGAGAAGAGAAAGAAAATCAGTGGCTTTCTAAATAGTTGTCCAGAATGTACCTAAAAGCAAAGACAAGTCTGATTTTGTTTTGTCTTGTTCTTTTCCCCCCACTTCATACAAAGATCTATAAATAGGAGTGTTGTAAGCTATTTGTCCAAGATTACACCACAAGCTAGCAGCAAAGATAAGACTACTGATTTTCACATAGTCCAAAATGTAGACCAGGATTCTTTTAATTAAGATAGTTGAGTCACCTGTGCAATACTGTAGTCACTCAGGTCACTCCATGACTTGTATTACAACATTTACTTACACATTTGAGCTCCTTTTGAGAACGCTATATGTAAGCAAAAAACCTCTGATGAAAACAGACTGTGTCACAACACAGTCTATGAAGAGAGGGGGAAGATTCCTCCCATTGCTGTAGTTTTAGGAAACAGAAGTATTCATACCATGTTTTGTACTAGTTGCCAGCACTTTATAGGGCGTCAGCTTCAAATCCAGATTCTCTTTTCTTAACAGCTGGGGGGAAAACAACAACACAAAAAGTAAAAATGAATGCAACAAAAAGGCAGCTTCTATTCCAAAAAGCAATTTGTGTTGGATGTTGATCTCCACTGTTCTTCACTGAAATTAGTAATGAGTGAAAGCCTGTTTGTCAATTTATTTACATCTATGCAGGATCATTGCATGTCTATAAAGAAAAGAAGAAAAGCCAATTAAGATCTGAGAATTCTTAAATGTATTAGAAACATAGGATGCAGTAACAGTTTTTAACAGTCTTGCTCTAGACAAGGAAAAAAAATCAAGAACACAGAGGGACAAGGATGTGAATTAACAATTCTCACCTTATCCATGAGTGAAATAATCTGAAGAATAAGTTGATCTTGACGCAAATCATCACCATGCTTAAAAATTACAGGATATTTGCCTCCATCTTCTGTCTTGAAGAATAACTGAGCGGGCATTAAGGCACTCTGGAAAAGGAAACTTACTCTACTAAACTGGTTCACAGTAACATTCCTATTAAGATGTTTCTACAGCGGAGTTCTAAAATACAAATCTTTGTTTACTGCACTGTAGATCAGAAGTGAATTAAGCAAGTATCAGGTCACAGGATACTTGTATCAAATCCAGTTACAAAAAGATTTAGACTAGTCCCATCTGAATACCACCAGTGTCAGTGATCACCAGAACTCTTTCCACATTCTTCAAGTTTGGTAGCAAAGAAGCAATTCTGAAGCTTATAAAAGAAGCTACTCAGTGTCTAGGACTGAACAGTTGGAACATACCACTTCCAGCTACCTAAATGTGATGTAGGCATACTTTTTTAAAAAATACCTTAGAGTCTTCCCTCTTTTTTCTTTTTTAGCAAGGAATGTGAAGAATACTTCCCCCACTCCCCACGCTCCCCCCATCCTCAGCAGCAGAAGAGGAAAGGATATAAATATTCAAGTTTTGTGTGTACGCATGTAATTCCAATCAACATAGAAGCACTGTGCAAAAGGTCACAACAAAACAAATTTAAACTGACCAGATCAAAAAGAGACACAATTATAAAATAAACATCAAAGAAATGCTAGGGGCAAGACATCTTAAACAACTAATTGCTTCCTTAATCTATTTAGTAAAAGCAAAAATGCCTTTTTACATTGTTTGTTAAGAAAGCCAATTTAATTGCCTGCAATTTCTCTGCATAAAATGGGTTGAAGGAAATCAATTACCTGAATGAATGATTTCATCTACTGCAACTGACCAAGTCACTTCCCTCAAAACCAAATTAACAACAACAACAAAAAAAAGCAATGATACAGAGTTTGGTATTTGAGCAGTTACATTAGATTTTCACATGCAGTGAATGTTTCAAGTCAAGGTATTATTCTTGGTAGGTAATATTTAGGTTTTGTTCCAGCAGTCTTTTTGTCAACATTCTTCCCCCAACCCTTAAATTACATTCCTGCTAAAAGCTGACTGACATTTGCAAAACCTTGTTTTCATGATAAGATCTTTCCAACGTTGCCTCCAACCTGAGGTGCAAGACCATGCAACTGAAAAAGTGTACTCTTCTAAGAGACTAACTGGTATATAAAGAAGCAAGCCAAAGCTGAAAAACCAAGAGATGTTATGATAGAATCTCTGATTTTAAGTAAATACAAATTATATCACAGTCAACAAGTAGCCTGTCACAGTTCGACCATACTGGGCATAATAAATTTATGACCTAGTAGAGGTGACGGATTAACACTGGTCATCACAGCAGCTTGCACATTTTTTAACTGGCAGAGGATGCCTACTAGATACAGGCCTGACTTGTAAAGCACACTTTGGCCATCTTAAAATTACATCACAGTCACCTATGAGTTGAAAGTAAATTTATGAAGAGGTCCTACATCACTAGATACTGGCAATAACTTACATTCCAGGCAATAACTTACAGTCCAAGTAGAAAAGGAAGCAAAATAACCCCAGCCTTTTCAACAGTATGTTGACTGTTTATTAGCCTCAACTATGTCAGCCTCTTTAAATCTTTCAGTTGATTACTTTAAGCTTAGCACTCATAAAATGTGTATTTCAGCTGTTCAGAAGACGTCATTTACCTTGAAGAGTGTGGCTTTTTCAGGGATTATCCCTTTAATTTTCACCTGTGGTTCCAGAGGAAGTGGAATAAGTTCCATATCTGCTAAATTCATCTTTTCATTATCTGCTAACAATGCCTGAAGCCTCTCATTCTGAAAGAATAAAAATTTATTTAAAACACCAAACAAACCACCTACTAGGCATATAGCAACAGTTGAAAAGTCTCTTAACAAAGGACGTATTAATAATAAGTATCCAATTTATTCAATTCTTTACTCTTCCAAAGAATCAAGGTTTTGCTCTTAGAATCCAGTGAAATCAAAATTTCTCTTTATGCAGTAACCTGAATAAGGAAGCACATATTCCACCTAGTATGAGTATATTCAAGCAATTTTGTAAGTGCCAGGTGTAAGTCTTATAAAAATTTATTTCTAAATTGCCTGCACAAGTAGCAGAATTACGTTTTCCATACTAGTATCAAATGTTAGCTCTGTTTCAGAAACTTGATTCAAGTCTTTTATCTCTGATCCTTTATAATCCCTGAACTGAAGGAAATCCCCTACCACCAATGAACCAAATTGCCAACAGCTTGCACAGGTCTGATTTCAGGGCTTCCTCTACATTCCTACATCTGTAGTTACCAGAAACACAATACCAGTCAATTTTCTAGTACTTTACACTTGATATCCTACATAATAAATGTTGAACACATAAAAGTCTCTCGTCTTTTCTCCTACTGAATGTAAGAGGCATAAACTCACAGCAAGGTAGCCCACTACTGCTAGTAATAGTTCTAGCAGTCAATTGCTGATAGCTAGATTTTAATCCCAAAATGAAAGCCATGCATTCCTTAGTTTTACAGAAATATCATGGCAGGTATAAAAATATGTATGTCACAACGCTAACAATGTGTTGTGCAAGCAGGAAATATACTCTTCTGAATTGAAAAACCCTCCTCCTCTTTTAGTGATTGTACCTTTTTACTGATATATAGAACATTCACAAAATTTCATAAAAATTATGCAACACTGAAGCTTCATTTTCCTGCGCAAATACACACACGCACCCCCCGATTTAAAGAAAGAAGGTGACAAAAGTCATTACATTGAAAAATCCATGTTTGAAAATACTGATGTGTGTCAGAGGAAAATACATGAACAGAAATCCCCTTTGGCGTTCTTGCTTTCTCCGCATACCCATCTGTCAAGTTCACCTAAAATATCCTAAGGACAAAGCTTTTTAAAATGCACCCATGATGGAAATAATTTTCCTGAACATGCAACAGAAGGCAAAGTTCTGCTAAACACATACCTTATAAAAGAACAGTTTTGTTGTGCTTGCAAAAAATAAGATGTTGCTGCTAGCCAAACTTCATTATCTACCCTGGCTTAATTCTCACACCATAATGACCTCTGCTACCTTTCTATGTCGCCCACAACTTAGTCACTGTTACATCATCAACTATTCTCATATCTTCTTTTTGTTAAAATACTGCAAGATTTTTCTCAATGGTCTCTTCTGTTTACCATCTACAACCTTTCAGAACACCTTGAAACTTTGACCCATCTAAACTTTTCCAAAGTTTGTTTAGACTTGGCTAAAATTATTACAGAACAGATAGACATCTGTTGTAAGTCTCAGTGCTAAGAACTTTTAGTGGAAAACTAACATTCCTATTGTCAAATTCTAGCCAGAGATAAGTTTCCCAATCCTTTAGTTACCTTTTTCTTACGGTTCCCACTTTCACGCTGCACTGCTTTCATTACGTGAACCAGCCGATCTACAAATGTCTGCTGGGCTGCCAACAATGAACGCATAACTCTGACAGACTTATCACCCTAAATGAATTAAAAGAAACAGAATTAGTTCTTTGTTCTGTAATTATTTTACCTAGAAATTATTCCTTTATGCTTAGACCTTTGGGCTTCTAAGAGGTAAGTGAATAATGATCAATTTCCTGTCAATTTGAAAGGTATTTTCTGTAAAATGCTATCAGAATCACTGTAGCTGGCAATCAATTATCTGACCTACCAGTACACTTCAATTTGCATCAACAATTTCAGTGAGGAACAGTCATGCATGACAAACCTATTCACACAGCCAAAATAAGTTAGTAAGGATAAGCACAAGAAATATTCTTATTAAGCATAAGAGTCATATTTGAATAACATACCTAAAATCAGAATTAATACAGTGTGAGATACACGAAAATCAGGAAAGACTGTACATCTGCTATAAGTTAGAGCTTGCAATACACGTTTTCTGGTGTTTTTTTTTTTTACTGCTGCTCTAGCACCCTCTGCTGCCGATAAACAGAACCGCACTTTTTGTGAATCCAGAAGATCGGTCTCGTCTCAATTTTTACCGTAAGGACAAGTACTTCCAATAAAGAAATAGTAAATAAAAAAGACTCCGTACACAAGGCAGATAATTTTAGTTCCAGCATGTTACAACCAGGAACAAGCAATAAAACAAGAGAAAAGTTCTCAATGCTTGTTTTCTTTTTCAGTAATTTCTCTGGTTTACTACAAACTCAAATTCAAGCAGTAGAAGCTTTCAAATTTCAATACATAGGACAGAAAAAGCTGTCATCTTCCTATGCACCTGTGCCTTTTTAAAGAATTACTATCCCAAACCACTATGTATTTCCTTGCATACAGACATTACCTTCAGCAAAGCCTGACTAAATCTTCTCATCACATTTAAGTACATTTCGTGAGTCTTTGGGTCCCTCTGCTGAGTGTCTTGGTCTTCACACTCCACTATTACATACCTGCAGAATAAAAACAACCCAAGTTATGCTGTATCCCGGTGCTACACAGTTTGAGTGAGATACATCAGCCCTGTATTAAAGGCCTGGAACTAAAAGTCCCTCTTTGAATAGATCTGTATCTCAACCAACAGGTGAACTCTCAATGCAGTCACCAATTCCCACCTGGATCAGGAGAGCCTATCAAAGTTTCTGAGGTCTTTCACTTACAGTGAAGTGGCATCCTTCAAACAGGCCAAGTCAGAAGTCCAGATCACAAGAACAAACTCCAACCCAGCAGTACACATGGGAGGAGCAGGCATTCCACTGTGCTACCACCTTCTACATAATGCAGTGGCTGCGAACTTGCTATACAAGAATACTTGTAAAAACAAGAAGAATCTCTTCCCACCTGCTTCCTGTTTTACCATTAGCGATGGTGGAAGAGACAATATTGGTCCTGAAGTAGCTCTGCAAAGTCTACATCCCAAAATAATTTTTCATTTCTAAAATTATGATTTGGGCATGATATTTAAACAGTACAATTTGGGACAGTTATACTGAAAATTTATTTTGATATGATAAGCAGTTGTTTGGAATGCTTTTGTGCTTATTTCTACTCACAGTCAAATAAAAAGCAGCTATCCACAGAGGGCTGTCTTTCTGTTGATCAATATATCTCCTATTACTACCCAGAAAAAAACAAATAAACCCACTATATAAAAAAAAAAAAAGTAAGAAATTAGCAAGTCAAGTTGATTCTCAAACACTGTATTTAGATTCAAAAGTGACTACATATTCAAACACACAGACTTGGACTTTATGCTGACAGCTAGAATTACCCCTTCTCTTCTGTAGAATCTCTTCACAACTAAATGATTATGGGACAAGACTAGAGGTCTATCATTTGCAGCTGATCAAATTTGACTAGTCTTATTTATAAATAAATTTAAGTTATAAATATATATAAATAGTCTTGTTTATAAGTAACATACTATAAATAAGGCACATGTAACATGCCATGACACTTATATCAATGATTCTATAACTAAAGATTACTTCTAGGACTTTGTTAATATATTGTTCTACACTGTTCCCTCACTAAAATGACAAAATTAGATTGCAGTTATGTGTGTATAAAAATAAGTCCATATTTACAAAATTTGCGCACCAAAACTTCAAGGAAAACAGGAAGTAATGAATGGAAACATGCCATTTTCATCTTCATTTGTTAAAAGGTTTCTCTGAGCTATCTTGCAACAAAGGAGTAAGAGTAATGCCTCATACTTGGGATACGTGTCTCATACATCCAAAGAGACAGAAAAAGCAGCAGCACTGACTTCTGTAGCCACTGTTACAGTATAAGGATAGGAGAGCTTTACAGTGACATGGGACTGAGCAGAAGGTTTGATTTTCAAGGGTTATTGGACTTTTTCCATTGATTATTTTAGGTGCATGCTGTGTCCGGATAGTTGAAACAAGCAATCGATCAGCAGTCAAGAGGATTTATGGGTACGTCAGCTCAAACAGTGGCTGCAACATTTGTATTTTGTCACTAAGAAATTGAGATGTCTGTAAAGAAAAAGAATAAATTGACTGGGGGTTTTCATTTGGTGGGGTTTTTGTTTGTTATTTTTGGTTGCTTTGTCTGTGGTGTTTTTTAAGTCATAAGACAAAAACTTCTGGATGTTTGAACTTTCTATAGACTGAATGCCTGAGATGTTGCCGAAATAGAAGTGCACAGTTTCTATCAATGTGATAGAAATAAGCTAACCTACTAACACTTGTCTTAATAGAGAATATTTGATTAGGTCAAGAATTTGGCTTCTACCCATATCGATTCAGCCCACAATTACTTTATTAATTTAAATTTAATAGTACTTTTTCCTGAAGCCAAACATTATCGTTGACTACTGTGACGGAAGTTATGTACACTCATGAGCTGTAGTTCTCATGCACTTTAAACATCTTAAATTCAAGCTACTGAAAAAGCAATGAAATAAACTTTGAGACATTTACAAATAGAATCATTCTCAGGATAGGTTTAAGATTCTTTTAAGAATTTTATAGGAACAGTTTGGCAGATTTACATCACATAGAACGTTCCATTCCAAATTCATGACTTATCAGTGGTTAATATTCATAGCATATTAACATAGGATCATGTTTACTAGTTATTTTAAATGAGATGCATCTACAAAGGATGCAAATAAGAACTGACTTAAGTTTAGCCACATAAAAGGCACCTAATCTCTCCATTTTAGAATATGTGTATACGTAAGTAAACAGCTGTATGTGTTGTGTATATGCATATATATGTACATTAATATATACACATAAACACACTTTCACAAAGTACAGCTCTATTCATCTCAGCTTTCTTCAAATGAAATAATTCCTATATGCAACTGCTTACTCAGAAGGCATGCAGATGACTAATTTAGACATCTAATTTAATTTTTAAACCACTTAACTAAGTAATCTTACCTCTCCACTATCTAGATAAATTAAGAGTTCACACACAACTGAAGTTCCCCCTAATAAAGCACACATCTGCAATGATGTGTGTTTGTGATCATAAGATAACCAGAAACGGAATCAGGAAAAATAATTAGGTTAGCACAAAAAAATTAGTGCTTTATGAACTTTCATAAAGTACACTATTGATTAATAAAGTGCTTAAATATTCTAGCCAACACTGTCAAAAATTATAAACACAAACCAAACAGAAAAGCAGAGCAGAAGATGAACTTTATCTCCTCCCCACCACCA
This sequence comes from Falco punctatus, assembly GCF_963210335.1. Lineage (NCBI taxonomy): Eukaryota > Metazoa > Chordata > Aves > Falconiformes > Falconidae > Falco > Falco punctatus. The sequence goes on from NC_137586.1 coordinate 6,585,646, forward strand.
TAAACAATTTGAATGGCAACCTATAAATTATAATTGGCCTTTTTTTTTTTTTTTTTTGTAACACTGTACTGAATGCCCTACAAATCTACTTCCTTTCTCTAATGGTAAAACACTAAAAACCAGCACCCTCCTTTTACTAATTATTCTGTTCAAGCACATACTGTTTTAAATCTACTACTCCATTCTGTAAGAAAACTAAATTCTGAAGTTCTAAAGACAGGTCATCTTTTGCTGTGCATCCTTCTGGGCATTATAGCTTTGATTTCAATTACACATTGATACAGTATGAATAAACAGTTTATAACATACCAATACAAGTAGTTTGCCAACATGGAATTTTTGCATGCTCGTGATATCAAGAAAGTGCAAAGATCTTGCTGGAAGGGATTTAAGAAGAACAAAATTAAATTATAAAGGAGTCTATAAACAGTTGAGAGACACACGAATTTAAGGAAACAGCCCACATAAATGCAAGAAATTTTGAGAGATATATTCTCCTCTAAAATGTGACTCAAATCCAACCTAATATTTAATCATAATAGTTTTCATATTTCTCCAAATCCAGCAACAACACTACATATAAAAAAAGGCATGCTATTACAGTATTACATTTACCAACATGTCAAAAGTACATGATGTTTTCCAACAACAGACCTTTAATATAGTTTATATTTACAGTATCTTACACTCTCCTCCTATGCAATTTTCTCCCGCTGCGAGTCAACCCTGAAAGGGATTTGCTACCCTGTTTTGCATCCAGAAGATCTGAACCTCTTTAAATTCTACATTAAAAAAAAAAAAAAAATCTGTAGAAGATACACACCATGTAGCTGCTTTTTCAAGGTTTAGGATTTTCCCTAACAAGAAATCTGTGTACCTTCACCAACATGCTCAAGTTGAGGCTTATTTTCTATGCAGTACTGAGACTCAAAAAGGAAGATTAATAACAGGGAATTGATCTTCAGCACAAAGAACAATTAACTGCACAACAGATTAAAATCCGATTCCCTCAAACTGTCTACACCTTCTATCTTTCCTTGCCTGCAGTCCCATTCTTATTACTACTCTTCTACTTGTGGTATAAATTGAACATAATCCTTGGCAGATGCAAACCAACATAGCATTTCACTTAGGTTCAAAGAAGATGACACCAACACCAAAGAATGGCTACAGGAAGAACAGTCTGCAGAGACTAAAACATTTGGGTAACTGTTTTCCATCAAAAAACCTGCTTTAAAATACCTCAAACACATGCAACTCTCAATATCTAATGACTATGTGGATAGCCTTTGCAGTGGTTTTCTCCTTTAAAGGAGAGTACTGTAATTTTATGAACAATTCAATGCCCAGTCACCCAGTTTTGGAGAGTCTGACCGTCTACATAAATTATCTGCAAAAATCTGTAAAAAATCTGAAAAAAATCTGTAAACAAAAATGCAGATAAGCTATTGTTATTTTCTTAATGTTTAGTTTACATTTATATTCTTCATTCAGCAAGATACAGTACAAAGATTTAAAATAGTCACAAACAAAAACTAAAACCAGTACCAGGTCACTAAAAAAAAAAATGTATGAAAAACAGAAGGTAAAGCCTTTGACTTACATCAAGGTTTTCATTGTCTGCAAGCTCCTTTGTCTTAGAAGTAAGAGGCAGTGAGGAAACAGGTGGAATAGGACTCATGATCTGGGAACTACATAAAGGAAAACATGTAACTGGCATGATTCAAAGCTCTTGCTTGAGGGGAAGGGGGCATGCATGAAAATAGCAATGCATTTCATTTCTACAACATAATAAATTCAGAAAACTAGAAGTATCTTTGAAGATAGTATCTCAATTCTGTTTCAGAACAAACTGCATGAACAGCAATTTTGACAGCTGTAGTTCCTAAAAATGGCAAAAATCTGTGCCTTGATAGCCACATAGTTTATGGGTGTGAAGGACATTCGCTTACACCAAACTCAGCATTTTGTTTCATCTTCCACAAAAAACAAGCAGACATAGATGGGAACTTAGCAAATATGCGTTTTCAGGATAAGCTTTTTTAAGTGTTATTAAGATGAATTTGCTACTACACAACACCTGCAAGCACTCATCTCTGTAATGCAATTACACATAACAGTAGACAAACCCAATGCTTGCAAGAAGAAATTATCAGACAGTAAATTTACCTGAAAGGAAGTAATCAGACAGCTCTACTAATGTCTAAGTGTTGCTGCAGCCTCAAATACACCATACATGCCAGGACACCCACTCTACAGCTTACTAGCAAGATCAATAGAAGCAATACACTTGTAATACTAAAATAAACCCTAATGATACAAGTGATTAAACACTGAAGCTTAAAACTAAAAATCCTGGAAATGTGTATTGAATATTCACAGGAGACTTCAGTTAACCAGGTTTGTTTACACTTTGCTCAATACTGTATTAATTAGATACTTCAGTCTTTCTTTTGGATTCCTGCAAGAATAAAAATTGTGCTCCGTCAGCTCTTTTACATGCACAGAACTCTCTCTACACCTTCTTTTGCAGGAGCAGGAAGAAATCTATTTCCATTTCAGACTGACTGGACTTTTAGATCCATATTATTTGATGAATTTGGAAGTGGAGCCTCATACAATTTCAGTGAAGACATCCTAACTTTTGCAAGGACAGAAAGAAGCAATGCCAGTGTTTTTCCTGTGTTCTCCAAAAGTTGTCTTCCTTTCATGCAGTAAGGTCAAGGCCACAACTTCAAGATTAAGAATGTTTGCTCTAACTATCTGTAGTCAGGAAATAGATTCCATGAAACCTCAAGGGTTAATTTTTTAATTTTATGTCACCACTTGGGATTATAAAATAGGATGCTGCATATGCAATGGTTACTAAAAAGGAGAAAGAATTTGAGAGCTTAAAATGTTACATGTTTCTGCCTTTCTACTGGAAATCTAAGCTTCTTACCTATCTATTTCAGCACCATTAGTTCCAGATGTTGTCATGCTTTCTGACATCGAACCTTGACAGTCCCTCTTGCTAGGTTCCAGTCCATTCTTTATGTCATCAAAGTTTTCATATTTGAGTGCCTGGACTAACTGTAGCAGATACATCAGCAAATCCTCAGGAAGGAAAAAAAAAGCAAACAAAATAAACAAAGCAAAAACCAACACAAAATCAGTTGAGGGGGTCAGTTAAAGCTGGCTAGGACCATATGAAAACCATGTTTTGAAAATTCTAATTGATAGAAAAACTTAGGGTTTAGTGACCTACAATACAGTGACCTAGAGACCAGGAATTGGGGTCTCTCTAGCAAGCAATATACAGTAGAAAAATTCATGTAGGATGGATTTTGACTCCCAAAAAATACTGAATTACTACACTACTACTTTTTTGTTACTCAAAGGTAGTAAGTGCTAATTAAGTAAAAATTCAAATGCGATTATGAAAGTTCTCTTTAGTTAAGCTGCCCTACTTGCTTCCAGTGTCCACAACATAAACCCTTAAGTTTGTCGCTCCAAGAAGAAAATTCAAGCATAAAATCTAGACCATGGTACCAGTAATTCATATTCTCATCTCTCTTATGAAGTTTTGGGGATTTTTTAATACCTTGTGTAGCTGGGGATCCTTGAAACCCACATCTCATCTATTTTAGATCGAAGAATAGAATTTTATTCACTTGCTGTTTGTAATGAAGTTATTCCCTCGACTATTCATTTTGTTCTGTTTAGTTCCCTTCAAATGTTTTATAAAAGGTACATTTTTAAAGTCAAAGTAGTATGACCTTGTCTATTGAGGTAGGCTTGCAAAACTTTGATATATTTTTATGCTCCCTATTTTAAACTCTATTGATTGCCAAGGATTCAAGAGTTACGGAAATGCATTCAAAGTTGGGGTTTTTTTTTACTGTCAAAAGAAAATAAATAATTAAAATTTAACAGATTAGCATCTAATAAGTGGGTTCCACTCATAAATCACAGCTCATCATATTCTCATCAGTATACAATTAGAAACACCTTATTTCCACCGATGCTTTTCTACTCACTTTCTTTAGTATGATGATATACTGCTTCAATTTACCAGGCGGATTTGCTGAAAATCTTTTAGAAGACTATTTAAGTTCAGAGCACTTTTATGGAGGTTACCATTCCAAATTTATCACTGGTTTCTGGGAAGAATATAGGGTTGGTTTACTTTGTCAAAACCAGCTATCACTGGCTGGTCACACTAAAGCAATTATCAATGAGGGCCATTTAATAACATGAAGACTTTGCTCCATAAAGAACTTCTAGTACATAGCATCATAGTGATAATTTTTTATTCCATCAGTGTTACTCACTTAAATGTCTTAAAAAATAGCAAACATTTCAAAAGTACTCAATGAGACTAAAAATTGTGACACCAGCTAACTTCACATGTACCCACAGACCAATGAATACCTCATCATCAGCCTGCTGAAGCCTGGCGACGGCATAGCACCGAACTGTTGGGTTGGTGAAGTGAGACGACAGAAGTTCTAGAGAGTCTTCCACATCCATGGGCTTCCATTTGCCCAATAGCTCCAGTGCTTGCTTTGCCTCTTGTGGTAGGTCCCAGTTGACACATTTTAAGAATTTTGTCAAGGCCTAAACAGAAAGAGATTGGACAATTCATCAGTGAAAATCCAAGCTGAAAGAATTATTTCAGACATTAAGTGTTTCACTTTACTTAGAACTAGATTCAGACTATACATACATAAACACAGACCTGGGAGGCCTTATTGATTTAAGTGGCAATACAATACTGGATTGTTTTAACATGTCCCAGAAAACCTGCAGCGAAGTTGTCTTCTAAGTAAAATGTAAAGCCAGCGGTTACTGCTCTACCACAATTACCACTACATAAAAAATGCCTGTTGCTGGGGAATTATTTACTCAATTTACTTGGGCTTTTGGTGTGGTGCTACTTATCCTGGTAATGCTATCCCTCGTCTAAAACGGGTGAAGAAGCTTCTCTCATTTTTCTTTGCTGAAGACAACATTGGCAATACTGGTATTTTAAGCTGACAGCCAGTATTTGTAGAAAGACTCCTGTAGTAACAGCCAGTTCACATGATTTAAGAGGAAAAAACAGTCACTAATTTTTAGAACAGTAACATAAGTTTAAAATAATCTTGACTAGCTTCTAAGACACTGAAGCTCTGTATCTCTGTACAGACAGGATGTTGTAGAACAAGCGCCCGATGAAGCACCTCTTGCAAAAATAAGTCCACTCAAATCATTCAACTTACCTTCTCCTGATTAGTAAGGTAATATCTGAATTTCCAGACTAGATCTTGTTCCTCGTACGTTAGCTGCTTTGTTGGTGGGTAACTCACTATGATCTATTAGATACATAGTCAGAAAGTGAGTTGAAAAGCATGAACAGGCATAATCAACATGTTAACAGACTACACTGTGACAAAGCACAACACTAACAGCACACAAAATTAGCTAGGGGGAAAAAAAATATCTTTCCAACTGTGCAAAGTTCTCATGCTATCATGGAGATGCATAACAATGGTTATGTGGTTGATTACAACATTTCTTCATTAGTAACTTTCTATAAACTGAAACGAACTGTATTTTCCTTAAATTTTCACCATATATTAAGACAACCTACCTAATAAAATTTAATTTAGCCTTCATATGACTGACTTACATTAAGCTGATCTCGCGTAGCTGCATTAGGCTTCAGATCATGGTCAGAAGGTCCACTCCTTAAACTTCGAGCAAGCTTGTGATGTTTGCTTTCTACTAAGTTCTCCTAAATGCAGAGGGCAAGTTAGCACTTAGAAATGCTCAAACTCCAAAGAAAATTACTACTGAAATGAAACCATCTAGCAAAGACTTATCAGTATCTTGAAAAATGCATGGTAATTAAAATCACGTCTAAAACTACGGTGTCTTCTGGATTGGTTTTTTTGTGGTTATTTTAGAAAAATCTTCAATAATATGAGGAGGGTTGTTCGGAATTTTGAGGTTTTGGTTTGGTTTCTTACTTCACAAAATTTACAAACCCTGCTTTGCCTTTTGGTGAATTGCTGCAAAATGTAAGCGTTTCAGTCAACACATCCATGATTTCTCAGTACTTACGTGCTAGCCACTTTATAAACATTACTTAAGATTATGTTTGCAGTATAAAGCTTTGTATGCAAGAAAAACATCTCAAAAAGTTTTCCCAGTCTTAATATTATGTTAGCAACAGTAGGAGCCACAATAGGAGCCACAGTGTCAACAAGATTTCAGCAGCCAAGGCAGTTTTCAGCAGTCAGACTTGCTCTTGCAGTGTTAGATTACACAGTGCTCAAACAGTGTCGCCAGTAGAAGCCCACTTACATTAAGGTTCCCAAAGCTGCCAATACCAGTCCCACTGAATTGGCATCCACAATAATGGAAATCTTTTCTAGAACTGTACTTAGGCACTGTCTACATGGAAAACAACATACAAGAGAGTGTAGGGAGAAAATATTTTAACAAAGTGACCAAGAGTTACTGCACCATCCTCTAAATCTCTCTTTTTCAACTCCCTCTTACCTTTATTCCCACCCTCTGACCTCTTTTGCCAACAGTTCCCCCTCCTGGCTTCCCTACATCTCAGAAGCAAGCACATTAGATATGGAAAGGAAGAGATGAATGTAAACATGAAATCAATTCTTCTATTTTAATCTAGCAACTTCAGAAAAACAACTTTAAAATTCAAACCCACTGACATTTCTCAAGTGGTCAAATACATCTTTCCACTGGAATTTTAAAATACTGAAGACAGCAATATAGGCAAGCTTTCATCTGCATTTAGGGAAACTTCAACAAAAAACACTATAATACAAATTGCATTACATGGAGCATGCTTACCATAGACATCTGGGGATCTGGAATCTTAACAATTTCAGAACTTGTTAAAATTGGAGAGGACTCATCACCGTCCTGAATGACAAAAAGTTAAAAGTCTATTAAACATCTAAAGTTTTAGGAAAAAAAATAACATGTCATATTAACGCATTGTGAATTATGCAACTACACCTTGCTCACTTTTTAAGTTATAAACGGGAAAACAGAAAATAAGAAATGGGTTCTTTGTCTTGTTAGTTTTTGCCAGATGACAAACAAGGTGGGAAGACAAATGAAAGTTCATCTGAGGAGATGCAGCTTGGCAACTCACTACCATGCTGGCACACAGGTGTGTGGAGAAATTTGCCTTAATTATTACATGCATCCTCTGGCAGCACAAAGAGAAACCAAATTAGTGCCCGTATTTCCACTGGAAATAAACCACTTCCTAGAAATAACAGCCATGATGCAGAAAATATCTCCTAATAGTTTAAGAGAGATTAATTTATGAAGATATACATGTGTCTGTATACAGGTTCCACATGGAATGTGACAGTCTCTTCTAAAAGTTTGTGCTGTCATGCTCCAGAGCAGTATGACAGGAGCCTGCTAATTTTCCTTAGGGGAGTCTAACCCGCTGCTGCATACATAAGGGAAAGGAGAAGCTAAAAGCCTGTTTGAACCAGGCACAAAGAAAAAAATACAAAGCCTGTCACAACAGGCCAAGAACAGCAACACTGTTTCCATCTTCCAGTCATACCCAGCAGTTCAGGTTTTGTCTGGTTGGGTTTTTTACCTTAGAAGTGTAATTAAACATTAATTGACATTATATACAGAAGAACATTTCATTTAAAAGACAGTATAAAACAGTAAAACAGAAAAACCACGACAACAGCAGCATAATATGTGCTATGCCATATTTATACTTAGTTCGTTCTCATTTATTCTGGAGTAAATTACAGCTCAGAAAAAAAGCCTTTTTGACGTATCAACAGATTCCTCAATAACATAAGTTTTGAAATAACTTGTTGGGGTTTTGCTTCTGCCCTCACCCTCTTTTTTTTTCCCCTCCTATTTTTCCAACCAAATATGCCTATTGGGATGGTTTTGCTTTGAAAGTTATCTCCAAAAATCATAAAAGACTGAGGGGCTTGTATCAAAAGGAGTAACAAAATTATTCATCACCAACAAGACACAGGAGTGAACATTGCCATTACCCTTGCAGAAGAAACTTTTTTTTTTTCCTAGCTACATAAATTTAGTGTTGCTGACTACAGTAAAAGGTTTCTTCTTATTAAAATCCACATTCAGGAAGACACTTCCACTGCATTTCTTGGTGTCCTATGCCTTTCTGAAGTAACAATTATACAGTCAAAATAATGACAATAACTACACACACATCACTCCAAGTTAAAGGAAATCTACCTACAATCTGGCTGTGGCTGATGATCCCAGAACGTGAGGAGGATTGCTTTTCCCATTAGTCTTTAAGTATGCATGCAAACACCGATAAGGAGAAAGAGGACATTTGCTTACAGTTTCCCTGTTTTAAAAGCATACTGCCTCAATACTGAACTTAGCTTTAATCCAATAGTACTCCCAAAGTATTTCAATTATAATAAAATACTAATGTATCACTGTAAAAGTAGCCTGAACTAAGTTGAAGCCATAGTTACAGATCAGCATTCATTGTACTAAAACCTTTGCCACCTCAGACAGAACCTTCAGATCACATTATACTAGTTTTACAAAGTTAAACTGCATTAAAAAAATAAATATGTGTGTGTAATCCTTCTGAAAATAAAACACATCTGATGACAAGAGATGCCAGACCAATTTCTATCTACTAATTGGTTATCGTCCTAATGAAAAACATAATAACGCTGCAATTTGATTTAACCTCTATAAAACAACAAATTACCAATACCCCAGTGACAAACAAGTTTCCACTGTTTAGACCCTTCGCATAACAACACTGTAGGAAAAAACTTGACACAGGAGTAGATTCATTAGCAACCAATAAATGTTCCAATGTCTACCAAACTGTTTCTAACATCTATATCCCTATATACAATTTCTCAGTGAAAAGATTCAGATAAAATAGCTGTAAAAGAGGAGTCTGATAAATCTTTTAGGCTGCTAAACATGGGACACCTACCCCACGATCAAAAGCCTATGACATCTATTACCAACTCAGAACTTACAAGGATCAGAATGACAAAAGTACAGCTGCCAAAAATTTGCTTACTTACAAAACTAAAAAAATGCAGTCTTCCAGTGCCTCATGTCAAAATGTTTATAATACCCTCTAAACCAAAGACTGGGGAATTTTTACAAAACTAGTGACAGAAGAATGACTTCTGAACTCATCGCTGCCATCTTCTTTTTAACCTTTCAAATGAAATATTATAATGACTGTTCTTTAAACTCCTCAAACATAGATTATGCTGACAAGCCAAGCTCAAAAGCTCTAGTTACTCAGCTTAAGAACAAGGAAAACTTCCCTCCATTTTATTACATTCTAGAACAAAGCTGCAAGCTTGAAGCAAAACTTGCTATGAAACCAAATTTTGCCAAGCATTGGTGGGACAAGTTACAGTATCAAGGATTAACAACATTTTCAGAACAGTTTAATGAAATCCTCAAGAAAGGACAATGCCATTAGTTTACCTGTGAAAGATGTCAATTGTTTAACTTGCCCTCAGATTAGATTAACACGCAGCTCTAATTCTCCTCATACCTGGAAAGCATCACATGGATCACTGTAACCATGGCCACACACACTTACTACACCACAACTGAGGGTCAATACTAAATTAGCATTAGAATTTGGTCAGGTGGGTGCTTTTGAAGTGTCCTGATCATCTTCATCCAGTGAGCTTTAGTTCACATCTGGGAACTTTTAGCAATACCTAGTAACTTCCCACTGTCAACAGTCATTCAAGCTCATGGGACTTGATTAAATCTAGTCCCAAGCATAAAATACAGTGCAGACACTGGGCCTTCAGCAACCCCTTCACTCTGTAAATCTGCTCCTCTTGGCTGCGCAACTTGCTAGCAGAGCCAGAACCTGAGATAACCAGCTATTTTGCCACTGGGAAACAAAAGCAGCATCAATACTACAAAGTATTAACTTGCTTAATACTACTACCTTACAGAGCTTTAGAGGTATTTTACTACATTAAGGTTAGTATGTATGTAGAGTCCGTTTTAAAAAGTCTATAAAATTTGAAGACTATTCTGAATCAGCAAGGTTGTTCTGACTCTCCTGAAAATCTGTTTCACAACATCAATAAAGAAGGAGGTTCTATTTATCTTATTCTTTACTCAAAACATCATTTCAAGTAATGCCAATGGGATCCAACTTCTCCCACACAAGAAAACCCCACCAAAACCAGACCTCCAATGCTACAGACACTATTTTTTCTTTCTTTTAAGCCATGAAAAAGGCTCTGACAATCAGACTTTCTTAAAAAAAATAAATAAACTAGATGGAGCAGTGCAATCAGTTTATTCATTTTAACAACGGTTCCACTTGAAATCTGCACAAGAAAACATTAATGATAAATGCTGGTGTTATTTTCACTTGGAAAATCACACTGAATTTTTGCCTAAATGTAGAACCAGAAGCAATGCTCTCGTTAATAGCAGACCGCTATCCTTCACATCTTGAATGCTGTATTAAAATTAAGTTCACAGAGAACACGGAAAAAGCCACTGCCACTTCATTGTAATTGAACGCTGAGTGAAAGAATCTCAAATTCTATCTGCCACTGTTTAACAGGCTAGTTCTTCGTAAACACTTGAAAACAAATTTATCAAGAAAACTGTGACAAGTAATCTCCACTTCGACTATCGGTCACAGGCAGGTGACAACAGAACCTGCTTTCATTAGACTCAATGTACTGGATTGGTGATGCCAGATATGTATACTGTACGCTGTAATTGGAAGCATGACAAAACTGAGAAGATAGGCATTAATTTAAGTAGTTTCCTACTGCTGCCAGACAAGGGTCAAGAACTTCTTGAAAAGCTACTTTGTAACAACAAATCCCTCAAACAGCAGTTAAGTATAGCTTTAATATGTACTATTACACATTCAATTACTTCATTTCCACAAGAGCAACCAATTCACAGTTATTTTGTTCCATGCACTTTTAACATGCTTCAGAAACATCTGTTAAAAGAGAGATGCATGCTTGAAGTCTGGACCTTCTTTCCCACACCTTGCCCATCTGAAAAAACATAATGATGACAAAAAAGTATTATGTGTGAATCAGGAATAATTCATCTATAATGGGAGGTTTCTGGAGGTAAGCTAAGGGAAAGAAATCATTTTTAGGAATGTCACATTCAGCTATAAAAATTAAAACAATCATCAGGACACAAAGCCACACAGTAGTCATGTTCATCAGTTTGAACCTGTGAAAACTACAGGTCATTCTAATGTAAAAATGGTTAGTAAAATGTTTCAGTATTTTGATCATATTCCATTATGCTCCCCAGAAAAATATTTCCTTTATTTCCACTAAAGTAAGTAACTTTATTTTGTTTCACGGAGGAATCTGACACATTATAGGTTTCATTCGGTTTTGTAACACAAGGGAGTTTTGTAATCAGAAGGTCCTCTGCAATAGGTGGTTCTAAGAATAAGTGTATACAAGTGCTATGAAACTAGCCCTTCTAAAGGCAAAAAGACTTGGAAGGGTGGGGAGAGTCCCGTTGTCAACTCCAGTCAGCTAAAAGAAATGCTAAAAAACTAACCTACACATCTGCCTAAGGCACAGTTTCGTCAAAATTACCAAAATCCACCACAAACCTAAAAAATAGGAAAAAACCTCCACAAAAGACAAACCACCAACCTCCCCCACAACACCCTCGCCCCCCCAAAAAAGAAAAAGCAAACAAAAACCACAAAAACAAATAAGAAAGTAAAAAAAATCGACAACAAAACTTCATCCCCCTAAACACACCCCACATTTGCCTCAGGCTGTGGGAGGAGACACTAAGTCCCAAGTAGATCTGCTGCTTCCTCCAGAAGCATTACAAAGGCAGCTACCACTACATGAGATACCTGGACAGCGCATGGACATCCCCATGTACTATTTATATACCTTGTCTGCAAGACACAGCTCTTACAAGGGCTTAAAAAAATTCTCAAACAGCCACTCATTTTTGTTATGACCACAGCAATTTGAAAAACAACCGTAACTTCTCATGCAGTGGCATCTCTGTTAAATTCTAAGACTACTGTTTGTAATAGTTCCAGATACTCAGTAACACCTTAATTCAAAAGGGCTAGAATAATAGCATTTAAGCAGTTTTTCTAAAGATTCATAAGCTTTAACTTGCAATAGGATCATACAGTTGAGGTAGATTCTGATCTGTGTCTCCTCAGAGTACTTTTGGTGGAATCCTGCTTTTTGCAATTTATTACTGTATTTTTCACTACCTTCTTCAAGAATCTTAGATTAGATCCCAGATCTTCTGTCCAGATCAACTGGTAATGTTGTCACATACACAGAAATGTTTGTAATCCATTTTATTAACAATCTGCATTCTGAATCACAGATTTTTTTTAATTCTCAGAATAGATGCTGCTTACAGTTAGCGCCTCTGATCTCAACAGGGCTCCAGTCTCTCTACCTTCTTTCTCTTTCCCATAAATCTGCATTATTCAGTAACTTTCTGACTTCCTATGAATCTAAACAGGTTGAAAATTTTAAAAGGCAATCAGTAACAATGCTTTTTAAAAAAAAAAAACCACAACAGATTATACATATACTGCTTTTCCTATTTTAATGGGTCTTTCCACACTACACACTTTCTATATTATCTTATTATCTAAGTACTGATAATGCCTGGCAATGCCACACTGATGTCTTAAGCTCCCTATTAATCCTTCGTTTCATTAAATTTGAACTCATAAAAAACCACTAAAGGCACTGATTTGGAGACCTGTTTTGTAAACAGGAAGAAAAGATGCAAGACATTTAATCCAGAGGTCTTACTTAATTGACTTCCAAAGCATTTGCAGCATGAAAAACTAAACTTTTGTATTTGTTCATTTTAGAGAAAATGTTTACCAGCAGAGCTCCTGGGCAAAGTTTTAATAACTTACCTTTTCTGAAGTTACCAATAAATAATGGTACATTTCTTCCTGATACAAGACGTAATTTTACATACAGCTACTCTGAAAGTACTGCTGGATGACTGAAGAAACCATAAATCAAAAAGTTTTTAATCACTCACACTTACTAAATTCTGTAATCTTGAACTGTATTACATGAATGATTGACTTCTGCAATCCTGTTGCATCTACAGTATTTGATTTTTATGTACATAAACAGTTGCCACTGACAGCTGTCTACCGCTATCCTGCGGCAGAATATTTCACCTCAGCAGAAAAACCCATCCATTTTAGGTGCATAAGCTGATTTTTAAAGAAGACCATAAAGCCTGCTAGGCACATACCTTTTCGTAGTAAACTATTCCATATTCTTTATCATCACACTTGACGCAACGGAATTCAATCATCAGGTACATAAAATTAGAACTTCGTTTTTCCCTCTGAGGAGAGATCCACCACAGATGTGTATCATATATTAAAGTGCATCAATTTTCAGCATTCTCAATACAACAATTACCCTACTTCCTTTATGCTGTAACTGATTAATTATCAGTTGTTGTATCAATTATTCAGTTAATCATTTCATAGTACTACTCGAGACCATATAACCTTCTTCCTGACATTCTTACTTCCTCACATTCCCACTGAATGATAAACATCCACACGTAACAGATAAAATTATTTTTATCAATGGCTTGTGATGGTGGGCTAAAGGTCTGAATAAAGGCAATGAAGAATAACCAGATGACAGCTGGGATTTTTGTTTTTAATCATTACACACAATTATGCATGTCACTGAAAAAACAGAAGACAAAAAAAAAGAACAACTTTTTTTGATAAAACCATGAAAGAGACAAATTACACTTGGACTAAACGATTAAATTTGCAGCTCATTCACTTTCAGATGAAGATTTGCTTATGTATGCGTTTTTTAAATGCTTTACCTTGAAAAAAGTGCTTAGAATTTTAAAGTCTAGGTGGGAAACAAGAAGTTATACATAACCTCCACCAGGAACACACATTTAATAAAAAAAATAAGCATCCCCATTAATAATGAGCAACTCAAGTTTGTTTCATGTGTTAATAATGGATTGACTTCCCAGCACAGGCAGAGTTGCTCTGCATTTAAGGCACAGCTCTGGCAAACAGTAATTTTTAGATTTGCACATTTTTACAAAAACTAAGAGAAGGAGACAAAAAAACCTGGATAGGCTGAACTCTAAAAAAATACTCATAATTCATTTAAGTTCAAAAATAATCAGATTCCCAGAGGTGTAGTTGTAAGTAAGACAACAATATTCTCAGCACACAAAGCAGAAAACTACATAAGAGCTGTAGTGCAAGATACAGTAAGTTAACAGTTGGGGGTGATTTTTCTCAATGAGGGTTAACATTCTCATTCAGGTATTTAACTACCGGATTTTATTTTTTTTAACTATTCATTCAAATCTTGTAAGTGTTTCTCCTCAGCACCCAAAAATCAAAACCAATAAAGCTGAACAGGTCTAAAACCAAGGAACAGACTATATGTCCAAGAAGCTTCACATCAGAATCTAAATCCTAGAGTTAAGCTCATCATACCTAACAGCACTTGTTCCAAGCTATTCCAAGTTGTTAAATTCCGTTTTCTGTGTTCAAGTTCACTTGAAGTTGAAAACATGTAAGATAGCTGTCTGTTCTAGTGGATAAACCACTGGATATGAGCATGCAATGTGTGCTCGAAGCCCAGAAAGCCAACCATATCCTGGGATGCATCAAAAGAAGCGTGACCAGCAGGGCGAGGGAGGGGATTCTCCTCCTCTGCTCTCATGAGACCCCACCTGCAGTACTGCATTCAGCTCTGAGGCCCCCAATGTAAGAAGGACATGGATCTGTTGAAGCAAGTTCAGAGGAGGCCAGGAAAATGATCAGAGGCTGGAGCACCTCTCCTATGAAGTCAGGCTGAGAGAGCTGGGGTTGTTGAGCCTGGAGAAGAGAAGGCTCCAGAGAGACCATGTAGCACCTTCCAGTGCCTTAAAAGGGGGCTTATCGTAAAGATGGGAACAGACTTCTTAGTAGGGCCTGTAGCAATAGGGCAAGGGGGAATGGTTTTAAACTGAAAGATGGTAGATTTAGACTAGATATAACAGTTGTACTCATTTACTCTCATTGAGTGCTGAAAATCTGAAACGGGTTGCCCAGAGAGGTGGTAGAAGACGCACCCTTGGAAATATTCAAGGTCAGGCTGGATGGGGCTCCAAGCAACCCGATCTAGTTGAAGATGGCCATGCTCACTGCAGGGGGATTGGACTAAGTGAGCTTTAAAGATCCCTTCTAACCCAAACCATACTACAATTCTCATTATTGCCAAAGTAAATTCAACTTTGGAAGTTTAAAGAATTATTTTTCCTTTTCCTTTTATCATGTACACTGGTGGTACAAGAAAAATTGGAGAAATACTTAAGAGTTAGTCTCCTAAGAAAGCAAAGGTTCCATATTAGCAAGATTCAGGAAAAAAAAAAAAAGAATAAAAAGTCTGATGTATGATGACTTACCTCATTGATCATTTCTATTTCTCTAAAGGTCAGTCTGTCCAGCCAGTCCACTTTCACCATGTGACCTTGTCGATGAGACTTTGTGAGCTGCATGAAAAAACATGACAACATTCACAGTGCTCAGAACAAGAAAAAGATTATAAAAATTTAACACAGACACTAACATGAAAGGGGGGGGGGGGGGAAGGGGGGGGCAGAGAATAAAAGAACTGGAAAAAATACTTGTACAGTACACGCACAGTAGATCCTTGTAAACAGATAAGCCATGCCATAAAAATATAATCCTACTACTTAAAATACCAGTAACAGCAAAGACCAAAACCACATCCAAAGCACATCACCTTTGCCTTTTCAAGACATTAAAAACAGGAACCTATTTTTTTTAAGCAAAGTCACACAGTGAAGATATTTCCTTTTTTGCGTTACTAAGTTTCATAAAAATTTACCAAGTCAAACAAAAAGATATTTCAAAAACTATCCAAATTGAGTAATTCTGCCCTTGTTCACCTTACCTAAACAAGTTTTCAGACTGGACTTAAACATTGCAAAATGTCAGCTGCATACTTACAACAAGTCACAGAGAGCTTGTTCTCCCTCTCCTCTTAGTCATCTGAAAAGTAGCTCAAGTTTTACTCCTACCTCCACATATTGGTCTAGTAACAGCAAGGAAAGAGTTGTTTAAAGGACTGCCTATCAGTAGAAGAGAGGAAAAGAAGATACGAGCTATACTACTTGTAGTTTCAGATGCACTGACACACAACAGTTTATGAAAAATTCAGCAGAAGACCACACAAATAGGAGTTGGAATAATCTTATTCAGCTCCTAAGAAATCACAAGTGCTCCACACAAAAAGATATCAGTAAGTCCTGCAATACACAAGAGACGCAAAGGGACTAGAAAACATTCTTTCATATTTCAAAGAAATCAGTTACCTGTCTAGAAAATAGGTAGTGAAGACATCCTCAAAATTATTCCTATTAAGAAAAGGGTTACAACTAATACTTCATCAGCTTTGTTCTGTGGGCAACCTGCCCACCCATAAGCATTTAAATCTGAACATGCCATACAGTCACAACAACTGCCATTTCTTGCCCAGTTGACAGCTAGAGGACAGGCAATATACAAAGAGACCTAGGAAAGTGTATGAATGGAAGGTATTGTATGCAGGAGAACACAACAGCCTACTCCTCCCATATAGAACTGGAAAAGAGGTTTATACAAAAAAAAAAAAAAAGAAAAAAAAACCCCACAGAAGACTTAAGGGAGTTGTCTAGGTAGCACAGTTTGTCAGATCACTGTGAAGCAAAAAAGGTCAAGAGTTCGCACCATCACCAGTAGTACTGTTTCATTATCCTCAGTCAAATTCCTAGTAAATGGATATCTTAGCAGTACAAGGCTAAATACAAACCCCATCACGATGTACTCTGAGAAAAGCGTGAACTTCATGTCCAGGTACAGATCCTGACTCATATGGAGAACACACACATGACAAACTCACACGAAGTTGAGCTTCAGAAATTATGCAGAATCAAATAGCTTTTTACATCTTAGAAGCAATACTGACAAAACAAGCAAATAATTGTCTAGTCTCCAAAAGACTGTAAACAGCCATTAAAATCATTAGTGAAATGAAATTTCAGTGTTCTGCAGTCTCCCCCTATCAGTGTTCTTGTATCAGTGGAATTATCTATCAAAGATCAGCTGGTAAACGTTTATCCTTGTATTTTAAAACTGATCAACTGCCCCTTCATATCCAACAACAGATCATCTTGCTTGCTCACTTTCCACAAAAGTTGCTGTTTAAGACAAGTTCATTGCTCTGTGGTTTGGGTGGGTGTTTTTTTCCTCCTTATTCACCTCCCTAGAGGTTAGTTTGGTGTTATGGTCTAACAAGACTTTGGATACTGGTTCTTGCCTCTAAGTAGGAAAAAAAAAAAAAATCCTATTTAGTTTTCTTGGAAACAGTTTGTTAGAAAGAGCGAGAATACACTACAGCCCACGCCATGGCCTCTGCACCCTTCTCAAAACCTGAATTAAAATTTAAGGCAGATTACTTATGAAAGCAAGCATGACATTTAGCTCTGAATGCCAATACTTGCTCACTTCACAAATACATACCCTAAATCAGCTTTTCTGACTGTTGGTTCTGATATGGAGAAATAGTGTGAAATGAGGACAATGGACGTCGATTGTGATTGTATATGTCTGCTCAAGGAATGTGGGTATGGTGACTGGTCATGAGTGTGGTGTCTGGTCACATAGGCACACAGCTTTGAGGAGACACCTGCCCTTCTTCCTCTAACAGAGGGGCTATTTATAAAAAGGATGAAAAAAGGATGAGAGACATTCCAATGTTACCTAGAGGGAGGGAGTGCTAAGTCTTCTTCCTGAAGAAGATCGGATGGTCACAAGGACATGAATCACCTACAAACCTGCAAGACCACCACATTCCAGGCAAAGGACTGATAAGCTAATTAACATACGAAGCGAGAGTAAGCGAGTTTAGGTAACGAATATGTATAGGCGTTAATTGAATATTCATTTGTTTTATTGTATAAATGTGAGATGGATTGTCACTTCCGGTATGCACGTTAGGCGGAAGGATCCCCCGTGCATCCAGCGCTGCCAATAAAGGATACTTAGTCACTAAGAAATTTTGACTTCGTTCTTTAAATCAGTTCCTACTAAGTCTAGCAGAGATGAGGTTTAAAATTTTCCTATATAATAACTATAGTTACTGCCTCTACAAAATAAAGAACTAATCAAAAGCAGTTACAATTTAAAAAGCAGTTAAAAAGCTACTCAGCTGGGAGGAAAATCCTGCCCTTTTTCTTTTAAACTTATTTCCAGATCTGCTAAGAACATTTTAAGAAGCCATGAGTATTGGATGACCTTGTTCTGAACTTGTTCCATGAAACACAAAAAATAATCCCATAACAACTCTGAGACTGTTTGCTTAAAGCAGCTGATTCACCTCACATTACTTTAAGCTCTAGACCACAGTATAGCTTGACAGATGTAATAATATTTTGCTGCAAACCTTGGAAGATCACTGTAACTTCTAGGAATTAACTCCATTCAGTACACAATAGGGGCTTTTTTTCATTTGTGTTGTCTCCAATAAACTCTGGGACTAATAATCTTCAGATTAGCTTCAATAAACTTCAGAAACTTAACAGCAAAAAAGGAAAAGGAAAGGCAGGGAGGGCGACAAAGTATAATACTCAATTATGTTTCAGGATATGGGATGTAACCAAAGCACAGAAACTCAGTGTCTGGGTTCTTTTAACTTATCAGCAAGACTGTAACAGGAGCACAGTTACGGTTCTGTAGCCAGTTAATCACACTCTATCTCAGCAATATTAGAGACAGGATGTGCTAGGATTGTACTAAAAGGATAACACAAGACTCAGCCTTTGCCTTATATGTGACTATGACGTGCGGAACTAGACTCTGTAACTCGAAAGTTATAAAGTAGGTATGTTTATTGCGCACAGATGCACGGGGGATCGCTCCTCCACAAGCGTGCATGCCCGAATTGACTATCCATCTCACATTTATACAATAAAACAAATGAATATTCAATTAACACCTATACATATTCGTTACCTAAACCCGCTTACTCTCGCTTCGTATGTTAATTAGCTTATCAGTCCTTTGCCTGGAATGTGGTGGTCTTGCAGGTTTGTAGGTGATTCATGTTCTTGTGACCATCCAATCTTCTCCAGCAAGGAGACTTAGCACTCCCTCCCTCTAGATAGCATTGGAATCTCTCTCATCCTTTTCTCATTCTTTTTTACAATAGCCCCTTTGTTAGAGGAAGAAGGGCAGGTGTCTCCTCAAAACTGTAGGCGTCTCCTCAAAGCTGTGTGCCTATGTGACCAGACACCGCACCCATGACCAGTCACCATACCCACATACCTTGAGCAGACACATACAATCACAGTCGATGTCCATTGTCCCCATTTCACACTATTTCTCCATATCAACTATATATTTCAAAGGTAGAGAGCAACAGCATGCAGACCAGTTATAACCCAAAATGCTGTTTCAGGCAGGCAGGACATCATCACTTTCACAATGTCCTACCTAGTTCACAGAAAAGGTCTTCTCATTCTCAGCAATGAAGAAATTTCTTACCTTTACATGTCCACCATTTTAGCCACTTCTAAATTACTCCTTATGTTGTTTTTTTTAATCTAATGAAAATATTTTTTCTTACTCAAGGTAGCCCTCATCTTCACTACCTTAAACCAATACATCAAAATTCTCAAAATACCACATATTCACATGCGGCACTGATACACAGATTTAGGATAGCACTTATCAAAGGCTTGGCAAAAATAATGTTAGATACCTTGGTCTAACAAATTCTAAGTTTGTTTTCTTATTCACTACACTAGAGAACAAAGAAAAATCTCATTATGTATGTTTAAGAGGAAAATTATTAACCTCTTAGAGCTGCAAACCTCCCCGGTAGACAAGAAAATCTGTAATACAGCAGCTAGATAGGACTGCATACAAGACCCAGAAGATCTGTAAACATACACACACACACACAGACACAAAGAGCCATTCTCTTCCATTAATACATAAAGCTTAACAGAGAAGTTACTGCATGCCCTTCAGGGAAAGAAGCACTCATCTGCTACTAAATAAGAGGCATCCCTTTAGATACTATCTCACCATTGTTATTACCCATTTTCCTTCAGCCAGTAGAAGGTGTGAAGGAAATAAATTGGTCAAAAAGAACTTAAAAGAGTAATTTTTGTTTAAGTAGAATAAATTAACACACCACTCATGGGAGAAACATCTTTATGTCATTTACATTTGAATGTGCTAAGGTATTCCACAAAAGTGGAATATCCATTAATATTCCCTACGTATGCAGGAGCGGGCTGGAAATTAGGACCATGCGTGGCAATCAGTTAGCTGAGGGGAATGTGCTCGAGCTTGTATAGACACAACAATTAACATGATGAGTCATGCTGAGAGAGCATAGTGGAGTGGGGGACGGATGGCGCCAAGGAGAGGTGACACCTTGCTGTTAATTGATGGTAGTTTACCACCGATCGGGGATCGCCTAGTATGCAATGCTTAGCTTCAAGAACCAATCTGTTTAAAACGCGCAGCTACTGAAAGTATATATAAACTCGTGTTTCTGTACAGTAAATCGACATTTGTTTGCATCAAGCTGCGTCCCGTCTCTCCATCGCAGCATAAGTACAGGAAAAAGACACATTCATGATGACCTCCAGGATGCAAACTCATGCCTTTTTCATCCATAGCAATTTTACAAGCAATAGTCAAATGTTTTGTAAGAGCACAACTATACGGCATCTCAACATGAAATGAAAGGCTTGCTATAGCATCAATTTAAGGTAAAAGGATAGCATTAAGTCATTGATTTTACAAAAATTCTCTATAAATACCACACACATACACACACACACAAACTCAAAAGCCTGTCAAGAATATAGTATATTTATATGTAAGAATATTTTAGATGGTAAAAGGTCCTTCAGCAAGCTCTTAGAAGTTACTCATTATCTGGAGGACATTAACCTGGCCTCTAGTACCAGACATCATTCAATACCATAACACAAATTATATGTCTGCTCAACAAACAGAAAAAACTAAACCAAAACTAACAGAATCCACAGGGATTCATCTTGTATTTAATTAGTCCTACTCCTCTTACCTATATTTCAATATACCTTCACATAGAGTAGCATCAGGCAGCATTCAGCAATTGATGAGTAAGTCATTAAAAAACTGAAGCTGATTGTGCTCGAACAATGGCTATTTAGGAATGATACATCACAAGAGCCTCATCTGCTATGTAAACAGCTGTGCAAGTCAAAGCTCTCACAGACCACTACCCAGAAATCCCATTCACTTCACTGGTATCTGGTGGTAAAATGCTTTTGTAAATGAACACAACAACATACCAGTGAAAATACTCTCTCAGGAATTACTATCTCCCAACACAGCTTTCAGAAGAGAAGAATGGGGGCAGTTATGTTATCAGCTATTAACTATAACGTTTAATCAAGATGTGAAAGGAGAATTCCTGTCCCTTCCTCAGAGGCTTTGAGCCCTCATCTCCCACATACCAGAAGAACAGGCTAGAACAGACCCAGGTACTTTAAGACAGAAATAAATTACATTATTTGTATTTCTTGAGCTACGGAGCAAAAAGAAGGGAAGGGAAGAGTAAAAGACACTATGGTATGGTCACGTTTGCATATCAGAACTAACACGAGAAGGCCTACACTTCAAAACCCTTTCCCAGAGACACGCTGTGTACCTCATGCAACCATTCAATGAACTATAAACAAGCCTTGATATTTAGTGTCTGTCTACAGAGCTTCCTTAGGCTAGAGGGGATTTATTCTACCATCATCAAGAAATGGGGCACCACCACTGGCAGAAAGCTTTAATGACTTTCTATTATAAATTCAAGGTGAACTACAGTAATAAAAGAGAGACCCTAAATGAAAGTTGGTTTACTGCTGTGATAAATCTCTAGATGAGGAAATGGACATATTTATGGCACTGGACTTATCTTCCACTAGGAGCTGCACAAAGTTGAGGATGAAAACTAGGAGACCAAGATTAAGAAGAAAGGACGCTCAGTGGGATGAGCAATTTGCCAAGCTTGGGGTAAGCTTACCTGAAGAATGAGAGATCAGCTAATAAAGCTGATCAAAAAAATCAAATAAAAAAATAATCAAGAACTAACACTACTGTTACATTCCAGAAGTAGCTTTGATAGCAAAAATACACTCTGCCATCACGCTGGGAGAATAAAATACTAATACACACACGTATTCATGAGCTTTAATGATTGAAACTTTGGTTAATTTTTGCAGTTCTATTCAAATTCTTTCTTATGTAGAGGTATTGTCATACACATCTGAACACTACACCGGACAGCCTTAAACCTGAAGGATGGCTACTGAAAAAAGCAGTCTGTCCTCATAAATTAGTTAGAAGCTGCTCTTACTGAACCTGATGGAATTTTGGCTTCAAGTATCAAGGCATGTTGACATTTTCATTCTTTACAAAGAATTAGGATGTTAAGTTGTTACAAGAGAATGCTATGTGTATTAAAAGGTATTTATATGTCCCCTTTTAAAAAAATACTTCAGAAGTAAATGAGTATGACCTAGTTTACTCATTTGAATAAATGCTGTCAAATAGCTAAACAATCAAAAGAAGATAGCTTTCACATGAGAAAACAAGATGACAAGCCTGTCTTCACTCCAATGAAAGTGCAAGCTTTTCACATACATCTTAAAAGGTTACTTGCTATTTCATTACCTTTGCCAAGCGGCTCATTTGATCTTCAGAGACTGTGCTGCTGCTGGTTCTCCCAGGGGTTTTGGTGGGCTCTGAGCCATCAGCTTCTACGTTGGGCCAGACTTTCAAATCATGCATTCCTTGACGAAACATACTGCACGGAAAAATGCAGAACTGCTTCAGTAAATTCAAAATAATACAGCTGTCATGAATCGAAGTACAGCAGCAGCAAGAAAATGAAGTAGTTTCCTTTGCCAAATCTACAAACATGCACTGCCATGCATAATTTAACTGAACTGCAAAAGCGCCTCACACCTTATGCCCTCTGCAGCCTTCATTTTTATTGGCCCAGGATGTTCAAAAGAAAACTAGTAAGTCTGAGATAACTTATTTGGCAAGTGGAAGAAAAATGGGTAATTCCCCAAGTCAGTGGGGTGGTACAACATACAAACTAAGGACAGAGCCTGACCTTCATAGTTTTATTATTTGTAATGAAGCAGAAAGTATTCCTCTTGACTTGCAAATTATAATACTGACTTTAGGTCTGCCAGTCTGAAAAAAATTCAAGTAAAAAACTACCTAAGTTTCATTTGAAGGTCAACTGATACAAAGCAGCCTTCCAAGCTGCCAAAAAAAAAAAAAATCCCACAACCCTCAACACACCATTTTCTCCATCTATGCTTGAAATTGAATTGGTAATTGAAACTGTGCAGTGAACAGAACTTTGCAGGGTAACTGACCACATCTTTCCTCTGTGAAACTGTGCTTCCTTTGCATATTTGTGCTGATCCACCTATAAAAGATGCTCCAAGAAATCAAGTGCATTACTTTTGCCAATAAGAACTGATCACTTCACTCTAACAACTTCAGGTAAATACAACTGGAAGGAACACTAAAGAGTCAACCATTAAAAATGAGAAATGCCAACTAGAAGGACCACTTGACATTGAAATTATGTATCACTTTGTGGAATAGTACTACAAGGGTTTCCATTTACAAGCAAATACAAAATTCCAAAATTATTTGTTGCTTTCTCCCCATTTACTTCCCCCAGGCCCCACATGCTGGAAATAAAAAGTAAATTTCATTTATAAACCGTATCTTTTGCCAGGAACTATGCTCCAATGCCTTAAAAACTACCAGCAGTTCTTGGAGCACAGTCTAATTGATCCAGTTCAATTTCCTGCCCTAAGACAACATCAATCTTTTTGTCTTCAACAAGAGAGATGCAACCTCTCTCTACCGTCATTTTCTGCACTCAGGCATCATTAGAACAGCTTTCCTAATGTAACCTAAACTCTTCCTGTACTTCAGTTCAGCTTACTACTTCTTACCATCTGACAAGATAAAAAAGGCTAATTACACCCATTTTCCAACATAATCTACACACTATAAAAGTGTTCCTAGAGTCTTTTCAGCCTCACTACACTTTACTCTTCCTCCACCACACCTACTTGCTAGATGTTCAAAGATACTGGTTCCCTTAGACTCCCAGAAGTCAGCAACTTGCTTAAAGTCAATTATATAGAACTGAATGTATCCCAGCCAAGTGGATGAGTATGGAGAAGGATACAACATTGTCCCTGACGTGCATACTTGTAACCTGTTCATATATCCAACACTCTTTGCACATTTCACAAGGGCATCGCAATGCTGGATCACGCAAAACTTAAGATTTGCTCTAAAGCACAAATCTTTTCCTCCGTTTTCCTGGGCAGCTGCTCCCCATTCTGTATTTGACTACAATCAACTGCAAAAAGTACCAGTGTCTCATGCTTTTTTTTAAAGTGCATCCTTTTTTTTTCAGTTCCTTTAGTCAAGATCCTTTTGATGCATCGTTCACCTTCCAGCCCACTTGTAATCCTTCCCATATCAGCATTATTATCTACAAATTTACTAAATCCACCCTCTAGTGGATCACAGATGATCAATTTTGAAAATTCCTTATTTACTGAGTTACATTTTATTCCTTATAAATAAGACTGCATTAACAACTCAATTGCAAGCCAATTAAATCAATTATGTTAAGTAATCAGTACTGGCACCCATGCATTACTGAAGTATAAATACAAAGCGGTTTCAGGATTTTCTATTTTAAAATCCAAGCTTACAGATCTTAAAAACCAAAAAGACTAAATTTTGGTGTTATACAAGAGAAGACTTTTTTTACAACACTGCAGCATGTATGAAGCTGCACTCTGGAAGAAACAGAACAGATCATCTATGCATCTGATTTTTCAGTCATAGAACTGTTAAACCCGTTTACAAAAATACAACAAAAACCACCTCTCATAAGTAGTGCTAGCTTCAAATCTGTACCACAGACGAAAAAGCAGTATACCCGTATTTCCCAAAGAGCGAGACTGTTGTTCCTCCCACAGGAACTGCTTTACCAGGTCCATACACATCCCAGATGGTCAGAGCCACTTGTGCATTGCGAGGCAAGTCTGGATACTTCACAGGCAGTTTCAGCCACTCATTCCAGCTGCAGAGAAACACTTCTTGTTAGTCATAAAGCCTTAGAATTCACGTTACTTTATACAACTCAGATTCTTCTTAGAATATAAATTTCTAAGGGCAGCTGGACTACTTTCCTGTAGGCTTTAAACACACAAATACTCATCTTGAGCATGATTAAAAGGCCTGAGACCTAAGGAAAAATACTCTGGTTTGATAACTAAGTATCACAGATTAGCCTGTCCAGTAAACAGTATGAAAATGTGCTAGTCCAGGCCCCAGAAATTAAGTAGTAAGCCATGCCAAACACACAAGTAACAATTTTATCACTTTCCCCATTACACAAAAATGCTGATTTTGTGATGTCAGGGTAATACTTAATAACCACACAGAGACTTCAAGAAACAGAAGTCATTTGTTTCTTGAAATCAAATCTTTCCAACAAATAAAACCCATGCATATTTATTTATATAACTTGATGCCCCAGTGACTAAGAGCAATATGAAATAAAAGGCAGTCACTTACTTCCATCTAGTGCTAAAAGCCTTGTAGGAAGTTCTAACTGGAAGAGCAAGAGGCTTCCCTTCTGCAAACACCTGACAAGTTACATACAAGTCAGAGCAAGTTTCTTGATACAGTCCTGAGAACTTCAGCATTGGATCTTCTAAGAGAGCTTTGTAACTCTTCTGTTCTCTTTTGCCTTCCAGACTTCCTCTGCGGGGAGATAAATAACCCAAAATGTATTTTATCCACAGTAAAAAATCCTATTAGATTTCTATAGCTTATATTTTGATTGCCCAATACTGAGGCTATCCTCACTATGCATTACTAGGTGGTAGTGAAATCCAAACATCAGAGAGAAATTCAGGTCATGAAATGATGAACAAACACAGAATTTATTTCTCTATTGACTTGTGGAAGGGGCATGTGAGTGCGGGGAAAGAGCAGGGGAGGAAAGAACTACTACTACTTCTTGTACAACCTGTATATTCTCAAACAGCATCAAATGAGGTACAATAAGCAGGGCAACAATGAAACTACGTACAGTGCTATTACTAAAAAAACAAACCAAACATCAGATTACATGTGCTCCAAATATTGTTTGGAAAAAAAAACAAACCAAAACCACATTATAAAAGAAGCCTTATTTTTAAGCCGAATGAAATGTGAAGCGTAAGACTGGCTTTAGGTAACAGTCATCTCTCAAATCAACAACAAACCAAAGTTCAACTAAGAAGACTATTCAAATCGAACTTGAATAAAGCCTTGCAACAATTTGCAGAATGCTAAAGTAAAATGATGACGTTTCTCAGGCCTCAGCTATACCACAATGAAAACAATCATGCAGTTTAAATATCTGTCTCTGGATGCACATATGAAAACAAAAAAGGAATTATGGTGGTGATGGGAAAACATGCAAGATCAGTCTTCCAGCAAACAAAAATCAGTAGCACAAAACCACTTCAGTTGATGGAACAAGTTTCCACAGCACATTCCAGGACATCATATACTCCAACGCGCACACACACACACACACAAACAAAACAAACAAACAAAAAAACACCAAACAAAACAAAAACTGGTTATATTTTTGGGTTTTGTTTGGCAGAATGAATTAGCAAAAATGACACATCCAACTGACTTCTGATATTATCTTCCATCCAGAAGTTAAAGAACCCCAAATAAGCTTCCCCAAGTTAGTTTTCCAAAAAAAGTGCAACATACCTTAATGTACCAACATTAGATATACTACATTTTTAAGCCAGCCACGTCACTCCTACACAAGTGTAAACATCTCACTGCTGTGAGGCAGAAAAATTCCAAACTTAAAAATTAAAACATGAACCAGAAAATGTGATAATGCCAGCTCCAACAGGAGTGCTTCCCATATACCCAGTTAGGCACGTACATACGCTGCAACACCTCGATTTGCCTACAACAAAGAACCCGATTAAAAGTAACCAGCTTTCAAAGGAGCACGTAAACAAGTAGGAGAAAGATTATGTCCGTCCCCTAACACTGAGGGGTGAGCTGTGACAGCAGCAGGGGAAAGTTTACCAGAGACAGGTGCGCTGAACTGACAAATCAATTTTTGCCGTAACGCACCGCCCTGCACGCCAGGAGCCAAGGCCGTGCACGTTTACAACTCGCTCTGAGCAGAGCTTACACCCCCGGCCCTGCCGCCGCCATCCCTACCCGGCCCACGGGCCGCTCGGCCGCGGGGGACGCTGACAGGGACGTGGCAGTGCTACCTCCGCCCGGCAGCCCTGAGGGAACAGGCGGCAGCCAGGAGCTCCCGGTGCTGCTGAGGGGAGGCAGAGCCAGCTCCGTAACCGCACTGCTGTGGGAAAGCCAGGCTCCGGGACCCTGCGCTGGCCCGGCGAACAGGCGGGTGGCCCAGCCCCCCCCCCAAGCCGGCAGCGACCGGGCCGCTTCCCACACAGCCCTGGCCGCCCGTTGCGGAGCAGGAGGACGCTGCAAGCCCCGGTCTCCCTCACTTACATCTTTAGCTGCACGTTAATGTCCAGGTCGCAGCTATAAACATAATAAAGCTTCTCGGTCTCGCCCATGGCTGCTGTCGCCAGTCCCCGACCGCCGCCTCAGCGGCGCTGAGGCCTCCACAACCGCCCGCGGGCATCAGCACCCCTTAGCTCTGAGCATGCGCCGCCGCCATCTTGCTTCAGGGAAGCAAGGCCACCGCCTCACGATGTAATGGACCTGTATCAAGATGGCCGCCATTACGTCTACCGAGTGGGCGGCCACAAGATGGCTGCGCCCACATCGTTCTCACTGCCATGGCTGCCGCCGGCTGTACGGCACGCAAGATGGCGGCCACCCTGAGAGGCATGGCAAGATGGCCGCTACCTCAGCTATGTGCGAGATGGCGGCCTGTCCCACCCGAAGGCAGAGAGGGGTGGGCTGCGCGGGAGCAGCCTCCATCGTGATTGATGTGTCTGAAGGTGTCAGGGCTGTGACCCCTGCTCAGTGCCCAACACTTCACCTGCGTTTCACACTATCTCCTCAGACTGCGATTCTCCACGCTGCAGACAAGTCCCCGGTGTCCAAAACCCTTCTGTGCCTCAGAAGGCAGGTGCTACTACTTCTGTGAGGCTAAGGGGCTGTTTAACTTATGTTTTTTTCCAGGGCAAATCAGACCCAGGGTAATTTTAGAGTGAACGATTTTTCCTTTACATTACTGACACTCCTGGAGGAGGCTGAGGAGAAATGGCAATTGCCCCGACGCTGTGCAGATGTGCTGCGCAGGATGAGGACAGTACAGGTTGATCGCTGAATTCATCGTGGCGATTTTATCATGAGTCTTGCCACACTTACTTTGGGAGTATTTTTTGCTCATTTGTTTCATTTTTCCTGAAACCTTAGCTGTCCACAGCAGTAGGTGATCAGTGATTATCACATTGCAGGAAAAAATTAATTGTAAAATATAAATTCAGAGTGGCTCTGCATCTGACACAGGCAACTGAAAATCATGCACAACTTACATATTGTAAATAATTATATTATTTTAAACAAAACTTAGTGTTTCGAGAGTTAATAAGGATTGCAGGCACTTTAAGTGACAAAAACTGTACACGCCGTTACTATCCTATGCTTATTCTATGTAGGCAAAGCAGCCAGGGCTCACGAAAGGTAAGGTTTGTGTTTTATGATTCACCACAACTGCTGAACTTCTCAGCGCTGCTGAAAAAAAGTATAAAAAGTGCTGTTTTGGTGTAGCTCAGTATACATAGAGCAGCGCTAGTCCTGAGGTAGCACCAAGACAGAGGTGCTCTCTCCCAGCATATACAGCTCATATTAAAAAAAAAAAAAAATAATAATTGTTTGGAACCAGCACATTTTCCTCCCTTTTCACAGTAAGAACCATTAGCAGGTGGATCTGGAAAGATATGTCATCACTAATACTCTTCTCTTACAAGTCAGCAGCAATGTGGGAAGAGGCCGAAGCAAAGGAGGAACACTTCTTTAAGGAAAAAAGTACAGTTTTGCCTCAGCACTATTTTTTTTTTCCCTCAGGTGCTGTGACCAGGAATTCTTTTCTTTTTTTTCCCTTTCCTACAAAACAGCTAGGAAATTAGAGGAGGCTGTGACCCACAGCTATGTATACTAAAATGAAGCCTTTGCTTTCCAGCAGTGCCAAGCTGGCATGTGTCATCAGTGCAAAAAACGAACATAAATAAATTACCAAATTCTTTGGCACAGATGATGTTAAAATAACTTTTTAAAAAATTTTAAAATATAATCTTCTATCCAGCTTTTTGTATCTTGTTTTGTTACTTCTTGATCACATTTACAGTTTCTATAGATCTGGCATCTGCCATTCATTTATTGCCTGTGTTGTAATTTTTGATGGCTTCTGTTTGTTAGTTTGGTTCCAGCCCAGTTTTTTACATAAAATCTCTGCTTTCCATAACAAAGATAAACACGTATTGCTCTTCTTGGCTGTGAAGAAGAAATAAAACATAAAACTGTAAAAATTTAAAAGACAAATACATCTCACATTTTTAAAGCTAAGCAATGTATATCTTTGTGTGTACACAAATAGTGAGCATATTCATATGTGTGTACCTGTTTTAGTATATAGCTCAAGAAAAAGTTGGATCATTTTTCAGTTAATGGAATTACCAGTATCAGTTAAATAATCTCATCATCAATTTCACCATTACAGAGACATTTTTAGGTCATCATTCAAGGTGTGTTTGTTTCTCAAGAAAATAACTGAGAGAAAAAATTACAGAGAACCTCTGAAGTTGGAATTAAAAAAAGTTTTTAAAGTGGTATATTTCCCAGCTTTCTCAGATTCCAGTGTGTCCAGCTAAATAAGTAAATTAGTTCTGTGGGAGGCAAAAGAGAAGAAAAGATGTTTAGGAAAGACATTTTTGACAATAAAATTGTAGAAAGATGCAATTTCAATCCAAAATGTCACTTCATACTACTTTCTCATATTAATCACCTTACATATGTAAGTTCTCAAACACTGCCATAGGGGCAGATAGGAAGAGTATTTTTCACCTTGAAGGATGAACATACCATCCGTATCTGGGAATCATTGCCTACACTGCTGACACGTATCTTTCCAGAGGTGACAGATGTCTAAGCGGGTGCAGTGTCTGCAGGACATGCCACACAGCTACAACTGAGGTAGTACACTAAAGCTGAACAGGGACATTTGGTATGGAGCAGATGCAGAGCTAGATAAGGGTATTATCCCATTTACTCTCTGCTGCCACTTCTGTGGATCCTTCAGGGCACTCTGCATTCATGGCAACATCTATACTGTTGAAAAGAATCACCGTAGGCGGTTACCCCTGAAGTAAGCAGTACGTGTGATTCATATCTACCCTGTCTTGATTTGGCCCCTGCAGACTGGTCCATCTGTAGCCCAGCTGCAATAATATTTGATCCGTCTCTTCTCTAAGCTTCAGCGACCACTCTTGTGGCCAAAAGACACAATTATTTATGTGCGCCTTTTCCAGCTCAAAGTGCCTGATGTAATGCAAGGGTTGTTTAGCAGCCTGCAGGAAGGTTTTTGTAGTGTGTCATCTAGGGCATGGCATGAAGGCACATTGTGGTTGTTGAGTGTTTCTGGTCTAGTGAAATAGGGCAGGATTATTCCAAGTCCTGGGTGTCAAACAAGGCACATCTGTTCTCCTATTACTGATCTGCAGCACATCCATAAGCAAACTCTCCTGACAACTCTAACTGGGTTTCTCCTTTAAGGAGACTTAGAAGTATATACCAGAAGGCAGTCCAGGAGTGAATTAGCACATGCACTGCACAGGCAACTGCACATACATGATAGCAGAAACAAGTTCTGGAAGAGAACCAGAATGTCAAGATTGCTGATGCTCCAAGTATGTTGTAAAGCAAACTCAAACCTTCATCGTGCTAACAGAAAAAAAGGATCTGTCCCTTCCAGACAGTGTGAAACTGAGAGGGACCTGCAGGACTAATAGGCCTTAATGGTCACCAATCTCCCCTGCTCATGGCCCAGGACCCCATTTCAGATTGTTCCATGTCCCAGCTACGTCATAGATACCAATGTCATGCTCCACCACAGCCCTGCCTGGCCCAGCCATGGGCTTCACTGAGCCAACTCCTGCTTTTGGGTTAATGTCCCATCCCCACACAGGTGCCTGATGTCCAGGGCTGGAGCTGCTGTGGCTACCACCCAGTCTGCCCTGCTGTCTGGCTGGGGCAGTGGGACAGGTCCCGGCTTTCTGCCACAGCATAGCCCAACCACATGTTCCTATGCCCTAACATTTACCTGAGTGTTTGATCTTGAAACACCAATTTAACTCAAGATATGTGAGTGTTTATGAAGTCTTTGAAGAAATATACACAAAAAGAAATCTATTTTTTTTTCTCATGAAGGTGTAAGTAACTGGCTAGCTACACCTAGATTTAGTTACTTACTGATATTATGCCATTCTTGTCATTGGAAAACCTCTAGCAAGCATGAGATTGACACTCTTCATTGCTTTGCTTATGCATTAAAATCTCCACCATTTCTTTTCTTTTTTCAGTCTGATAGTTTGTCAGGTCCTAGAAGCCCGATGAGGTGCAGCATCAAGAAAACAGTGGGAGCAATAGAGAGCTCTGCTGCTGACACGATTCTCTTTGGAGGGAATGGAGCTATTTTTCTTGTTTTGAAGTGAAAGTATCACTCACAGTTCATGTTCAATTGATAACCACAGAGAAATATGTAACTTCACAATCCTAGTAAGAAATATATATCATCTTCCAGAGGACGGCATTGCCTCCTCTTATACTATCTATTTTCTGCGGGTGAGACTACCACGATAAGCAAGAGGACTGATCAGTTCAGATGTTCAGCTAGGTCCTATGTTCTTGGTAAAGACCTTCAGCAAAGCTGCTGAAAGTAGCTGCATTGTCAGACTTGCTTTGTTTCATATTTACTGGATGTGGTCATCTGTTCACTAGAAACCGGACTGAGACAACTAAGAACTATACATAACCTTAGTACATCTGTTGGATGGTAGTGACTTTCGGTCATCAATGAACTGGAATAAAACCAAGTTGGAAACTGCCTTTTTCCCCTCTAGTAATGTCCCGAGAAAGACTTTACATACTGGATGTATAGCAGAGAGAGTTTCTGCTGTTCAGATACCAGAATAACAGGCGTGTTTTCAGGACCATGATGGAGAGGCGGTTAACGTTATCATATTTCCTTGAAAAATGGATAAGAATGGGGTGTAAGAAGAGAACACACCTTTCCTCAAATGTATGTTTTACATTTATTTATAGGTACATTAAAAGGTCATTGATTCATATACTGTAGATACTGAATTATTTTAAGTACCCATGCAGAACAACAGTTAGCTGTTAAAAAAAAAGAAAACGAACATTACATTAATTTGGAGTTAAGTTCAGATTTAGTAATATCACTTGGGTCCATAAGCTGATCCTTCTCACAATTCTAGCCTTGGAATAAAGCTGCCCCTGTAACGTGCTCAGAAAACATTCAGATCTAGACCATCTGAGGCAGGGAGCAAATGTCCAAAGTCAAACAGTGTTTGGACAGCAGCATATACCCCTGCAGAGAGCTGAGGCTCTCACAAGGGTGGCCCTGTGGATTCTCATCTACATAAAATGAAGCCATGCATAAAGCTCTATTCGAAAACTCGGAGCACAAATAACTGAGGTTTCTGGAATGATGTTTTCACCTAACAAGGTTCACTTTCCAGCTGATTTTAGATTTTTCCATGACTAGCAACTGTTACATTTAGATTAGAGTTCTTGGAGGAAGAAGTCATCTACCCTCCTGCATATCTACTGTGCTTTGATATTGCAGGACTTAGCTCCTAAATACTACAGCGAGAAGTACAGTATTTTCAGTCTTGTGTGTGCCAGGCCTTTTCTCGTTAAGTGATACTACCGCTGAATAAACTTCCCAGGTTCTTGTTTCACCAGACTTCTGTCTAAGAACAACAGAAAGAAACCCAGGACTTGCAGGCATCTCTCCACACATTCAGTCTTGTCTTTTACGATTACCAGCACTAACTGTCTCAATAAGTTCCACTTACAAGTAAAAAGGATTTCAGCTACATGAAAACCATAAGAAGCTTGTCCTAAACCACACTTGGTTAGGAACAACTTTCTTTTTTCTATCTCATCCATAAAAGCCCATTTATTCTGAGTCTGATCCAGATTGGTGCTGCATTTCTGCTATTTTAGTGAGCCAGATCCTCACAGTCTCACTTTGCTCTTGGGGCAGATGTCATACCAGTTGATAAGCCCTTCCCTCAGTTGCCATTGCTAGAGATAGAGTGGAGAAGATGTCCATTCGGGTTGGCCATACAACTCAGAGTGCCCCAGGGAACAGGTGGACATGGACAGGAGCATTATTAAATGCACTCACGATAATATTAAAGGATTTGTTATAATCCACTAAAACAAGGGACGATTTTACCTTTTGTGCTCAGTATCCTCAGGTTTCATCACATCAGCTGAAGACAAAAGCACTGGGCTTCTTGCAACATTTAACTTCCATTGAAATGACAACAAAGCTGTGGACTTCACTTTTATTATAGAATCAGCCTTTGCAATAACCCTCTTTGGAGAAGTCCCTGAACTCATTCATCACTATATAACTTGAACTCAATAAAGTTACACTAGGGAAGAGTCTGGCCCATTAACTTTAGTTTTCTAATGCTGTTTAGTCAATAAGGCATATAATTCCCAAACAAAGAAAGGGAAGTAATAATAATAGGAAACATGAAATGTCAACAGCCTGTTCAGAAGCAGGGGGTGGGGATGGGGGTGTGCAAGGAAGCTAAAGAAAAACAAAAATACTGAGTCAGGTCATCAGCTAGAGAAAAACAGTGTAAGTCCAGTGAAATTAATTAAATGGTAATGGATTACATGAGATGAAGATCTGGTATGTAATTTTCAGGTTTTTCCAATTCTTCCTCCCCCTCTCCCATCATAAAATTTATTTTAAAAAAATCCAGTCCACCAGATTTTGCAAATTCAGTAGTCTGTTAAGTGAGTAAGTAAAGATATAATGAAAGCAGTAAGTGCTGAAACATCACACGTGCAGTACATATCTCCAGCCAGTCCAATTTTATGCCTAAGGAGACTGGCAGAGTTCCTGCTGTGATTCAAATCTTATGTCAAATTTATAAACTTGTTTTCTCCATTCTCCTCTCCTATATCCATGCCCCATCAATCAGAGCTTATACCTGCACAAAAGGCTGATCTGTCATTAAAGAGGCAGGTTGCAGCCAAATGTAAATTTGCACTTTAAAAAAAAAAAAGGAATAATACTTACGCTGCAGGGCAGGGTCACCCTCTGACCCTAGGCAATCTGCCTCTCAATCTGCAGAACACAGGCTAAAATAATATGTCCGCCGA
Organism: Falco punctatus; assembly: GCF_963210335.1. NCBI lineage: Eukaryota > Metazoa > Chordata > Aves > Falconiformes > Falconidae > Falco > Falco punctatus. The sequence goes on from NC_137586.1 coordinate 6,620,288, forward strand.
ACAAGCAGTAAACTTTTCTGCTTCTGCCTTTTTGAAGATTCTTGGAGTTGCTGTGTCTGCCGGCTGACACTCTGTCTGTCTTTTAAAATATGAAAATCTCCTCCATATGCATTGAGCTCAGTTTTCTACTTAGCATTTCAAGAGCCCTAAGGACCTTCAGGGGAAAAAAAAAAAAAACCCACCATATTCTGAATTTTCAATTTTGATGACAATTTACTTTCCCTACAGGATGTGCAGAAACACCTTGAAAAACTTGTCAGCTGCACTAAAGGTAATGTTCCTTGCCATGGGAATGAGGGCACATCACTTTCAACTAACTTAGGGGAAACAAGTTTGACTCTTTTATAAGAGTGGGTCATATTTTCACCTGCACCCCGTGCTTCCCCAAAGTAGCTGAACATCTCTTTTAAGTTGTTCCAAATAAGAAGCAACAACAATAGCAACTTTCGATTTTTTTAATAAAAGTAACCAACACAAACAGGTTTTGACCATGCATGTAAAGACAAAATTAGAGTCAAGGGAAGAGGACAGTAACATTTATGAGCAATATAATCACACCTTCAATTGTGTGAGGGGGCATGTGCCACTGTTCGCAATCTTGTTTGTCTGAAAAAATTGTGAAGGGAACCTAGATGACCTACTTGTATAAAACACTGCTTTTATAAGCCAATATTAAATGACCTGAATCTCTCACCCTTAAGCTGAGGTTTATGTATTTTCTCTGTAACTACCACATCACTAAAGAGCACACTGCAAGTGTTGGTTCTCTCAGCACCAGGCACCTCCCAGTTGTTCAGGGTGCACTGGATTTTGTTGCTTCCATGTCGCAGATGGGAGGTGCTGAGATACAGGGAATATAAAGTTCAATGCTTTCTTCTGCAGCTGAAGCTGATGACAAAACCGTAATTGACCCTACAGGGCTCAGGAACAAGTTGTACGGGCAGACTGCTCAGAAAACCCAAAGTCACAGAATTCTGGATGAAATCACTGGATTTCAGTATTCTGGATACTCAGTATTCAGCCTTCATTAGCTCCTGACAGATGAACCACGAGCTGAGTTAGGAACAGGGGAGATAAGCCTTGATTTCTGGGCTTGTTTTCCAGCCATTAGACAGCACTTATCTTTAATGTGAAACTCCTGGTTTTAGAGATTGGACTGATGACAACTGTTTGTTTTGGTTTGGGTTTTTCTGATGTTACCAGTATCTCTGTGTTCTACACGGGCTAGACAGGACTGCATGAATTCTAACATCATTTAGTGTTTCTGCTGCTAATCCTGGTTTAGCCTTGACACAGACAAATCTGGTATTAAGCAAAGGAAGATGTTGCATAAACACGGTAAATACTGCCTCTCTTCCTTTCAGTGGAATCAGAAATTCACACCAGAGCAGTCAGTTAGAATATGCAATTTATACTACAGACTATTTAAATGTTTTAAAATGGAAGTGTTCATTACAAATGCCTTCGCTAACCTTTTATCCAGGGTGAGATGCAAATACAGCAGTGACTGATAAAGACAGACATGTAAATGAATATGGATGTTTGCATAAACTGTATTTCTTTGCTGTTGGGGAACAAATTCTGCTCCTAGTTCCATTTAAGCATCTGCTATTGATTTCAGTGTAGTTATGAGTATGCAGCTGAGAACAGGATAAATCCATCCATCCACCTATTGACTGATCAAACCACATTTTTTATTATGGATCACATTTCCATATAGAAGCAAATCAGGGCTTGATCTCAAGGGCAGGCTGTGCAGCATCTTCGCTGCAGCCCCATGGCACAGTATGGGTATATACCTCAACCCAGTGGGTGCTCATGTTGGGTACAAGGGGACCAAATTCCCCTATGCCTCTCAGAAAATACTGAGGGCCAGATAGACACCAGTAATTAGAAGTTTGTTATTTTCTTTAAAAAGTTATTTCATAAATAGTCTAAGTTCAAAAAGCAAGTTGAAAACTCATAATCAATTTTTTCATTCTTGCTTTTCTTTCTTACTTGTAGGAAAAAATTACTCACTCTTCTCCCACCCTCTGATAAGACTAGGCTTTTGCACTCTATTAACCCCAGGGGCTGAAAGATAGACTGTTTTCTAACAGGTGGGTTAGTGCTAGATAGCATTACCACAAATGCCAAGTCATTAAACATATAATTGGATTTTTATTTTTTTTTCCCTATCTTAACTTTTCTACATTATAAAGGATCTTTACAAATTAATGACAGAATATGAAGCTGCCCTGAGAGCTATTTGCCCATAAAAAATAGGCATGAAAAACTCCCATCCCCATCACATGAAGAACTATCCCACCAATTTCCAATTACTTCTGCCACTGACAGTTCACTGGACTGTTAAGTTATATTCTGCACCATGCTGCTTAATGTGGTTAAGTCAGTCAGGTATTTGCTACTCTTCTTTTTTTCTTTCTTCTTATTTCTGATTTTTTTTCCCCTGATTGTGAAGCAATTAAGCTATGTCACTAATGAAAAAGCAGAATTTTAGTACTATAAAGGCACAGCTAATTTAAAGATGAATCCCTAGCAATAACACAATAAATCCTTATAGCACCCTGGTCCAGAAATGTTTCTTGAAGTTTATTCAGGACCTCCAGTAAAAGTCTTTCCTGTGGCACTCACAGATATTCTGAGACAAGAAGTCTTAGTAAAAAGAGCTAAAGATCTTACACTTGTGTTAGGTAATGACAATGATAATATTAGTGATAATAGTAGTAAGAAGGAAAAGGATTCACTGTGGAATTTTGTTTCTTCCATTGGATGAAAACCTTCAATTGAAAATGCAAGAAAAGATTGGCAAATACGATCACTTTTGTCAAGAAGTGAGAACAAAAAAAATCTAAAGCTTTAGAAGAATAAGCAAAATACCACTGATTTAGAGTGCTTTGAAGCTTGGTGAGGGAAAATCTAAGTGGCAGTGTGTACTAGCTTCATTATTAGGTGATGGCGCCTTTAAACAGAGATGTTAATGGTATCACTGGGAATTGAATAAGGCAATGAAGCATCCTAAGTTCATGGATGCCTCTGAGTTAGAGCTACCGGGGCAGTTGTGTTGTGTATGTCTTGTGTGGTTTTACTTCTCACATACAACCTTCTCGAGGTGCTGGTGACATATCTAATAAGGAATCTGCTCTCTGTAGATTGGTGATTAAGTAACACAATTCAGCGATTGTTATATTCAACCTCTGATTCAAGTGGGAATATTTATTAAATAAAAAGTAATCCATCTCAGTATGGACAAAGGTAAGATAACCAAAACATAAATGAAATTGATTAAAACATTGTGTTAGAAGCAGATCTTTCCTTCAGGTTGCTGATAGGATCCTTTTGACCAGTTCTGTGATATCATTCATATGTTTTGGAGGAATTTTAACCTAGCTATTTCTGATTTAAATAGAGAGATCATCAGTTATCACTGAGAAAGGGGAAAGACCTGGGCTTTCTAGAAGTTTTATGATGGCTATGAATCATTAAAGTGACGCAACTGAAAGAAAGGTGAATACAAAAAAATTCTAACAGGAACTTGGAGGCACTAATGGCCACAAGAAGACAAATCCAAACCACAGCGGGTACAGAGAAGGACTATTAAAATTAACAGGGGAATATAAAACTTTGGGGCTTTTAAACCAAAAGGGAAGGGAGCAAAGTAGGGAAGTAATATTATTACAGTATAATTATCTTTCCTCATGGGCACAAATCCCTGGAAAGAGGAAAAGATATTCAAGTTAAAGAAAAACAATGAAAAATGCAGGTAAGTGAAGATAAATTGCATGGCTGGGTGCAGCTGTTCTCTGGAGGGGGACTGCTGGAAGCATCCACATGCCACTTTGAAGCACTGTCTTTGAACATCACTGTATATTCTGGAGTATCTCCTTATCACATACACTCCACATATAGACTTCAGTGCATCCTAATAAGTGTCTTCTTTAGAAGCCCAGACTCCAGTAAGTCTCTCAAGCAGATTAATACTGGGATATTGCTGGAGAAGATGATGCTTGTACTGGAAACAACAGCTCGTTCCACCCTGGACAAAAAGCATTTCGACAGGCCTGATGCTTTCCACTGCAACTGTTAATTCTGCAGCCTGTTTAATTTGCTAGACTTTTCCTTTCTCTATCGTCAACACTCTCACTGAAGTCTAGTTTGATATTTTCAAAATTTACTTGGTCTCTCTGATTCTGAGGATTTAGTTTGGCTTACCCAAGTAAACAGAAAAAAACCCCAACCATGGTAAAATGCATTTTCTCCCCTTCTTGCTTTTCCTTTCTTTACATGTCGTTCTGACACCTTTGGCTTTTAAGATCTGAAGAAAGAAGTTTGCATTCAGATAGTCCTTCATTTTCTAACCTTGTGTTTATTTACACTGGTGTGATTACAAAGTGGAATATATTGCTAAACCAAGGGGACATAATTTAACACCCTTTTCCAGTGTTCAGAATGATTTACCAAGGCTAATCATTTCAGAGATGAAATGAAGAATTACTGTTTTAAATGCCTGTGTTAGGTTCAAGCACCCCATTGCTGCTCTACAGAGCTGTATACAAATAGTAGAATTTAATAATGAGCAGAAAACCTCGTGCTTCAACCTGTAAATTAATAGTTGAAATTTACTCTTGTGCAGAGAGCTGGTGTCTGGGCTAGTTCACACCTGGCATCACATCAGAGCTTGTGTGAAATTCAGGCGGGCCACAGGCTTTGTGCTGGCTTTTTGAGCAAGGCTATTTTCACTCTGCAATGAGCAAGTGCAGTCATATGTTTCAATAAGGCACTTATCTGTTAGCATGTGAAAATGTTACTGCTAATTTTACACCTTGAAAACAAATCAGGGTTTCACAGTTCGAAAGCAGAAACCAACCAGCTATAAACCGTCAGATTGACTGTGATCTCAGAATTGAATAGGTCTATTTGTTCTAACAAACAGTTAGGCCATTAAATTGCAAAGCCTTCCAGTGTTTGTCCAGGTAAATAAGGACACATCCAAATTGATTATCTGTTGTTCGGAGGTAATGATACGTAATAAACTATTCGCTCTGGGTAACATAACAGAAATGTGCTTTAGCGTGCAGATGTGCCATATCTTCCTGTGTTAAGAGCATGATCTCCCCACCAGTTTAGCTTCAGTCCAGGACTCCATCACACTCTCCTGTCCCCGACCTCTGAGGGAAAAATGCATTTGCCTGATAAACATGTACAATTTTCTTGCTCAATAACCTTATGTGCTGTTGCTGCTGATGATGATGATGGGGATTCCTCAAAAATCTGCAGGTGAGTATATCTGCAACTCACAGAAAAAGACTTCAGGGACGTTAAGGTTGATCCTATTCTTTTCAGTGTCATTATACTCATTTGGAAAAAGAGTATCTGTCATCACAGACGTCAGATCCACTAGCTGCCCAGCAATAAATCTTGTGCTCATGTCAAAATGTCTCCCGCCGAATTTCTAAAATGAAACTTCACAGCTCAACATTAGGCTGCAATTTATGATATATGATATAAGAAGCATGAGCAGTATTCTAACAGGAAAAGGAGTAATCTCTAAATTTTGTCAAATGGGAAGTAGTTAAATGATTCTTGCTTTTCTCAGTTAGGAACTTAACTGACTTTTTTTTAAACTGTCATGTAACAATTCCTCCCTTGCACATATCCTTGGTATCTCCAGAGTTAAGACTATGGCTACATGCAGACGTGGCTGGAAATCTCCAGTGTGGGAGGGAGGAAATAAGCAGCTGGGACCAAGAACCAGGGACAGAAACATTTTCCAGCAGCAGCAGGACCTTCTTTATGGGATCCTGCTCCGTCACTTGTGACAAACACCAAATTGAATGTTTGTGGGGACAAACTCTGAGACGGTAATAACCCGTGCTGAGGCAGTGTGAGGATGATAAATGTTTTATTGTCTTTATTTTTCTCACATCACTTGCCAGTTAGACTTACAAGGTGAAATTAGTAACCTTCCGTGATGGAATTTGTCTTGCCAAATTTTAGCTGACTAAAGTATTGAGTGGGATAGTGTGCATAAGTAAGACACTTGAATTTAGACACCTGGGAACGTTTATGCCCATGTCCGTGTTTAAACTGTCCTTACAGCCACAAGGAGCCAGTCAGTGCTGGCAGTGCCTCCTAGGGAGCTATTGGAGCAGTCCTCGTCCCTGCTCGTGGGTGAGCAGCATCGTTCCCTGGTTCCGCGGGCTGCATTGACAGCTCTACCCTGCATGTAAGATGAGCCTAGGTGTGCAAGGACTCAACTCACACTACCTGATTTCAGGTCCTTTGAGCTGCTGTTGGTACCCTGCAGCCCAGAGGGAAGGTCTCCTGAAGGCTCGCTCATGCCTGGGGGAGCTTGCCTGATGCCGGAGGTTGATGGCGAGGAGCTGAATAGTGGTCCAGGGGCCTCATCTGACCTGCTTCAATGAGCTCCCTCTGTAATCAGGGAAGAAGGCAGGTGCCTTAAGCAACATTCTCATTTAATCTATTGTAAATGCCCATTTTAGGATGATACAAAATCTAATTTCTCACGAACGATTATTTATAGGTGACTGGCTATGACTTACATAACTAACATTTGGAGCCTTATGCTAGAAAAGGATCACATGGGTTTGGTGGAAAGGAGAGGTCACCTCTACCTGTTTATGGTGTAACTTTGCTGATAGGAGGGGAGCAGCACCGTGGGTACATTTAACCAATGTCCATTGAAACAGAAAGCAAGATAACAATCACACAAGTGAACCAGGCATTATCTCTCAGTGCTCATATAACAGATGGCAGACAATATGGAAAGGGGAACACACAAAGAGAGATATTAATTTAAGACAGACAGATAGATGGAGCAATACTTTCAAAAAGTAATAAATGGCTCAAATTGAAGGCCAATTCTCAAATGTGTATTCAGAGACATATGGCTTGAGCTCTTAATGAAAAAAAATCTTTTTTTTTTTTAAATATAAGGAAACGAAGGATCACGAATTGACATTTATTTTCTATCTGTAAAAGAAAAAAAGACACAGCTACATTTTTCTTGAACACTTTTTTCTCTGAAGTTGCTAAAAATCACAGTGCTCCCAGTAGAACTGAGACAAGGTGGGTAAAGAGACATGAAGATTATGTTGTTTTTTTTTTTTTTTAAAAAAAAAAAAGGCAAGAAGAATAATAAATGGAAGAGCGTTTCTTTTTATTTCAGAAAACGATGAGACTAGTTCGTCTCCAAAAGATACAAAAATTGGAATCCGAAGATCCTCCAACGGAATTGCAAATATGTTTCTAACCACTAGATGGTACTTAAAGCACAGGGTTGAAATGAACTGCTGGTCCACTGTGAGATGCATAGCCAGGGTACCTGTGTCAGAGGCTTAGTGAAGCCGAGGTTGGTTTTATTTTCCTCATGTCCAGGAGGGAAAGAGAGAGAAGGGGTGGGGGGTGGGGGGTGGGGGGGGGGAGAAACAAGAAAAAAAAAAAAAAAGGAAAAAGGCTAAATCTCTTCTGTGCCTTTTTTGACTTAAAAAGAAAAATGGACATGGCAAAAGTGTTCCTGATTAGATTGGTACGAAAAGATGATACATTCTTTCTGGATGAATCAGGAGATATGAGGTTCTGTCACTCTTTAGATATAGACCTGGAATACTAAGCTTAAATTTATAGCCTCTTGAATGAGCCACAGGACTCTGTTTACTCATAGAGTAGAATTGGGTGCAGTTCCAGCAGTTCTTCTGTGTGATCAGTTACTTTATCACCTTGATCAGTTCAGAAGATACAATAACTCTTTTTTAATACATCCTACTACAGTAGATCCTTTATCAACCTGCTTTGGATTTAATCACACTTCTGGGGCAGGAATCTTCTCCCCATCTCTCTTTTTCACATGCACGCAAACACATGCCTGCACAGCCATAAATGCCTGTGTGTTACTTTTTGACTTTTTTGTAATTTTTATATTTTCTGAGGGAAAGGCTGGAAGAGACAGGGAGCAGGATCTAGAGAAAAGATAGCTCAATTGCAGATGCTTCTTTTTTCCAGCTCTAGTTTTCAGAAAGGACAATCTATTTCCAATAGTGACTAGGGGAGAAATTTCCATCTGTAGGAATGATATAACAGTGGATACCTGGAAATTTGAAAATGTACCTTGGCTGCAGAATTTGGCCTTTCAGTACAACTTCATAGCATGAAGGCTCAAAACTGTTGTTCACTTTGTGCTGGCTAACCTCTCCTGTTCCATCCCAGGCTCAATAGTTTAATTTGGTGCTTTGGTTTGGATTAATTTCCCACATACATTTTTACAGCAGGGAGGAGCACTGGAGAGGCCATGAGATTGTCCAGGAAATTGTGAATTACAAATATCTCCCATCAAACACCCTGCTGTGCAACTGGGAGCATTTCTTCCTGACCTATTCTGCCTATAAACTCTCCCTAGAGGTACGCAGATCAATACTGTTGCTTAATGTACATGAAAAGGTTAGGCTGATTCTTATTCTTTAAACCAAAAATGCTGCTAGATCTTTCCTAAAAGTATCTCAGATGATTTATTGCTGAGGTATTCTGTGCCATTGAGCTCTTAAACCTGCAAATATTTGTTTGGTATGTCTGATTATCCAACAGCATTAACAAAAAAATAAATGAAAAATCAACCACCAACCAATACTGCTATATCTTTATACAAACAACTGTGAACGACGTTAAGATTGGAAAGGTGCATCTAAAAATGTTATCGAGTGTTATATCACCTGGAGTGTTAGTGGGGAATGACTTTGTTGCCAAGGCCTAACTTTTCCTTAGGAAAAGGTGAGTCTCTGTCTGATTATTCGTATTTCTTTGCTTGTCCGTGGCAAGCCTCACCACAGAACAACAGCTGTGGGCCTGATCTAAAGCTTCTTGAGCACAGGACAAATTCTCCCTGTGGACCAGGTCCACCCGTTCGTTTCATGGCAGCCCCTGTGAGCAGGAACTTTTGTCACAAAAACAAAGTTTCCGGAATAGCTCTAGCATTGAGCTAATCACTGAGATTTACTCTCGCTTTGCACCAAAGGACTTGGCTTTGGTAATCAGCCCATCTGCAAAACCTTTGAATGTGAGTTTACCCTGTAGTCCTGAGTCTGACCAGCTGCTGGCTGTGAGTTACTTGTTTTCTGGAATCAGGGTTGTTCAGAAGTTCACTTCTGGGCAGTTTTTGTTTTGTTCTGTCGTGTTTAATAAAGATGCACTACAGCATCTTCAGAAGTCACGCGCTGGCTGTATTTATTGGCCAGGTGTGACCTATAACATCGAGGGGGTTAAGGTGTAGGACCTGATGTAAGCATGCTTGAAAACACTTTGCTTTTTCTTCTAGCTGGTAATTTCTATTTCATTAGTTGCGACTTGCCTTCAAGTCCTTGAAATTCCATCCATTTTTTTTTTTCCAGAACTGCATTGCTCCTAGCCATGAAAGTATTCACCATTTCTTCTCAGAGCAAATCCTATCTGTTCCTATCTATCTGTTGTTCCATCTGTCTGTCCGATCTGCTGCTTCACAGTCTGGAAGGGAATACCTTTTGGGTTCTTTCATATATATCTTGTGACCACTGCAGAACTTCGCTTGAAGGGGCCAAACTCATCCATGATGGTGAAACTTCACTGACTTCAAGGTGGTTGTACAAGTGATGAATTTACTCTTCCCTTAGGACCAGTCTGGATACAAACTGTGTATCCGTGCATATGAACCGTCGGAGGTAGGGAAGGGAATCAAAGGTAAGGTTTTGCAGAGATTGTTCCAGGGCAATAGTAAATCATACACTCATTGCTGCACTGCAAAGAATACACTAAAAGAGAGCAAGAAAAATGAAGGAACATGCAATTCTGCCCACTTCAGCAGTTAGGCTTTTGTTAGAATACTCTTAAGCAATTACAAAGCTGCCAGGACTGTATTTAATTAAATATATAAATATCTGTACAAAAATAAAAGCCAGGCAACACTTACATCATGCCTACAAGGTGTTATTCTGTTTATTTTTTGCAGATGGACAATTTGTCAGGGAGAAACTTGCCAAGTGCTGCGAGAGGGAGAGAGAGAGAGAAGGAGGTAGAGTGATGTAGTAAAAAGAAATGTTGATGCTACAGGAAAAATGGCAGCTCTTATATTTCAGCGAGGCAAACACACTACAGTGCAGATGTGATAAGGGAGTGTGACTTGAGTTCCCTACTTAAGGCTTCACTGAAATTGCCCAGTACTTACGGGAAAACAGATGACAGAGTACTTAGAGATGGTGCATATAATTTATAATCTGTAGTCTTGAACTTCCTGTAGCTGATTTGAATGATCAGATGATTTTTACTAGTAGACTAAATACTTGAGGGGGACTAGTGCAAGGAACCGAGCTGAGTACAAAGAATAACTCTTATTTGCCTAGAATCCTGAATCTTTACCTCTCAAAAGACAAAAAGTATGCCTGCAGATGTTTAGGTGAGGGGAAACACAGCCAGCCTGCACCTATGGCTCTGCTACAATTTCTGAGACAGGTCTTGTGCACCAAGAAGCACTTCAGTGCAAAAGCATACCCAGGGAAGCATGGGGCTGCTTCTGCTCCTCATGGAAGAAGAGTCTGGCAATCTACAATTTTCTGAGCATGCTAAGGCTTTGCCTACAGGCCAGGCACATTCCTGAAGGCTGTGTCCTCATGGTGTCTTCCAGGCTGCTTGAATCCTGCCCAGTGGAAAAGCTGGCACAAAGTTTGATCCTGGGCTTTTTTTGGCATTAATGAGACTAGTTAAAACTTGTGGATAGCCAGTATTTTAAACTGCAACTAGTGTGGAGCAGAATATCTCAAGGCCAAAGTGATACAGTATATAGTGTGCATCCTTTTGGTTAAGTTATCTCAAATATATGAACGTGTTCACACTGAGTGATGTTTTCTGAAATGTTAGTGTGCTACACTGAGGCAGCCAAGGCATGTTTCCTTCTCAGCTACCAGTGATGTAAAATAACATACGTGTCCGCTCAGCAAAACAATTTTTAATGGCCCTCAAATCCATCAGGTACCATCTGGAAATCGCATATACTGCCTCAGCATTTGCTCAACTGTTCCAGTGTTGTGGTGATTTTCTTCTCTCCTAGGAGGGGGACCAAGTCTGTTACTGCAACTCAGTATTCACGGCCTCAAGAGATGCACCTGCAGGGGCCGTGAGTCTGTGATGACTCCCAGGCACAAGACTTTGACCTTAGCTTCAGCAAGACGTGTTTTGGTCTAAATGCTGGAGTCTTGGCCTGGGTGCTGTTACAAAGGGAGACAATCACCTGAAACTGATATGGCCTGTGTGTGAAACTTTCCCATCATTTTATGTGTGCTTCATGTTCCCTCATGACCTACAAGAGTGTGAACCTAAAATGGAAGGGTGTGGGGTTTTTTAGAGCAGGAGGAAACCCCCACATTTTTATCTGGGGATGTGCCTTTCCGAGTCCCCAGAAGTGGGAGGGAAAGAGTCGTTAAGATGAAATAACAACTGGATTTTTCTTTCACTCCCAAAAAGCCGTGGCTATAGTTTTCAGAAAGGCTAAAGGAATTAAGTAACCATTTCTTTTTCAAGTGAAAAGCCCAAATCTCTGACCTAAGCCTCAAAGGTAAATGTTTTGCTTGCTGTATTTTAGCCTCAGAACTGATAATGTGCTGGATTTATCCATGCTCCTTTATTACCTGGACTATCCCATAGTATTCATTATCCTAGTAACAGACTCTTCTGTTAATTTACAAAGAGAAAAACTCAGGGACATCCATAAGCTGCCACACAGAAGCACTGGTGAGGAAACAACTTGGCATTGAGTGCACTTTCTGTATTTTCCTCAGACTATCTCAGGTGGTGCCTGCAAAATGAAAATGCTCCACCGATAAACACTAGTGAATGGTAGGTGAAAGAAGCTCTCATTTCAGGTGCAAATCCGATAGCTTCCTCTGCAGTTTGAGGGAGAGGATTAGTTCCCTTTGCCACGCACTTCTCATACTTCCACCCCCCCCCCCCCTCCCCCATCTTCAGGATCTATATCCGAACCCTCCATCTGAACCAAAAAGCTATATCTGTCCCTTAGTAAAACATCTTTTATTTGCCAACTTGTTTTTCCCACAGACTCCCGCTCCCTTTTGTGTTTGCGCTAATGTTCCGAATGTCTACACCGCGTAGCCGATGATTATTTGTGAGACAGAGTGAGTTAATGCAGATTTGCAAGCTGTTCCCATTTGTTAAATGTCAGAAAAACACATGCAAGTCACTGGCTTTAGCACTTAGCTGCCAGCTGGCTCTTCTGAAAGGAGGGGACAAATGACAGTCTATCAAACAGCATGCTTTCAAAGAAAGAGGAGACCTGTTCCAGAACTGCAGCTTCAGAGGCTCTTTTAACAACATAAGCAAAACCGGGAGCCAACCTCATTTTTTCCCCCTGGCTGTAATGAACGCATAGCTTAGCTACAGCATTCCCCCACCCCCAGTAAAAACGAATTGGAATTGCAAAGCTTATAAAGAAAACAAGTGTCTTCCCTGCCCCCCCCCCCCTTCTCTCTCTTTTTCCCCTTCCTTTTCTTTCTTTTTCTTTTTTTTTAATTTAAAATATTTTGTTATTTATTTATTTTTGGCTCAAAAGTAAGACCAAAAATGTCAAAAGGGAAAGGAGTGGGGTTCTGAGATCAGTCTCAAATCTCAGAAGAAGATTGCAGAAAATAGTGCCAAATGGAAGTGTTTATCCATGGGTAAGTGCCCAGTGTAGATTAACATATTTTAATTATGGTCTCTGGGTTTGCTGCACTCCCCAAAGAATACACGGTTTAGGCCTCACTGGTGAGCCAAAGTCGTCGGGGGGGTTTATTTAACGTTGTGCATGCTGATGGGGAGCTCTGTCCTCACTGTGCCCAGAGAGCTGAGACGTGCCTTTCTCCTTGAGCAGATGCTGCAGGAGTTGCAGTGGTGCCGCTTTCTTATGCCACCCGACATGCTTCGACCCTGACCTGGAGGCCACCGGTCCTCCGCTGCGGCTGCCAGCGTGGAGGCACAAGCGTGACGCTGCTTTCCCAGGTGATGTCCACCAGGACCTCCAACATCACCCGCTCATTAGGATGTCTCTGAACAGCTGTCATGTGGTGCTGACTTTTTGTCACGGTTGACAGTGGTGAGATTAAAGCAGGTAGCCAGAGGCTGGAAAACTCTGTGTTTTGTTACGAAGCCCTGAGTCATCTAGTCCCCTGTTATAAATATTAGGTGTCAGATTTGGATTCACACTGAGTCACTTGTAGCCTTGGGTAGATCCCATTGCACAAATGGTCCAATTTATTGCAGCAGGACTATTTGTATACAAGATTGCCATCATTGTCAAGATGTCAAAATCTGGCCTCGTATGTTTAATACTTCATAATTAACAAGCTGTATTGTACCAGTCAACATCTTCCAATTATACAACAAGATTTCAAAATGAGGGGTCAGTTCCCAAAGTTTACTCTGGTTTAAACTCAGAGCCAGTTAAGACAAGGCTTTGGGAAGAAAGAGCATCGTGTAGAGCAAGATTCATCTTTTCTGCCTTCCCTTTTCTTAATTTAAGCTTAAAATCCATGTTCCTTCTTATAGGGGAAAGAGAGAGAAAAAACTATGAAGAGGGCAATTCATTACTTACAGAAGGAGGAGTCCCTTCTGCTTACCTTTTGTCACTGGGGGGAGCCCAGGTGACTCCAGGTAACTCCAGGTTCAGTGGTACCCAGTGAAATGGGAAAAACTAGGTGAGATGAAACCTTTCCTAACTGCAAACACTGCCTGCAAAGCTCATTGCTCTGTTGCTCACAAATGCATCTCAGGAGCACTCCCAAAGAAGGACTTTGGTGCCAAACGTAGTCTCAAATTGTCATCCAAACCACACCTCATTTCAACTATTTAATCCATGGGAATCATAAACTCTCTGGGTGCTCATACTTTTACCCTGAAAACATACCCTGGGCACACCTAAAATTGAACAGTGGGTTGGCTATCACCTCCCTAAACCCCAGCAAGATCCAGGAATTAGGCAAAGTTAAGCCTCTGAATCTGATCGGTACAACCTGAACCATCCCTGATCAAGTTCAGCACAAGGCCTTACTTCAGTCAAGACCCCTTTCATAGATGAAACACGTCTAGCTATTTAACCAAAAAGTGAGCCATCCCAGGTTCCAGGCTGTCCTCATTCAGATGAATTTGAAATGAGAGATTTCAGTTACTCTGAACTTCTCATTATAGCCTAAAACTCTAGACTTTGAGGCTGTCTGGGGAAAAGGGTTGTAAAAGTTATTGTTCTGCAGCTGGAGGAATCTAAGCCCATTTTGAATTTTGAGTGCTCAGGGTATTCAGAGCTATGTCCACAGAGATATTCAGAGGTATTTAGGCACCCAACTGCTATTTGTCTCAGTGCCTTCATCAAGAGAGATCACAGTCAGCTTGGATGTAAAGAGCATCAGAAAATGAAAGCACCAAGCAATATCAGCCTGTGGGGAGAGAGAGAAGACAGTTGTTATCTGAAAATTTCATCCACATTAGATACTTATTATCTTTCCTTTTGCACCATAGACTGTTCCCTGCAATTGTGCTTGGGATCATTCAACTGAAAAGAAAGGCTCCCCTGTCCATCTGTCTGGCAGACCTGTCCAAAGGTACCTCCTTTTCTTGTTCTGTTCCTCAGACCTGGCTGGTAAAGCTAATCAAACAGAGCATTACGATCTAGTAGCCTCTCCAAACCTCCTAAGTCTCACTCAGACTACTGAGATCACTGAATTTCTTGCAGGTTAGCATATGGCACTCCTGCATTTTTTAGTGGCATGAGAATATTGTTAGGGAGAGAGTGAATTCAGCAGCCAGACAGAACTGAGGCTGCCGCAGATCCACGTCCCAGGTCTGAGCAGTAGAGAGATGTATGTATTCCCAGTAGGCACACAGACACGCATATACAACATACATATTTATATATAGATGCATTTGGATCCATAAAGATCACAGACACACAGAGCACTCACACAAACACAATCAGCACCAACAGCTTCACCATGTCCCCTCTCCAGCTGATCAGGGTGAAAGTCTGTCAGTGCAAAATATATGTATAAAATACGGATCCCCTGGTAGCTAGGCTCAGACACGCAGTCTGCCCGTGTTGCTGGCACACACACACACACACAGACGGTGGATCTTGACAACAGTCCTGTTTATGCACGGCTGGCCATTTTAACCCCTTTACCCTCAGTTTTCCCATGTTGGACTCTCCCAAACCACTTCAAATCCTCCCTTTCCCAGCTTTTTTTTTTTCCTCCCTTAAACATCCCATAATAAGTCCCATTCAATCCCCAAACGCTCTTCCCGTGCTCCACATAATATGTCCCTGTGCAGTGACCCCTGAGATGCTCTGGAGAGCAGCTCCTGTGACTCACCATGGTGGGGTGATGCTCTCCCAGTGCAGCCCTGGGAGGGCCCATGACAGGGGCACATTGCTGCCCTGAAATTATAGGGGTACCCCCCTCCCAGTTGTTATGCTTTGTGCTCCTCTCTGTGTGTGGAGATGAGCCTTTTATCTCACAACCTGACAAATACCTGCTTTCTGTGAGATTTTTTGTTGCCTGGGTAGATCCTTCTCTCTCTCCGAGGCGTATAAGCTCTGTCATACTCGTTACATGAAGAGCATTGGGGTGAGTAAGCCCTTTCCCTTCATTTTCTTGAAGAATGTCAGGCTCAGACTTAAGCAGTAAATGCCGCTAACAGCAAAGATGTGGTTCTTGGGGGAAGGTGGTGAGACGAGACCAGTCTGGTAAATAGAGTAGGGTGTATCTGGAGAGGCTCTGGGAGTCTGGTCATCAGCTCATGGTTTTTTAACCATGTAAAAGTCAGCATGCCCACTTGGCAAAGGGGGTTATTAGCGCTGGCTTTCTCTTGGGGCATCACTGGCTGCAAGGAATGCTAGGAAAATACTTTGCCAGTTAAGGTGTCAGACACGCACAATGGGATCTCATTTTCAAGTGCACACAAGTCTCAGATTTTCAAGGATGCTTAGATTAAAAATCAGCATATGCAAAGGAAGATTTTCAGCAGGTTTTAGGTATTTCATTCCCATTAACTTCAGCAGAAGAGAAACATCTTTTCCTAGCTTCAGTCACCATGTACTAGTATTTTTAATTATCTAGATGTCTTTAAAAACTTCTCTGAGAACTTCTAGATAGAAAGTTCTTAATTTCAAAAATGAGCGCTAAAAAGCAATGCTACCAGGGCGTTTAGGAGTGACATTGTTGGTATCATAAAGCAATGCTTTCCCTTTTTCTAGGGAATGGTTATCAATTACTGGGTAAACTGGATTTTTAGACATGATGAAGGGCACACTAAACAATGCAAAAGACATGAGAAGAGACAAAAGCAAAAGCTGTATCTTCTGGATTTATCCATCCTGAACCCTGTTTTATCACCATGGCAGATGTACTTTAAGACTAAACAGTGGCAAAGCAGAGTTTATGAACAGAAGCATTTTTTTCTCATTTTACTTCTTCCTGGGTGAATTGAGGAAGGTTACCCTGGGCATTTGTGGTCATGTTTGGTTGATACACCCTGGAGCGCTGTACATTGAGCCAGCTCTGAACAAGGAGGCTGCAGGACCTCAGTTTACCAGCACCAAGCTGGGATGGCCAGTCTGCTCTCACAGCTGGAACTAGCATCTCTTCAGGTGGCGATGCTGCAGTGCAGACACTCAGCTATTTTGGAGCCAATTTAAATCTCAATCTCACAGCGATGTCTTATGCAGAGCAGGTTTGCCTGATCCAGAGCCCACAGAAATGGACAGGATGCTTTTGACTGTGCTTCAGCGAGCTCCATCTCAATCATGAAATTCTCCCCACCTCACTTCCCTTTCTTGAAACAGGGATAACAACCTTTTCTTAACACAGTCTTGCTCAACACAATAGATCCCTTATCATGCAGGGAAGAAGCGAGCAGAGGGGAGGGAAGGGCAGATGGTATCATCCTAATGCAAATAATAATCAGATTAATCCCTGAATCATGACAAGAGTTTCATTAGGTGCAGAACTAGGGAAAAACACTGCTGTATTCCGCAGGAGCAAGTCAGACGGGGACATAATATAAAGTGCTCCCAAGGTTTTTTTTTTAGATTCCCCTCCCCCCCCCCCCCCCCCCCCCTCATTTTTATTTGTGTTATACTGAGGGTAGAGCAATGTGGGAGGGCAAAGGCAGAAAATTATAGTGCTGGAAATGAACTTCTGCGTTTCAAAGATTTTTGTCAGCATCTCATGAGCCGGGTGACCAAATGCTCACATTGTAGGGGTCTTGTTTTCGTGATTTCCATCCATATGTCACACACTTAATCAGAGAGACACCATCGTGGTCTAAAGTAGGCAGAGCTGAAATGTCAGTGCTCAGGTAGGAAGAAAGCCCTCTTTCCCCTGACTTCTTTAGCTGAAATGTTGAGCACTTTGCACTGCTATTGCTACTTCTTGGTTGGGCTGTTTCTATTTCCGCAGTGTCCTCATGCCTGTCATTGCCTGGACCTGGTTCAATAAACACATTAGCCACATCTGAGAGTACAAATATTTCTTCAGAGGCTTAAATGTCTGTTTGAACATGTGATTGCAGTAACTACACGTGCAGTCAGAGTCAGCGCTGTATACAGCATCGGTAGTGCCATGTCCAAAGTTAGGAAGATTGCACATAAGAGGAGGAACTTTGCTGGTGTCAAATGATAGGGAATACAGGCTGGCTGCACTGACAGGTCTGCCAGAGTCCTGTAAGTAACATCAGAGGTTGGGTGGCATTGCCAATCCCTTGAAAACCCTCCGTGCAGAGGATGCACGTCACTACCCAGCATGTGGTTGTACTTCTCTGAGCATGGCTGTCCTGCTTGTTTCCAACCACAGGCTGGGGATGCCACCTCTCGCCCCTTTGATGTAGCAGTGGCACCAGGATGCTGTGCAGTGAAAGGCCCATGGTGGTGGCATTTGTTGACTTATTGCAATCTAAAAAGGCAGTGTGGAGAAGATTCCCCATTAGCAAACACAGATATGAATGGAAACTCAGCCGCACTCCTGAAGGAATCTTCCAAACAACACTCCCTTCCTTTGCACTCCTGGAAAAGGGGGTTCCTTCTACTGCAACTACTGCTAGCTGATACACACTTTCACAAACAACATGAACTGAGCAATGTGAGATTTTAATATGTGAGGAATGATTTATAATGTGCTTTACAGAAAAGTTTTCAGCAAGTCTGAATTCTCTATTAAAAGCTGCTTGCTTCATTACAGAGTTAGCAAAATAGGCAAAGAAAATATTCCTTGCTTATCCCAAGACTCCTTAACTCCTGACAATTTTAATAAATCAAGGAACATTTGTAAGTACTAAATGTTAAATGTGTATTCACAGTTAATTTTTAATCAACTAACAACGGTGATGTGTTAATTGAATGCCATTAAGAAACCATAACTTGATGCATTAGCTGTTTTCCTATGCAGAGGAACTTTTCCCAAGGCTTTCAGTTGTTGCCCAGGCTGCTTTTGAAAAAAAAGTATTTAAAATGTGTTTAGACCTGGACCGTTCAAACCCTAAAACTGAGCCAAGTTCACAGGGTTCACTGAGGTTTGTAGTTTTATGAACCTGAGATGAATTTTAAACAAGACTGGGCTAAGTTTCAAGTTACCTTGAAGACTTACAACCTACGAAGTGATCGTGTAGGCTCAACATGTAGACTCCTGGCTTTGATATGAATTGCTTAATTTTTGTGATGTCAACCAAAAGATCAAAGAGAAACTCTGAGGGGTGACATTCACCCTTCTCTGAGACTTGTGAAACTTGCTATTTTTGCATCCACTTTTATCAGCTGGCTTCTCATCAGGGTGAAGTCAATAGAGTTATGCAACTTTTATTCCAAGTGAGGACTTGCACTAAGGCCTTGATCATGCATCTCCGTGGCTGTAAGGCAACTAGCCAAAGAATGTGCTGCTCCCTGTCCTACCCCATCTATTCACTTCTGCTCTTGCTGGCCTGACAGATGGACTATTCGTTTTGTCTGCCTGACTCACTCTTTAGTGAAAATGAACTGGGTTAGCTTGACCAGTCTAATTAGGAATTATTTGCTAACCCAACCGAATCTGAATGATGATAGGCAGTTCACATAAGCAGCTAAAAGAGCAAGTTTCATGGGACAACAACCCCTGGCAGAGCAACCAGGGATGGACAGAGGCTACTCCTTTGGCCAGCTACAGTACAGATGGAAAAGAAGATGGTGAAGCTCCCAGATTCCCCTGCATACACAGTCCTTGCATGGGTGCTTTACATATTTCACCAGGGTCTGAAATAAGTCTGATCAGAAATGCAAGGAGGAAAGGGGGAGGAGAGATGTGAGACAAAAACAGCCAAGTTATAAATATCTCTATTTTTAGATACTCAGATGAAATTTGCTATGGGGGTTTTTAGTGATGGTAATCAGGAGAAGAATGAAGGGCATCAGTAAAGCTGATTGAAACCTATCCAACAAAAATAATCTACTGCAGTTGGCTCATTTTCTTTCTGATGTTGTGCTCAATGAAATGAATTTAAACTGTTTATTTTACAATTAAAATGCAATGTGCATTTCTGAAGTAATTTATGAGAAACAATTTTGTTTTTATGTGGGGCTGCAGCAGACAGAGAGCAAAGCTTCAGTTCACAATGGCAAGGTAAAGTTCCAGGGAGGGGGAAGGTGCTTTCTCATACACAAAATTTGCCACTTTACATCAAAATTTTGTGCCTTTTCATGAGTCGTTGCTGCAATAGCCTCAGGGTGCCAGCAGTGGAAGCTGGAGGAGGAGGAATGTTGGGTTCATGAGCACCTGGGGCTTGCAATGCGGCAGATAGTATCATCTGGTCCATGAAAGTCAGAGGACAATCAAGGCAGACATTTGCTATTACATTAGCAACAGGTTGAAGCAGATTTGTGGGGAACAGTCTGCCTCATGAGAGGCCAGAGTCATACATAGCTGAGTTCCTGAGCAGTTTGTGTCCTGTATAACCAGCTCTCTCCTGTTGTGCCCCAGCTGCCATGTGACTGGAAGAGGCAGATGTAACACTGTTCTTTCTCACAGTCTCACCTGTAAACCCCTTTCTGCATGCTGCATTAATAACCGATATCCATCCCCACTCTCCAAAGTGCTGTCAATGGCATGGATGAGCTGATGATCTGGACATTATCCTGAGAATTCAGAGCGTAAGGTTTGGTTCCTTGCTCTGTTATATATTTCCTTTGTGACCATGTGCAAGTTGCCTCCTAAGGAAAATATGCTGGGCTGTAAAAGGATCTTGAATCTTGAAGATAAAGTCTTAACAAGAATCAGTGGCTGGAAGTCAGGCAAATTCAAATGGGGAAAAAGTGCACTTTTATAGTGGAGAAGGGAATTAACTCTCCGAACAAACTACAGAGATGAGGGGAATTCTCTTGCTTTTGATGTCTTCAGTTCAAGACTGAAAAGTAAATGTAGCCAAATACAGATTATGTTTAAGAAAAAACAAGTGACATACAGTTATAACTGTATGGCAGTAAATAGCTGATTATATTCAAGTGGTTAGACTAGGTGAGCTAATACTTTTTTTCTCAGTCTTTACATTCCCCGAGCATCTAACACGGCAAAATTGTTGAAGGACTGTGGCTAGTTCCCAATTCAACAGTTAAATTAAACAAATATGCCTGTTTTGTTTTATGCCTGTTTTATCGGTACCTGCCGATAGTGGGTACCAGGTAGCTAGACCCTCTGGTTTTGCTGTCTCTCTCCATCAACTAGAAGGGAGCCTAGATGAGTAATTTGGACCTGGTGATGAACTAGCAGATGAAGTTGGATGAGATGAATTCTAGACTGTATGCTCCTAGCTCAGGTGTTTAGCAGCTGTACTGTTACCGACACTCTTCTTGTCTCGGAACACCTCTCCTTATATTTATCACTGTTGCAAGACAGTCCTACATCTCATATGCAATCCAAAATGACTTTCACTTTACCAAAAGCATGACTGAGCTTGCAGATTAATTGCCCTTTGAAGATGTTTACCTCTTTCTATTATCTATGATGGAGCCTAGGCGTCTAGCTCAGACTTAAATAATTTTCTGTCCTGAATAGTAGGTACAGTGGTGTTAGCAGTTGATAAAAACCTCCTGTTTCATCCTAGTGGTGCTTGAATTTTAAGAGATGATTTTGCAAGGAAATCTGAGATTCACCCAGATGAGTGGAAAGATGCTTATAGGAGGAAGGAGAGGAGCACCTCACGTAACTTCAGGTGTCAAAAAGTTGTGACATGAACGTCTGAGGCTAGTCATGTTAGGCTGACACCTCTGAAATTGATGTCACCAGTCTCAGGTTCCTGTACCAAGATGAGGTCAACTACTGTGCAAATCAGGCTAAATTCACTGGCTTCAAACACCTTTCTACTCACCTGCACCAGATAAGGAGAAGCATTGTTTTCTTTGCTGATCAAGGAATTTGGAACTAGGGACCAAATCCATTTTCTAGCCTTTTAGCCAGCATGCTAAATAGGAAGCAATCCTACACTGGCTGCTTAGGCAGGGCATAAAATAGGCACCTCCAGAGGGTGATTCAACCCCAAAAAGATCAGAGTCACCTTCTCAAAGAATATCTTCCTCTTTCTCTCTCTCAATTAAAGAGAAATTCAAGGGTGACCAAATCCTAACTTACAGCTATTTACTAAATATATAAAACTGGATGGATCTGTGCTGACAAATCTTAAAACTGAAATTTTGTTCTGTATCCTAGTTATAATTTTGTTGACATTGCTGGAACCAAGATGTATTTTAATGCTTATTCAAATCTCTCTATGTAAATATAATTATATATTCATCTGTAGATATTTATATGTTTATTTATATGAATATTTATATACTTACATAGATAGTCATATAGATCTCTCTACCACGCAATCCTCTAATTAGGTGCTGTCAAAGGAGAGCAGTATTTCAAAAAGAATAATTTGGGATTTGGGGAAAGTTTGCAGGAGGTAGCAGTTTAGGTCCCAATCCTGCAAACATTTTCTGTATATTAATAGCATTACAGTGCAATTCATGGTAGCAACTACGTAATTAACTTTGTCTATATAACACAAGACCCTATCATGCTAGCTAAGGTACATATATATCATATTCAGCTATAAGTCAACTATAAATCATATTGAGGAAAATCATGAAAAGATACCACCAGATGGACTCCTCTCGTGGTGTGGAAATTTCCAGTAGCATTCTTTTGTGATTGGGCATGATACTTTTGTTGTATTTATTGGCTGGTCATCCTTTTGCTATCTGAGGTAGCAAATGATAATCCAGTATATCTGCTGACAGAGACGTTTAAACATTGTCTGTTTATGAGCCTCCGTGATGTTTTCCATTTCAGAATTTTAATTGATGTTCTCTCCTCCAGGCAATTATCTCTGCAAAACTTCTTGCAGCTTCAGCCTTAAATTCACAAGCTGCCCCTAGGACTGAATGTGTTTCTCCACCTGGGTGACCTCTGCAAGAAATAACAAAGCAGATTCCCAAACCAATTCCCTCATCTCATCTGCCACCTCACTTTGCCTCCTCTATGGCCTACAAAGGAAGGGCAAAACTCCTTCTTCCAGCCCCTGAGATGCAGTTTCTTTTCCTCCAGTATTTTTGTGCTCCTCGGGATCAGATCTTTTCTCATTGTAGAGCATGCTTTCAAGGCAGCCACATATACCTAGAGCTCATGCAGCTCCTTGAACAGTGGTGTGCTTTGAATTCCTCACTCAGCAAGGAGAGACATGTGGTTCTACAATGGGGGGTGGGGTGGGTGGGGTGGGGTGGGTGGGTGGGAAAAGTCAAGCAACTACTTTTTGGAACAAGGAAGGAGGTGATTTCAGCAACTTGCATCTCATTCCCAAACTAGCTATTTTGGCCCGGGGTGTAATCTTCACTGATACTACCGTGCTTCTGTTGGTGTAAACCTAAACCACAATGCATTTGGAAAGGAGGGTGTTTTCCACCCCCAAAACGAACAGCGGAAGTGGGGCTTGCTGGATGGCAAAAGAGAGGTAGGAGCACTTGAGCCCAAGATTCAGGATCAGAGAGTACCTGGCTTTAGGTAGTGGGTAGGATATAATTTGAATTGTGTGATCGATTGACTGCAACATAGCACGGATTGCAATTTTTCCAGCTACAAAAGCGAGATTTGATACTGCTAGGTCTCTGTATGCCTGAGCATTTCAAAACACACGTTCAAGGTCCATAAGAGTTAAGCAGCTGCCCACCTAACAGTACGGGTATTTTCCACAAAGCTCAAGGTCTTTCATTTGTGCAATAGTACAGGTATGCTGATGGCAAACTTTGATTATACCTAATCCTCTTTTGTCTGCAGGGGAATAAATCAAGAGAAGCATGAAGCAAACAGCAAGGAATATCTTCTTTCTTTGTTTTGGTGTTTTTTTTTTTTTTTTTTTTTTTTTTTCCTTCTGAGGAACGTTGTGCTGTATATTCCTTACCTTAGCAAAGTCGGGGATAAGCAGATTTTACCTTGGTTTGCATCTTCACCAGGAAAGCTGTGGATAAACTGCCAGTTCTCACTGCCCCTGATGGGAAGAAGGAAAAATGTCTCTTCCTTGTATTAGATTTTCTAATATTGCTTGTCTGACAAAAGTTATTTTGTCTTGGCTTCATTCCAGTGAGATGAAGCTTGAGTTCATTATAAACGCTTTTCCTGTGTCCCTTATTCTTTGGCAGTGATATTAACAGATACAAAATACTGTGGTTTGGATTTAAAAATAACCTTCTGTTTTCATCCACCTTTCATGCTTGAAAGGAAATTTGTAAATTGTCAAGTTGACTTAATTTTTCCTCTGGACTTGCACCTATTTGCTATAATAAGAATTTCCCCCTTGGGTTTCACTCATCTCTAGTGTGTGGCAGGAAAAAGGGATTAGGATTGTATTTGTCTTCTTTCTGAAGCCAATACCCTTTCAGCAAGTCTGCTATCAGTTCTGGCTGCCAAAACAGCATCTTAATGCCTTACCTGAGGGTCAAGTATTTTATATTAAGTTAACTTTTGCCTCTGCTGACTTTCAGTATTCTATTTACTTTGGAATCCTCACTCCTTATGGAGCTTACTATTGTTTTATGCGCACTCAAACCCGTATTATGCTCTTTGGTTCCTCCCGCTAGCCTGGCAAAGAAATGGGGAAGGAGTCTTGGGGCTGCTTCTTCCTCCAGTAATGGCCCATTTTAATGAGTTTATCCTCTGATTTGGAGAGACTCTTAACCCTTTGGCACCAAGAGATGGGATTTCTTGACACTAAGTGCTCTGCAAATGCATTTTTGTCAGAGCTACGGACCATTGGTACCTGGGGGGATTTACACAGTACTTAGCAGACCCATTTATTTGCAATACAAAATAATGTTTTGTTTACAGCATCCTCCTCACAGGGCATTAATCATAAGGCACCTCATTCCAGCAGCAAATTGTCAATAATCCAGGGGTTTTTTGCTCATTTTTTTTTTTTTGTCACAGTATGGAAGACCTCTTATGTCTTGTGTTAAGAAGAAGGATGTGCCTGTGTGAAGTTCTATGTGGAGTTTTTTCCAAGGTGACTTGGAGTTTTGGGAGGTCTAGCTCACAGACAGCTCAGTGTATATAAACTGGACAGGCGCTGTTGCCCATCTCCAACCATATAGTACTGTCACAGGTTGTCAATGAAATGTCTGTCATAGTAATTCACAACTTGAAAATCAAAAGGGCAAAAATTTCAATCAGCAAACTACTGACAGATATTGTTTCACCTGAAAAATCAACTATAAATTGTTACCTACTATGGCAATTATCTGTTTCGCTAAATGACATGCAACAAAGCTGAGCAGCCCTAATTTCTTCCAGGGGAAGGACGAGTTTTACATTCCTTCCAGCCAGTCAACTGGAATATTTTCTTGCTATATAGCATCACTTTGTCTACTGGTTACATTAGATACATTAGATAATACATTAGATAGATAGGTCAATGTATTTTAATGTTTTGTGTCTATAATTTTGTCAATGGATTAAATAGAATTTTCCAAGTGATGCACAAGAGATGCTAGTTCTCTTTTTTGAAGGTGAATGCACAGACACAAGGAAAATGATGTGATTTTACCTAAGGGGATACAGTCTGAGTAGTATCCAATAGGGCCATTCAGGTACAATGTAGGTATCAATTTATACTGTCTTTGGCACTGAAACGACCACATATGTGACACTACCAGACTCAACCAGGCACCTGGACCACCCACTGGGAGCCCTCACCTATTGTATTTTCACCTCAGCAGTGCCTGTACTGTGGACTTATCTATACTTAGATCCTTACTTGGCTTTTCCTCCCAACACATAATCAAGTTGGCATGTGGGCATGTAGGAAAACAAGCTTTAAAAAACTGCCAACAACCAGCCAAAACTATCCATCTTCCTTTCTTTTAGGACAAGAAAATAAATGAACTTGTTACTGGATATGAGAGTTTTCCAGTAAATCTACTAAAGAAAGAAAATGTTTGCTTCTCATTAAAATTTTTAACTTTCCAAATCAGATTATTTTTTGCTGATTTCAGATTTTTGTTGTGGAAGTTTTATTAAAAGTTTTCATCTGTAATTGCATTTTCTTAATTTTATTTCCCCTATGGAAATATGGGTCAGTGGAATATAGAAAGAAAGGGATATAAAAAAATGGTGAATGGAGGAAATGTCCGCTTTAAAAAGGGAAAATTTTGAGGAGAAACAAATCATTATGGGGTAAAATAGTTTTCTCCAAAGCCATTCCCTAGCTTTGAAAAGGAGGCAGTTTTATTTAAAACATCTTTTGTTTGGGAAGTTGTGTCTTGTTCTGCTTTTCTTTCGCTGTTGATTTCATCTGCATCTCAAAACGTTCCCCTGGCCTTACCTGCTGATGCAGTCCTGCTGCACTGTTGAACCAAGCTGGGCTGGCATAGACACTGACTACTCTTGTTCATCATATCTTGTCTTCCGTGGTTTTATTGAGTTGGTCCTTGCATAGCCCCAAGTCTTGCAGACTGCTCTTTCCTGCAGGAGCATCTGTGAATTGGGCTAATGTAACAAAGTGTCTAAATTGTAGCATGCTGTAATGAAAAATAACAAAAATAGTGATTACCATTGCCCAAACCAGTAGTGCTTTTAAGTGACAGGCTGAGATATCTAACTTTGGAGAACTTTTTTTGCCCGGGTTTAGCAGCTACTCCTTAGGGGTTTGGAAAATCCAATAGCTTCCATTTTGGGGGCTTGCTGCTTTATGCAGTATCCCCAGGCAGGATCAATCCCTGCGTGTCAGCGTTTCTACAACCTGTCAGTAATCAATGTACATTTTAATTGCATCAGATAGTCTTCTTTTTTTTTCAATTTATGAGTGACATTTTCTCTTTCTACCAGATCTGGTTTTACATTCACCTGTTTGAGAAGCATGAGATCTGCTACCTGGCATGTCATACAGCATCAGGATTGTCTACTGTCTTGCATGAGGTTATTATGACAGGTTCCTGTGGTTTTGTGGCCTGGCTCCATGAAGCATGTCACATTTGATGAATGTCTGACAAATGTGAGTTGCTATTTGTAGGCTTGATTTAGATGGGAAGAAAGTTTAGCTGGGAGAACTGTTCCCCCTGGATGTGATCTGATTCCAACCCTTTCAGTTCAGGACAGTCAGTCTGCAACCATGACTGAATGACGGGTCGATATCCAATAAGTCATGATCAAAAGCTGAAGTCATCTTAGTCAGCAGAGCTTGGGTTTCCTTCAGGGGATGAGAACACTGTGCAACCACTCTGACAGAGATGCTATTTCCATTTTCCTTTAATGTAAGGACACTAGAGGCAAAGCTAACTTGGCATGGAACATTTCTTACATTAATTACCACAGCAAGATAAAAAATAATAGAATATATATTTTAGTGCCCAGCCAGTTAAGATCAAACCTGATTTGTTTTAAGGCATAGCTGTGCCGTTAAGGTTGGGTTTTCTTTAGGATGTGTGTTTTCCATTTAATTGAGCTATATTATCTGCAAGTTAACTTTTTTCCCTCCAACTATGTGCAGGAATATTAACAAGACATCACAGAGTTTTTATTTTTTCAGGACTAGATTGCTAGGTGTCACGTTCCTTTAACACAGTGACTCAGGGAGAAATGACAAATGGATCTAATCTATCGCCATTCACCATGGTATCCAGGTACAGAGCATGAAAATTTATGATGGTCAAAAGATTTCGCCATAAAAAACCCTGCTGTCTGCTGCCTAGTTGAGCCAGCGTTGGAAATTTCTCTGTCTTCCCTCTTGGTATGAGTCAGGTGTCAGACCTGACTTCAGCTTTGCTTTAAGGACAGGATCTTTCAAAGGTGTATGACAGACAGGGTATCTTCACATTTGGCTAACATCTTACTGAACTGTTCAGGCCATATTAGTCTTAAATTGCAGATTTGCCTTCTTCTTTCACGCTTTATTTATTTTACAGAAGGCATCTTCTATTGTTTAATGATCAAGTGACTTTTCAGGCATAGCATTTGTAGTATTCATCATTATTTATAGAAATTTGTCATTTCTGTGATACCGCTTTGTTAAACTTGTCTTGGAGAATTAGTTTGTGTGTCCACCCATTGAGGACAGGAGAAAAGAACTTTGCAGAACTTTTGTCCTTCTGAGTCCTGGGCCCTAAAAGGGAAGAAAGCACCATGCAGAACTTGCATGTGGCAACATGGTGATGAAGCAAAGAACCTTGAGGGTCTGAAAGCAAAAGGCAGACAGCAATAGCCAGAGCTAAACACAATGTGGGGAGAATTTTTAATGCTAACTCTGAGGAAAGTGCCAAATCACCTCCTGAGTGCACCAAACATTGAGCCTACAATTTAAATGTCACCATTGACCAAAGCCATTCCCTCTTTTTAACAGATGGAAAGGGACTCCATCAACGGTAAAACTTCTGATCACCAAGTTTCCAGGGTACTTTTGGGATAAAGGTAGTTCTCCCACGAGAAGGAGAGCTCATTCTGTTGTATGTACCTCTAAACAGACCATGGTCTGACATTGCCGAACAGCTAATGTCGAAAGCCATCCAGCTTTGCACCTCATCTTTACATTTTTTCCTGTTTTTAACTGTTACTCATTTTTACTGCACCTCAGGTGTGTAAGGTTTTCCAAGCTATCATAAAAGCCAAGCGGTCCCAGTCCATTAGTGACACGTAAAAGCTGTTTGCAGTTTTATGTCTGCTAGTTTAATCGACTTTTCTGCAGACTACCACATGGTGTTCCTTCCATTATATCACACTGAGGTATAGCAAGAGAGCATTCAGCGTCAATAGTATCAAAGCACAATGAGCAAGAGCCATGTGAAAACTGAAGAGCTGCTATATGAAAAACATTTCCCTTTTAAGCTGGTTTTAAGAAGTTTAAGACCATCTCTTGCCTCTTGTTGTTAAAGGTGGATCTGAGTAGGACACTGCTGTCTTGCATAAAAATCAGAAAATCTCCCAAAGAACAACAGGTATCTTTCGTATTAGAAAGAAACCTGCAGTTTGCTCCATAGCTGTTCTAGCAGCAAAAAAAATGGTACTGGATAACTAAAAGAATGTGTTATGTCTAAAGCCAATGATAGAAAATTGGGCCACTGACGACATCATCTCAAATCACAGAATCTCCCTGGCTGAGCAGAGTGGACTCAACAGACAATTCTTGAATGGGAAGAGGAGTTTGACATGCACTTAGGGACCGCAGCACAGGACTGTAGGTCCTCCAGTTGCCTTTTGCTTAAAGAAAACTGAACTCAAGCCTGCCAATAACAAGCATTAAATCATCAATCTTGGAGACCCTAATGTGTCTGAGAAGTCCCAGGGTTCTTATCTGGCTCTGAGATGGTATATGGTCCCCCTGTAATTAGAGGGGTCCAAGCTACCTACAAATTAAAGAAAAAAATATATTTTTATAGTAGTTATAAAGAACTTTAAGAAAATACTTAACAATCAGGAGGGCAGTCTTCAAATCATTTTAGAGCTCAGATCTAAGATTCAGCAGTGATTGAAATGGTTAATAGCATGTTAGCAATGAATAGGAAAGGAAATGGTAACTGAACGTTACCGTGCTTGCAGGATGTTAATAGATCTCACTGATAAGTTCCGGGCAGGAGGGGAAACTGTAGGCTACAAGTCTAAAATGCTGCATGCTGTTATGCTGTTTTACTTAATGCACTTAGCTGAGAGCACACTACCACTCTAATTCAGCAGCATAGTCTTGGGAGTAAAAATTTGCCTGATCAAACTCAGTTCCCTGACAGCCACAGACATAAAGATTGCCTACAAATATCAGCAAAGTAGTGTAAAAAAAAAAAAAAAAAAAAAATCAAAAGTGAGGAATCATTTGGATCAAGTCTTGCATAACCAAATTAGCAGAACGGGAGACAGCTGTGGAAAATTTAAGATAACTGTCTTTGCATTTCAGCGCTGCTAAAACAGGCAGAGTAGGCATTCAAAAGAGAAATATCAAGAAGTATGTCTTGATACAGAGATGATAAAGATTTTTCCTATCGTGTAGGTAGATGGTAGGAACTCTGAGTCTGGTTCTCAATCTGTTATGACAGTTTGCAACACTGTTGCAGCATTTACTCCAGATTTGCACTTCAGTTAGCCTAGACAAGCATGAGGATTCCCAAGGTCCTAGCTGCCTTACTGAACGTTCTCAGCATTTCTGCACTCACCCATGTGTGTCTGGTGCATATCCTGTGGTTCTGTGGGCTGAGGTGCTTTATCGTTACTTCCCATCAAGCTGTTTCATTATTTATCTGTCACTGGAGGAGGATTTGTAGAAATGCCATTGGAGAACTGTCAGCACTTACATGTTCCTGTTTGCATCCTCTTGGCAAAGTGAGTTCCAGATCAAGCAAAGCTCAGCTCAGACTTGAATTCATATCCCGGGTAAGCATATTTACAAAAAGCAAAGTCTACACACTTCAGGGTTTTACTTGCATTTGGGGGGTGGAAGGGAAAAAGCTGACTGTGTAGGCTGCAGGTTCATTCTTTGTTTAAGAGTACAGTGCAAATCCATGATGTAGCCTTCCCTGGGGAAATGAGCAGGTGATACATATGTTTCCTGTGAACATCTCCACAGTAAGGGTAAAGCAAATGGATTTTCCTTCCTGGTTCCTTCCCCCGCCCCGCTCCCCCCCCCCCCCCCCCCCCTTTTTTTTTTTTTTTAATTCCCTCCATCTCAATCTGACTTCTGAAAGTCCAGAAGAAACCCCAGGAACTGCTGTAACACTGTATAATTAGCCTGGGCAGAGGGTAAAAGAATCTCATCTAGTGATAGGTTTTGAAATAGAAAGGCTAGACGAACAAGTCCTTTTCATATTTCACCTTGTGGCAAGAACACTTAATGCAAGCTGAGAGATTTGTGATCCATGTTTCGTTCTCCCCTTGACCTATCCTATAACTTTGGCCAGGTGCCTCTGTGGACATATCCTTTCTCACCTTTCGTCTCACTTGCCTGCTTAGTGCTTCAGGGATGCTCTGACTCACAGCACGTACAACCCTTACCGCAATAGCTACGCTGGAATTTGGGGAACCAGTCTCTCACATCCTTCAGCACCAAACTCCCTTAATATCCTCACCACATCGTTTATATTTCTTGAGCTGAAAACTGATGATGTTTTGCATATGCCTCAATTTTGACATTTATCCAAAAATTTACTTGGTAAGAAGAGTGAAAAAACACTGACCTTCATAACGGCGAAACTGAAAATTTCCTCCTGAGTACCGTCTGAACCTAAATATAACTTAACTCCAGGTATCTAGAAAATGGCTTATTAGTTTATGTATTTCTAGGGGAATATAGCATATCTGTAATCTCTTAAGGATTTGTAACCATCTACATGTAGTATTAAAAAAAAAAAAAAAAAAAAAAAAAAAAAAAGAAAGCAGAAAAGTTGAGAGATAAGCATGCTGCAATATGCCATGACCTCCCTGAGCCAGTGGCAGTATCCAAATTGAGCTGAGTGATTTTCAAGTGGAGATGACCAGCCTCTGGAGACAGCCAGAGAGACACTTCAGAGAAGACTTTCTCTGGAAAATAAGCTAACTCTGATGAAAAACATGTCTTTCACATGTGGAAGTGATGCCTGGTGATTTGGGGGCAGAAGATGCAGGAGATTTGGATTCTGTTTCTGTGCTGGTGACCCCAGGTAAGCAGCTGAGCCTCTCTAGGCCTGTTTGTCCAGGAAGCTTTGTTAAAAATACTGTTAATAAAGCAAAAGCAGGAGAGAAAATGTCATGCAGACTACAAGGACACAGGGAAAGACTGAGATAGCAAACTTTGGCATCTCAGTATCTGAAAAGATAGATGCCTGACAGCAGCAGTGCAATCCAAGGTGGCATGCAGGTCTAGACTCAGACCCCTGGATATAAATGTTTCCATATATATGGTGTGTATATGTCTGCTGCAGTCAGTACAGCACAGCCAATGGACTCTCAAGAGCCGTTCTTTGCACTGGTTGATACCGTTGGCGGTGAGCCACTGCTAGGCCAATGCCAGTATCCACTTTAGGGTGGGCTGACCAGTGCCACATACCCTACTGACAGAATCACTGATGAAAATAAGGAAAGCTGAGGCTGCTAAGCTCAGTGGTAAGCATTTCCAACCAGGCACCATGCATGAGAGCCTAAACCTGGCCTGACACGTATCCCATGTCATGGTAGCTGTTTGGTGACTAGAGGGAGATAGCTAGCTGTGATCGGTGATCCAGCAGCCGGCAAAGTGGCGATCGCCAAGAGCTAGCCAGAAGGAAAACAGAGGTGCAGTGTGTCTCTGAGGTTTTATCCTGCTGGCCCTGGGTTCGTGGGCTGTTCCTCTTCACTCGGGATGTCCCCCTTGGCAGGGAGTTGAAGGTGCCTTCCCACTTCCAATTTGTGACATGCTTTCCCAAAGGACACATGTACTCCGTTCTGGGCACTGGAAAACCCCAAAATCCATCAGTGAATCCATGGCTTGAGAGAAGCTGGCGATACACGCTTTTGATTTCTGTGGGCCAGCCTCTCCACCCTGTGAATTAACTTAATGTCAATACTAACAGCAGTCAGTCGGTCGGTGTTAGGAGCCTTATCTATCCAGTATTGCTGCCAGCGTGTTATATATCATGTAATCTATCTTGGCGCAGAGCAATCAATACATTGCTCCCGAATTTGCTTAAAACTGTGGGAGCTGAACCAGTCATAGCAAGAGCAGAAAACATTTGCAAAACTTCCCCTTAAGGTATACAAACTTCACATACTTTCCCCCTTCCGCCTCTTCATGGAAAGCAATGAAGATAATGGCTAGATGCCTGTCTCACAGGTGTTTAATGGCGTTAATGGCCTCTTTATAACCAATTTGAGATCTTTGAATGGAAAATGTTACCGCAGACCTAGGCATTGCATTATTATTCTTTCTTTTCCTTTTTGAAAGGGGAACGTACCCTTCAGAGTGTTCTGTTTTGCAACTGCATTGTTATGGTTGTTGGTGTATAAAATTGGTGCTTGGTGTGTATAATTTATAGCCTCTAAAAATGATAAATAGGCTGAGAGAGGGATTTTTGTGTTCAAGTCCTAGGACTTTCAAGAGGAAAGAATTTGTTTGGGAAATTGTCTATAACTACCCACAAACTATTATTTCACCTGCTTCTCAGCAATAATGTTTCTACTTACACCGCTGGCATTTAATTTTGAAAGCATCCTAGCTCTGATCTGGCTGGTGGAGTCTGTCCAGGCCTGCTGCAGTCCTTAGG
The DNA here is from genome assembly GCF_963210335.1 of Falco punctatus. Classification (NCBI taxonomy): domain Eukaryota; kingdom Metazoa; phylum Chordata; class Aves; order Falconiformes; family Falconidae; genus Falco; species Falco punctatus. The sequence goes on from NC_137586.1 coordinate 6,653,055, forward strand.
AATGGAAGATCTTGAACAACTTCTAAAAGAAGTCTAAACCCCTATGGGTTCAGTTGTCATAGGCATTACTGGCATCACCAAGATCATTTTGATAGGGATAAACTAGAAATGAATATATTTAGCCTGGAAAAGGCAATAAGGATTGTTTCTATTAGGGGAATATGGCTCTGGAACTTAAACACTGTTTAAAGCCTTCTTGAGTCTATTTGTCTCCTGTTGAGTCAACTAGACTCAGCAAGGCTTTAAACAGTGTTCAGTACATTTATACGTGGGACTGAATTACAAGCTTTCCTGAGAAAAGAGGGAACTGGACTGGATTCTTTCCAGGTTAGATTTCTGACCTGATTCATCTACACTGGATACTGGCCCTTACATTCCTCTTTAATGGGCTGGCTGTGTTATGTTGTACTTAATAAAAACCTAGAGCTGCCCCAGTAATTATTAGCATATAATATATTTACTGATTGTTGAGGAACAGTGTCAAAAATACATTAAGTCATGAATTCGATTAACTTTACCAGGTTCTCTAAGAGGATTTCCAGACTAAAAAGGAGGAAGGAAGGCAAGGCAAGGCAATGATTTAATGAGAAAATATCATCAGTAACAAGTAAACACGCCATGGGTTTTGCTCCTTCTGTTTTGGAAATGTCCTCAAATTCCTGCACACTTTCATTGTTATTACTGTAACTAAAACATTATCTTAAGATTCTAGATGTCATTGATATTGATCTCATAAAATGCTGAGCATGTCGATAACGTTAATGGAAGCTGAGACTATTCAGCAGCCCAGAAGTTCAGGCCCAAAATGGTTGCATTTGGTTATATAAAATGCATCAACCTCCTAACCTCATTTTACAAAAGTTTCACATTGTTACAGAATCAGCTTAAATGATTCTGTCTTAATGGAGCTCTTGAGTAGTGGTTACCAGAAGCTCTTTCACAGGTCAGCAAAACACGATTATGTTGATGGCTCCTGCTGACAGAGACTAGCAAGAAACAAGTCTTCATGGAAGGTAAAATGCATATTTCATTGGAGGATGTAGAAATGTTATTCTGTGTTTCAGCTTGGTCAGACCTACACTACAACATTTAACCTCATGCTAACTGTTTTTCCCTCAGTAAAAGCATGAAGTATTCACACAAAAAAGCACTTGTTTTGTCATGAAAATGGGATGAATATATGAATCCAAAAGAAGTTTTCTAAACTTGCCAGCGTCGTTATTTGCAGAACTCAGACAATTCTGACTATAAGAAGAAAGTGTAATGGCAGCTGCATCGGCTTCTCAGCTGCAGTTGGTATAAAAACAGCTTCCCACATTATCCTGTTAGACCTAGTATGTCCAAATCATGTATACAACTAACTACTGATGTCAAAGTCTGTTACGATGTTTTTGGTAAAAGGTTCTGCTTCATCTAAAGTAAGACTTTTGCAGGAAACTACCAGGTTTATGTGGCTGGTGGATCAAGAAGGGAGAATGAGCAGATGTCCCTAATCCGTGAGGTCCATGGGTTGAAGGGGACTGTGTGATGTACCTCATCTAGGAGACATACAAGTGCTGATGGACATGGGGGCATGCTACTCCACGAGACTTTACAGGCCCATAAAGTAACTACTTTCCATCTCACAGACACCTCAGAGCATAAAGAGCTTCCAGCACCCTTTCAAAATGTCCACCTGCATCTCAGCATCCAAAGACCACCAAATCCATTTTGTTATCTCAGCATTTGTTAGTGCCCAAAGAAAACTGAGTTTCTGTTAACAGTGGCATAAAGCAATTCAGCCTTGCATGCAGCAGGTTAAATAATCCAAACTCATACAATGCCAAATGAAAGCAAAAGTGGGTAATAGTTTGTCAAGATTTAGTCAGCTGATCAGGAGCAAAGCCATGCCCCCAGCTTGCAGAGCAATGCTGTGAACTCCAGACAGAGGTACCCCAGGGATAAGGATCCTACGGTCAGTTCCATAGAAGCATTTAGGTGCCAAATGTCATTTGAAGCCCACAGAAGTCAATAGTCAATGAGATGCTTGGCCCAGAGGCTGTGTCTGCACGTCTTGGAAGGTTTAGCTTGCCAGGTTCATTTCAGTTTTGTTCTCCTGGGTGCTCTGAACCATCTGAGACAATCTTGGGTGTTTAATTGATCTGCATCACAGTGTCAGAAGTGGCCCAGGATTTATGGGGACCTATATTTTCCGGAGATGGCAGTGAGAGGCCAGGGGCATGTCCTGGGGCATTTCAAATGGACTCAGATTTCTACACGTGAGCAAATGAGTTTAGCTGAGAAAGAGTGACCTTGCTTTGCTCTCTTCTTTAACTAATATAGTACAATGAGTTTGTTTTGTTGCTTTCAAAAGGACTGTATTTCAAGTATCACTCTCCCTCTACTTTTTTCCTTTCTTTTTCCTTTTTCCTTTCTTTTTTTTTCTTTTTCTTTTTCTTTTTCTTTTTCTTCTTTTTCTTCATTTTCTTTTTTCTTTCTCTTTCTCTTTTTCTTCCCATCCCCTCCCCACCCCCTCACCCCCACCCGCCCCCACCCCCAATCTCGTGAGAGGTTTAAAAGGTAAATGGATCTTTCCCATTCAATTGTTTGGGTTCAGTATTTGCCTGCAAATACAGGGCATGGTTCTTTTCTCTCCGGCCACAGGCTCACTACTCTAACTTAGCCGTTCATATTGTTGCCTACATATATATATGCAAAAGGGGGGAAAAAAAAGCTGGCCTCCTGTTTCTGGTCTTGTTTCCATTCATTGCTTGCTTTCTTCTCCCTTAGCAGGAATTGCTAAACAATAGTAACTCCTTTGTTCTTAAACTTAGGTGACCATGAGCACAGCAGTGAAAGGAAACTTTTATAAAATGACTGTATTTGGGAATCTGCAGGGGAGAGGGAATTAACACTCTTATGCCACTGACCCATTTATATTAATGGTTGTATGTAGGTAACATCAAAAAGTCAACAAAGGCTCAGAAAACAAAAAGAGGTAAAAAAACCAATTTGTTCCTCATTAAGGTGCTAGAAAAGTCCAAGATAAACCTGTTTAAAATTGATCTGATAAGCTGGGGAGCTCTGATTCACTGATGTGTTTTTCTCTGCTAATGGTCCTTTGCTAATATTTATCCATTGCTTTGAGTAACTATTAATCTCCTAAGTTGAGAAACTCTACAAATGTAATTTCTAGAGCATTTAACCTTTCATGTTTGCTGCCTCCAGAGTTTGGGTTGACTTGGATACCAAGCGCTACATTTTACTTAGTTTCTATGAGCTCTAAATTGCTAAAATAATGACACAAAGACTTTAAAACTAGCTTTTCATCTTTTTTTTTTGTCCTCCACAAAAATATGATATTTTTCCAAAGTGTAATGAAGTTGAATTCACTTTTGCTTTCCCACTTGTCTGTTTCTGTCCGCTACTGAAGCTCCTTGAATTGCCATGTGCTTGCAAGTGTCTTTTTTTTTTCCTCCATAATTTGACATCAGAAATGGCCACAGAGGTAACAGCTCAGCAGCATGAATGTCTTTCTAATGATCTCTTGGAGAAAAAAGGAAAAAAGAAGTATCTCACTATAAGCCTAATAATTCTAATATCTGGCAATAAATCTTGATTTAAAAAGATGAAAAAATTCCATAAACTTCCTCATATATGCAGCCACTCAAGTTTATCTTTTCACATCAGAGCTTTTGATCCTTCTCTTTTTCTCTCTTTCGCTTTTTTTTTTTCCCTCCTTTTTTTTTTTATCCCCCCTCCCGCCCCTATCCTCTTCTGGCCATGACAACTAAAGGCTTTTGATAAAATGGCAGGGGCTCTGAACAAAGCCTGTTGTTGCAGGTAATTGTTGAAATATCAAGGGTATTCCGTCCTCCATTACTTAAGCTTTCATTTGTGGCTTTCATGGTTTTGAGGAATGTTTATGGCTGACAATCCTTTCTTTACGGCTCTATCCTTCAAGCTCTGGCTGATACCGCTGAGAATGACCGCATGAGTGACTGATAAAATGTCAAGATGCCATTGTTTCCAGGAGAGTGTTTGGGAGCAATAAGATCCATTTCAATTTATCTCATCCACCTGACTTGAAGGCTCCAGGTTTTACTTCTTGGACTGCTACAAGGGAAAACAAAACAAACCTCCCCCCGCTCCCGCCACAAACAAAAAACTTACAGCTTTTAAGCGCTTCGATATAATATTATGCAGATGGGTTATAATGGCAGCAGTGCTGTGACGTTTGAGCCATATTTCACAAAGCACGTCGGTACAATATTTTGGACTTAATTAATAATCTCTGTGAAAGCTGGTTTATGGATCGTAATAACCGTATTTTAAAACTTGTGAAATACCGCAACAAAAATGCAATTCGCAAGGCAGATGGTGAAGCGAGGTCTGTAGAGCAACAGAAAGGAGAGTTTTACAGGGAGTTTCAGAGTTTTCTGCTAGGATTTAGCCCTTGCCAAAACTATAGCGCTTCTCAAATGGTCTTCGAGGGTTGCCAGATTACTGATAAATCTGGGTGAAGAGAAGGCAGCAAAACAAACTGCCAAATGAAATAAATAAAAATATGAATTAATATGTTGCATAAATGGTTTCCCAGTGCAATTACTCTAAAGCCATTGCACTGTTTTTAAATTAAATAGCAATCACTTAGTGTAATTCAACTGCAAACTTTCTTAAGTTACAGTTTTCTAGGATGTGGATTCGAGTTTACGCAGGGACTGGGAAAATTTGGGGTTTCTTCCAGTTTGGTACTTGTGGGAAGAACTGGCACAATCACAATAGTGTTAATAAAAGTAGTAAGAATCCCCACTTTTTAATGTGACAATGCTACTTTAGGAACTTTTGGGGCTCCACTCCTACGCGTCATGAGGCAGTTCTAGACCCTTCCCCTGGGAAGGCAACAACCAGCCCAGCTGAGCCATCTCCCACGGCTGAGGATGGCACTGGGGGTGCTGGTGGATGCTCAGCTTTGCCCTTTGTAGGACAGAAAGGTGCCTTCACATCGAAGAGAAAACCTGCTGCTCTGACTCAGCTTTTCCAGAGACATTTCAGATACATGCTGTCCAATGTGTAAGCTACTCATATGCTACAGCGATTAATCTGAGCTACAAGAATGTAATTAACTGTCATTTAACTAACAACTGCAGTTAAACTAGCATTTAAATTTGCTGAGGCATAGATTTGATAAAAGGTCCTTAAGGTGTGGCAGAACTGCTGAGGCTGACAAAAAGTTGGTCCCACTCTGGTTTAAATTAAACAATGTGGTTTTAAAACCTCAATCTGTTTTTTTAAAAAACCCCTTAAGCTAGACTCCCTAGGAGGCTGTGCTTCAGAGCAGCTTCTAACTCAGCCCATTTCATTAAGCAGCATAAAAACTGGGCTGAAGTCTGAGCGCTGAGCATATTTTTCAGGAAATTTTAAAGAAGGCATGTTCCCCTGCAGTGTCTGTGCAAAGATACTGTGGGATGCTTTTCGTTTGAAAACAGAAGGAAAATCAGAAAAAGGAACCGGGAAGGACAAGAGCTCCCATGATCCCCTTTTGCCAAAAAATACTTAGTTTTCATGAAGCCGTGAAGCTTTTTTATGAATGAGATGCTTTATAACAGGAGGATTGCTAGCCACCAAGCCCAAGATTAACAAGGCTCAGCCTTTCTTAGGAGCATAGTTTTAGCCATACAAATCAGCCGGGGTGATTCAGTACTGCCTTGCACAGTGCAAAGGAGGTACAAAACACATCTAATCAAATTATTTACACCCACTGTCAAATTCTCTGCACCAGGTAAATGTCAGCAGCAATGGAACAGCAGGGCAAGGGAAAGTCAACACTAACAAACCTATCCCATCACTTTGCTTTTACCTTTATAAAGATAATGCGAGCAGAGTGGAATTGAGTATTTCAAGTGAGGGTACAGGATTGCCTGAAACAGTAAAACAAGTCTGCTTTTTTTTTTTTTTATCTACTTATTTGTGCGTTCTTACGATATAAGCACAACCATACAGGTAGCCACCTCTTTTTCCTGCGTGTTGTGGTGGGAACTGATCAGAGCTTCACCACTGCAGGCAGCCCAGATGGGAACCAGGACCAGCCCAGCACATATGTGCAGGGACAGGGACACCAAGAATATTTGAACATCTGCCGACTTTGGTGACAGTGGAGGACGTTTATGGCAGATGTGACAGAAGACTTTAACAATTAGTTCTGCCGAGAGGGACTGGCTCCTTAGTGTGATAACTGCAGAGCTGTATTACTCTTGCTGCTGCAGCAGCTAGACCTGGTTTTCAAAGATTCAGGAATAAAACAACAGGAATTTGGCCATTTTGTGCCCCCCCCCCCCGCGATCTGCTGCTTTACTTAATTGCCACTCACCCAGGACAGGCCTTGTTTACAGGTAATTTGGCAAGTGAGACTGTGGAAGGATCATGAAGTAACTCAAAACGCTTCTCTTCTGCCAGAGCGCATCATTCTTTTGCCAGGTCTGAATTTCATCTGCTCTCATCACCCAGTCTTCCTGAATCTTGACTTGCCCCTGTGTTAAGTAAAACTTCTGTGAGAAAGAGTAGTAGTTCAAGCAAGTTCAAGCTTTCTAGCTGTAATTCTCAAAAGATTGTTTTTCTTGCGTTCAGCTTAGCACTCCAAGCTTGTTTCCATTTTGCCCTGTTTAGAACACTAAAACATCAGTTTTGGAGCTCAGGAGGACATACGAGGTGGTCCAGTTCACTTACTAGGTACCACTTTTACTTTCCAATGACATTTTGGACAGCAAGTAGAAAACTTCTCAATATTCTTAAGAGAATCTGTTCATAGATTTCTGGTCTGATTTTGCAAACTGAGCTGGATACACATTCAACCAGAAGACTCCTCTGAACTTAAAACAGTTATTACTTATAACTGCATCAAGTAATCTCCCCCCGTATCAGGGCTCACTTGCTTTAACAGACAGGTCAGATGAAAGCTAGTAGGGGAAGTGAAATTGGTCACAAAGCAGATTAATGACAGAAACAAGATCCCCGACTTCCACTTCTGTAATTTGGTCACTGGAGCATGACTTATCTTCCAAGACCAAAAGCCTATGCTCGTGATAACTCCTACTTCAGTGACACACAGGTTTCACTCCGGCTTGACCTATACTGGGGCTATGAATGAAAACAGGGGCATAGGCTAATCAGTAAAAAGGAGCTTCAAGCTTTCTAAGGCTCATCTGTTGCTGCTGCTGGGTTTGATTCTGCCATGTATGTCCATGCGAGTCATCCTGGTTAGTCCGGGTGGTGGAATCAGGTCTGGGAACATTTAGCCTTATGCCAGACAACAATAACTTACTTCCCAGGCATGTGTCATCTCTCTAACCAGATGCACTTTAAAATAAAGCAGTCCCTTATACTACAAAAAAGGTGTTTTTTTCCTTATGTGACTAAAAAAAATAATAAAAAAAAAATTGAAAACCACTTACCTGGTCAACATTATTTCATAGGGTGCTGAAGTATAAATCAGACACAGTGTGACCTTCATAGAAATTTCAGATTTATTTACAGTGGTTTGCACTGATCGCTTTATCTACAAGGAGCTCAGTTTCCCCTTGGTGACTCATAAGTAATGTGGTCCACGCAAACCCGTGTAAATAGATCCAATATTTCAAGGAAGGTCATGCTATATACTCTCTTTGTTTCTCAAGAATAGATGATGGCTTACTGCAGGGCTGATACGACATTTATCTTCATGAGTGAGGAGGTTGATTGTGTGGCCCAAAGGGCAGTAGTCATGGCTGGTGGGCACCCAACGGGAATGAAACACACCCCATAAAACTCTCTCTATTTTTGTGTCTACGTGATGAAAGCTCCTTACTCTCCAGATAGTCTGCAGAATACACTTAATGGTAAAGAACAGTTTTCTTTCATCATGAGCAAAAGAAAGGAGATAATTTCTTACACTTCCAGGCTTGAGAAGACCTCAACCTGCTGTGGGAAAGGAAGAAAGTTCCTTTGTGACAGAAATTTCTTGAACTTTCTTCTGATGCCTCCTTGGTTCCTGCCAGACAGTATACTGAATCAGATCGACAGTTGGCTTCACGCCGTCCAACACTGCCTGTATCTCCTCTCTTCTGCAGACAAATCCAGACCACCTGGAAAAGTCCAAATCCACTGAAACGGACACAGTGCTATGCTCTTGGACTTTTATTTTCAGTTTCATATGCATTTTCCTGATTGGTGTTTTTTTTTTTTTTTTTTTTGTTTGTTTGTTTGTTGTTGTTTTTTAAGTCTTACCTCCTCAAATAGCATATCACCAGACATGTAGCTTACCATAGCACACCACCAAGGGGCTGAAGAGTTTTCAGCGCAGTGTTACACCAGTACTGCTTAAGAAGGTGGCCTAGACTGTGCTCTCAGAAGGAGCATCTTCTAATACAATGATGAGCGTTGAGTATCCGCTGTCTTCTCCTGCTGTGCTTTTGAATGGACTTGACAGTGTCAGACTCCTTGGTGCTGGAGATCTCTTAGGTATGTGCAGCACATGTCTTCTGCACATTGAAACAGCATGTAATACTGGCAGCGTTGGGTGGTTCGTAATTGCCCTGCCAGGGCGATTCTTCTCTCACTCAGAGTCATCTGAATAGACTGAGCCCACATATAAAAGATGAATACAAATTATCCACCAGCTAAAAGGTATCTATAGCTTTTATATCTACATAGTGTATATATACATTACATCTACATAGTGTAATTGTTTTCTTCAGGATATCTAGATGGTCTTGTATTTCATCATCTCTGTGATATCACATTTATCCAACCATTTCTATCAGTAATCCAAATGTTCTGTTGCATGTTATATCTTACTTTTATTATCTAAATAAAGTAATGAGATTTTTTTTTCTTGAAGTAGCAGTCTAGGACTCTGGAAATCAGTTTTTGTTTTGCAACAGATTTTCCAGGTGAACTTTGTGGAATCCTTCAAATTAGCTGGAGAGAGAGAGCATTTCCAGGTGGTCAGTACCCACAGTTGTTCTCTGTGCCTCATTTTTTCATTTTAAAAAAGGGATAAAGTTATTTCTTTTCCCTTATTTCCATTCCTATTCAAATCTTAGTGTTGCCTGTTAGACCTCATCTGTGCTGATTCTAGTTGAAGGGAAGCTAGCAATAAAAATACCTTCCACCCAGAAGAGAGATTTTGGAAATGAGCAGCGGTATACAATAACAAGAATATAAATCTCCATCATGTTAACAATTTAATCACTGTAAATAAAAGATTATCACCATGTTTTCAGGCCTTTCCTGGAATACTTTTAGGACATCTGTGAAAGAAATAAGATGCATAATACCATTGGCCCCACTGTATTTTAATCAGTCCTTGCTCTGTGTGTTTTCCAATTACTGACTGCAGCACATGCTCCTAGTACAAGAATTTTTGTCATTTGGTCCATGTTTATTTTTAAGAGAGATGGGGGAGAAAAAAAAGCCCCACAAGGCAATGATTCCATTGCTCAGGAACCTCAGCCAGGTCTGACAGCTGGCGAGGAGAAAGGTCAGCTCCTGCTGACTTGCAGTTGGTGGGAAAGAGGCACGGAAAGCACGAAGATCAGAAGGTGAATGAGGTGCCCCCAGAGACTAAATAAATGACTTTAGGGTGAGGGAATGTAGAAAGATTATAAAAAACAAAAAAACCCAAAACCAAACACTAAAAAACCCCAAGACTGCTGTTCAGGAGAAACCTGAGTGACCTCAGAAATGTCAAGCAGGAGAGAAGTGGCCAAAGGAGGCAAGCAGTCATTACAGGATTTCTCAGGATGCAGAGTGTGGTACATGCAGGACTATGCTAGGTCTGTTAGGTGGTGAGGCTGTTGAGACTGACCTTGCACACACGGCATCTGCTAGGAGCTCTGCTTTGATTTCGGCAGGGAAGCTGCATCTTATTTGGATTTCCTTGCAAAGTAAATGGAGCTCTAAGAATCCTGCAAAATGTTTTCTGTGACTAGTCCTTTAAAAGTTGAGTGAATACTCTGCAGCACCACTTGGCACCCTATGGAGCTTGTTGTCTGCAAGAAACATGAAATATATTCACAGTCACGAACATTTGCAGGGTTGTGGGTTTTTTTTGGTTTTTTATTTATTTTTATTTCAAGTGGCCATGTGACTTTTCTAGTTGACAGGTTTGTAGACAATGCATCATCTACGGGCAGGTTTATTCAAATGGTCTGTTAAGGGGTTTCTGAAGGGTCCAGTCCTGGCTACTCTTAAAGAAGGGATGCTGGAGCAGATGGATGGCTGAGAGGTATAGCAATATAGGAATTCAGCCGATGAGAGTTTACGTATAGGATTAACTACATAAATAATCATGCTTTTCAAGCCAGTATCCATTGGCAAGACTAGTGGTCACCATGACAACGTTTTAAAATAAACATGGGTAGTTTTGAATCTGGGATGATGGCTCATATACCAGCTCATTACGGGTATGGAAGGTCTTGGGGACAGAGACCCTGAGCACAGCTCAAAGGCCAGCGCTGGCTGGCATCTGACTCCTCCTGCCCCTTGCGCAAGGACCCAGCACAAACTGCAGATTGCAGCAGTTTCAAAGCATCTTTGCTGCCCCATGACCCCATGCTGGACCCACCAGACCACGCTGGGCTGTGGGGTCATGATGGTGTACAGAGGCTGTGACAGCATACTTCACTTAGGTGTCAGGAGATGAGGTGTCAGGAGATGACTGCCAGGGATGTTCTGAACCCTGGAAAGTCCCACTAAGTGTCATGCTGCTCGTCCACTTCTCAGCACTGCAGACTCTCCTTTCACCTGGTTATTGCTCTGAGATGTGATTGCCCTTGCTGGAAAAAGAACAAAATTGAAAGGGCAAGAGTGTGGCTCAATTGCACAAGGGCTGCCCTGCTACGGCTGCCTCCGACCCTGCATCTGCTGGGTTGGTGTCAGCTCTCTGTTGCTGCATGGCATTGCTCTGTGCACAGGAGATGCACTCGGGAGCATGGTCTGGTGGCAGGCTGGGTGCATCAGTGCCCCAGCTGTCTCCTGCTGCAGGACCCACCAAGCAGAGCTTTGCAAAGCCTTACACAACCCTTGTAGTACCTTCCAGCAATAGCCTTTCAGTTATCAGACAGTTTTGTCTGCTGTGGAGATGGAGTTAAGGAAAAGATAGATTTGACCCAGTCCAGCTCAGAGGCTGTGACCTACGCAAACCTCTCCAACTGCCTAGAGCAGATGGGGAAAAAACAAACAAACAAACACCCCCCAAAAAAAAAAACAAACACTGCAGAAGAAAAATGGATGCACAAGCAGAGCATAGGGAATGCTGAGCAGCACAGCCCACATGGACATCATGGGCGTGCTGAGCAGCAGATAGCTGCATGCAGGGAAGGAGTATCTTACAACACAAAGATGCTTTTATGCCTGGTTGCAGAACATTCAGCAGCACGCGGGTTAATTTAGCAATGTCACACTCAGAGCATATCCAAATGTTCCACTGGTCGCTCTTGAGTTACTCTGTGTCTCAGGTGTACTCTTCAAGTATTTTAAAAGGGGTAATGTTTTTTTTTTTTTTTTTTCCTGGTAGCGAGTACAGCCAGGCAGATATAATTTTAATATAAAGGAGAAGTTTACTAGAATAGAATTTAAGAATATTAAAAAGGGATTTGGTTCCGAGAGAAATATTAGCAGTAAAGGCAAGGATAAGGATTTTGGAGAAATTTAATTAAAATTTAATCTTCTTTCTAATTAAATTTCCTTTTAATTAAACTTAAAATTAAATTCGCTTTGTTTAATTGGAGGAATTTAAAAAGTATTACCTTAGAGTGTCAATCATTTTTTTTCACACTATAAAAAATAGTTTACCCTGGTTTGTCTAGTTTAAAAGATGAGATTTCACACTGAGTGCAAGAAAAAAAAGTAATAAAAACATAACATTTAAATGTAAATCAATTTACTCCTCAGTTACCTTCTGCCTCCTTCCCTTCTCCCCTTCTCCAACCCCTCTCACCTACCGTACTGTAAACGAGGACGAAATGTTTCCCCCCCGGGAGCCTGTCTGTGTAGGCAGGGAATGCCCTAACCCTCCTGACATCTGGGCCACTCACTTATTATGGGACAGAGCACTGGGCTGTGGCAACGCTTTGCTCTGCTTGATGCCATTAACCATCTTCCTGCTTTGCCAATCGTAATTTCTCCCTCTTTTGCTTGTTTGGGGTTTGTTTTGGCGGGGGGAGGCTTGGGGATGGGAAGAGAAACAAAGGAACAGAAGGCTCTTCTGAGCTGGTGATGCCTCTGGGTGGCTCTGCTCAGGGCATCACTCGGTGACAGAGCAGTCCCCTAATGCTCTGCACCTTCCAGCTGCCTCTCAAACTCCCTGGCTTCCCTTCCCAGTCTCCAAAATGCTGGAGCACGCCTCATCTTGCTTTAAATTCCTCTCCTTCTGTTTCCCACTTTGTTTGCCTCTCTTCTGGTTCTCAACTTCTCCCCTCTGCTGAAAGCCACCTGGCCAAGGCCATTAGTGACCTCCTATCCTGAGCTAAACCTAAAAGTGATTTTTCTGGTCTCAGGCTTCTTGATCTATCTTTCTCTCCTCATCTGCTTCCTCCTCCCCTGTTTCCACTTTAGCAATGTGGATGACTCCCACTGTAGATCAATGGATATTCTTTCATGGCTCCTTGCACCTAATTCCCCTGCTTATAGATTGGCATCTTGCAGATTTTTACAGGATGCCCTCTTTCCACATCCTTATCCCTCTTCTTGGCCTCACTCAAGCTCATGGTTACAGCCATGTAACAACTCCCACTGTCTACTGCCTTTTGCTGTTCCCCAGACATAGCCCCTCTTCCTCTCAGACATCTCTCTGTCTCCATTTCTTCTGCTCCCCATTTTTTATCTAATTTGTTCTTAACCCCCGCCTTTAAAAAAAAAAAAAAAAAAAATCCTTGCTCTCTTCTGTATCCTTGTTTTATAGGGTATATACCATCACTGCAGGCAAAGGCAACAATATGCAGCAAAGGCTCAGACTATGAATACCGTGAACCAGGGGTGATCAAACACGGAGGCAGCTTGCACCCTACTCTGTGCAGCGACCTCTCAAACCGTGCAAAGGTGCAGCCTTCCCACTGCTGTACAAACAAGCCCTTGAACCTCAGTAATACCTTTTTGCCTATCTCCTTTAGCTTGAGAAACTCTTGAGATAATCTCTATCTTCAGAAGAAGAATGATACTTTACCTTCCATACCAGCAAACGCAGCTTTTCCTTAGCATCAGTGTCGTCTTGGGTATAAACCGCAGCAGGTTTAAAGAAGCTGAAGCTGAACCCTTGGAAAAGATGTGGTAGACAAGGAGTAAAAGAGACAGGACCAGAAACAAAACAAAAAATTGCCAGTAAACTAATGGACACTCATTTTTGTGCTTTGTTGTTTGTGCTTTGAATGGCTGATACCATGGAAATATGAATCAAAGTAAGGTGAGCGGGATGTCACAGTAATCAAGATGGGAGATCGCAGAACTGGAGAGTGTCTGAGCCTGAATTTGCCAAATCAATTGATGAAAAACAGTTTTCTCTATAATAATATAATCAGTCTCCTCTCTAAATATTTCGGGTGCTGAAATTGCCTTCTGTACTTGAATTTATAATAATAAGAAATAATAAAAAGCTCAAGCAAAAGGATTAAGCAAGAACGAGCTACATGTACGTGCTCTATGCAAATTGGTGACACCTCTGTATTCATAATTCATTGCAAGTGGTTGAAGGTAAATAGATTTTTATTTTTATTCCCTGTGAATTTCTCACATAAGCAGGAACTATCTCTTTAGAACATTTCCCCCCTCTTGTTTTATTTAAGTTGAAGAAAGAAAGTAAACAAACAGATGACTGTAGCAGCTCCTGATCATGCATTGTATGAGATGCTGATAATGAGGTTGTAAAACCCTGTTCAGACAAATCCTTTTTGCTTGGCTCTGTTTTGAGGCAGAGCTGGGGCTGGGGACCTGAGGACAGGGCAGATGGGAGGGGGGCACCCACCCAAATTGCATCAGTTCGAACGGTCGTGAAGGGGAAGTTATAAAAGAATGGTGTTTAAGTTCTCCCTCATCCTCACTGTGTTTCCTATAATAAGCCCTAACATGCTCTCCTTAAATAACTAAGAAAAATCGTGAAAGCAGTACAGATCATGAAGGCATGCAGGGACCTAGTTAGGGGGCCACAGTACATCTTTAGTAGAAGCAAGAAAGAGAAAAAAGAATTCAAACAAACACTTTTATCTTGATGACCCTTAAATGAAAGGACAAGGAAACAATATGATCAGCTAGCAAAACATTGGGAAGATAAGAGCCCTTTGTCAGCACAGGGGGCCTGATTCTCCCTTCCTTTGTCATTTGCATCTGTGCAAGGAGAATGACAAATTGCAGCAAAGATGCTACCAAATCAGATCAGTTTAAACCAGTTGCTGGCTTTGCACGTGCTTTAATGACAGTACAAGGTGAACAGAGTTGACTCAATCCCAAAAAGCGATCAGTTGATCTGAAACCTGAGCTACAGAGGTATTAAGTACTAAAATATGATTTTTCATATTGTCAAGATGAAGAAAGAACCCCAAACCCAGTACTGCAATATAATGATATAGTGAATACTGAAATATCATTAGATATTTTAATAAATAGTCCCTCAAAAGTACAGACTTAATTTTCAGATTTCTGTTTCCTTTTTGGTACCTTAGGATAGTAAGTTATTTCTGCTATGAGTTGCTTTCTTTCTTACACAAGTTCAGTTTTATCTCAATTATCCACCAAGTAAAAACAAAAAACCAAAAGGCCCCCCAAAGCCCTTTATAGTATTTCCACAAGACTAATATAAAGCAGATGTATCCTGCTGAGTTCACAGTATATTTTAAACAAAATGACCCCAGTGCTGTTCTGGATCTTACAAATGCTGATATATATGAATACCTTTCCATGGGGGAGCGTTCTCAGGGGTATCCAATGGGTCAGGCTTTCCCTTTTTGAAATGGTAATCATATGCATGGGGTTGTTTTTCAGTTTCATTTAGTTCCTTTTTAAGTGTTTATTTTTGCAGCACTTCGTCCTATATTTTAGTATTTTTCCTGTACATTTCTCAAGGCAACGAGAAATAATACACAGCAATATTTAACTCTTACATAGCATTGACTGTGACAGTCCTCGGAAATATAAGTGCATATTGGCTGCTGCTGTGCTGTAAGTCTCCAGAAGTAAATCACCAGGTGTGTATAAGGCATGAAGGAACACCTGCACAATTTTGAAAAGTAATGTAGGATCTGATTCTAAAAAGTATATGAAGTGCAATTTGTAGAAAATTTAAGCACCATGAGGGCAAAATCCAGAACTCAATCCTTCCTCCAGTGCCAGCTTCCCTTGGAGGCCCCTAAGGATGGGATTCAACCTGAGTGAGAATTTAAGTGTCTGCACCTGAATTTAGATACCTACCGTGTGTGTGTGTGAGGGGCACGTGCCTATACGATTCTAACTGCATTGTACCCCCGATGACTAAAGGAAAGCGCTCCTCACCCTGCCCTACTAGGCACGGTGGACATCCCAGCTTCCATCTAGCCTCTGCTATGATCCAGAGGCAGTTGAATTCTGCTTAAGCCTATCTGTATTTGATACTTCAAGAGGAAAGGGAAGAGATTGTCGTCCTTTTTCCCTAGATTTCTATTTTTTACACATCCACCTGTCCCATTCTGGGATACTTGGGTGTGCCAACATACTGGGCTTCAGGACTCAGATAATCCTGTCACTCAAACAGGAAAGGCACAGAAGTGCCCTCAACTTCTTCAGTAAGTGGTGTCCAGCGTTGGTGTCTAACTGCGGTTGGCTTTGTCCACGAAATGGCTCACTGTGGGGGCTGGAAATCCCAGCTGTCCTGGTCAATAATCCTTTTAGAGAAAGCTGTAAGTGACTTGTCTCCAAACATATCCATAAAGGTATGAGAGAGAAATTCAGGCCCAGGAACATGAAGCCTATTTGTTGCAGCAACTACATAGTTGCCTATATTGGACCAGCCGTAGGTATTTAGGGAATTTAACCCTCTAAGACTTATAAAAAGGCAGTATTGACTTTGTGTCCCATCCAGGGAGGAGGCAATTAGTCTGGACTGGCTTGTGTCCATCGCATTCAAACTGCCGCCCACACTCAGCACATTTCAGACACAGTGAGTATATTGAGTTTATGATACAAATGCTTAAACTAATTATCTTTTTTTATTTATCTCTTTTTCTTACCGAGAGAAAGTGTTTGTGTCCCAAATAATAATCTGGCTATCGGTCCCTTGGTGTGAACCAGGTTTGCAGTAGAAAAAAACCCACGTCTTTGCGTTTCCTCAGTATTTCATTTGCTTTGGAGAGTGTGCCTAAAACACCAAGTTAATGTGAGCATTTTGAAGAAAATTACTTTTCCTCTTGCTGATCTGTATCCATACCCATATCGGCTAGGATAGGAGGAAGGATAGAAATTTAATTTTACATATCCCAGTTCTGTGCCTTGACTGTGAAAATGCCCCCTCCCTCTTGGCAGCGTACACAGAGGTGGGGTTTTGACAGTGGCCTTTAATAGACTTTCAGAACTCACAGCTGGAAAAGACCTATGGGGTCATCTAGTCCAGTTCATAGCCAGAGCCATAATTCAGGCTGTTCTCACCAACAGAGGTGATGGTACTCAGTGGCAAGTCAGACATAAATTCCCAGTCAAAGATCCCTAAATTTTGCTGCATGAGATTAGAGAAGATAGGAAGTCCGGAGCAGTTTCAGTTATTTTTGATAGAGGTTTTTATTAAATTATTTATACAAGCATGAATAAGGCAGTAGAAAAGCAGCTGAGTATTTAACTATTTTTATTTGTCCATTTAAGTATAAGAAGGTTTGTTTGTTTGTTTGTTTGTTCATTTTATTTTATTCAATAGCTACTGATCATGTGTTTGGATTAGGAGGGACAAAGATGGAGAAATTAGGTTTTTCTAAAGGCTCATGGTACTTCAAGTGGTACGGCAGGGAGCTGAGGGCTGGGGTTCAGGGATCATATCAATATCGGCCAAATATTACTGCATCATTAAACAGAAACCGTTTAATATGTTATGTTTCTGATGTTGTTAAGTTTTGGAGCTGTCTGTCATCACGAACATGTCCCGTTCCCAGTTATGTATGAGACCACTCAAGGTTCAGGCAGGTATCCCTAAACTGATCCTGCTTGTATTTCGTATCAGGGTTTTGTGTGGCTTTTTCTTCCCCCATGGTTATGAGCTTTGGAATATTTTCTTTGTAAAATCAAACTCTGGACAGCAGAGGACAACTTTGCAGCAAACAGCAGGCTCTCAACACCTTAAGAACTTGGCTGTGCCAGCATGAGATATACATATATATACGTATATAATTTCCCCCCCCACCCCCCCCCATATGTGTGCAAGAGATGAACCACCCACTCCACAGCAGAGTGAACCCAAACCTTTCCCAAGTGAAATATCGAGGGGAGGGGAAGAAGAGAGAAGTCATTCTCGCCCACCCCTTGGGAGGAGGACGGAGGGTGGTGCAGTGGTGCTGTGCGCTTGGCAGGCGGCCGGCATGGCAGCAGCGCACCCACGCCAGGCTGTTCGGGGCTGAGTGGGTGCGCCACGCTCTTGCTTTGCCTGGAAAATTCACATTTGTTGAAAAGAGCATGCATATTTAAAAAAAAGTGTGTGGTGGGGCTGATGAATCACATCTTCTGTCAAAAGACTCCAGACACTGAACTGGAGTGTTGCTGAGTGTCTGGATCTCTTCACTCATCTTTAATATTTGTAAGGTTTTAATTTCTCACAGAATTTTCCTTAATGTCATACAAATGTTCCTTTTTTCAGCTGCTTTCCCACCTCTTTCCCTTTCACCCATCCAGCCCTGCTCCTCTCCCCACCTCTCCAAAGGCACTTCCTGATGTTCATCACACCCCCCCACACCACCCCCCTTATTTGCCATCCCAGCTAGTCACTTAGTTATTCTTTCACAGAAATGCTACAATTAGGACCTTATTCAAAGCTTTGCTCTGTGAGACAATATTACTGATTTACAAGTGTGTGTCCCTGGAGCTTGTGGAGGTGACTGGTGTCTGCTCGTCTCGTGCTGCACCTGCCACATCGGGAGGGATGCAGGGAAGAAGGAAGAAGGCAGGAACCAACCAGAGACCATTTAAAGTCTAACCTCCTCCCCAGCCGCTGTTCTCCTGCCCACTTCTGACTCACAGACATAGGTGGCCCCACACTGGGGAGGTTTTAATTGGTTTTCTAGAGGGAGGATTTGTGCTGACAGCAACATGCAGTGTTGGGGAGGGAGGGTGAAGTGGATGCTGCTTTCCTTAAGGGTCGTGTTCCAGACTTGGGTTCATCTTCAAGGTTGCAAGCAAAGCTTGCCACGGAAAGGAAGTTCTATGAAGGGCCAAACCCAATAATAACAGACCTGTGACTACGTTGGCAAGCTAATATAAAAGCAATATAAACTCCTCCCAGTACGGACTGAGTGAGGGATGTGTGTCCACATCTGCCCCTGAAGCTGCAGCGGGACAGCAGACATGACCCTGCTCTCAACAACGTCTCGTGCTGAAGCCCTGTAAGGAGGCCAGGGCTCAGACCGGCACCGGGCAGGTCTCTCCTGGGCACTGTGATGACGCCACAAGTCCCACGGCCGTGGCAGGGCTGGGACACTCACTTACTAAGACACGCAAGCACTTCAGTCAGTCACACGGGCAGATTAATTGCCCATATTTATATTACTAAATCAAGCAGTGTCGGGGCACCGCAGCTTTACTGCCTACACTGATAAACTGATGGTGCATTTTCATCTCAGGCAAACAGACGCTTCCACAGGCAGTGTCCATACATTTTGATGTGTATGTCTGTATACTTTAACGAGAGTTAGCATGGGGCAGGGGTCACCCCCAAGAGGCAGCCAGGTTGCAGCCACCCGCCTGTGGAGGGTTAGGGGGTCCAATACTGACGTGAGCTGTTGCATGCCAGCTGGCCTCGGTGTCACGCTGTGGACTAAGGCACTTCTAATTTAATAGTATGGACAAAGTCACCAAATCCAGCTTTTCAGCAGCCTAATCAGTTAGGACAGAGGACCGCTCTCGCATGGCTGTATTGACTCCGGTTCAGAAGATGGCTCAACTGGTCCTGTCTCAGATCTCTGCTCAGACTCCAGTGCCATGCAGACATGGCTTTACAGCTCCTCCTTTCTATTTCCAGAACTAAACTCAGAAGTCAATGATAGTTTTCTTCAAAGGGCTCGGATGTGCCCTTGGCCTTTTGGCTTTGACTTACCAAATTCTTAATTTTTTATTTTATTTTATTTTATTTTATTTTATTTTATTTTATTTTTTTTATTTTATTTTATTTTATTTTATTTTATTTTATTTTATTTTATTTTTATTTTTATTTTATTTTATTTTTATTTTATTTTATTTTTTTACAAATTGTGGACACCACTTAAAGGCAAGACATGAAGTTAGCTTGCAGTCCCAGGGGCATCAAATACCAACTTTTCTGCAGGGGAGGAAGGTGTTTTTCATTGCAACCTGTAAGGGAGAATCTGTCTCCCAGTACATAAAGACTAAGTGCTGTTTTAATGGCTTTGACTTTTGGAGCAAAGGCTCAGTAAGTTGTAATTAGAGCTGGTCATTTGTTTTTAATGAAATCATTTTCCAGGGGGAAAAAATAATGCAGCTTTGCCCAAATCAAAACATGTTGTGGAAATGTGCTGATTTCAGTGACATTTTTATGGGAGTTAGTCCAAATGAATCATTTCAATCTTCTCCTTGCATTTTGATAATGTCAGAATGTTTCATTTCAAGAATATTGAAACATTTCATTTTAGCAATGCAGTAGGAGAGAGCTGTGGAGCGCCAAGTAATCTTGTCTTCAGGATTTGTAAAGCAGAGTTTAAAGTAACAAAAGATGGTAGGGCTTGAACCTGTTTCTTCGAAGCCAAATCAGACTTGATTGTCCCTATAGTGGGTAGATGGGGTCTTTTGATATGTCTTGAGAAAGCTACAAAGAATAAATGCAGAACTACTAGAACCTACAAAAATAATTTCATTTTTAATTGAAAAGTAATAAAACGCTGAGTACAACAGAGAACAAGCAACAAAATTTTCACTTTGCAAGGGTTCCTCTCAACATACATATGCTTTCTTTGTTTTTGGTTTAGTGGTTGGGGTTTTTTTCTTTCTTTCTTTCTTTCTTTCTTTCTTTCTTTCTTTCTTTTTTTTTTCTTAATGAACCTGACTTTGAAAGGAAATAAACCCAAAAAGGCCCATTTATTTCAGAAACCAGGGAGCTACACAGAAGTAGCCATTGACCTTCAACCTCATGCTTTACCTTAGGCTGAGTTCACTTTCCTGAACAAACAAGATTTCTTGGCCTCTTTGGCCACCCTCTCTGCCAAGCTGTTTCAGGAAGCTTGACACTCTGTGAACATCTACAGATGTTCTTATCTAGGCTGCCATCAGTGTATGCTGCTCCCCAAATCAGTGACGTTTCAATGTATTAAGTGTAACCAATAATTTACAGATGACCAAGAGTCTTGTAAAGGAGTAGGTAAAGAAACATCTAAGCAAATAGAAATTAATTGAGGTAGGTGACCTAAGTGCAGTCATAGAAAACCAAAGGAAGTATTTAAACTCTGTAATTTAAAAGAGGTTATTCCAGGACTGTTTTGAATGGAGTAATCAATTAACATCAGGAATCTTAAATCACAGTTAAATTCCATTATTTGTTAGCATTAAACCAAACAAGCTTGTTTTCTTTTTAGCTGCCACACTTGAAATCATTTGAATTCTAACTGGAAACACTGAAAATAAATTAAATTTCAATATTCCATGTATAGCATCATACTGGGGGGTGGTGGTGGTGGTGGTGTGGGGGGTTGGGGAAAGGTGTGTGTGTTCAAGTAAAGTTTGCCAACAGCATTTGTAAGTTTCCTAATATCCACGGTTAGTGGTTTGGCATGTGAATGTGGTTGTGTATGTCCTGTATACATATGTATCTCCAAATTACCTCTAAACAAGCTTACTCACATCTGGAGAGTGTACAGTTCGACCTGGGCTGATTTCAGCATTTCACATGGCTTTAGCGATCCATGTTTAATTTAGTGCTGCCACAGCTGTATCCCTGGAAGCATCCAAGCTAGTGAGTTTAACCCTACTTTAGGCACGATGACATAAATCACACAGAGCTGTGACTGCAGGGCAAAACTGGCCTTGATCTTGTCCTAGAAACAACATCACACAAGCAAGTAGTTTTTTCTTGGCACTTTCTCAAGCCTTCTTCAGCTCCTTGCTCGTTTTTTTTAAACGCTGGGAAAAAATCAGAGAAAAGGTGAGATGAGAAAGCATTGTGCTGAAAGACATCATTAAATTGGAAAGATGAGAGTACAGTTTGTTGTTGGCTGGAATCAGAAAGGTTTATAGTCTCCCCTTGTACAGTTTCATTGGTAGAGTGACATATCTCTTTTTGGATAAGGGGGGGATTTAAATATGAGCTTCTGTCATAGTTGATTGGTTTGGCATCTTGATGGGATAGTCCTTTCCGAGTTGTCAGTTTATGAATATATAATCCTTTAAGGCACGTGTAATAGGGAATTAATTGCTTTTGCTCTTTAGGAGGACACATTCAGCATATCTTTAGAGTTTTAACACTTTTTCTATTCTCTCCATTTTCTTTTCTATTTAATTTCACCAGTTTTTAATATGAGTGGAAATTCTATTTGAAATAGGTCAAAATACCCTCATGTCTTTTTTTTTATTCTTCAAATAGTCTTTCTAAACATGGATAATTGTTAGAAAAATTCAACCCTTAATAATCACTAATGTTGTTGTCCATCTTTAGCAATCTATTGAGCAGAGATTCTTTATTCTCCTAAGTTTATTAAGGAAGCTATTACTTGCATGCAAAATCCATAATGAATTCTGCTATGAATAACAATATGCTAATGTTCAAATAACTTCTTATATTAGTAAGTAATGATCACCTCTAATAGCACTGCTATATTTGTGTGTAAACCACCTTCCTATTTATATAGCAATTACATCATGTGTCTGTTACTTGAAACTTGCATTTAAATACAACACATTTCCAAATAAGCAAATACATTCATGTAGCCAGGTGAAAGCGCACACAAGCTCATTTCATGCATCCAGTAAGCTGGGCAGATGGTGGTTTGTGTGGCACTAGGCTCTATCATCTGGGATGAGCTCGTGGCTTGGGAAAGACTGTGTGTTAGCATGGCTATACAGCTTGTGTATCTAACTTGGCTTGCTTCTAGCCACTTGAAGAATGCCAGTGGACTTCCTTTTCATTTCTGTCTGTCTACAAGAAAAAAAAAGAAAAAAAAAGCTGCAATGTGAATGCAGTATGGTATATGGTGGTGGAGTGACTGGGAGCCAGAGAGATACCATACTGCTGCAGGGATGCTGTGGATAAAAAAGGCTCAGAGGGTAATGGAGAAGAGCAATTATCTGTCTTTTCCTTACTATTACAGGAAAACATTTGAATCTCTTGAATCCCTTTTAATAACATTGACAGAGCTTTTCAAGAAATGTTACAACTGTTTTCCTTGTAAATTTCATGAAGCGAGATACAGGAGAGGAAAGAAAGCTCAATCAGTTCCTGTGGCCTTGGAAACCAGATTCTATGTATTTTCCATGAGATCCTAGGAAAAATAGTTTAATAACGTTCCTTAACAAAAATGAGATTTCTTCTTTTCATCTCTCTGGGAGGAAACAGAAATTGCCTGTGAATTTCTGTAATTACCCCAACCACTCATTCAACAGAACATTTAAGAAAATAATAGCAATTCTTCTAAACCTAGAAATAAATATTTATTATTCCTTAAGCATCACATACAGAAACATTTATAAGCATTTCTTCAAATTTAGGAAAGGGCCAAATAACTTTGTCCCAGCCTACAAATAAATCATTGTAATTGTGTTAAGATGCATTGTCACATTAAGACAGAGGGTTAGGCCTCCTACCAAAGCCATTGCTTTTTGACTTTACCATTTTGAATCATTCAGTTTTGACTTACAAGTTATACTAAAACACATCTTTGATATACTAGACAGAATGAGCTGCTTAAATCTCTCACTGCATTTCTCTAAACACTCTGGTATTTTTTTTCTGGCTCTTCACTGCATCCTTGAAAATTTTTCAGTATCTTTTCAAATGTGTTCTGAAATCAATCTCACCAATCTGTAAACAGGGGTAAAAATCACCTCTCTGTTATGCTGACTTTGCATGCTGCCAAGTTCTCTGAACCCACCTGTTGTTTCCCATTTCTGTTACCTGAATTAGTGGCTTCATGGTTACCCCAATACACCCGAAGGGCAGTGATTTGCCACCCAGGAATGAGAAAGAATGCAAACAGGAATTCACACCCAGATTTTTCCACCAGACCCAGAATCTTGAGAAACTATAGCACAAGTTGATTAATTTCAAAGTACAGAGCTTTGGGACCAACACCAGCACCACTGGAAATGCTCCAGGATCTTCCTCCACCCTCTAGAGCCACTCCAGAGAGGTACTGCTCTTCTATAGGTCTTGTGTGGATGGTTCTTTTTGGATATCTCAGATATCTTGGTGCATCTCAAAAGTCATTAGCCTCCTTTATTTAGGCAACTGCACTCAGAATTTGCAGTCAGGGAAGTGACATAAGCAACTGCAAGGCCAGTTTAGCCTCCCTTGCTATTACTTACTTTGCACCTGTCATCTGGTTTCCTCACTTGCTACTTCTCAATTCTAGCATTAGAAAGAAAAATGAAGTTTTCTCTGCTTACCTTTGCCATGTCGTCATCCCAGATTTTAAGACCAGTAGTGTATCTTCCAACCTTTTTTTTTTTCTCCTCAGGCTGATTCTCAATTTTCTTTGCTGTTCTTTACATAAGAGTTGTTTCATAACTTTGATCATCCTTGTCATCCTTGAGCATTTCTTGTCAGCAAACTAACAACCCCCCTGAAATCTAAACATGATAATGAACTTCAGATGTCTCTCACCAAAAAAAAAAAAGAAAAAAGAAAAAAAAAATCAGTAGTACCTACCACTTTCTGAAGAAAAGACTCTTCACGCTCCCCTGAAACCCACAGGGTCCTTCCCTTGACTTCAGTCTATGAGCTCAGCACACAGAGGCATACAGTCTGATTCCAGAGTGAAAAACTGCACTCCAGAAGTGTAAAGTGCAAAAAACTGAGAACTTCCCATTATGGGTTTAATCCGGATCCTTAGACATTAATGATAGTGTTTCTTTTTACATCAGGGTTTGTTGGATGAGGCCCAGGCTGTCTGTAAAAATGCTGAGCATATCTTTTATTAAACATTTTGTTATTTAATGTGCCATTTTCTGATGTATATTTGATAAACAAATTTGTTACCAGAAGCGTTCTTGTTACCAGTGACATTTAAACACAAATGCAGATTTATATATGAGTAATTGTGTTTCAAGAGTAACAGTGTGCATAAGTCAGCATTTTGCAAATGTTACAAAAATGTACAAGCCCAAGCAGAAAAATCTACTTGCCCATCTTCTGCTACATTTGATGTAATGAAAGGTAATTACACCCTATTCACACATTAAAAGAAAGCACTCATCTTGCATGAGACCATGATTGAAAATCTGTTTAAGTTACTGGAAGTTTTTCAGTTAGTTTTGGTGGAATGTGGCTCAGGCTTTCATGAAGGAAAGTAAGGTTTTGCAGAGCTGCTAAGAGATCTCTTGGGATTACAAATGAGGGACTGTCACCACAGTGTTCAGGTACTGTAGAAACATCTCTTCTGAAAGTCTTGCCTCTGGCACTCGTCTTCTTGTTGCACTAACATAAAGAAAGTGCTGTTGACTCATATCTACTGGAGGTGAAAATCCAATCTCACATATGTCCTTGCCATATAAGAACATTTAGAAAAGAAATACATGTCCTTAAAATTATATCAATTCACCTTACATGACCAAGAAAGAGGCCATTTCTAAAGGATATTGATTAAAATGGAAATACATTCAAATAAATGGATTCTTGGCTTGAAATAACCTTTAGAGTAAGTGAATGATCTATTTTGAAAGTATGATGGGTGTTCTGCAGGGCACTACTGTATCTTAATTTTATTTCATTGCTATAGAGAGTTTTCTCTGTTTATGAAAATGCTATGCAAAGTGAGATCTATGGATTTCAGAATGGGGAGGAGCAGGAAATTTTGTCTTAAAAAGACATTTGCTTTTCTATTTCTCATAATTCTTTAGTATCACCAAAGACCAGAGCCAGAGTCTCAAGGGAAGATGAGGTTTCATAGCCACTATATCAAACACAAAATAAAACCCAGTCCCTTTTCATGAAAGATCATATTTTAAAAGAGTCAGAGAATGGGACCAAGGAAGTAATAAAATTCACATTGTGGTGACAGGTGCCAAGAGATCTTTTTCTGGTCAAATCTAGAAAAGGAATTAAGGATCTTAATTGCGCAAACCTCAGCCTTACTTACAATGAAGTGTTTTTACAGCAAATGACTTGATAAGCAGAGAAAAATCTAAAGAAGCCATTAGACAACCATGGAGTTATGGGGGAGACTGAAATTTTACATCTTCTGTAACTTGAGCAGAATTCTGCCAAACGGCTGGTCACAGCACCAACATAATCCCTATAGTTTATATCATCTATGTCCATCTCTTCTGCATGCTGAAGCTGGGCTTTGCTGTTGGGGCTGAACTGCTGCATAAGTACAATGCAAAGTTTGCAGTTAGAGAAGGCAAAATCAGAGGCTGTTGCTTAGCAATTGTGGCTCTTGGATGGTGAGTCTCAAATGTCTCCTTCCAAGGTTGCTTGGTACCTCGCTGGGGAAAATAAAGGTGTTTGCATGTCCTCAGACAACTGAGCTGTTAGACGGAGGCTTCTGCATCAGTCAGAGACAGGAACCTAAATTCTGCAGAAGCTGCCTGGTAATTTATTCATCCTTTTCCAGGATCAGGCCTCACTTTGCTTGCAGAAGTCTATGCAAGGCTTAGAAACGAAACTCACGCCTTCCAACAGCCATTTGTACAACATGACAAAACTGCAAAAAGCAGAAACAGCAGCAGCCTTCCTGGTTATGGGTGAGAGGGAGCGCTTCTCCTTGCCACCTAGCAATACCACATCACAGCAAGAACAGGAGACTGATTCCACTTGTGGATTTTTATTTGTTTGGGTTTTTTTGTTTTGGTTTGTTTTGTTTTGTTTTGTTTTGTTTTTTTTTTCCCCAGAGACTAGAAATGGGGCTATGTGACTGACATTCATGCTCAAACATGAGCCATTAAAAGTTCATGTTGGAAAACTGTGCCTAATATTATAAATGTCTATCTACAAGTACTAGTCAAGCAGGAGTAGGTTACTGCCTGTGTCACTGGAGGTTTGCCTGCTGATTCTAACACGGTTGGTTAGTTGATTCTCTGCCACATGATATCCCCTTCCTGCAAAATGACAAGGAAGAAAAATGTGGAATGTTCCAGATCCTGAACAGGAATATAAGGCTTGCATGCTGGGGCTAATGCACATCTGTAAATTAGTTGAAAAAAAGACCCCAAACATAGAGAAAAATGAAGTAGAGCTTGAGGAACCACAATTGTAAAAAAAAAATAATAAATAAGTTCACTGCTTCCTCCTCACTTTCAGAAAGCTCCTGCACTTAGGAGGGGTTAAAAGCCAAATATGAGTGTTTCCCAACCCCCAAAATCCTCATGAACTTGAAGGACAGCCCAGGCTGTGTGGACTCTAGAACACTTTCTTGTGGATTCCAGATGCTCTAGATTAGGGGTCCTCAAACTATGGCCTGCAGGCCGGATACGGCCCCCCAGGGTCCTCAATCCGGCCCCCGGTATTTACAGACCCCCCCCACACCCCCCCGCTGGGGGCTGGGGGGGAACCAAGCAGCCGCAGATGACTGCCTGCCCCTTCATCCACGCGCCGGCCCCCTGGCCAAAAAGTTTGAGGACCCCTGATCTAGAATGTGTGAAGACATCTTGCATCCCTGTCTCCACTTAACTGGGGAACTCACTACAGACTTCACCTGATGAAATACAGATATTGCAATGGTAGAACACACAAGAGTCTTTTGCTGTGACAATAGGCATTACAGAATTTACGAAAATGAAGGGATTTACCAGTGAATTTACCAGGAAATTAGTTTGCTGCTGACAATACCAGAGGCCGCACAGAAACTTTGGGTCTAAAAGTCTAAATACCCCTGCCATTGTGATACTCCTATCTGTGAATTTCCAAGCAAAGACACATGTTACTATACTTTCAACAAGTTTCCTGTTCTCTAGGCTCTTCTAGCTTAAAAATGGGCCATATATCTGTACTGAAGCAAACACTAATGGAGGAAAGAGGTGTATTTGGCATTTTGTGACACACAAGAATATAAAAATGTTCTTACGTATTTATAAACTGATAGACTATTTCTAGGCATATCCAAATCAGTGCTCTCATCATGAAAAAAGTTGAAAGCGAGTTCTCACAGGGAAACAACATGCAGATTTGGCTTTAGTTTGAATGCACATAATAAGAAAAAGCACTATACACTTTATGATGCTCCTGTGACCTTAATGTTTTTATCCTGAAGGTAACTTGTGCACCTATTGTGATTTTGGCTTTTTTCTGCATTTGATGTTACTTGACAGGTGAGTTTCTTTGCCAAATAGCAACACTGCTGAGTATCTGCTATTGATTCCAGGCAAAGATCTTCAAATACTTCACCAAATAGAAACCACTATCCTGAATTTCTGAGTACATAAGTAATTTCAGAAGTATACAGACTTGTCCTATAGATTGTTACTTGGGAGAAGAGACCAACACCCACCTGCCTACAACCTCCTTTCAGGTAGTTGTGGAGAGTGATGACGTCTCCCCTGAGCCTCCTTTTCTCCAGGCCAAACACCCCCAGTTCCCTCAGCCACTGCTCATAAGACACATGCTCCAGACCCTGCACCAGCCTCATTGCCCGTCTCTGGACACGCTCCAGCACCTCAAGGTCTGTCTTGGAGTGAGGGACCCAAAACTGAACACAGGATTTGAGGTGCAGCCTCAACAGCATAGGGGAACAATCAATGCCCTGGTCCTGCTGGCCACACTGCTTTGGATGCAATCCAGGATGCTGGTGTCCTCCTGGGCCACCTGGGCACACGGGGGGCTCATGCCCAGCCGGCTGCCGACCAGCCCCCCCAGGCCCTTTCCCCCCAGGCCGTTCCCAGCCCCCTGCCCCAGCCCGCAGCGCTGCGGGGGGCTGGTGTGACCCACGGGCAGGGCCCGGCACTGAGCCTGGTTGAACCTCACACAACTGGCCTGGGCCCATCGCTCCAGCCTGCCCAGACCCCCCTGCAGAGCCTCCTGCCCTCCACCACATCCACACTCTCCCCTGCTTGGTGTCACCTGCAAACTGACTGAGGGTGCACTAAATCCCCTCATCCAGATCATGGATAAAGACATTAAACAGCACTGGCCCCCGCACCGAGCCCTGGGGATCACCACCTGTGACCAGCCACCAGCTGGATGTGACTCCATTCCCCACCAATCTTTGGGCTCAACCATCCAGCCAGGGTTTTACCCAGCAGAGTATTGTCTGTCCAAGCCCCAAGAAGCCAGTTTCTCCAGGAGATGCTGTGGGAAACAGTGTCAAAGGCTTTACTAACGTCCCAGTAGATGATATCCACAGCCTCTCCCTCATCCACTAAGCAGGTGACCCTGTCACAGAAGGAGATCAGGTTCATCAAGCAGGACCAGCCTTTCATAAACCCATGCTGGCTGGGCCTGAGTCTTTGTGCGTGCTGTGTGAAGGCACACATGGTGATCTGCTCCATCACCTTCCCTGGCACCAAGGTCAGGCTGACAGGTCTGTAGGTCCCTGGATCCTCCTTCCTGCCCTTCATGTAGATGTACCTCACACTGGCAAACCTCCAGCCTGCTGGGACCTCCATGGTTAGCCAGGACTCTTGATAAATGATTGAAAGAGGCTCAGTGAGAATTTCTACCAGCTCCCTCAGTACCCTTCGGGGGATCCCATCCAGCCCCATAGACTTGTGTGTCTCTAAGTGGTGTAGCAGGGCACTGACCAGTTCCCCTTGGATTATGGGGGCTTCATTCTGCTCTCCATCCCTGTCTTCCAGCTCAGGGGGCTGGGTACCCTGAGAACAACTGGTCTTACTATTAAAGGCTGAGGCAAAGAAGGCATTGTCCTCAGCTTTCTCTTCATCCTTTCTCACTAGGTTTCCTCCCACATCCAATAAAGGATGGAGATTCTCCTTAGCCTTCCTTTTGTTCCTAGTGTATTTGTTAGAAACTGTTTTTATTGTCTTTCACAGCAGCAGCCAGATTAACATCTGGTAGGGCTTTACCTCTTCTAATATTCTCCCTGCATAACCTCACGACATCCTTACAGTCCTGAGCTGCTGCCTCTTCTTCCAAAGGTCAGACACTCTCCTTCTTGCCCTGAGTTCCAGCCAAACCTCTGTGCAGCCAGCCAGTCTTCTCCCCCACCTGCTTGTCTCAAGGCACACGGGGAAGGCCTGCTCCTGCGACTTTTAAGATTTCCTTCCTGAAGACTGTCCAGCCTTCCTGGACCCCTCCGCCCTTCAGGACTGCCTCTCCAGGGACTCTGTCAACCACGATCCTAAACAGGCCAAAGTCTGCCCTCAGGAAGTCCAAGGTAGCGGTTCTGCTGACCCCCCTCCTTACTTCTCCGAAAATTGACAACCGTATCGATCGCTGTGCCCAGGGCAGCCTCCAGCCACCACATCACCCACAAGTCCTCCTCTGTTCATGAAGAACAGGTCCAGCCAGGTGCCTTCCCTGGCTGGCTCACTGAGCAGCTGCGTCAGGAAGGTGTCTTACACACACTCCAGGAACCTCTTAGATTGTTCCCTCTCTGCTATATCATATTTCCAGGGGACATCTGGTGAGTTGAAATCCTCCAGGAGAACAAGGGTTAGTGATGGTGAGACTTCTCCCGGCTGCTAACAGAGTATTTTGCCTGCCTCTTCATCCTGGTTGGGTGGTCTGTAACAGACTCTCACCACCATATCTGTCTTGTTGGCCTTCTCCCTGATTCTTACCCATAAACACTCAACCCTATCGTCACCGTCATTAAGCTCCAGACAACCAACACTGTCCCTAACATACCTACCCCACTACCTCTCCTTCCTTGCTTATCCATTCTGAAGAGTTTACAGCCATCCATTGCAGCACTCCAGTGGTGTGAGTCATCCCACCATGTTCCTGTGACGGCGACTATATCATAGTTTTCCTGCTGCACAGTGGCTTCCACCTCCTCCTGGTTGTTGCCCACGCTGTGTGCATTGAAGTAGATGCACTTCAGCAGGGCTATGGTTCCTTACCTGCTTTTGGGGGGAGAAGCCCCAATTCCTAATTCTCAGGCATTTCTGTGGTTTCTAACACATCAGTAATCCTTGCATCTTTGCTGCTGCATGGATCTCCACCCCCTACTCGCACCCAGATGGCAGACCAAAGGACCTCGCTAGCACACTGCCCCTCAAACACGGGCGTGCTGCCCCCAGTCCCACCTTGAGTGAGCCTGGGTTTATCCCTTTCCCCCTTCAAATCTAGTTCAAAGCTCTTTCACTGAGCCCTGCTAACTCCTCTGCAAAGACACTTTTCCCTCTTTGAGACAGGTGTACCCTGTATGTTGCCAACAGACCTGGGGTTGTGTAAACCAAACCATGATCAAAACCCCCAAAATTCTACGTGTGACACCAGACTCGGAGTCAGGGATTGACCTGCTGGCCCTCCCTGCCCCTTCCCTCAGCATCCCCTGCACCGGCTGCTCAGGGGGGAGCGCCGCTTGTGCTCCTGATCCCTTAGCCCGCCGTCCCGAGGCCCTGAAGTCTCTCCTGATGGCCCTCGGACATCTTGCTGCCGCTTCATCGCTGCCTCCCTCAAAAACCGGTGACGGCTACACGCGAGGGCCGTGCCAGGGCGGGCAGCTTTCTCCTCACAGCTCCAGCCCCGGCCCCGGGGGCACAGCGGGCTGCCCTAACGGGTGGGCCCGGCCGTGCTGGGCCTCCTGTCCCCTCCAGAAGGGGTCTCCCTGAAGCCACCCGTCCGTCTTCCCTTGCGGCAGCAGCTCTGGCGCGGGGCCGGCCTCGCCCGGCGGCTCCGCCGTGCCAGTGACCCACCGCCCCGTTACTGCTGGGCGGCACCGGCAGAGCCTCACCCCCGCCGTGCGGCACCGGGGCGGCCGGGCAGCCCCAGCGGAGCCGCGCAGCAGCGCCGGGCAGCGCCCGCCCCCACGGCCCCCACCCCGCCGGCCGCGGCCTTCAGCCGGGCGGGGAGCGGGGCCGCGACGGGCCCTGCCAGGCGCCTGCCCGCCCGCCGGGCCTGGCTCGGGGGGCGGCTGGGGCTGCACCGGCGTCTCTCCCGCACCGCCGGCCCCCCAGGGGCTCCCCGCGGGGCTCTGGCCCCGGGCGGCGCGGCCCCGGCACCCCCGGCCGCGCTCACGGCTGCCGGCCCGTGCTGGCCTGAGCGCCGGGCCCGGCCGGCAGCCCGGCACCGGGGCGGCGGCGCCTTCCCGCCCGAGCGCCGCGGGGCGCTGCCTCAGGCCCGCGGGGCAGAGCCTGGCCGGGCCGTGGCTGCCGGCCGCCGCTGCCCCTGGCCGAGCCGGCGGCGCTTCAGCGCCCTCCGGCACCTCCCTCCCGCGGCCGGGCCGCGCACAGGCCCCTGTGGGTGCGGGGGGCTCGGCCGCCATCGCGCCCGGCCCGGCCCGGCCCGGCCCGGCCCGGCAGCCGCCGTGCGTGCCTGCGGGCCCCGGCGGGTCTGCCCGCTCCCCTGAGGCTCCGGGCGGGGGGACCCCCGGGGGGCCATGCTGCGGCCCGCCGCTGCCGATCCTGCCGGCTCCGACACCGCTCGCCTCGGCGACTGATGAGTATATCTCGCTGTCTACATACACACGAGGAATATGACCAGATAGGGAGTATATCCTCACATTTCTAATCGTGTGCTTCAAAATCTTGCTAACATTTTGTCAAGAGGAGGAAAGATAGGTGCTGCAGTATTAGCAGTTGACTTCCCTGGAAACAAAAAGATTAAAATGATGTTTTTCCTAAGAGACAGGAACAATCGGAGAAGCACCCTTGTTAAATTTATGAAATTTCTCATATGAATCCCATATGAATAAAGTGGCTTGTGGGCAGGCAGGTATTAATCAACACACAAGCCTCTGAAATACAGGCACTTATGATGAAGGTGCTCAAAGTTGTTCTCTGCACTTCCTTCCAGAAGGAGGGGAAAAGAAGGTACACAGATTAAAAAAAAAAAAGATTGAAAGAGAAAAAAGAAAAAAGAGAAGAAGGAGGAAAGAAGATGAGAAGAAAAGAGAAGAGATGGAAAGAAAAAAGAGAAGGAAACAAAAGCAAAGAAAAAAAAAAGAAAAGGAAAGGAAAAGAAAGGAAAAGAAATTAAAAAGAGAAAAGAAGAGAAAAGAGAAAAGGTGTTTGGACAGATCTGGGGATACACTTTGGGGACTTTTCCCTTGTTCTTAAATCAGTTTTTAGAGAAGATACATTAAGCTCAGCTTTATTTTCACTCATAATTTAACTCCTCCACCTCACCGATCTCTGAATTACTTCTAGCTTTCCAAAATCTTTTTGATAGCCCATGCCCAAGAGTGGATCTACAGTCTCATTAGTGGCTGTCTCCCCAACTTGTATATATACATTCAGAATATATAGATATATACTTCCTGATACATTATCTTTGTGCAGGATTTGCTGTCTTGGGCATGACAAAGGCTCGAGGCAGGAGCTCTCAGAACTAGTAATGTAAGCTTTTAGAACTTTCACTGTAAAATAGTTCAATAACACAATACTCAGCTTTGCAGCATCTGAAAAAGATGCTGAGTGAATTCCACAGCACTCTTGCTCCGGTGCCTCAACTTCATGTACAGAGCAAATGGAAAAGTAGTGACAAGGAAAGGCTGAACCAAACCATGGGACCTAAACACATATTGTCCTTGAAAACAACACTCTGCCTGGGTTTCTGAGCCAAGGATCTTCCTCTGGGTCAAGAAAACCAATGCAGGCTAGTCATCTCCAGTAAAACGCAGCAACAAGGAGGCACCATGATTACTCAATAGCTTAGGAGTTAAGGTGTTCATTCCCCTTGGAAGCAGTTTCCACGTTCCTCAAGGAGGAAAGCTCTCTACTTACTGGGCTGTAGGGGTAGCCTTGGGTTGGTCTTTTCAAGTCAGGAAGGGAAAAGAAAGGTTCTAGAGAATAGGGTGGACGAAGGTTGGAAGGAAGCAGCCCGAGTTGACTGTTGGTTGGGTGCTTTCTTATACGGCAGTGTTCAGAATTTGATATATTTTATACAAAAAGCAATGGGAAAGAATTGTGAAGTTTCTCTTCCAGAGTATTCATATCTAGTAAGGTAGTTTTCTCAGAGCTGTGGGTTTAAAACTATCAGGTAAGGGAGAAATCATTGAATTTTATCCTTCTCTTCCCTGGTGAGCATTGCAGTTGTCAGCTGGGGGGATCTGGTTCATGCTCCTGTCCATCCGATGTATGCTTCTCAGCTCCATCCCTATGGGCATGGTGGAAAGCCTAGTGTATAGAATTAGGGAGGTTGTGGGCCCTTGGAGAGGAGCATGTTTGATCAGGTGCCTGAGAGATGTAGTCTTAGAGGTCTGGTGATCTGCCAGTGCCTCAAAGGTCAGGGAAGAAGTCCTGAGGATCCAAATTTGTGGGCTTCAGTACCTAAAGGTGCACTTAAGTACACTAGTGCTTTTGCACCTCAAATCCCAACCCGTGTAGCTTGGAGTTGTAAGAAATTCATATATTCAGTGGCTTGGAAGAGGGATAGATAAGGTGAACTGAACTGTGGGCTAGATTTCTACATATGCCACAGTTTTCATAGCCACATCATATTGCAAACGATGTTTATTTCCTCATCCATTATCCCCTCTAAACTTATTTCAACATTACGGCTTGTTTTCAGCTTTTCCTTCCTGCTGCCTTTGTGTTTCAAATTGTCTTCCCCAAGATTGATCTAATTTTGTTATTTTCTTCTCTTATTTCTAATTTCTCCAGATCTGCCGATATTATTGCTCTACCCTGATGAGGCTCACTACTCCTCCCAATTGAACATCATCTGTAAGCTTCATTAGCGTGCTGTTTGCTGTCTCGAGCAAGGGGCTGCTTATTTTCTTTTTACCAAGTGCTCCAGTTTCCCCCACCATTTGCCATTGAGCCATAACCCACCCTTTGTATCTGCAAAAGCTGGAACCAAGGAGCAAACTGCCTACCTGCCACTCCTTTAGCAGGACATCTGTACCTTGTCAAAGCCCCTGATGTTATCATGCAACAAGGGAAAGTAATGCAAGTCAAGAGTAAACCTTGTCAAGTTTCAGCGTGTAACTTGGGGCTGTACCAGGATTAATTATGCCTTCTGCTGCTTTACACACTCATGTCATCAATAAATTCTAATAAACAGGAGTAGGATGTTCTTATTCATGTCATTCTAGAGGAATTAGAACACAGTAGTGTTATTTAGCAATGCAGATGTTTTATTATTGTGTTGTTTATGTGAAAGTGGATATGACATGAAGAGGTATATCAAATGAGCAATAGAGAGAAGCGAGCTGTGCTCCCTTTTTGATTATGCATATTTATTCATACTGCAGAAGTTACTGCACATAGCAGTCTTCTAAGATGGATTGCTCAGTTTGGAAACCTAGCCTCCTCTCTTCCCGCCTCCCCCCTCCCCCCCCCCCCTTTTTTTTTTTATAAAGTTTAGATATGTCAATACCGCCTTTGTACAGTATTTATGAGTTCCTTCTTTAAATTGCACCTTAATTGGTTTAGTCACCACAATTGCAAAACAGGAACCTAATCACCAGAAGCTAAGTAAGCAGAAAAAAAATAATGATTTGGAGCTGTCTGTCTACTGCTGCCGAACAGACACACTGGGCACAGTTTAAAGCTATAATTGCATTGTGGCACTGGCTTGCTGTTCCCAGCACATGCATAATGTAGCTCCCAGTTGCAGACTGCCACATATCCTGCTGTATTTACCCTCAGATGCCAGCAGAGCACATGCCACCCACAACCGCTGCTTCCCAACAGTGTAAAACTGTCACACTTTCAATTAGATGCCCCAAAGCACTTTATTGTCCACTGGAGGGTATAGTCATATCTTGATGGAGAGAGATTATGGGCTAAATGCATCCATAGTAGATCTCCGCAGGCTGTGGCAGAATTACTTTGGGAATGAATTTGGATGAATTACCCCATTCATTCTATTGATCATAAAACAGGGCTATGCACTGCTTCTTTTTGAGGGCACAAATTCTTGACCACAAACGGTTGGGCCAGTATATGGCCTTATTACTTCCCTGAAGATTTCCAGAGCCAGAGAAGAAGAAAAAAAAAAAAAAAAAAAAAAAAGAGGTAGGAGATCTTGCTGCCCTACATGTACCTATCTGCAGTTATGTCTTGCTGTGCACATAGTCACTGCAGAGACTAGCTCTTCCTCTGCAGACTGAGCAAATCTGCCCCTCCATTTTTCTTCACCTCTCAGGTTTGTGTCTTTGTGTACCGCTGCCTGGGCACTCACAAAAGAGAGGCACTCGATAGAAAACCCTCATGTCCATCATCTACACTTAGAAAATGGTTGTATTTGAGGGAATTAAAGATGTACCGCATTCCAGTAACCCCTCTTACGGCAATGTTAAGCAGTGTTAAGCCACCTCACATAATCTCACAACTGGAGAAGGGTAAGAGCATGTGTGGCGATAGGCAGCTCTTAGCATGTGAACAGCCACACTGGCAGATGGATAGCAATTTGTTAAGCTAATGTAACTTGACTGTATGTCTAAGTCTGTGGATGCAAAAAATTAAAGAAGAAAGTAGTGTGTATCAGTGCTGAAAGTTTCAGCAGCATCTAGCCAAAGAGGGAGACAATATTTTGGAAAAGTGCTAGAAGGATGTATAAATACTAATCATCTAGAAATGTTAGTCACACTAAAATGAAAGCCACTGAGCCCAGATTTAATCACACACAGAAACACAGGTGTAATTTCAGGAATAGGCAGAGCCACTTCAACTATACTGCTTCCAGCTGAATACTTAAAATTTGCATGTGTGGAAATTTTATCTTAGCTTCCTCAAAGGGAATTTCCATTGAATCCTCTAGTGAGAGGCATAGCTCAGCTCCCAGTTCAGGTACCTAAATGAGTCTATTTACATCTCTGTCTGCAGGTAGCTACTATGTATGTGAGCTTCATGTCTGAGCTCCCTCTTGAGTCAGTGGAGTTTTAAGCAGTGAAAACCAGAGATGTTACCTGATCAGCTGGTAAACGTCCACTTCACAATGAACTGAATCACTCTTGGCGTGCCTCTGTCTACTAGATCTTTGAGAAGAAAACCTTAGTGTAGACACCTATTCCATAGATGTATGCATCTGGTGGTCTGAATCTAGAGCTACCAAACAAGTTTGTGAAAGCTTTATTTTTCCCTTTTCCTCTTCTTCCTGTGCCTCCCCTCACACCCCACCCCCAAGATGGCTTTTATTCATATAGCTTCTTTGTGATGCCACTTCAAGTTTGTTTCAGTAATTAACTGAGGCAGCTGGACAATGTCTTACAGGATTTATGTCACTGTTATACTTAGGAACTTTGCTAAGCCAGAGTCCTGTACAAGATCAGGGCCTTGCTTAAATAAATGTGTGTGTTAATTTGAGCCTAATTGGCTTAATATTAACACCACATGACTATTAAGAATCAATTGATTTAGTTTTAACACGGAGCATCACATACATATCTAATTTAGAAAGCTCAAAGAAATTGAATGCAAACAAGTCTGAGAGTGTAACAGTGAAGTTACAAATTTAAACACACAAGAGCCAGGGTACAGAAACAGTGCGGTTCTTCCAGCGTAGCAATAATAATTCAAACATATTGTATCTATATAATATTTTTATTACCAGTCAGACTATTAAATGCATACTTAAATCTATGCACGATATGCAATGTGGGCAAGTCTATTGTTACTCTGAAAACTACAGCTTTTTCATTTCCTAATTGCAGTTTCATGGCACTGCCAAGGTTTTGTGTTTAATTTATATAGGGATTTCTATGGTCCTTAGAGCTGTTAATAGAATGGATTCACAAAGACCCCTACTATAAGGAAGGCAAGACTGGTAAGAATGCTATTCATCATACCACCTTTCATCAGCAGGATTAAAAGAGTTTTTATCTACATTTTGCAAAAGGGAACGGAGTCACAAAGTGATGACCTCATTTACCTACTGCTGAGCAGCAGGCCAGTGGAAGCACTAATAATAAAATCAAGGCCACCCAGGTCCTAAACCAATGTCTCCAGTGAGGCGCAGGATAGGTTATGAATCAGATATCTATATATACTTATATCTGACTCTACAAGGACAATATAAATGTGCAGGGCCAGGACGAAGCCAGGTCTGCTCCTAGGACCTACTGGCTTCAGTAAATACAAATGTAGCCTCTCAGTCTGACCAGTTCCTTAGGTACAGATCCAATGCTTATACAGAATATCAGAAGTGTCAAACATATGCCTGCATGGGTCTCTACATAATCTATAATTGGCAGAATTTCAGCTTTCTTTTGAAGCCCCCCCCCCCCCCTTTTTTTTTTTTTTTTTTTTGTGTGTGTGTTGGAAAACAACAAGCAAGCAAGCAAACAAAATCCCTTCCAAGCATGACATAAATGAAACTCGTACGTTGCTGTAATCTCAGGTTTCAGGCTGACTGAATGTCAAAAAATTAGCTCCGTTAGCAGTATAGTTTCATGGCCTGGCACCCATTAGTAAAACACCTAGAAACATATCTTACCTGAATTGTGCAGTAACAAAGCTGTGCAAGGGCTTTTTGGAAAGCCAGGGAGCTGAGCATGAGTCTAGTAAGTCCCAAGAAAGAACAGCAACCATAAAATATCTGTGTCTGATCACAACAAAGAACTTGCTCATGGCTTCTCAGAAGTAAATGGAAAAAAAGGATCCGTTATCCCAAAGCTAAAGGGTCAGGGCCAATCCACAAGTGACCTGGAGAGCTGTGGGGGCATCTTCAAACATCACATGACAAGTTTTACAGTCCCCCAACTTCCCTCAAGTATCCCACAGCAAGTTTGCTCTGTCCTAGGAGACCCATGGCAATGTTGTTTCCCTCTTCTTACCAGTTACAAACATCTGGCTGACCTTCCGTAAGGCTTTGAGTGGTCCCTTCAATGGCCCATCAATCAGCACTCTGGGATCTTGGTTCATTTGTATTGATGTTGTTATCTACTGTTCCTTTGAGTTTGTGAATCTGGGTGCTTAATTTGTTACTTTTTTTTTTTTTGTTTTTTGTCTTGGTCTTTAATATTGAATGGTGTTAACCAGATACCTGCACAAACCCGACATTCTTCACTCCACATAGCCGTACCACATGGACCCTGAATTAAGACTAGTGCATGTGGGACAGGGCTAACGTAGCCACTTCAGGGCTGAGGCTTGGTGCCATACTACCACTGTGATGGGCTTTCCAAGCTGATGTTCAGTTGCACTGTTTGGATTAAACACCATAAAATGGCATTTACATCATCCAGATGCAGTCAAGAGACCATATGTCTCCCTAGGGTGACCTGGACCACCCGGAAAAGTAGTTAGCCTGTGCCTCCAGCTTGCTGCTGGATCTCACAAGTGTGAGTGAAGGAATGGGCTAAGAGCTCATCAGAGAGCTCCCATCTGGCCAATGCACAGACATGAGCTCAGACTCGAGGGAATAAGGGATGGCAGCTTTTCCAAAGTCAAAACAGCCTATCTGTCATCTTGCCTGACCTTTCTGAGCTTGTGGCTTGGTGCTGCTCCAGTGCAGAGCAGCTGAGTCTTGCAGTACACCCTGGGCAGTTGTTCTCCGGCAGAGCTGCAGTGCCAGTGGTTCAATGCTCAGAGCAGATTAGCTCTGCTGGCAATGGTGCCAGCTCCTGGGCTTGTAGCAACCAAAGTATCAGCCTGTGTGATTTGTGTCACCCAGCCTTAGCTGTTTGAAGGATCGACATCTAGTCTAGGATGGTCATATTCGCTTCCTTTGTAGGTTCCTTCTCCCTTTCTTAGAAGACAGAAGGGTGTGCTGGTGACTCATCCCATCCTGAGGGAGGTGATGTGAACCATCTTACGGAAATGATTCTACCTTGCTTTTAGGAAGAGCTGAAGTACCTATGACTTTCTTTCACAATGGCTAGCAAAGTGAGATGCATCCCATCTTAACTGGGAATCAGTTTTTAAAACTGGAGGAGTCCATGGCAGCCTCCAAATCTGTGTGTTTTGTCTAATTATAATATGGAGTGCAGCTCTTTATTCCCTTTAAGCCAGTGGTTAACATTTTGCTATGTGTTTCATTTTGCGTAGTAACCTAAAATGAGTAGTTATATATCATAGTCACTGTTGCACCATGCCTCTATTTTGGTCAGATTTTCAGACAGTTCCTGGCAAATGGGTTATAGCTATAAGATATGAACATAGTCCTAAATTCAGGCTTCAAAATAGGGAGAAAGTAAGAAATAATGGGTTGTCAGGTCTCTTTAAAAAGGTGCATGCATCAGGAGAGAAAATAAAGACGCTATCACTGTGCATAGGAGACTTCAGAAGCTTTCAGATAATACTTACATCTGCTTTAATGATTCCATTTAAGCTGTCATTTTCAGCATTTACCTTGCAGCATTCAAAAGCAACTACACTTACATGTTCTCAACAGACTCAGTGCCAGTCTCAGATACGGGGGAGAAAAAAAAAAAAAAAGAAGAAGAAAAGAGAGGAAAATGAAAAGTGCCATACAGTACGTTTCAAAGAACAAATTCCTTGCAGGAAATTAGCAGTAATTTTGGGGCCACCGCTGTTGAAGTGAAATAAGTTTCAAGAGAAAAGTGAGCGCAGTCTCTTTTTCTGTGAGCAGTAACAAAAGGCAGAAGTAAAGACAGGCTCATTACAAGGCTTAAAGGGGCACAGGCAAATATTTTGGCACAGGAGCTCTGAAATCAGGGTGCTCTTCTCTGTAAGACCCTGCAGAAATCACTTCACCTCCTTCACCTCAGAGTTTCTGTGTGTTTTGTAGTAATAGCAACGGTGAAGTCATGCTCGGGTTGGTGTGGTGGAGCTCAGGTTTGCCTTCTCAGGCAGAGCCTTGTGGATGGAGCTCTGGGCTGGAATCTGTGTTTGGTTCAGTGCTGACACAGCTTTCCTCCGCGGCCTTGGGCAAGCTGCTTAATCTGCTTGCTGCTTACAGCTTTGACAGAGGCACTCTTGACAAATGCTGTGCTGTGATTTAAGCCCTTCCATCCTCCTTTCAGCTACAGATCGCCTTTTCCTGCTGCCCAGAGCCACGAGGTGATATGCACCCTCTCTTCAGCCTCTCTAGCTCCCATCCCAGCATCTCAGCTTAATCCTTCATGAGGATGGTTTGCATTGCAATGCCAGGCTGTAGGCATGCAGCCTCTTCTGCTGACCGCTGCAAGAGGAGTAATATCTAGCCTAAAGGCCAGCCTGAGCCAAGGGGTCACATGAAGCACGGCTTGGTGGTAGACATGGCAGTGTTAGGTTTACAAATGGACTTGGTGATCTTAAAGATCTTTTGAACCTAAATGATTCTGAGTTTTATGACGCTATCTTCATCAGATCCGGTTGGACTTCAGTCTGTCATGTGCAAAAATGGATTGAGAATAATGTCCCCTTTGTGAGGTTGCTCTCCACACACCACAAGACTTCTGGAAAGACTGTACATTCAATATATAGTTTAAGGGAGTCCTGGATTTTCAGGAGTGGCTCTGTGAGCTTGTCCCCCCTAAACTTGCATTGTACCATGAATAAAACATCCTGGAAGTCTCAGCCAGTTTCTGTTTTGTCTTAAGTCTGTTCATGGAAATGTTCACTTTGCTTTTAAGGAGTAGCTCTTCACTTGGAGGTTTCTAAGCAGGGAACAAGGGAGATGAGAGGTTCATT
This sequence comes from Falco punctatus, assembly GCF_963210335.1. Taxonomy (NCBI): domain Eukaryota; kingdom Metazoa; phylum Chordata; class Aves; order Falconiformes; family Falconidae; genus Falco; species Falco punctatus. The sequence continues at coordinate 6,694,026 of NC_137586.1, forward strand.
CTCGTTTTAAAACCAGGGAAAAATGGGGCTCAAATTCTATAAGATGTTTCTCTATATTTAAATAATAAAATGGGTGAAGAAGGTGGATGTTACATATTTATTGAAACATATCCTTACCCTGTACTTCTTTGAAGAATTCATTTATAACCTGGCATCTTGGAAATTGAAGTCCTGTGTTTATGGAGTGAGTGGGACAGCTGAGGTTAAATGCCAAGGGACCTCCCTAGGCCGTGGGGACATTAATGGCATCCTGCTGGCTGCGAGACATACAACTCCAGCTACAGAAACGAGTGAAATCAGCCACACCGCTTTCTTTCCTTTCTTTCTTTGGATCCCTTCCAAATTCACCTCCGCCGTCTCTCTCTGGATGCAAACCAAAGACAGTAGATGCTACAGTGTGTATCCTCAGGAGCACCTCTGCAGATTAAACGCCTGCAGCTATTGTGCATCCAAAGTCTCTGCTGAAAAATCCTTTCTGTGACAGAGGAAAATTAAAAATCTAAATTCAGAATGGAGCCAAATTACCTACTCTTGCTACAGGAAGTCCGACATATCATTACAAACTGGTTTACTTGTCCATGGCCAATTTAATGTGCCTGGCTTTTCTTATGAGAAAGTAAAAAAAAAAAAAAAAAGAAAAGAAGAAACAAAACAGAAAAAAACAAACAACCCACAAAAAAAGAAAAAAGCCAGACAAACAAAACAAAACAAAACGAAGAAAAGAAGGTAATGATTTGTTATCTTTGTAGCAGGTGTGAAGTGGGCATTGTAACGCAAATTGTTGGGGCTTCCACTAAGGGAGACTCGAATAGGGACTGTGGGATCCAGAGCTTTGTATTCCACCAGATAAGGAGTCTGAGACACTGCCTGGTGTTTCCCCTGGAGTGGTCCCTGGCTGCTGCTGCAGAGGCAAGTGCAAGAAACCCTGCAGAAGGCAGGTATGGAATAACTGGCCTACAGGGAAGTTTCTTCCTCAACTTCGTTAATTAAAGGCTAGCTCAAGCCTTGAAGCACAAGGGTTTATAGCCTGAGACTAAGCAGTCGTGAGCAAGAGCTGATGGTCTCTGTCTGGATCAGGAAGCGGCTTCCCAGGCAGGAAATGTCTGTGAAAATCTGTTCCTCCTCAGAAAGACTGCTTCTCCTCCCAGCAAGGTATGGTTGGGTTGAATGGTGTGTGAACACTTCTCCAAAGCAGTTCAGCCCTTCTAGGACAGCCTGGGTTTTGTTTTCAGGTCCGCTTCCTTGTGGCTCTGCAGAAGGGGCTATCACAGCTCCCATCTGTGGCTGGTCACTCCGAGATACCGAAAATGGGAACCTGGATGGTTCTGAAATGCCCTATACCACCAGGTAACTGACCATGGCAAAGCTGTTGAGGCAGCTGTCTACCACAAGCAAGGGCAATCTGTTCCTGTTCAGCACTCGCCATGCCAGTAAGGGTGAACTATGCACTGCATGTTCCTCGTCTCCCATAGTATCCTGGGTCAGAAAACTCTTTAAGGATGGTGTTTTAGTCTTAGATGTGCTAGGTAGAGCTGGTTAGACCAAAATGCTGTTTTTCATCAGCAAACTTAGGTCAGTATAATGACATGTTGATGAAGTACTTAAAAATGAAATACATCTTTTCAATAATGTGCAGGCAATTTAGTCTCCGATTTTCAGAACAGGAGGCATTTTTTATTCCTTCAAAGTAGCTGTTCACAAGGACGCTCACTGTTATTGTATAGCAGCATTTTAAAACGTGTAAATGTTTTTAAAACAAACATTTCTATTTCTTGTCATTTCTTTGCCTTGTTTCAAAATTTTCTTTCTCTGGAAAAGTATTTTTTCCAGGGATGGAGAGGAGCTAGCTGCAATTCAGAGCATAAAAAGAACTGTTGCAGGCTTGCAATGTGTCTGATGGAAGAGGACATCTTGTTTCCATGTAATGCTAATTTAATGTATTCAGCACTTTGAGTGGTGGAGCCTGGAATGGAAGCAGGTGGTGAAGAGTGTAGGAAGTACAGAGGAGACAGAAGGGTGTTAGGGATGGCCAGCTGATGGTAACAGGGAAATATTTCCATTTAGGAAAGAAAATCTTTAAAAAAAATGTTATTTTAGTTTGTATCTCATCAAAAAAAAGATTTTCCAAAACTATTTGTGGTTGACTTTTTGGAGAACTTGGCATACAGCTATATAAATGTGTTTAAACGAATTCCAGGCTTCATCTGTTTAAACTAAATGCAGATCACTTTAAGAAACTATTTTACCCTTGCCTTCATGAAACAAGACAGAAGAAAACAAAGGTACAAAACAAAACAAGCAGCCTCCTTTCTCCCCTAAAATTATCCTCAAATCATACTCTTTCAGTACAATAAAAATTCTGCAAATCCTTTTTTAACTAAAAAACCCCATCTTTTCCTTCGGAAAACACATATATACAAAAATACACAAGCCAAACTGATAAATACAATTGACCTGCTGTGATGTTGACTTAGAGCTCATTGATTTCATTTCTGATGTGCCACAGGAACATTCATTTGCAGTGAGTGCTAGCTACGATCTTTTCATTAGTGCTGCAGCAGCTGGATTGCAGCTTTGGGCTGGTCAATGCAGATGGGCATAGGCTGACCTAGGCTCTTCTGCTCTTGCTTCTGTCTGGCCAGCTGTGAGCTAGTTAGTTAACGGCAATGGGCTGTTATCATGGAAGGCAGGACATGTTAGCTTAGATACAGTGCTGGAATAAGACTTCCGAGCTCAAGGTCTATGTTGTGACAGGATACTGAAAAAAGGAAAAAGGTAATTTGAGTTAATCCTGGTTATTTACTCTAAGCAGGCGCTTATAAAACCATTTTCAAGATTCCACCCAAACTTCTTCCAGTAATGAGTTATGTGTTTCAATAAATGGCCCGGTCTGTCCTCTGTGATTGTTGTTTTGGGATCTGGGTCACAAAATTGAGTGCGACCCATTGGGAGTCACTAACTCTGACAAACCCAGCCCTGTTGGGGCATTTCTTCATTCAGAACCCAGGGAATGAAAGGCAGATGCTGCTCTCACTGAAATGAGCAATTCATCCCACACAGGGTTTCATGGAGATGATGAGTCCGTACCTCCTACATCTCAGTGCTGGAAGGCAGTTGGATCTAAGAATGAGTTCAGCCCTTTTTTTTATTTATTTTATTTTTATTTTCTTTCAGATAAAAATGTCTATCTGCAAAATGGCACATCTGAATTTAGGTTGGCCTTTAAAGTTTTCTGGGGTGGGGTGGCTGCATGCTTGCTCCCCCATCCTCTCTCTAATTTTGTTAATCAGGAGCTTGCCTGCACCACGCTGTTCATAACTGCCTGGGAGAGCTGTGACAAGTAAATTTCAATCTCTCAGCGGAGCTGATATTCTTAGAGCTGCAGGAGCAGTCATCATGAAGGGGAAAGCTGTGAACACCAATAAATTATTGAAGAAAGCAGGAGAAATATTTCCTTCTGTTGACACATTGGCATTCACCTTTGGGAATGTAATCATGGGAAAGGTAGGCAATCTTTTGTCATAGGGACCTTTTGCTCAGAGAATTCAGTCTTTTTAAAACCTTAGTAGGAAGCCTGCAACCTCTCAACATGGAAGGGATATTCAAGCTATAGGACATCTTGAGACAGGCACGTTGCTCAGAAGTGACAGTGAGACTGAATCAGCTCTGCTGCACATTAAAACATGCTTGATGATACAACGGGAGGTTCGTGGGGTAGGAAGAGGTAAACCCCCCTGGTTCTCTGACTCCTGGGACAGGATCTGCTCAGGAGTGGGATGGTTTTCTATGAATAAAACAAGGCAGCCTTAAAAAAATAAAGAAGTCGGCGTATAAATATGGCAGAATGGAAAACTCAGATGAGAGCCGTAGGTGGAAGCCAGAGGAGACCTGTTTGGCTAAGGCAGAGAATGAGCAAGGGCACGTCTGCCAGGAAGGACCATTCCCTCCTGGGCTGTGCCTTGGGGGAATGACTGGGGCCAGGATTGGAGAGCTGGCATTTTGCAGGGGTTGTTTCTTGTCTCCTGAAACTCTGTCTCTCCCTCCTTCTGCCACCGCTGACAAAAATGAAGCTGCCTAGGCCTGGCAACAAGTATTTGTTCGTTTGAATTTTGAATTCTGCTTGGAAAGCCATCAAATTAGCACTGATGTTTTATTCCAACATCAGAAACGGCAGGGAAAAATACCCAGGAGCTCCCTGGATTTAAATCCACAAAATCAGCTCCAGTTTTGTTTAGACAAGATGAGTGAATAACCCCCCTCCTCAGCATCATATTTGGCTCAAATCACCAATTTACTGGTTTACAAAAATCTAAAACTGCCCCTCCGGCAAATTAAGGGATTACGTCAATCACTCAAGTCCAGTCTACCTGACAACAGCACGCAGCAACAGGGCAAAAGGTTTGATGCTCTGCTGGAATGTGATAAGGAGAAAATGCCAAATGACACATAGGCAAAGTTATTACCAGCAAGATGAAGACAAACTGGAGGGAGTTCAGAGAAGTGCAACAAAAATGATTAGAGAGCTGGAGGGGTTGATTTACAAGGAAAGTTTTACAAGAACAACCGTCAATATGCACAGCAGGGCTGAGCAACATCTGAGGGGGGAGAGAGAGCCCGTTGCAAACGTCTGAACAGTGCAAACACCCAGGGAGGAACAAAATTACCCAAGGGGGAAATAACTAAGATAATGGGTTGAAATTAAGAGAAAGAGGATAAACATCAAAATAACTTCTCAGTGGAAAGACCGTGGAATAGTCTCATACAAGAAGACGTAGAAGTCCGAACAAAACAAGCTATAAATTCCTTTCCAGAGACTCTGCAGATACAAGCGTCAGCAATGATTAACTTTAGAAACTGAATATTCCTAAGCAACAGGTGTCAAAGCTTTCAGACGCCTGGTGCGAGAATCCATTTAAAAGGGATGGTTTCCAGATAATTCAGTGATAACTTTCTTGCTGTTCAGAACGATGTCAGAGGGGAGATGGAGCAGGCTCTTACTTTCAGTTTAGTGGGCAAAGTGAGCACATGGAAACCCCCAAAAGTGCAGTTTTGGCAATCTGGTCACTAGTGTACTCCTTGATGAATAGTTTTCCAGTTGAGATAGTTGGTTTAAATCTGCCTCTGGTCTGGAGTGACTGGAAATCAACACCAGATAATGGCTGCTTGGTAGAAGATGTGACATGAGTTAATGCACTCAGCTGAATTTCTACTGGATATTGGACATGTGCTCACATTAGAAATGCTTTGAACAGCAGGATCAGCATTAAATTAACGCCTACACTGACAATCTTGCCAAAGAAATCCAGAAGGGGATGGACATTAGTAATGAACTGCACGTTCACCTTTGGAGTGAAGTCATTAGTAAGGTAAACTTTACCTTGGGCTCTGAACCGCCTCTCCACCACCGCATCACCTAACTCTTGTATGGGATGTCAGTTTGCAAAGCAAATTATTTAGGATATTTCCTTAGCATACTGGGAATAGCTACTATTAAATAAAAGTTACATTACAGGAAGTCTGTTTGTTAGACGCTATTATTTTTTAAGTAACTATTTTTGAGCTGTTTCTTCACAGGGAAGGCACAAGTGGTTTGTTGCATGTGACCTAATACATCTGATTGTATAGAGGGTAGAAATAGCAGCAATGAGTAAGGAAGCAGCATGGGAATCTCCTGCAGAGTGGTATTTGAAGGTCTGGCTGAGCAAAGCCACTTAGGCCATTTCTAGTTTATTGTTGTTACACTTTGGTGTGGCTTTCCAGTAATTTATAGGGGTGTTTGTTGAGTTCATGAGCTCTTGAGACCTGCATCCAATAAAATAGTGATGTACTTTCTCTTGACTGAAGGCAGAAGCATATATCATTGCATGCAGTGGGTCTGATATCATTTCATGCCAGGTGGGGAAAAAGGCTGTAAGGCTTTAGCTTAGTCAAAAGAAGAGCAAAAGTAAAGAAAAATATCAATAAAGGACACTGCATCGTGAAGGGCACCGTTTTGTTTCTAGTTTCCTCAGCTTGACACATTAAGTTAGCAGGCAAAGAACTTGGTAGGTTAATCTTATCCTTTACTAGAAAATCCCATATTAGTTTATGATCTCTTTCTAAGCTTGATGTAAAGCCACAGAAGATAATGAGCAGCTATTAGATTTATCATTATTTATATACACATATATATTCCCATAAATTTTCATCTGTATTTTAACATTTCCAAGATGTAGAGCAGTAATCCTTTATGTCCTTGCAGTGTTAACAACAATATCCTTTAAAATTTAATTAACATTTTAAAAAGTTGCCTCTTCCTGTACCATTAGCCTCTTCCCCTCTATCAAGCAATAACCGATGGATCAGACTTGGTTGATTAGCTGTACAGAAGGGGAAAAATCACCGAAGGAGTGAGGTTTATTCTTAAAATAACTTCTTTCTTTCCACCTACAGGCTGGTGTAGAGACATACGATGGTCAAACAGCATACAGAGCAATCCTATCATGTAGGTAACAACCCAGAAAGAGTATTGGCTCCTAGAGCAACTGTGTGCCTCTGTATAAAATAAATATAAAAATCTTCTTCTTGCAAAAGACAAAGCCAGCAGTGCCTTTGCCAGTTTTCTCAGAAGTCTAAGCTCACTCAGACATCAAGGAAAAGGACATGGGAGCCTCTCTGATGTGGTATCACCTGGTAGCACAGCCCACAACAGAGATTTAAAGACAGTCTTCAGACACAGGCACCACTGGATGCCAGCTAACGACAACCCAACTAATGACCCGGCAGCCACCTACCACAGAGGCCAGGGCAAAAGTGATGCAGCTCTGCACATCCATGCGAAATAGCAGGTGATTTCAGTGTAGCAATTATTTCTGTTGCCCAAATATTTCCATTAACTTTCCATTGCCCTGAGACAGAGTGACGTGGAGGCATCACTTTTGCGCAGCAGCATGGGCTCCTCCATGGCATCATCAGGAGATGATGCTGGTTGGGTCACAGACTGTTCCCACCACACCTGGCTTCGCTGGCATCACTGGCAACTGGGTCTGGCTACGGGCCATTTGGAGGGAGAAGGGATGAGTGAAAAGTTTTGTTTGGTTTGTTCAATTCAGCTTGGGATTTCCCTGTGACTGCTACCAGCGGAAAGTGTTAGCATATGAATTATTTAACATAAACTCAGGGACCCTAGTAAGTCTTCCGACTGTCTGACTTTTGCGGAGATTTCTTTAGCTGATGGTTTATATTCCTCTGTGACAGATGCATTTTCCGATCCTAGATAGTGCCTTGCGCTGGCCCAAAAAAGGCAGCTTCAGCATAAAAGCAGGGAGACCTTAAGAGAAAAGGGCTCTTGTGTAGTAAAATAAGTTAGGATTTAAAGCTCATAATTTCTATTGCTAAATCAGTGTTAAGAAAGAAATAGATCATAATTCAAATTAAAGGTCATCTTCGATCTGTCTCCATCTCCCTGCTTTTTTTGTTATCCCCTTTGTTCAGGAAAGGAATAAAACCTGTATTATTACTCAGATGTAAAGCCTTAAAGGGAGCATCGGCTATTACAGATTCTCCAGTTCTATTTTGCATTTCCATCTGAAATCAGGGAGCCTTTCTAATACCAGCTGCAAAAACACCTAAGTACAAGTAAATGTTGCCTTGAAGAACTTATAAGGTAAATGGACAAGAGGTGGAAGAAAGGAAGCTGTTGCTGAGACGGGGAACTGAGGCGCAACAAGGTTAAGTGGCTTTCTGGAGGTCGCTCGGGAAGTCTAACATCGAGCTGGGAAGAGAACCAAGCTCTTCTGAGTCATCATCCCCTGACAAGCCCATCCTTCTTCTTTTCCTACTAAATGGAACAATCCTGCATTGGTTGTGGTATAACGGTCTACATGACCGGGTAGGTCTTTTCCATTTCCAATGTCTATGATGAGAGTAATTCTGCTTAATGGGGATGCAGTCAGCTGGTGCCAATGGTTAAGTGTTGCTTAACCAGGTGTTAAATAGGTATGAAATTCCAGGCTCTGGGCTTTGAATGCAGAAGTTGCCAAATGAAAATGAAAATAAAATAAAATAAATAGCAAAGTGAAAAAAAAACAAAACCCCACAGCAACAACAACAAAAACCAAAAAACAACAAAACTCAAACAGAAAAGAGAGAAGAAAAAGGAAATGCCCCAGAGTATCAGATCCATGTGCTTACACACATTCAGTCTGGTGTTTTCCTTCAATTCCCATATTTCCAAGGGGATTTAAATAGCGTGTTTACTTACTAAGGTTAACAGACTATACTATATCCATCTCTATTTAAGTAGATTCCTCCCCCTTTTGCTTTTTTAAAAATATCCTCGATAGCTGTTTTTTTTTTTATCATCTGTCACTTTCTCTTGCAATGTCACCTTTAACTTGCTATTGAAACTCACTGTTCTGCTGAAGTGTTTCTGCTTTCCATTTGACGTGTTTATTTAATGTCTAATAACAAGACTAGCAATTGCATGCAGGCATCAGGCAAGAAACAGACTCCCATCTATTAGCTTTAAGTTATCATTCTTAATGCTTTGTTTAGCCATCTTAGACATTTCTATAGAAAGTACATCTTGTGTCTTTATACATGTTACTTTTATAAATTATGTATATTCATGTGCTATATATAGTATTAATTCATACTTGATCTGTGTTCAGGATGGCTATTCATCCTGACCGATTTATCTTTTTAGAGAAGGAATCTCACAAACTCCTTTTCTTTCTGCTGGGGAATCTCACACTGGTCCATTTCTCGCATTTCTTCCCTTCAGTGCTTTAAAGTTTGACACATCTGAAATCCATAAATTATTTCACAGCCATTGGTGTTTCTCCCAGGTTAAATTATTTAATGGCATTGTTTTATTGAAAGGTTCAGATTAGCTGCTGACACTTATTGACAGGAAGAAACACATCCTTCCACTGGGATAAAACATATTTTTTATTAAAGAAAGGAGTGATGCAGGATTGGGTTCCTGTCTTCTTTTCACATGAAAAAGAGGAAATGAAGACATTTGGCCCTTTAAATGACAGCGTGCCACAGTGGCATGCAGCACTGTCCTTTATTCTCTCCCCCTCTCGCTTTCTGTCTCTGAGTCCTTTATTTTAACATATTCATTTAACTTCGTCCATCCTCTGGGTTCTAACCTTAATCCCAACTAGTAGTTGCCCCATGGAGAGTGAGATTGGAGATCTCAGCTGAAGAATGAAACTCGTAGGTTTTGATTGCGGTGGATTTCATTATGTGGCTGGAGCTGACTCCCCAGGATCTGCAAAGCCCCGGCAGCCCTGGCACTCGCCCATCCTGAGCCAAAGCCACACCGGAGGGGTTTCCTTCTGCTGGGTGGGTTGGGACCCAGATGCACAAGGGGTGCAGTGAGTCTGATTTGTATTCTGCTTTTCCTTGACAAGCAGCGGTTTGATCTCAGTTTGCTCCAGGAATTTACTACTGTTAAGTGCATGAGAGAAGAAAAGAGGAAAAAAAAAAAAAAAGAAGAAACCAAAACATGAGAGTCCCCCCCCCCCCAAGCTCAAGCAAAAGAAAAATAAAGCACTCACATGCACACACACTCGTATATGCATTTCCACACCTGTATATGTATAGATACACACACACAAGCACACGTATACATAAATGCAGGCATGTAACTGTAGCACACAGCACTCTTCTTGATTTCAGCAGACCCATTCTAGCTTCACTGTGCAAAATTCAGAACTTAACTGCAATGCTACAGAAAACAGCACAGGTCTTCTTCATAAAGGTATTTTGAATTCAGTTTTCTCGTTACTTCTTTCAGAAGGTGCCTTGAAAGAACTGACTGAGTTTGGGGATTCACCCCAAATTGCCTCCAGAAGCATCGGGGCAGATCCCCAGCATAAATCCACAGACTGGTGATGCTCTGCTCTGTACCAGCTGAAGCTCTTGGTGAGCCCCAGCAGTGGTGGCTGCGTGTCCTCACGGGGAGGGGTGCGCTGGGGTGGGGGAAGCCTTTTCGGGTGATTCAGGTCTGGGTGAAGGGAGGGAAGCGGGTGGTGAAGGGAGAGTAGTGGTGGAAGAGGTGGTGGTGGCTGGTCTGGGCGTCACTGGGTGGATCCCAGCCTCGGTCCAAGGGGTCCACTGTCCACCTAGTCTGCTTTATACCGTTGTTAGGTGGACAGGAGGAGGGAAGGTACAATCCCTACTCTCGTCCTTTGCAGCAGTATCTGTTGCACCTGGGACACTTCAATTTTGTTGCCTTCTGCCCATATGTTTTATCTCTGCCCAAATAATTCAAATCTATATGAAGCTGGCAGTGCAAATAGCAGTAAAGTTCATGGTGGTTTTGCAGCAAGTATGTTGCTGCAAAACACCTCTTGCACAGACCTTTGATATTGCAATCCCCTCTTCACCAAAGCACAGGAAAGAAAATACAGAAATGCATTACTGACAGCCCATTTGCTTCATAAAACCATGGGAGAAAAAAACCGCCTGAAATTTTTCTACACAAATTTTGTCCCTTCTCTTGGCCCAGGCAACATTTTGGTTAGTGAAAAAATCTTTCAAGCAGACACTTCAATGACATTTTTAATCCACAGAAATTTTTTCGTCTGCAAAATTTGTGTGGGAGTCTGAGAAATAGTTCAATATGAGAAGCTACACTATTTTTTGTCCCCCTGTTTGCTTGCTCTTTTAAAATTAAAAAAAAAAAAAAGAAAAGAAAAGAAAAAGAAAAAAAGGAGAGCTTTCTGGTCTTGTGGCTTCTGGAAAATGGGGTCCAGTTTATTCAGTTTATTTTCTGTCTGGAAAACATAGGGGCTGTGTGCCCCATTTGTGTGAGAGTGCAGTGGCTATGGAGCCACTGATAACCCACATGCTGGGCAGAGCCAGTGCCAGACCTGTTTTCTCTTCTTAAGAGAGACTGGTGAGAAATTCTACCCTCAACCGAAAAAAAAAAAACCAACATCCCCCCAACATATTTTAATGAAGAGACAAAATAACAAAACATGTTTGTCTGAAATAATCCTGGCCAAGGGGTAGGAGGAAGAGGGGTCCCTGGGTGATGGCTCAGCCCTACAAGGAGCCAAGCTCCCTCCTTTCCCGAGAAAGAAGGATGCAGCCACAGCCGAGCAGGGTGCCTGTGGCGCGTGGTACCCTGCAGGATATGTCCCCAAGTAGAAAAGCAGGGCAACTAAAGTAGTGGGAAAGGATGCTAAAGCTGCTGTCTCATTCTCCACTGATTATGTCTGTTCTCTCTCTGATCTGAAAGGAAAACATCTATATTTCTGTAGGACAGCTTAATGCATCCGTGATCGGATAATGTGTGTTACAGCCTTCTTTGCTATTCTCAGAAGAGTGCTCTAATGCCCTGCTTATACATAGGACACACACATCTGTGAGGAAAAATACTGTGTCCTTCGGTTTCATCTTGGGTTTCTTTGGAAAGTAACTCCGCGCTCGCAGCCTGCCTCGCAGGAGTGCGAATGGCAAAAAGCAGCAGAGCCCACGTCTCCCTGACTTTTAGGTTAAAAATGACATTAATATGGCAAAGCTTCTTTCAGGACTTCATCATTTCCACCAGCGGAAACGAGACGAAGGCCCCAATCACATATGTGCTCAGACATGCAGAAGCAAATGCCAAAATGAATTAACTGGAATAGCTCTATTAATTTATGCCTCGGCAGTAATGACCTTAAGACACAGAAGAATTATATATTAATTTGTTTCTAGTGTATAACACTGCTAAGTTAACACATTTAGGAGAATACACTCGCCTCGCCTCCTGCTGCGGAGGTAAATGAGGCAGTGTCTGCTGGTGACAAATCAGACCGGCTTTCCACTAGATGGCAGCTGGTGCTTGCACAACCTCCAGGCATATTTTGGTGCAGCAAATCCTTTTTCAGTGCTAATCATCTCACAAGCTGGAAAATGGGCCATTTCTCCCCTCCCTCTCCCCCTCTTTGTTGCTCACTTATTGGGGAGGAATGGGAGAGGAAAGGGGAGGAGGGGGATCATCTGACCGGCGCGGTTTTGTATCAGTCCTCCATCTGCTGCGGAGCTGGCCTGCTTTTTTTTATAAGCCAGCATTGGCTCCGCGTGCAATGGGAGAGATAAGAGCATATGTGTGTTTGTGGGTGGATGTGGGCAGGGGGAGAAAGTGACTGGTGCTGAGAGGTTTTACCAGAGAGGTTTGCAGCAGGCATGGGCAGTAGGCTCAGCTTCTTGGGGAGGAAGGGTTGGTGCCCAGGTGAAGGGATGGGGGGGTCGAGGGAAGGACACAGGGTGAGATGGGGAGGACCACCCCTGCAAAGTGCCTGGGCATCTGCATCAGCCGGAGGAAAGCCAGTGCCACAGCACTGGAGTGGAGTGTCCTAAAGGTTGAGATCACACAGCAAAGACATGCATAAAGATGCTGTCCCCATGCTTTGTCCCGCTTCTGGCCAGGGAATGATGGGGAAGGGAAGCGTCGAGATTGATACAGACAACTTACTGCTTTCTAACAGGCCAGTGTAAAGCATTTTAAACACACTTTCCCCCTTCTGCCCAGGCTGCCTCCCCGGTCCTAAATAATACTCATTTCTGCAGAAGTTTCCACTCGAGGCTCTGCAGATTTTTAACAGTATCTAAGCAGACTTGTGAATGACCTCCGCCTTGCGCGGAGGGAAACCGAGGCACAAGTCAACACCTAGCCCAGAACTGATGTACAGAAGTCTTGTGGCAGAACCGGGGCATAGCCCCATTTCCCTGTTTTTCTCACCGCTGTATGAAGGGCATTGCAGCAGACTGAGGTGGTGAGGTCTCGAGTACTGCAGCCCGGGGAGGGGGACAACAGGACGAGGCTGTGAGACTGCTTTCAGGGAAAAGCTCGTGTTTGGAGGAGGTACACAAAAGTGTCCAGAGCATTTTGTTTTTCTCTGTTCTGAGAGATCAGGAGGGTTAATTTTCTCTTCTCAGACAAGCAGGTTGCAATCAGCAGGTTTTGTTCTGAGCTGGTGTTGTCTCCAGCCTCCTCTCCCCCCAGCCCTCCCTCAGCCACGCTAAAGTTTCTCCCTCTCTCTCTGGACCTGCTGCTGCTGCATTGCCAACACCAGCCCTTTATCTCCCATCCTATGCGTCACCCTCTGCAGCATTTTTTCAGTTAACAGATTATTAGAGTTTTACTGACCTTATTTCCTCCTCCTCCTTCTTAAAAAAAAACAAAACCAAAAAAAAAACCCCAAAACCACAAAAAAACCCCAAAAGACAACCAAAAACAAAACCCCAAAACCAACCACCAAACCCCAACAACAGCATCTCTGCAGCTTCGGGTTGGCTCCAGCTCTTTGACTGCTTCCGAAAAGTTCGGTGCGTCAGGCAGGAGATGCTGCGACACACCAAATCTCCTCTGACTAATTTTGCCTTGACTTTCCCAATTCTTCCCTCATCTCCTGTCGTTTGTAGTTGAGTGCCTTCCACTCGGTCCCAAGACGGCTGATTTCCCCCCTCAGGGCATTGCCAGCTGCCATATATGAGTTTCTCCTATAGAGATTGAATGAAAACATATACTGTGCTGGAGTGTTAACTTGTAATGCAGCTATCAGCAGAAGTACATATCACTCTGGGTGGCATTAGTCAATTATGACAGAAAGCCCATTGGCGACACAAGTCAATTGATAATAAAGCATAATCTCTCTTTCCCCCGTCACATATTTACCAGCCATGAACTACTGTAGCATATTTCCTATTCACAGATGAATGCTCCAGCCGTTCAGATGGGTATTTTTCAGAGCCGAATGCAATCTAGAGGGTTAATGGCTCCAGTGCAGTGGTCTGAGGATAAAGCCACTGCAGGTGCACAGCTAAACGGGGAGTTAATTGGCTAGCAGGTGAACATAAACAGAGAACACAGAGGGTGTGGAAAAGGCTTTACTGAGGAGGAAGGACCAGTGGGAATGCTGAGCCATAGAGCTCCAAAATAAAGATGTATTGAACTTTCTTTCCCTGTGCCGCAGTCTTTGTTGCACACAGTCTCTGCTCTTTGTATATCATTTGACTCTCCAAAATGCTGCTGCTCTTGCTGTCGGGGCTCCCAGCCTGGGATACAGGCAGGAAGCATCTTAGCAGCTGCTGCTGGAGGACCGGGCTTACGGGGTTTATTGGCAGATGATTCATCTCGCACCGTGGGGCCAGGGCATGCGGAGGGGAGGTAGGCTCCCTGTGATGCTGGGGATGGGCTGGTTTGGGGAGGCAGATTCTGAGACTGCTCCACTCTGTGCCGGGCACGAGGCTGGGAGCTGGAGAGGGGAGAAAAGAGGCAGAATCAGGTGGATGGAAACAGCCGTCCCTGCCTCTTTCAGCTGGACAGGGAAGCGAGCTACAGGCCAGGCAGGGATGCTAGCAGCCAGGCATGGAGAGGTGAGCAGGCAATGTGAAGAGTGGGGAAGGGGAGCTGACAGAAACCACTTCCAGCAGGCACAGGTGCCTCAAAAGAGCCAGATTAAAGCAAAACCCATAGACATGAATACAGATGGTGCAGCCGTAGGGGATCAACCAGCTGAACAGGGTCTGTTATCCCTGGTGAGGTGGATGCTCTTCCCAGGCAAGCTTAGAGTGGGGGCACCACCACTGACCAGCTCTGGGTTGTCCATCACAAGCTGTGGCCAAAGTGAGTCATTGCAGAGGTGGCTCACCTGCTTTTTGGACCCACCAGCTCCACACCTTTGGGTAATGGTGGGAGTCTCCCCACCATCGGGGTCGCCCCCATGCCTGCTGTAGGGCAGCAGTGCCTGCTGGAAGGGCCAGCAGCCTAACCCAGAGTCCCGTCCAAGCAAACCTCCAAGGATGACCTCAAAAGCCATCCCTACGCCCCTGCCCCAGCTGTGCTGAGCTTTCTATGTGTTTGGTGCTTTGCTGCTAAATCCTGATTTCTCAAAGCTTGAGGAAGGGAACAGCGTGAGAGCAGGCACTGCTAGGCAGCAGTGTGCTGGGGAATGGCTGCTGCACTGCTGTTTAAAGCTAGTTGAAATAAAGTAATCCTGATTCAATTTTGTTTCCTATGTCTTTAAGTCAACTGCTCCAGACAGGTCAGTGGTTTTTAATCAGACGAAGGGAAAAAGCAGGATTTAAGTTTGTTTTGGTGTTCCCCCCCCCCCCCCCCCCCCCTCCCCCATTTAAAATCAGACCTGGATTCTTTTAATTAGTGCAGTTCTTGGGTTTTGTGAGAGCACGTCAGGCTGTGGTCTTTCATGCTGTGCTCCTTCACAGTCATTCAGCTGATGGTGGGACACTGGGCAAGCTGTGTCTTCATCCTGCCCCACACCGCTCCATTGCAAGCGTGCCATGCTCCCCCCACCCCACTGGTCCCTTCCCATCTCCATCAAAGGTCCAGGGACCTTGCATGCATGGAGACCTTCATCACTGCGCGGCATGGAGCAGGGCAAGGAGTGCTTCCAGGGACAGCCATCGGAGCTGGGTGTTCCCAGCTCTAGAGGCAAGGCAGCAGCAGGCCACCTTCATGGTTGAGCTCCCTCTCACAGCCTGTGCTTTCTCTGGATATTGATAACCCGGATAGCTCTCTTAATCAGGAGGTAATGGATTCCACCGGGAGTACTTTATTTATCTACCACCTCTTCTGACTTCAGTCCTCTGTCTCCTTGCAGTCTCCCAGCCAGGCCACCACGCTGAGCACGTGCCTCATTTCTCAGAGGGCAATGCTCTTCTGCTGCCAGCTCCCTTGCGGCTGTATGTCCTTTCCCAAGTACTTCAAGGCAGACGAGGTGGTTTAAGCCAGACAAGATAGGGGATTTGGTTCTGTTCTCACCTAATGGGGCTGCATTAAGAAGAACAAACACATCTGTTCTTCATCCTCCCTCCCAGCCACGGGCTCCAGGCATACTGCGCTACGGCTGCCTCTGTGAGCGGCAGGAAAGCACAAGCCTCTTTCTCAGTCTTCGTGTCTGCATGCACCTACAGATATGTGCACACGTGTGCACTCCTGTTGGTATGTTTTTGTGAAATCTGGCAAACTAATGTTTTTTCCTCCTGCAGCCCCTGCACCGTTTCTCAGTGTGACACAGTCCTGTGTGCCTCAAGATCTATGCAGTCACCACATTAGGTCTGCAAACAGGAGGTTTATATGGCTTTTGAGACCCAAAAAAGCTTGGTCAGCCTCTCCACTGACTCGTGTGTGACATAGAAACGTTCCCTTTTGTTTTCCTTCCTGTGGTTTCTAGGTACTGTTGGAGCACAAGGGAGCTTGGCCACTGATGTCAGGAGAGGCAGACTTTTTCCCTGCAGGCAGCAGACAGTGTCTGGTGGTTGCCCATCCCAGGGCCAGGCACAAAAGCAGTTACTGCTCTGGGGTGTGGATGATGACCGCTCTCCTGAAGTACATAGATTGGTCTGTAGCCCCCTAAGTTAAGCCAATGACTACTAGACACTGAAACACCAGCATGGAGAAGGGAGATAAAAGGTGATTAACAACTCCTCTTTTGTTTTCTTTTCTTTCATTTTTCCCCTCCAGTCAAAGCCTGTATACAAGCAAAAAAAAGATGCAGTGTGGCACAAGAACAGCTCATTACCTTGCTGCCTCTAAAAAGTTCTTTTGTCCTGGAAAGTATTTTCTCTGTGAGTGCTGATGAATGCTCATAGAAATCACCTTGTCACACCTGGGAGAACTTGACTTCCTCATCTCTTTTTTTTACAGCTGAGGAAACTGAGGCACAGACAAGTTAAAGTGCCTTAGCCACCATCACACACCTGGGATCAGCAGAACTTGTTTTTGCTTACCTTGGCAACAGAGACTGATTTACTGGGAACGGATGGAGTTATGCAACTGAAACATTGCTGTGAATGAGGATGAGTTTGGGCTCCGGGAGTCCTGCCTCCCAAATCCCTGTTCTAAATAGCACATTGTCATAAAAAGCTGACTTTAAAATGCTTCCACGACTTTTTGCATGGAGAAGCCAGCAATTTACACAGTTAAGCAAATCACAGAAAACTCTACATGTGGAGTAAGGAAATATTTACACTTCCAAGGCCTGAGTATAAATTGGAGAAGTACATCCCATTAATGGGAGGTTGTGCACACCGATACATTTAATTTTTCCCTGCAATGCTGAAAATGAAACACTGAGACACAAATACACCAGGAGCTGATCAGTGGTGCCGCTTCACCTGCTAGCCAGATGACATAGCAGTTGTAATACTGAAACACATTTCATGCCTTGTCTTGACACAGAGAAGGACAGAAGGTGGTGGAGGTGGTTCTTAGCCCTCTTTTGTCATTTTACACAGCGCTCTGTGGTGGAGTTGCCCTTGATTCCTGGCTGTGTAAGGAAGTCATAGCTGTACTTCCCAGATCCTCCTGTCATGCAGATCCACCGGTTTCATTTGCACCAGCTGGGAATCTCTTCTAATATTGTTAAAAGTCAAGTGTGAAGTAGAGGAAGGAAAGGACAAACGCCATTACTCAGCTGAATCCTACTGTTGGTTTTTCTTACAGCCCCAGAGATGACCCATGTCTCCCTGTGTACCACAGGAATCACAGTCCACCCTCACTGAGCAATGGCCACTGATGTCCCTGGCAGAGGGGTCAAGTCCAGAATTAAACACTTACTGGGAAAAAACAGCAGTGCTCATCAGAGGATGAGCAGATAGCACCAAAGTTTAAGTAGGATTTGGAGTCTGCCCAAGAGCAGCTCTGCTTTGGGTTTCTTTTGATTCTTCCAGTTTCTATTTCATTTTCTTTCCTGGTTTGTATCTTGTTTATAAATACATACATAAACTGTAGTACTGTAGCCACTATAGCTTCCTTATGTCTGCCTATATATATATGGTAGTTTGCTGTAGCTACTGAAGGAAGGTCTGGAGAGTTGCCCTAATATATACTAATCTCATATCCCCTTTGAGATGGATGCTGCCCACTCTTGTAGTAGTATTTTGTTTGCCTTTGGTGTGCAGCTGTTCGTGGAGTACAGTTGTTTCAGAGACAGGCATGTTAGCATACATTTTATTGAGATCATTCATTTGGTAGCTTTCATCTCGGGAAATCATCTCTTCAATCACTGATCATCCAAAATGATGGTTAATACTGAACTAAGGAAATGGAAAGATACCTGGATGTGCTTCCTTCTCCATGCTAGCTTTAACCTAAAAAGAAGATGCCTGAACTGGGACCCTTCTACCAAAATGCTGGAGAACTTCACAGGGAAGAGCACAAGGGAATTGCCTGGAGGAGAGCACAGGGTGCTCCAAGATGTTGGGTTGACCTCCTCATTTGTCAACATGGTGTTGGAGAGTTAAAAAAAGAAATGTCTCAGGAGGAGATTGGAAAGTGGTGAAGGCTGTGGCTTATACTGGAATTGTAACAGGGGAAGGAAAACAAGAAAACCCATGAAAGAAGGGGACCTGAGTGGCAGCGAGCTGATGGGGAGCTGGAAGTGACAGGTGACAATAGGAGCAGAGCCAGTTCATTAAGATAGTCCTTAAAATGTTATGCTGGCTGAAAATTCTGTGCGACACGTTGGGCAATGATTGACAGCAATCAAATCCTCACCTTTCATAACAGAAGGTGTCTGGTATGGCCAAAGCGTTAAATCCCCTGCAATATCCCTGACCATAGTGTCACAGCAGTCAGAGGCAGGATCAAACTGAGGGGTGCAGACATATCCTATAAGTTTGATTTAAAACATTGGGAATTCATCACAGTTTGTCCACTAGCTCAGTTCTGTAGGTGAAGCAGGATTTAAGGCATGATCAATACTTCTGCAGAAGACCTTCCTACTGAGGGTGGGGAGGTGTAATAGGACTGGAGCAATAACTAGATCTAACAACAAAGAAGCTGCCCTCCTGCCTTAGAGTGGAGAGAGGGGCTTTTTAGGCCTTGCCTCTCACTCTAATCTTGTCCCCTGTCCCTTTGGGCCCTTTAATTGGTCATTCAGGAGCAGAGGTCAAGGCATCGCTACGATTAGGTAGCTGCTGTTGGTTATATGTACATGTCATCTAGAAAATGGTATGTGACAGGAGTCAGGAGAAGGAGGATAAAAAGAAAAAAATGAATAAAAATGATTGCTTTTACATGTAGAGGATATCTTTTGGGGACCAGAAAATTGCTAGGTCTCCTGTAACTGAACTGCAAGACTAAACTCTAAGGGTACCTGTTTCTTTCAGGGGCTTATGCTGAAATGCAGCTTCTCCTGAACATCTGCCTGGACTGGTTGCTGTTATTGCTGTCGGCAGCTTGTGAGAGACAAACAGTTCTTTTCTCTCTTTTTTTTTTTCTTTTTCTTTTTTTTTTTTTTTTTAAATATGTTTTCTTTCTCCTAACAATTTTTAACCTAGCCATTGTTAAATATTCATCATACTTACAGACATCCAATGCTGACTTCTCATTACTCACTACCTAAAAACAATGCAGAATCCTCTTAACGGTTATTTATTATGCTCATCTTGTAGATTGCTTTCTGGGACATATCGAGGTTGTGGCAAAGATTTCAGTTCAGGCTTTATGCCCATGCAGAGAGTCAGAACTGCCTCACTCCTTAACTCCAGCCCTGTGGATTGTGGATGTGAGAACGAGGAGGAACGAGGAGGGCTGTGTGCTCACTTGCACCTTTCCAGGCACGGGTGAGCAAGGAGAGGCGAGGAGTGAGGAGAGCTTTGAGTCGGTGAGGTCTTATGAGCTATGTGGTAGCTCATATAGAAGCTTATATAGAGTAAACCCTGACTCACATGCCTCATTTCTTGGGTGTGGGTGAAGGTTACATTTAATAAAAACTAAGGAAAAGAAGGAAAAAATAAGTCAAATCCTTGCTAAGACCAATGTAAATTTGATAAAGAGTTAAAATTCAGGAAGGGTTAAAATTCTGTATCTCCTCTGGAGCAATGCCTGTGCCAGATGTTGCTAGCCAGCTGTGTTGCACCGAGCAAAGTATTGCTCTTCTCATCCCTCACTTTCTTCTGTATTTAAATCACAATTTTATTCTTAACACGCTTTGAGATCTTGGTATAAAAATGGCTCAGTGTAATTACCTGAGGTTGAATGTTGTGCTTGCATAGTGTCCAGAATATATTTTCATCTGTAGATGAGAAATGCACATGTCATGCTGAGGCATGTGGATGGGCCAGTACAAGCTGGAAGCTTTTCCAGACATTGCTGGGCAGCTATTCTGCAGGGAGGCAGGGGCTATCTGTCAGCACCTTTCATGGACGCTAAATGAAACAAAAAATATTTAGATGAAAAGCCCTTTAATACACTAACCAGAATGCCTAGAGGAGAATGTTCATCATTTAATCACACACAGACCTAAGCCAGAAGTTTGTTTGAGTTTGACATACGAGGCTGAAGGCTAGTGGAGCTCTGAGGCACTCATGAGCTCTTACCGTGGTCTCTGGAAAGGATCACCGACGCACTCAGCTGTCAAAAAACATTGCTCTTGTTTCAGACTTGTTGCCCACAAACTCTGCTTAGGCTTTCCATTACCTGGTGGAAGACAATAAAAGCCTCTTACAAAGACAGCCACAATTGCCAGAGAATCTTCTTTTCAAAAACACAACCTGGAAGTTTAGCCTTTGGGAGATTCATTTTCTATTGAGATGCAATTTGCAAAGTTTTTTAAAGAGCAACGTTCGATTTTTCAGGTTTCAAGAGAACTTGAAGGAAAGCAACAAAGAAGAAATCATAAAAAGGAAACTTCCACACCACCCCCACCCCCCAAATACATTTCTTGACATGTTTTTGAATGCCATGAGAAATCTGTGGCTGCCTGAAAACTAGTGTTTGTCAATATATAGTCTTCTTTTGCTCCTTGGAAATGTGAGCAGGGAATTAAAATTCAGATCTCCAGAAAGCACTGGAGTACATCTCTGAGGCGAGCAACAGCTCCTGTTTGTCTGATAGCAGCACAGTGCGTAGGGTACACGGCTGAGGACTTCTCATCCTGTCCTGAAAAGGCAGTAACAGAGATATACGCTACCCAACTTAGGATGCGATGTTCAGAGCATTGTTTGGGTAACTCAGAGGGGTATCTCTACCTGATGGAAAAATTTGAATCTGTGAGACAGGTTTGAGATCCTTACAGAAAGGTGACTGATTTTACAAAGGGCTTTCTCAGGATAGTGTCCTTTTTCTCTCATCTGTGGGGGCAGCTCCTGTTTTCCCAGGCTTGATAAAAGAGAATGGACAGATCTTCCCTTCCACATTCTCCATCCAGTTCCCCTGAGCTGGCAAAGGGCTGTAATAATTTTCTGCTGCTATAGATCAGACACGAAGTCATACCAGAACTGTATAGGAATTTGAAAGGGAAAAGCAAGCAGCTGCACCAGAGAAAGGGTTCTTTGAGGAGGAACAGGCTCTCCCAGAGCTGCTGCCTACAAATGCTTTTTCCCCTTGATTTCCACTACTTATGGGGGTAGTTCACAGCAGTGAAGCACTGGGGAATAAACCAGTTCAGAGTGACACTGTATGTCTATGTGACACGGTTCTAGACTCAAGCAGGAGGTTGTGGCAGAGGGTAAAGGCTCTCTCGTCCCACAGTCACCTTTCAGAGGAGGATGCTGCAGATGCTCGTCTGCAGTGTTTTACGAGCTCAGCCGAGCTCCTGCTCTCGTTTCTGTTGGCAGGAGCTCTGGTGTTGGTTGAGCTGGCATCAGAATCAGGCCCTTCATTTAATTCCCTTCCTATATTGATAGAGAGCCATGTCTGTGTGCACACCACAGAGCATGAATGCATTGCTGTCCCTTGAGGAAAGAGACTCATTGAATAATCCTTTTTGTTTAGTATTATTAAGTGGACCATGGCCCTTATTTTGCTTGTTTTGCTGCTGCTCCTTCGGGACGAGAGAGGTGGCCTTGTTCACACCACTGCCTTTCAACATGGTGAGCAAGATTTAAAGAAACATAAATCCACTCAGGAGAGGGAGGGTTACACGGCAGGGCTGAATAATGGGCTTTAATAGGCAAACCAAACAGTTAAATAAAAGATGCACACGGCATGCTAAAACTTAAGGAATGCATATTCAATGCAATGCATTATTAAATACAACGGTGAACATATGGGTGCCTACAATTAATGTATATAAATAGCTGATAAAATTGCTCAGTATTAGAAAGCTAGCGGCAAAAATGACCTCATATGTCAAGCAGACAAGCAGGCAGTTACCATTTTCTTTGTACACCTTACAGATGATAAATTAGTTTTATGGTCTGCATGGGGCCCTTATCACATTACAGCACCAAGTGTTTGATAAAGAAAAAAAATGCCTCAGCTAAAAATCGAACTGAAATTTGGAGTCCCCGTGGACCTCATTTTTTTAACGTAAAGAATTTTAACCAACTTCCTTTTGGAAAGATTTATTGCTCTAAAGAGAAATGTGTATCTCTATCCTATGTGCTTTTATTACAACTTCTTCTCTTCCCTTCTTCTTCTTCGTTTTTTTTCTCCCCCTGACATTAGATATAATATGAGTCTGCTGTAACGGACTCATTATTGATTGGGGGATTTAGTGGTTACAGCAGAGGGAAGGGGCAAGCAGGACTCCTGGGTTCTGCTTCTATCTTTTCTCCTGACCTTGGGTGAGCTGTTCCAGCAACCTGAGACTCAGTTTCTCCAGCTCCAAAACGGAGAGGAGCAGGCAGTGACTGGGAGGCAAACCCATGCATTGTGCCTGGAAGCCCTAGAAAAAACTCCTGGAGCTTGGCTTGGTCCTGCAGACAGTGGTGAAGGAGGACCCTGCAGTGAGGACTGTAGCCTGGGATATATGGTGCCGTAGCTCAGAAATTAGTTTTCCCCCTCCCAAAGGGAAAGGAATGGAAAGATCTGTTTGCCAAGAAATCCAGCAGTTTTGCCTCTGCTAACCCTCTACTTTTTGACTGATCTTTTCCTGCTTTCAGCAATCTCTGCTGTGTTGGCACGTGCAGTCCCTTATGGGCATATTTCCCAAGCTTTATATCCCTTTTCTGGAGCTGAAAGGGTTTCTGAGGCTGTGGGAGGGAGCTGGCAGGCACTCACAAGCCAACAGGACTGTTGCTGGACTCAGAGGCTGGCTTGTGGGGCTGGGATGTGGCCACACTACCTGGATGCACTGGGAAGGCACATGGCATGAGGTGGAGCAGGTTTAAGAGGGAGCATTTCACAGCCACCCCATGGCTTCTTCTCCTCCTTCTGCTTTGGAAATGCTCTTTTCAGAGGTGGTGTTCAGTAAATACATGTTTCCCAGCTTTAAACAGTTATTTTGCCACTCCAAGCCCTTGAATTTTCTGTTTCCCATCCGCTTGTTCCTAGAATAGGTACTCTGGAGGCGAAGGCACCGAGCATGCCTCGGAGGCAACACCCAGGATCAGACCCTGGCATGCATGGTGTCAGGGATGAACCTCCAACGCAATCTGCTCTGATTGTAATTTTACCCATAAATAACAAACATTTCCCTTTGTTTGTTTGTTTGTTTGTTTGTTTGTTTTTTACCCAAACTGGTGTTTTATCTCTTCAGGAGATGTTCAGACACAGCATCTGGGTGCTTTTACTGACGCGTGTGTGCACCCAGTGTGTGCTTCAGTGACTGCTGTCTTACAGTATTTTGGACATTGTCAGATGGGATTGTGTCACACCACTCTACTAGTGATGACTGCGGCAGGGATTATGCCAGGTAAACCATTGGTTCCCAGATGAAACACCGAGCAGACATTTGGTTGAATACTCTGCGGCTGAGTTTAGTTATTTAGGTGCATCTCTATTTGTCTGAGTCTATCCTCACCAATGTAAATAATTAGCTACTTGTGACATAGCTTTTTAGGATGCTGCTGAATGGGAAAACACTGCTTACGTTTAATCACTTGCTGAAATCACTGAGAAGACATTAAGATTTAAGCATGGGCTTAAAATTATGTATAGAGTTAAGTACCTTAATGAATTAAATTAACATGTTCTTGCCATGCAATGATGTTGAAAATACCTTTGAAAGTCCCCCTGTAAAAAAGAGTAACTCTGTATTTCCCCACTGACAAATCTCTACTGAAATGCCATACAATGAAAGAAAAATTTATAGCTGTAAACATGGCTTGCGAAGAGGGAGGCAACCTCCAGAATTTAGCAATCACATTTGTTAAGGTTTCTCTAAAGCCTAAACTCCCAATTAACAAGCAAATCATCATCAGACAGTCAGTGAATGGCAAATTCATTCTATTCAACATCTTTTCAGAAGTGGATTTTGTGCACTTATCTCCATGAAAACCCAGCAGGAAAGTTTTCCATGAGAATGATCCTACATCTGCCTGTTTTTAATGACTGTAATGGCAAGCAATATTCTACAATTACTTTGGTGATCTCATTTCAAGCATGCAAATCATATTATTTAAGAGCCCAGCAAAAGTCATTTATTTCTTGGAACTGCCAGATAACTTTGGTGGAGTAAGGAAGCGCTGCACTTGGAGTTAAAAGTCCTGATATCTTGTAACCTTCCACGGTGGAGCTGTAAAATTTCTCCAACAAAGTCAGACAAGAAATCCTGAAAATGAATCACGTAAAGAGAGCAAGAGGGGGGGATGGGACAGACCCCACCACACTGTATTGCTCACTACCAAGTCATCTAGCTGTTCTCTTAAGTTAGGTGCCAAATGAAGTGTTCATAACTGGTTCGTCACATTAGACACCAGCTAACAGCAAGAAACACTGAAGACAAAGACATCCCAGACAGACATCTGTGAGACGAGATCTTTTCAGTGCCATTGTGACCATTTTGAAAAGCTGATGAATGTTTTTTTCTGGTTCTGTTGTGGACAAAGACAATTTTTTTAATATTCACCCTGGAGCTTTTGGGTATATATACTGTTGCAGTTTCGCTACGTTACGTATCAAGACACGCATAATATCTTACTGTCTGTCTCCTGTTGGTACAACTGTCCGTCTTTCGTATTCTCCTTTTTTCATGGGATGGCAAAGATAAGGGTGTTGGGCTAAAGAAGCTCCGTAGCTGGCAATGAATTTTGATTCCATAAATGAAGTTTAATTACCGTAACACAGTCTATTTTAGGCTCACAATTTTTTTTTTTAAATGTTTTTCTGTTTGCCTGTTTGTTAATTTAACCCATGTGAAGACTCATTGAATGCTGTGACAAGATATATATGACAAGAATGATTTAACAAGATATACAATACCACTTCAGATTGCCAATCCTGTCTAAGCCTGATAAATGCTGATAAAAAAAATGCGTAGCTTCTAATAGTTGTCTTTTTAGGAAATAAACCTCAGCCAATTATTTTTGCTGTTCTGTTCCGGTTGTTCCCCCTCTGCTCCACCTCCCAGTTGCTTAAGAAAGGTGTGAGCCAGCCATGCAGGAGGAGAAACCTCTTGCTGCAGTGCTTCCTTTCAAGGCTTTGAAGAGTTATCCCGTACCCCTCTGTCATAGTCTCCTCACTTTATCACCGTTACAAGGGAAGGGGTTTTGTGGAAGGGTGGAAACTGATTATCAATTTCAGAAGTGATAATTTATTTTAAAATGGCTCATCAGAGCAGGATTTCTCGAAGTGGGAGGAGATATATTCCTTAACAACAGGTTAAGAAAGAGCCTGAGGGGGCCTTAGAGAACCATGGAGAAGGTCCTCCTCTGCCGTGTGCCTTCTTGAGCCTCATCCTTTCTCAGCAGCCTTCCTTTGGATAATTTTGGGGTGAGCAGTCCTTGAGTGGTGAGCAGTGGGAATCGTACCAGGTGTGGTGCCAGGGGAAGCGTGAAAGTGTGGGTGTGAAAGCACTGACGCTTCGCACAGGTACATTTTCTTCCCTGTTTGATCTGTCACTGGTCAAAATGAACAATGTTAGCTCCATTCTCACTCAGAAAGGTATTAAATCAAAATAAACCTTGGACTTTTCCACCGAAGTGTACCAGATTGTTATACCAAATACCCATTAGTTTAACATATTTAGGGCCCTAAGCTCCTAGCCTTAGGCTGTAGATCTCCATCCACAAGATATTTTGTCTTTTTATAGCCATTGAAATCAGTGGGGCTTAAGCTTTTTGATATTTTTATAGGTCTGAGACATTTACTGTTGAATTATATTGCAGAGTTGTTTAGTGTCTGAGCACAAGTGATTAAAATACTACATTGCTTACAGAGTTTTGGTTCTGTATTATTCACCCCCATGCTAGAGCCTTCAAGCCTGCCTGTCAGTTCAGTCTCCTTAGCTTGGCCGCTACGCTTCAATGACACAGTTTCAGCCAACTGAATGACCTTGGTGTGGGTTGTATTGAGGGTTACACAGGTTTGGGGAAAAGTGCTGTTCTTTATTATGTATATAATAGTATGCAAGGTTCTTCAGAAACAAATTAAGGACACAGATCTTGCCCTCAAGAGTTTATGATTTGAATGGATCTATAACATGATGAATGAACACAATAGAAACAGGAGGAAAGAAAAATATAGGGTCAAGCATCACTAGAAAAATCTGTGTCGTTTCATTGATGAATTACACATACATTTACTGGTTCTATTTCAAGTGTTATGGAGTGTAATTGGTATTGTACGTACATATACATGAAAGATGACCTAGAGATAAGATTGCTAGAAATGAGTTGTTGCTGCTAATGCAGCAAATCTGTTACATGGTATATATATTTTTATATATATACACATATATTATTAAATCCATAAAAATCATTAAATATTCTTTTGGAAAGATTTAGTCCCCTGAGTGACTGGCATCTGGCATGCTCTCAGCGGCATATCGGACAATTTTGGATGATACTCAGTGCAACTGGCTTTTCAAGGAATGGGGATGCCAAGTTTTTAACACAAAAATTACTTCTGCCCAATGTGAATCAATAACTCTGTTCTTTCATTAGTCACATTTTGAGTCCATGACACTTGATCTGCTTGACCTTATTTATCCCACGATGGAGTTCATGGTAAAGAAAGCAATCGACAACCAAACAACATCAATAACTGCAGTCCCTCTATCTACTAACCCAGAGACAAATCCCCAAAGTTATGATTTCAGCTAGTGCTGTTAACCCATAACTGATTTTATTATTAATTTCAGAAATAGTAAATCTTTAATCAACCAAACCAATTACACATTATTCTTATTTTGAAAGGCTTAGGAAATGTCTTGGAAATCCTAGACACATCCTAGGAAGAGGGGAACCAGGTACCAAGTCAGAGTGAGGAAATACAGTATAACAGGAGAACGACTGCGGACTGCTGTGGGTTAATGTGCCTGGAGCATGTCAGGAAAGGGACAAGGTGTGTGACTATGTGAAAAATGCATGGCCAGATGAGATTTTTGATTCAACAGCCAAAGCTACTCAAAAAAAAAAAAAAAAAAAAAAAAAAAAAAATTAGGAAGGTGAACAGTTAAAGGGATAAAAGTTTTACAGGGATAATATTTTTTTCTAATACTGTTTTTGTTTTTGTTTTTGTTTTTTTTCCCCCAGGCTGTCAGTAATGTCCCTAGGTTCAGAATAAACCTATACTGGAATCGGTGACTGGAGCGACTGCACGCATAACCTTCTGACAGAACTTCATCACCTATAATACAGCCTTCTTCCTTGACTGGTGGTATTGCTGAAATTGTCTAGATTCACCACTGCCAGCTATGTAGATGAATAACTGTATATAAATCCATGCTCAGAATGTGCCAATATGCCATGTTTTTGTTGCTACATGTTAAATTACACCTAAGCCATTTTTACATGTCTGCATTGCAGACAAAGACATGCTTGGCAGTTGTGTGGCTCTGGGCTACCATGGAAGTGGCTATCGGATAGAGCAGCTGTGTAGACATGCTAGTTTAAAGTTTGGTATGGGCTGTAAACCTTGCCGGAGAAGGGAAAAAGGGGAAAATAAATACTATGACAGTAGTGCAGCTGAGCTCTGACATGCAGAGCTACATGGGCAGCTAAATCAAAACTATCTCAAGGTCGCTAGATGAGTTATAGTTGGACTTTTGACTGCAGTAAAATAATTTTCATTGGGAAAATATAAGTAAGGTGAGATGCAGTATGAATAAAAGCATCCAATCTGAGTGGAAAGTAGGTTTGAAGACTTTAAGGAGCAGCTACTGTTGGAATGAATACAAAACATGTGAATATACAGATATACAAACCAGTCCAGAAACAGAGACCTGAAGCAAGCTTTTCTGATCTCCCATCTTTTTTGTAATTAAAAAAG
The DNA here is from genome assembly GCF_963210335.1 of Falco punctatus. Taxonomy (NCBI): domain Eukaryota; kingdom Metazoa; phylum Chordata; class Aves; order Falconiformes; family Falconidae; genus Falco; species Falco punctatus. Next base: position 6,722,131 of record NC_137586.1, read on the forward strand.
ACAAGAGCACTTTCTGCTTCCGTTCATGTTAGCAAGTGGGCAACCTAAGGTGAGAAACCTGAGCTGCATTTCCCCAAATACCGTATGCTCGTGTTAAGGTCTGTCTGTCTACCTGCCTATCTGGCTCTCCCTCTAATCATGTAAAACCACAGAATGAACTAATAGCAGCTTTCCCAGATGAAAACAAGTGTATTATCTTTTTATATTTTCTGAAGCAGGCCAGCATTTCATCATTTCACTGCGTTCTGTTGTTATGTTAGATTGTTTAATGTAATAGAATGACATGACACTGGGACACCAGATACATCAGAATTATGAAGGCTGGAAAGAGACAGTGATAAAGTGCTTCGAGATACATGCAATCCTGATAGTGCTATAAGTTTCTGCAATTGATTAAAGACATTTCCCCTGTGCCACCTCATTATTACACATCAAAGGGGAAAAACAAGGGCAAGCTGGATAGTGGGAAAAAAAGAAAAATATGTTGTTGCATCCATACAGCAGAAAGCCCCCAGATATGTTAAATTAGTTTGTATATACAAGTATAAGTAAGCATAAGAGAGACTAAAATAGGTTTGGAGGGCAAAACCCCTTGTGTTGGTTGTCTCGATGATTGACACATCTGGAAAAGAAATTATGGGAAAGCATCTGAGCAGGTAGGAAAACGACAAACTCGGAATTGCTGTAGAGATCAAAGAGCTTTCCAGTAGCTTCAAGAATGACAGAGATGCTGATCATCCAATATTACTGTTAGGGTAGACCTGAGTCCTCCTGTTGGGCTGGCATCAGAAATAAGCTCCTCTACAACAAATTTGACAGTGGTTGGGTGTAGCATGGTTGTTCACTGGAAATTAAGATCAGACTGAGCTGGGATCTTTGCCACTCAGTTTATTTCGAGATTTCTGAAAGGAAAAAGGCAAGTACAGAAGTCCTGTTCATCTGCGGGCACATGAATCTGTGAGGCACTTCAAATATCTTTTTTAGATATATCTGTTTATAGACAGGCATGAACTAAGGGGTTTACAGGTATGGGAGAGCTTTGAACTGGCCTGAGAATGATTGGAGCTCTTCTGAGCTCATGCCAAATACCCTCAAACCTTAACTGGTTGGTTTTTAACAGGGATTGAAAAAAATCTGTGGAAACAACGAGGATGAAATGAAGGCTGGTTTATTCACTGATCCAACGAAATACTGTAGTGTTTAATTCAGGAAGTGCATGGAGAAAAATTCAGGTGTGACAAATAGAAGCAAAAATACTCAGCGTTTTGTTGCCATTGACATATGACTTTCTAACAGTCCAGGTTCACAAGGTGTCAGAGGAGCTATAATCCTCATTGTACAGATGATGAGCAATGAGAGAGAGAAGTGAAGAAAAAAGGTCACAGGAGGAATCTGAGCGAATTAGCTGAGAACTGAACCTGCATAATATGGTGTTCAGACCAGTCAGGTAGTTTCTCTCCTTCCTCTGTTATGGCATTCTATATCCCATAACACTCCTTCCTCTCTTAAGGGGGATGCTCATCCATAATTAAGTAAACCTTCCAGTGGAAAGCCTCTGAGAAACTTGTGAAGTCTGACTGCCATTTACGCCTTTGTGAGGAAGACCTAAAAAGGGTTGATACAACCGAACACAGATCTGAATAGTTTTCATTTAAATTCCTACCAACTGCTTGGTGGCCTTCATGGAGAGAAACTGGTCTCTGCTTTGTCCCAGCTTCTACCATTTGGTCCTAACTGAAATAATTCTTAAATTTCTCTGGAAAAAGCCAAAAACTGAGTTCACATCTGAAGGTAAACTACCGACATTTCTGAACAGGGTGAAAGCCCTCGGGTCAAGCAGTCTAACGGAAAAAACTGCAACTGCTCCTCCTTTTAGTCATGCTTGGGGACTAGCAGGGGAAGATCTGCCTGCAGAACTATTCGTCTGTCACCTTTTCTCATCATTTAACTCCCTTTTATAGAAAGAAAAAGCCATTTTACAAGTCTTTGGAGTCTCAAAACTTCTCTCCCATTTTCAAGCCATTTTTTTTTCCCCTAAGAATGGACTCATTCAGGTCATATGTTTTAGCTGAACTTCTTGTTCAAGCTTGCAAACATAACAGCAGTGGAAAAGGTTTTAATAAAAAGTCTGTGTGACTTGTCCTAATGACGCATCCTTCCTCCCTCTCCAGGGTGAGAGTGGGAAGACACCTAGGTAAAAGATCTAGCTAAGAAAGACCCCAGAGTCTGTATCAGATGGCCCTGTCAAAAGAATTTCCATACACACACACACACACACACACACACACATATATATATGTATATAAACTCTTAGAAAATAAGATATTAACACTACCGAATGTCCTTCATTGCAAGGCAGGACGAGACCTGAAACAACACTTTGTTCATGACTCATGCTCAATAAACACAGGTCATTGCAACTGCCAACTCAAGAAAATTATTTTCCCAATCATAATCAGATAAGCCCTGAGAAATAAGAGTAGATTCATAGAGTTTTTGTAGAAATAGCCAATGGAGAGCCTCCTATCTATTGGCAAGACCCTTATTGACGTCAGTGAGAGCATGATAGAGCCCAGGATGCAGCAGATGAGGCATTGGGGATACACAAATACCAAATAAAAATACCACAGGCATTTTGCTCTTCAGCATTAATAACAAATGTCAACAGTCAAGTGCTGCTTCTTCAATATGAAGCTGTGATATCCAGCCAGTGGGTAATCTCTCAAGACTTCCTAGCAGCCATTTATAGCTTTCTGATAAGGCAGAGGATTCATTTTGTTAGCTTGCCCCAGCCTCCCTTTCTTCAAAACAGGAGTTTTACTTGTGGAAGCAGAAGTAGGGGTAGCAGTCAACCATTGATTTCATGGCAAGGGAGGTACAGAGACTGGGATACTGATAAGGGATTAGGAGCACCTTACTTGAGTTGTCATCTCTGTGATATGCTATTTATGGCAACCGAAAATATATTCACTCAGATGCTTAATCATCAGATGATCTATATCTGAATTAGCTTTGTGTCAGTAGAACCTCAGATTGTCAGACTTGGAAAGAGGTACTGGCTTGTTGAAGGGATCCTACCAGGTAAGCAGCAGAGTTTTGGTGCTCAGCTTTGTCAGAGACAGCCATCCACCCCTGGCCAAACCACTGCCTTGCTCTGTGTAAGAAAGAATAAGCTGTAAATCTGTTCTAGAACTATGTTCTTTAGCCTGGCTTTCAGGTACATGAAAAAACAAAACAGGAAGAAACACTAGCGTGGCAGAGACATCAGAAGGCCCATGTGGCCACACATAAACTGATATGGTTCACCTTTCACAGTGTTTCAGTTCCATCCCAAGTCTTTGCTGATAGTTTCACTTAAGCTGTAGAGTTTTGCACAAGGATGTGGGAGGCGTAAGCATATTTTTCTTTCAGCTGGTGATGCTGTGGGAGTGGTAGCTTGCTAAAAGGAGAGTCTCGGAGAGTGGAAATATATCGAGTTACAGTAGAAAGATTTTCCAGAGCTTTCTGGCTAGAGCTTCTTAGAAGTGTTCGGGAGCCTGAGTAGCACTGATTGCCCAAAGCTTTGTGAAATCTGAACAAATTCTTCTGAAAATTTGGGACTTACTTTCACTTTGCCTAAACTCACCGTCCATGAAGAAGAAATAATGATGCTGTGAAAATAAATGCAATAAAGACTGTGACAAGCCCAGTCCTGTAGAAACACAGGCCCTCTAAATACCTCCGAGACATTTCCACGTCCAGTGCCTTAACCATCAGTCGAGGCCCGAGTTAACCACCCTTCCTTCCTGTTCTGAACCCTGGCGATTTCACTGCGAGAAGCTAGACTCTTGGCAGCCCCAAAAAGATTTTATTCCCGCTTTCTGGTGCTGTTTTATTCTATGAATTGTTTGCACTTCAGTAACAGGAGGATGAATTGGTCTCTATGGAGCATTGATGCCATTTCAGACTGAATAGGCTGGGGGACAGCTAACTCACATGACAGAATAAAATACAAAGAAGGCTTTATTAGTGTTTCTCTCCCCTTTTAACCTTTTAAATGCCTCTCCGTGAAGAGCCCGTTGTCTGCACTACAAAATTAAATCAGAGATGAGGAGAGGCCAGAGTAAATTCGAACAGGTGGAAGGGTCAGAAGGCAACTAGTCTTAGCTATGCAAACTTTATTCATACTGGGAATGTACCCTTGGGAACTCACTTCTGCTCTTCAGTTTACTGCTTATGAGGTTGAGCAACAGAGCCCTGTCTTTATACCTGTGGGTATGGGTGATTGCAGAACTTCTGTTTGTGCTATACTCTGACATGTCCCTTCATGTGGTATCCCTTGTGGATGAATGATACTTTGCATTCATAGCTCATTTTAGCTTTACCGGTTTTATTTGCTGGTTTAGCTTCCCACCCCTCATATTTGTGAAAGTCAGTTCTTGAATCTCTGGCAATGCAAAATGCCCAGTCTTCCTTGTTACCTTAAAAAATGCCCGTATTTCTGCCTCTTGCAACACGTTCCTCTGTCTGCCTTAGGCTTCCCACTACTGAAGTTGCAGAGAACCAGGCACGTCCTGTCTGGAGAGGAAAAGACGAAAGGGAGTCATGATGAATGTCCATAAACACATAAAGGCATGTCCCTGAAAAAGGAGAGGAACCAATTATCCTCATTAGTCAGTGAGAACAAAAAAAAAAAAAAAAAGAAAAAAAAAAAAAAAAGGAGTGATAGGTTCTGGATGAAGCACTGAATATTTAGGTTGACTGTTATGGAAAACTTCATAACTATTAGTACATTTAAGGCAATGAAGCAAGTCACCCAAGGGAGGTAGTCGGATCACCTTCATTGGAGATAGTCAAGGGAAGGTTTGACACTCATCCATCAGAGAAGTGTTAGAGATAATTAAATCAGTCTTGCCCCAGGCAAAAGGATGGACTAGATAATTCACTAGTGCTCCTGTTCAACCCAGCAGATTCTATATTTTTCCTTCTTAATTGGAAAGATATATATGTGTGTGTGTCTGCGTGTCTGTGTGTATGTGTACCTCAGTTCCTATCAATCTGTTTTACCCGTGGAATGGCCGAAGGAGTGACATTTCTTCCCTTAGTTTTAGTCTCCCTGTTTTGAAAGGTTTACTCCAAATTGCCTCAGCAGTGTTTCAGGTGCCTGCGTGCAGTGCTGTAAAGAGGACCAAGTACTAGTGGCTGCTAGTTTTAATTAAACCACTTGATTAGATTTGTTTTGCTGAAATTCAGCCCTTAAAATACACATCTAGACAGGAAGAATTGTCTCCTTGCCTGCCTTGACTACTCAGTGAGACCTGCAGACTAGACCAGCACCTCCAGAAGGCGCTTTTATCCCATCCTTAGGAATGGAATGAAATAAAATAAATAATAAAAAAAAATCAATGTGTCTGTGGAATTGCCTGTCTCTTTCCACTGGTTTTATAGGGAGCCCAGATATCTCTTACATTATTAGATATCTAAAGACAAGACTAGACATCTAATATGAAGCATCATGAGTCCTGCCCTTTGCAGCCCTGCACAATCTGTTTTCCCATGCCTTTGTTTCCCTGGTGATAAAGCAGGGTAATGGCAGTGGCAAGCAACCTACCTAGTGTGCTGTGCATGTTGCCCATTACAATTATCATGATTGTCTCAGTGTTACTTTGTGCTTCTCCATCTGTTTGAAGCCCCCATCTGTTGTCTTTCCTCTTACAGTCAGGTAAGTCTAAAGATTTAGATTAACCTAAGAGTTAGGTTTGAAGTTGTCTGTGGCAACTGCCACCTATTTTCCTTTTTGGGTTTGCATCACCTACCGCAGTAAGACTGTGATGCTTGACAGTGGCCTGCGTATGTTACAGCAATGCAAGTGGTGATAATAGCAATAATAGTAGAGCTCCCTGATCTTGCGGTCCACGCTCCAAGAAATGCTGCTATGACATAAATTATATACTGTCTCATTTTGATTGCTGATAATCACAGGGCACTACAAGGACATCTTGGACAGTAAGTTTACAAAGGGCTCTGAAATCTGTTGGATAGGCAAAGAATAATTTTGATATTCATACAATGGGACAAATCCTGAGGAGTGGTAAGCACCATCACTTTTTTTGGCAGCTCAGGCTAAGCACCCCTTATTACAGCTGAGATTGCAATGCACGAGTTAATTCCTTTGTTAAATGTGCAAGGTGAGAGTAATGCTACTTGAAGAGTCTGCTCTGAAAGGCAATTAAAACTTTGCACAGTGAAACTTTATGGACAACGTGGGAAGGAGACTGCCACCTCCTTTACCTTGATCTTTACAACCCTAATAATACCGAGCACACTGGGAGAGCTGCATGGTCTTTGAAAGCAAGGGCCCTTTTCCAGTGTGTGTGCAGGCAGCAAGGAAGATTGTTGTCTGGCCTCACAGCTCGGAGAGAGACCTAATGCAAACTAATTGTATAAAATAAATCAGATCTGAATGGGGTCAGCAGTAAATGGACAGATGAGGAAAGATCTTCTGCCTTTTCATCCGGCTAGTGTTACCCAGTGTGTCACTTAACACCCTCCCTCTAGGGCAGCAACCTTCCCAGATTCTCCGATGCTCCGAGGCTGCTATAATACTGTAAATAGGATAATTAAAGCATTTCTCTTAGCCAGTGATGTTCCTTACTTCATAACATGCTTTTATGGTTACGTCCAACTGCTTGAGCTGAGTGTAGACCTGGTTTAGCTGAGTAACAGTAATGTGTGAAGATGCTGGTTCTTTATTTTTATTCTAAAGTATCCTCAGGGTATGTTATGGAGCAACAAAGCTCATCCAAACTTACTAGGCTGAGTGAAACCCTTTATTCTTCACAGCTTGCAAGAAGTCATAGCAAGATATATTGAAACCCATACAACCATGTCTCAGCTCCTCCCATGACCTCTTGTCATCACAGATGTTCCTGGCTGCTGCTCCATCCAGCAGCATTTTAAAAAATATTGCAAGAAACCTTTGAGTGAGCATATCCCTGCTCCTGTTGGCTTCCAAAGCAAAACAAGACCAGCCTCCTCCTTCCTCAACACATGTACATGTTGGGGCAAAGACAACGTCTCTGTAAAGCAGCATTTCAGGTTGAAATGTGGTCCTCCAGCTGTACCAAAGCACAGGTTACATAGGGGCTGGCAGACTCCTGTCCTCTTTGGATTAGACAGACTGCAGTACTCGCTTGCAGGTTTATATACTTCCTACCGGGCAGAGGAATCCGATCCCAAGCCTCTAAGGTGGGATGTTGGGTGTACCATAACAGGAATCAGAGCAAAATGAGTGACAAGTTGAAGAAATCGTTAGTATCCATCCTCTGATTTTCCAAACTATCTTGTTTTTATAATAATACACCTTTTCAGTGATAAGAAAAAAAACCCAAACAACCAAACAAAAAACAAACCAACAACCCCAAACCCCTGATGTTAAACTAAACTATCCAAAATGGAGACTGTTAATTTGCCTGGTTAGGAAAACAGAGAATAACTTTTATTTTATTGGGGCTATCATCTTGCAAATACTTAAGCATGTGCTTAACTTTAAACCTCTGAGGCCTTTTTGGAGAGAATAGAGCTATTTACGTACTTCAGCACATTGCTCAGTCTTCATAGGATTAGCGCTGCCATTTGCAGCCCTAACTTCCTGACAATGTAGTTCCCTACTTTTGCGTAATAATAGCGGTAAGTTTCTGCCTGATGTGATTTACACAACTCATCATTTGCCTTTTTCCTGTGAAGCCATAAATCAGTGTGTATTTTTTTTTCCAGACCGATCTTCAGTCTGATTCTCTGGGCTGTAACTGTGATTATGCCTGTTCCCTCTTTTTTCCCTCCAGGTTTTCTTGGGTGGCTTCCACCAGGAAAACACTTCTCATCTAATTGGGACAACGAACTTTATTTTTTTTTTTCTTTTCCCCTGCCAAACTTTCTTTAACAATCTCTCTTATAGTTAGAGACTGCAATTTCCTTTAATTACTTGAAAACATCTAAAATAAACAATTTTAAACCAACAGAACAAAGAGCCATTTGTTTTGCTGGTGCCCTCACCCCATTATCCTTCCATTCTTATCGCTAATGGTACTGAGAGATTAAACTTCATCCTACAGGCAGTGACATATTCGTCTGTTTCATTTTAATTTTTCATATCCCCCTCCCCCCATTTTGGCTGGCAGTCCCCCCAGGTTACACATTACATCAAAGTATACATCATTTGCTCTTACTTCTTTCTGCATGATGCCTCTAGGCTAGGAAATCTGTGGAATGATGCTGTTGCTGTTGAGAACTAGCCATTTTCCTTTAGTCAAATGTTTTTTAACTTGAAAATGTCAATACAGAGATAAGTCATAAGATCAACTCATAAATATTCACAGGCTGCTTCGTTTGGTTTGTTTTGTTTCTCTCCCCAAGTCACAGTGTTTTCCAGGGTAGCACTTTACTGGATACTTTACACATATTCCTGAGTAGTCTTTCTCTCATTAGCGCTTAAAGAGGAACCAAGAGTTAAATTTTTCATTAGCAATTCTTGTGCAGTGTAATATCCTGCATGTATTAGATACACAGAGATATTTCCCTTATGGAAAACTCCTGTAGGGCTTCATAGAAAATTGCAAACTTTCTCATATAATTTTTTAAACCATCTTGTAAAATCAAACATACAATGAAATACACTTCTAGGAGATGGTTCAAAGGAACCTGTGGAGAAGAAATAACTCTTTAATAAATCCTGTAGGTTTTTGGAGTAATTTCTATAACCCTATTAAGTTTCTTTAGAGCTCTGCCAGTTCCACCCCTCTGCATGTCCGTAGGCTCCTTTGAAAAGGGCACAAAAATAGGGCCAAAATCCTGCTTTGCCATTTCTTTCTATGGATTTACACAAAATAAGAGTTTTCTGCTGCCTCCAGTCCCCCAATGGCTTGCTAAAAATTTGCTGTTGCTTTCCTGTCAGTTCTTTTGTCTAACAGATTTGCTTAAATCATGTCTGCTTCTTGCACACTCTGCTGGTCCATCCTTCAATGGTGGAAGTCACCACAGATACACTGAATTACAGGGATCTACCAACAAAGTTGTATCCTTCGGCACTGGTTTTCAGTAACCACCTACATCTGGAGTCTCCAGTCCCAGGCTTCACCTTGGGGGCACTTCCGTGCTTAAACCCGTGGCGCACAGGGATATAGCAAGCTGAATCAGAATTAGGTCCCCAGCAGTGTGAAGAACCAAAAGTTTCAACACATTTTATTGCAAACAACTGATTCCAAGTTACTTACAGCCTACCCACATAACGCATCGTAACAAACTGAACAGAGGTACAAGCAACTGACTGGATGACATTACACTCTCTCATTAAGCTTTTCTTATGGCCACATGATTGAGGGCAATCATTCAAGTGATTAAGGGCAAATATATGGTGGTATTGGAGGTTAGAGAAAAGTCCATTTTGACATCTGCTCTGTGATTATTTTATGCCCAAAGGGATATTGCTATGCAATTTTTGCAAATATCCATAGATGGAACTTTAAAATAAAAAAGCTAAGGCTGAACTCCAAGTATTTGTTTTGTATGGGATGGGCATGAGAATTCCTGTGATCCTGTCTGAGGCAAAAAATGAATAGCACGTTTGTTGTTAATAATTGGTATACATTTCTAGAGTAAAAACAATGATGTGATCTCACCAGCTGGTTGATTTAATATAAATATTCAAATGCAGAAACAGTTTATTAAACAGATTGGAAATCATCAACTTCATTATTGTAATAGAGCAAATACAGTATCTTGATTTTCAATAAATGGAACAATCTACCGTATGCCGAGTCACTTGCTGTCTGTTACTATATTATATTAAAAAGAAAATAATGATTCTAACAGAATGTCATGTAGCCACTCCAGGAATTAATAGAATTAGTGCAGCAACCGCAAGACAGAATATAAATATTCTATTGAATTATCAATTAAACCCCCATAGCAATAAAGGTATACTACATCACATAAGTGAACAGAAATTATAGACTATTATTTCCCAAATTCTTGTATTAGTCTTCATCTTGAGCCTGGAATGAAAATACTTGAGAGTAACAAGTATATAATTACTTGACATTTTTCTTCTTCGAGTCATCTTAGGAAAACAAATTACATGATGTAAGTGCAGCTCTTTGGATTCGTAAACTACTGGCATAATGAAGACAACACAGTGTAGTTATTATGCATTGAGCATTCATTGACGTTAATTTTTGCTCAAAAGATTGAGCCATAGATAATTTTTCAGTTACTAATATGAGTCTGCTGAAGTTTCTTTTCCATCAGATGCCATTCATCCCAGTTGTAGGATGAAAAGTTTAGTTCATTCACCTGGTTTGTCTGGGCCTTTGTCCTGGCAGCCACCTACAGCAAAACATCGTTCTACAAAAAACAGACTCTTCCATAAGCCAGTTGCAGTAATTAGCTGCATAAAGGTGAAATAATATTACAGGAGCCAAAGGAAATCTCTAGGGTCATATGTAGGGATAAGAAGGAGAAATTGAGAAAGGGGTAATATGAGAGAGAAAAATTCCTAATTTCTGTTAGTCCCTGGGATTGTATTCACACGTGATTTTAAATTGGATATTCAAATAAATGGGGGTGACTGTATCAGTAGGTGCTCTGCAGTACAAACTAATAAGGGTTTACATTTCCAGTTCCTCTTATATTCTCCCAGATATTGAAGATGCTCCAGTTTCATGCACCAAAATATTCCTTGGCTTCATGTTCTAAACAAAAAAGTAATAGTGTAGCCCCCGCCACAGGACAGTACTTTTCAGCAAGGCTTGACTGATGTTCTAGTATGAAAGAAATGAGTAGGTATGCAACTTTGCTATTTCCCCAGTGTACTCGGGGTAGGGGGGTGGGGTACCAAACAAAAAAGAGAAAATGGAAATAATGAGCAAAACACTGAAGTGCTATGCAATGAAAATAGCATGAAGCTGTAGAAAACCTGGGTACTTGTCTGGTTCAATCTTTAATGTAACCTGCCTTGGGAAAATAATTTTCCTTTTATGCACTTCCATTTCCTTTCATATTCCAATCCAGTTTGTTTGCAGGTCTTTTCTAACTGCATAAAGGTTCTAACCAAGTGAGACAAAGCACGTAGGATTTTCTGCAGATTGAGACCATTCCTTCATTTCAGTGATATCACAACAATCCCTACCAGTGGAGGTTTAAGCATGTAATGGGTATAGTGTTGGCCTTGTACCCTTTAAGGATTTTCATGGATAACTGTTGATAGAGAAGGGCTGATTTTATTGCTTCTTTTAAAAATAGGAGGCTGTAGAAATATCACCATTGTGTAAGAAGTATATTGTTTAACTTTTTTTTTTTTTGGGGGGGGGGGGTAAAGAATTTTAAAAGTCAAAGCTTTATAGTGAAGCAAAGCTTTGAAATGATATTTAGAAATACTTAGATTTTTTCCCCCAGATTGTTAAGCTCTGTGTTTTCCAGAATTCTAACTTCAAGACCAAATTGAAATGAAAGCATTGGTAGGATTTTATTTTATTTCATTTTCACAAAAGGGATAGGTTTTTTATAGTTTATGTCACATACGGAGAGGAAAAATGTGAATCCCACGGAGTTTATTCTCACAAGTATAAAAAGCAGAAGCTGTTAAGAAGAAAGCCTGATGCACAACCTCCCCTTCCCAGCCTTTTCCTCCCAATCTCCGTACCACATAATTCCCCACAAAAGCCAAGGTAATGGATACAGCTCTCCCAGCTAACGTGTCTCTACATTTTAAGATCCTCAAAATTGTGCAAAACGTCCCTGTGCAGTCAAAAATAAGGAACATCTTCCTTTGAATACCTGCAGGTAGAAATGCTGTCAGACTTATTTAGTGCTTAAATCTAAACACAATGTAGTGGAAAGTTAGTTGACTCCATCAGATACCCTGGGTTGCATCCGACATTCTTGAGTCCTAGCAGAGGTGGCCTGATTTGGTAGCTAGTCCCAAACTTCCAACTTTGTGCCTGACACTAACCCAAAATACAGCCTTGGGCATGTTACTTAAGCTATCCTTGCCTCTGTGCTACCATCAACAAAATGAGATCTTCCTTCTCCGGGGGAACCGTGAGAATTAATTAGCTTGTGTTTGCCAGAACTTCTGAAGTACTAAGCAAATGCTGATTAGAATAATTTTACAGGCTTCAGAGGACCGCATATCTCCAGGGATCATGTGGAGAACTCTCGATGGGGAAGTAATGCAGCACACTCAAAAATGCATTTGCAAGACTTTAGTCCATGTTTCACTCGAGTGGATTCATATTTTAAAAATCTTATGGCTCTATTCTTTCTAACCCTGCATACTTCATATGGACTTGTGTTTAATCTTGCATGCAGAGGGTGAGGGAAGTGTCTATAAAGCGGTCCTTCCTCACACCCCTGAGGAATAATCTTTGCTAATCACCATCACATGCAACTACAAAGACGAAAATAGCCTTGCCGAGAAATGACTGCTAAGACTTCTCACAGGGAGCTGAAATGGGGAAGAAGAAAGTCTTGACCAGAGCAGAGGGGTTGTGGACGTGGCAACCTCTGAACGGGCAGAGCAGCTACTGACGCCGTTTGCAGCTTTGCCGCGCGAGGCTGGCCTCGGGGAGCATCTCAGTCGTTCTGCGCTTCCCCCTGCTTCCCTCAGGCTTCTTTGCTTGTGCAGTCCTAACAAAGGAAAGACTTATTAGCTCAAACTACAGAGGAGTGTCCTTGTGGGGCTTTGGGCAAGAGCTGGCAGGCTGAGCATCCCAGTGCACCAGGGTGGCTCTGCCCGGTGCGCTCGGCAGCCCTGGGAAGCGCGGGCAGGAACAAGCAAGCAGGCATGAAGTCTCCCTCTGAGAACATTACCAGTTCAGTAGTGTCAGTTCTGATTATTACCGTTTTCCCTCTAAGTAAAATTCAACCATAGTAGGTTTTTAAAGTTGCTTAAATTTGATCTAAATATAGTCACATATATTGCTTTCCTAAAACACCTCTGTAGTCCTTATCTTAGCCTGGTCCTTACTCCAACCTTCCAAAAGGCCAGGCTTGGAAAGTCAGGCATTTTGAGTTGTTGAACACTGTGGGATTTTCGGTCAAGTTGGGTTGACCCCTAACGTGAGTTGGGGATCAGAACTTGACCTTACAAATGGATTTCTGAGCATGCTTTTAAAAACTTGTCTGTTGTTTTCATTTGTTAAAGTTGCCCATGGCTGTCTTAAACTCAGCTTGCTTACCTCATGTCTGCCCTCTCCTCAGGCTGCAGAGGGGGGACTCCCCAGCATGTAGGATTCCAATGTGAGACACTGGAGAAGCAGAATCAGTTCCAGGTTCTGCTATAATCAACCAGCTTCAGGTTTGCTGAGTCCCTTAATCTCTTTCTGCCTTGATCTCTGATTAGCAGAACCTGAGCAATGATGCTTTCCTTCCTTACAGACATAGTGATGAAGTCAAAGGAATTGTGAAACTGTTAAATGTTATAGAAATTTAAATTATTGTGTTTTTTGCTTTTTGGGTGTTTTGGGGGGGTTTGGGTTGGGTTGGTTTTTTTTGGTTTTGGGATTTTTTTAGGGCGGGGGGGGGGGGGAGGTGTCTCTTTATTGGGTATTTTGTCCTAAATAGTATTTCTCTTTTTTTTTTTTCTTTTTCCTAAATGTAACAACTTGCTAATAATGAAAGTGACTAAAAAAGGCAAATGCTCTTTCCTTAAAAAACACAAACAAACAAACAAACAAACTCTTCCTAACCCTAAATTTCATAATGACTCAAGCTTTATGCAGGAGCACAGTTGAAACCTCACAGAAATGAATGGACATCTTCCCTCTTGCTCAGAATCAAGCTCTGGGAAAACAAAAATCATGCTAACTACATAATTAATCCTATCTGTGGTTCATTAGCAAGCATTCTTTCATTTTCTTTAAAGAACAGAAAGACTGCCATAAAGAAGAGAAAATAAATCCTTGCTTTGTTATTGTTTAATTCTATCCTTACAGGCTCGGGAGTGGAAATTTTGCGCTCAGGCATGATGCGGATCTCTAGTCACCCGAGAGTCCAGTGGGATGACACACACCCTGATTTAACTGAGAATAAAGTTAATCCCTACATTTTTAACAAGGGCTTTTTTTGAAGAATATTTAATACTCTTACCCCAGAGCTGCTGTTCTTCCTCCTCTCACCCCTCCGCACTTCAACTACTCTAGTTAGTATGTGATAATTTGCCCAGCGTCCCTGGAAAAACAGCCTTTAGACCTTGCAATCTCCTTTCCGTTATATTTCTTGGTTTTTGTTTTTGTTTTTGTTTTTTTTCTTTCTTTTTTGGAAAGCTCCTCCTTGATGAATTTTACTTACAAATAATTCATTAGAAATTTAGGAAAGCAGCCCAAATCATTCTTGAGAAGTCTCCTCTGCTGTCGTGCCAGAACGGCCTCCGGGTGAATGTTACACCTGCATTTTATTTCAATAAATTGAGCTGAGCTGTATGTGCACCTTAAAAGACGATGTGCTTTGCAAGTTGCGAATGAGCCCTTATGCAAGGAGGGCGGCAGGGAAAAAAAATTAGTCCTCTTCTTTCTTCTCTGTGACTTATTTGACCTTGAGACTTATAATGGCATCTCAGACAAAATGAACATAATCTAATGGACAGCGGGGAAGAGGGAACGGCTGGGTACATCTGTCGTATTACTGGGCTGTCTGAACAGTCAATGAAGCAGGTCCAAACCATAAGAGGCCTGTTCAGTTTAGCTCCAGGGTCTGCAGACAAGGAGCACAATCATTTATCTTTATTTACTGAACTCTGCTTTCTGTTTAAAAAAAAAAAAAAAAAAAAAAAAAAGGAAAAAAAAAAGAATTGACAGGTTGACAAAAACCCAACTTGGCGATGCCCACTGCACTGAGATAAATGCTATTCATGCTCTGCAAAGACAAGGACAGCTTCTCATGCCCTTTCTCCCGTTCCAGTAGGCACCTATTATACAATGAATAAAAGCAGCACAAGACACCTGTATACTGCTCGCTGTACTCAGCTAGTTCAGCTGCTCCAGGAACAATGTTGGTTTTTTTCGTTTGCTTGCTTTTCTTCTTTGTAGTTCTTTAGGTGATACACATACAAATATCAGAGCAACTGATATTTCAGAAACTTAGGCTTTCACTTTTCTATTTTTCTGACTTTCTTCTCCTCTCTTTCATGATTTCTTTCTTTCCCTCTTTCTCCCTTTCTCTGTCTCCCTCTTTCTCCCTCTCTGCTTACAAATAAATCAGAACAGAGATGCATCCCACAGGGACTGTCTGTAATAGATAAAAGGAGCACAAACCTCAGGGGAGGACTGTGGGCTCTCTTACACACGCTGCATTAAAGTCCAGTCAAAAATCCTGCTTAATGGCCTATGGTGTTGGTTTCATCCAAATTTTTATTTGCTTTTGACAACACATAAAAGTAAACACAGGAAGGTTGTAGGGTGAATTCTGCTGTTGACTAAGGAGGTGTAAAACCATTGACTTCCAACCTATTTCTTCTGCTTTAGACCAGTATAATTAAGAGCAGAAAGGAATCACAGAGATTTATATTCAGGAGGGAGGTGGCATTTCTTAACACTTATATGCTGAGGGGGAGATTTCCTGCAGTAATGGGAGACATGAGGCATTCAGCAGTGGCTGACCTTCGCTGGAAGTTGGGTACCTAGCTATTCCATCTGTATTTGAACCTCTCCCTTCCCCCAAGGTGACTGATGGTTAGATGAATAAGGAAATCCATGCCTGGATTTCTGACTTTGCCACAGATTTGTTGTATGACCTTGAGCAAGTCACTTCATCTCCACAAGCCACGTTTTCTGTTCTGCAGAATGGAGGTTGCCAGACCTGCCTCACCATGGGCCAGCATTGCTCCAGACGGGTGCTGGCAAGCCGTGGTTCCTACCCGTCATCTTAGTGGCTCCAGTGGGACACAACTTGCTACAGCCTTCTCATGGTCACAGGCATGGGTCGATGTTCAGTCTGGCTGCCTGGCCCTTTGGTGCTGCTAAGCTGGATTATTTCCAGGTTTGGAGAATTGCTCCAAGTCTTTAATCCTATATGACCTTATAAAGATGAGATACTTTTGCATTATTATTATTGTTAAGTATCCAGTACTCTGGACCATGAATGTTTAATCTAATAGATGTGCATTTACAGCTGAAGTATTAGCAAGCCTCCCCTAGCGAGCCTGAAATAAGCTTGGAGGCTGTGGTGAGTCTCCCTCAAAGAGTTAATTTTGTAGGCAATATGGTTTGCAAGAATTCAATTTAATTTGTTTATTATTATTATTATTATTTTTGCCAGGCAGGATGTTTTCTCTCCTGCCTCCTTCTCCCTCCCCCATCTCCCCCCGCCCCCCCCCCCCATCTCCCCCCCCCCCCCCCCCCCCCCCCCCCTTCTCTTTTCTGCAACTGTGATTCATATGGAGCTGAGAAAAGAGACAGCTGGGAAGGATTTGAGCAGATAGGTAGGATATGTATCTGAAAGTAATTTGAATAGTTTGTGAACCATGGTGTCCACTGGTTTGTAACACCTGGCTGTGTCAGCTGTGTCAGGTTATGTCATGTTGCGGAGCTCAGTTTGACTGATGCAGCTGGATGGGACCAGGCTCAAGCTGACATTGCAACAACCCAGGAAAACTGAAGAGGCAATTTTCTGTGAGTGCGCCTGAAAAAACTAGGAACTCTTTGTGAATCCAAACCAGCAAAGATTTCTGGCTTAGCCTGAGTTAAAAGGGAAGCAGCAGCACACGGACAATCTCCGTGCGCTCAGGTCTGGTTACGGAGGGCATTGCCAGGCGCTGTAACTGATGTCGAGCTGTGTTGTAACCCCTGGTCAGCACCACAGACCTCCCTGAGCAGGTGCTGGGAATGGGGATGAACACTGTGCCCTGAGGGAGCAAGGTTGCATTCAGAGCAGCTTCCTCATTTCTGATGTGTGGGTATTTTTCAGCATTTGGCAGCTGATTTTAGAGGGAATTCAACTTCTGTACAGAAGCAAAGAATACGCCCCACTAGGCAGCACCTAAAATTAAATAAATAAATGTGGGAGTCATCTGCTCCATATAGCAAACTCCATTTTCCTGAGGAGCTCTGTTTCTAATAGAAAGGAACACTTAATACCTTTTATTTACACTTGGATAACATCCAGTAGCCCCTGTCATGGCATCAAATGTTTAAACCTGATTTGAAGTCACTGTTGTAGGAGCCAGGGTGTTTCTCTATATGGGAAGTGATGTGTTTACTGGTCTTGACTCAGATTCTGTAGAGTTTGCTGGAAAGGCTATTACTTGTCAAAGAAAAGACAGAGTGCTCTAAATGTGTAATTTCCTATTTTGCTATAATACAAGGGATGGTGAAAGGGTGATGAGAAAGAGTTCGACAAAGCCCCTCTGCATAGCAATGTCTCCATTTCCCCATCTGCAAAATGCCAAATGAATAGCACCACCAGGATAAAGAGAAAATGATCAAGTTCAGTCTGTTTGCTAGCAAGCTTGACTCCACCAGTTTTGGTGAAATTATCCCTCTCTACAGCAAAGTAGTATGTAATTCAAACATATCCCCCAAAGCAAGCACAGAATTGTGGAGCAGTAAATACCTCATAAGAGAAACCTGCTATATAGTCCTACAAAACAGACTGCAGAATGGACTGTCACTCATTGCCTCTTTAGAGATACAACATACCTGGAAATGCACAAAAAAAAGGAAGGCTTAGAGCATACTTTAGCTATTTATAGCTGCCTTTAAATCCCTGGTCATTAGAGCATTCAGAGAAAGGGAGGGAACAATAGTAAAATATTTTTGCAATGCAAATATATATTTTAAGTATGCTTTTTCCACCAGCAAAATAAAATTATTTCCTTTTTCTATTACTGTTAATGATAATTTTAATAGCCTGACCCTAGCAGAAACACCACACTTCACAGAATAAGACCCTCTAGAGTTAAGTAACTCATGTAAAATCAATATATCTACAGTTGTTAATCTTCTATAATTCAATATATATATTTGATATATATATATTAGAAAGAGATAGATATATACCATTAGAGCTATGCTCCTTTTAAGAAGAAAAGACCCTTCATTCGTTAATGCCTTTTGCCCAAGCAGAGTCTCCAAGGATAAAGATTTTAGCATCTGTAGGTAAATCTGATTCCATTATCATGTGCCCTTCAGTTCTGAGTCAATCTCCCTGATAATCTCTCTAAAGCTGCCAGTTCCTGTTTGTGAGGCAAAGCAAAGATGAGAGCATTCAGGCAGGCTGCGGATGGAGCCAAATCCTGAAGATACATTAAGATGTGCTCTCTTGCCAGGATATGGCTCTGATTGAGCAAATTGCTTAAGCATGTGCTTAACTTCAAATGCATCAGATATCCTTTTGCACTTAACTATGCACCAGCTTAAAGTTAAGCACATTTTCAAGTATCTTTATGAAAGGTACATGAAAGGGGAGGGACAGCACTGATGTCTAGTTGAGACAGATATTCCTAATGAGCCATTAGATCTCAACTAGCACTGGAAACTTTTTCCTTCCTGTGAAGCTTAAGGATTTATGTGAAGATTTTTTTTTTTTTTCCCTTAGTAATTAATTCGGACCCCAACAGCGTGAAGATGGAAAGAAAAGGACCCTATTAAGACTTGATATTAAGTTAATAGCAGGTGACAGTGACTTCATCAAAAGCCCTGTGCAAAACATCAAGTAGATGGAAATTTCAGTTCTGGTACATTACTCAGCTGAGTATCATCAGACCTGCTTATCAGGGTCACAAAGATTATTTGTACATTATAAAAAGGAACTGTCCATCAAAGTCAGTTAAAAAAAAAAAAAAAAAAAAAAAAAGGAAAAAAATAATAAAAGATGCTGCTTTCCATTTCAGATTCACACAATCAGACCCAACTAGGGGATGATCAAACCAAACCAGGGGATGTTTTCCTAATTCCACTGATGGAAGTAGCCTTCTTTTCAGGGTTCACATCCATTAAAGGCTGCTTCTTGGGTGAGGGGTTCAGATACTGAACACTATCTTGCCTGCTTATGTACGCTTGCAGTAAAGGCAAACCGAGCAGCTGGGTAAAAAGCCTTGCCAGGTATCCGAAGAAGAAATAAAAAAGGGCTGAAGCAGATATCAAAAGCAGAAAGGAAATTTGTCTTTGCTTTGACAAGTTCAGTCTTTAGGGGTGACTGGTAAAGGCAATGACTTAGAATTAAACACTTTGCTTTAAAATTCTTAAATGTAAAGAGGATTCCTTAATGTTGCAAGTCATAACTGACAATACTTGGGGGCCTGCATTTGATAATTTCCAGCTGCTTTGCCGACACAGTTGTTCGGCAGTCAGTCCCCACGGCTTCAGTAAGTCTGGTGGTCGAGAGCGCTCCGCTTCCGCCTGGTGCTCCCTGGAGAGGCACGTCCCGCTCGGCTCAGCTCGCCCCTGACCCCCCTTTGCCTCTTCTGGGTGAGGGAAAAAGGACTTCGAAGAGCTTGTCTTCGCCTCTTGGCATGTGTGCCGAGCACATTGTCTGTGGCAAACCTGGATCTCGGCCTGTGGTGGCACAGCCCCCCAAGCCCCTTCTCTCTGTGTGGGGTACCCCCACCCCCACCCCAAACGCTGCTGGTCAGGCAGTGCCACGGTGAGCGGGAGCAGCGCTGCGCCTCGCACTGATTCCCGTGTGCTGAGCACCATATGGGCCTGACATAAGGTTATTCCTGCAGCAGTGCCTTATTTACAGAGAGCCTAGGTAACGTCATGTATCAAAGCATCGTCCTGTGTAAACACATCCATCCTGCCCAGACTTTTTGGAAGGAATGCATGCAACAAGAAGTGCACCCAACTCTAGGAAAACTTTTTCCTTAAGGTGAGAAGTCAGGCAATCTTTTGCACTATTTGACTCTTTGCTACTTTTGCTCCTTTTTGTCCTGTGCAACTCACCTATTATCTTCTCACAGAACCTGTAGCAATTTGCTGACTTTCCTTTTTATTTTCTGATTTCAAAAACAATTCAGTGTTCTTGAGAATATTAATTACCAGAGAGGAATGGGTCTCATCTGCGTTTGTGTGTCCCCTCACACCACAAGGTCCTGTGCAGATGCCTGGAGTCTTGTGTACTCCTGTATTAGCTCTCTGTCTTGCTAGCTGTCATTTTTGATAACTTCACATATTACACCTTCTTCCAACTGTTGCAAATTGGCTCTTGTTGAAAGACATTGGGCTCAATGGACTTTTGAGCTGATATCTGCTAAGGCTGGGACTTTTGGGCTGGTATCTGCTATGTCTGGGACTTTTGGGCTAGTATCTGCTAAGGCTAGGACTTTTGGGCTGGTGTCTGCTAAGGCGCTCGCTGTGTTTAGATCTCTGTGTATGCCGTAGTGCAAAGTGAACACAGAAAAATGTCATAGGGCTCTTTAAAATATGGTGTATCTTTATCTCTATCTTGCTTCTGCCCTTCTGTGTCACCCAGAAGCCAATAGGACAGTTCTGATTAATACAGTAATTATGTGGTTATTAAAAACAGTAATCATCCAGGAATTATCCAATGCTGTAAAAATCCCATACACAGAAAATATATGAACATTTTTAAATTGAGCATTACAATTGTCTGCATATGCAAGAAGCAAAATGACACATAAAGAATTTTTAAGATCCCAAGGAAGCACTCTGAACATGTTAAGAGAAAATAGTCTCCTCAGTCAGGATGGAAGTTAGCACAGTGCAAGGAGCCAGATCCTGACTCGTCCTCTTGAAGGATGCTGGTGGCTGAACAGCAGCTATTAATGAAGAGCACCAATTTACAGCACATATTGGATAGACTTGCACGAAATTGGGGCCATCTGAGGAGTTTATTCATCCTTGCATAGCTCCTTCATTTCCAATTTCTGAGCCTGTTTTAATTTGTTATCAAAGTAATCGCTCGCTCCAGCTGGAGTCAGCAGTGTGTTTTGTTGTCTATGGGCCTGGCAGACTGTTCACTTTGAATAGCATTCTGTAAAGATCACCTGTTCTGCATCTGTGATGGTTTTCCAGGTGCCAGGAGGTACTGTTTTCAGATGAGAAACAGCGAAAGGAATATGCAGACAATGCGGTTCTGCAGCTTTTCAGATCTGCATGGGTTTCATCAGCCACAAGCAACAGACAAAGAGAAAAAGGAAACAACCACAGCAAGTTAAGAAACGTAACAATGCAGCAAAATAATCTAGTTGCTCCTGAACAACACGGCAATTGTTAACTCAGCCATTTCTCAGATAGCCTGAGTTCTGAAAGGAGCAACATGATCTCTGTTGCTGTATATTTAAATATGTATGAATTTCACACACTTCTACATAATTATAGATATTTGCATGCATGAAATACCTGTGCAAAACAACCTGTTTACTAGTTAGTTTTGAATTTAATTTAGCTCTAGCACAACTCCAATTATAGATCATTGGAGTGAAAGTCTACGAATAGCTTCAAAACAGAGAAAAGAAACACTGTGCATGGCCTTGCACAGGCTAGACCCCGAAAGCTGTGCTCTGGAGGATCTCGTTCTAAAGATTGTCATCACCTTCTAGTTGAGTGAGAGAATGACCTCCAGTTCTCAAGGAGGAGGGATGTCACTGCCCCTCCAAAGTAGGGAACTGATTGGCAGTGACCTGAACTTCATTTAGGAGAGAGAAGCTCTGTTTAGCTTGAGACATAGCTTAGCTGCATGATGCTCTGTGATGGTCCCAGAGGAGGATTTGCAGAAGCCCTGCATGGATGCAGCAGCCAGCTGAAGGACTGCGTGGTGGGCAGTACGTGGGTGCGTGAGTGGAGCTGCGTCAGTTCATGGGTTGGGGCAGAAGAAGCCGAGCCCCAGAGCCACTGGGCTGGCTCAGGAGCTGCAACAGAGAGTTTAACTGGGAGAAAACCAGTCTGGGGCAAGAGCTTTGGCAGATTAGTTGGTGTGGACTGAACTAGTGTGTCCAGACCAGTTCTGGTTATCCCACACAGCAGGTGTAGGAATTCAGCTTTCATTCAGTTTGCTGTGCGTAAAGCTATCACTGAAAACACAGATGTGGTTTGGACCTTTGAGAGACAGCAAGGCACATCAGTCAGTGCCTATGGGCACGATCTCTTTATCCCCGAGAGCAGTGCTGCTTCTGTCTCAGAGGTGCTGAGCTGACCTCGCACATGAAGGCTGTGCCAACTGCACATTCCCCATCCCTCAGTCCCACCAGGGAATCCCTAAAAGAACAGGAACACATTCTGGGGGAGTTTAGACCCTACTGATCAGACATGTCATAGGAAAATCTTCCTGTGCATGATCAGGGTAAGGCCTTGTGTAGACAGACAGCCCCACCGAGTGACTATGTGGGGCCTTGTAAGGTGTGAGTTGCCCTTCTGAGCTGATGAAGTCTTAGCAGCAAGGTCGAACTCTTACCTTTCAATTATGCTGTTTCCACAGATTACCAGAAAGCTGGATTGGCTGGGCTTGGTAGATCCATCTGATAAGAGGCACATCTGAAACAATGTTTTGCAGGATAGGAAAAATCCTTTGTTCCTTAGTCCCAGAGGAAGGTACAGGAGTTTAATCATGACCTTGTGACACTAACTTTGCTTGAATTCTTGAAAATTAAAAAAAATCAGCCAAAAAACCAAATGTGAGCCTTGGTGGTTGGATTTTGTATGGTCCCACAAAACAGGATCTGGCCAGGAGACAGAATCCATACCGGGTCTGTGACCTTGCTTCTGAGATGCCATCACACCTAATGAGCTAACGATGGTGGCTGCTCAAGCCTGGGTCATTAGAACCTGAAAGAGTGGAACCCCAAATCTGCATATGCTTCTGAGGACAGAATTTCAGTTATTCACCATTGGCCTGACAAGATTAGTTAGGAATTGACCACAGCATCTATTTTTCCATATGGTACTGGGTCCCTCATCATTATCATGCTGGCAGCCACGTCTGAGTCCCACAAAAAGGACAGTTTTTTCAAACTCTGTTTCTGGGTAGGAGCAAAGGTAAAAAATTATTTTTGAACGCCTGAGTCAACAATATTGTGTAATAAACGCAGTCCCAGGGCTCACCTTCTTGGTTACTCTGTTTCCCACATTCAGACCCCACCCAAACTATGGTACCCACCACAGCAGATCTGGGCACTGGAGGCAGAAATGGAGCGAATGGGATAGGGATACTTGATACAGTTAAAATCAGTACACACGGTCAGTCCTGCCCGTGGTGCTGGCAAGTTATCCCACTTTTATCCTTGAACTAATTGCTCACTGATTATTTGTCTTCTGAAATCCATGAGGCATGAATTATGCCTACTTTGAAGGTCTCATCTCTTTCCATAAAACAGGTTATTCCAGAAAGCAGTAAGATGGAATAATATCTGGCAGGTCCACAAGCTTTTACTAAGGATAAAAAAAAAAAAAAAAAAAAAATAATTCTTGTGTAGTACACCATTTGATATGAGTGCTTGAAGAAATCAAGTATAGTGTGAGTGAGTATACCGAGAATGCAATAATACTTTTATCTGTGTTGAAGGTAATGGTTGAGTACTGCTTTGTAGGCATGTGATAAGTGGGAGAGAAAGATAACTCTCAAATGGAAAAGTAATGAGTGAGTTTTCAGGACTGTCCTCACACCTGAAGATAAAGGTCAGCAGACAGAACAGCTATCAGCTGGTGCGCACCAGGAACATTGTTTTTCTGTGTAAAGGTCTGCTGTATCAACTCTCAGACACCTCCTTAAGGGATTGTTTCTTCCGTTTCTTTTTTTCAACCTATCATTTAAGCCGACATCATGTTTTTTCAAGGGGAGAGCTGCACAATCAGCATGCAGGTCTTTTCAGACTCTTCTTAACTTTCTCATTGATCATTCTGTGTTGCTTTCAGCAAAGCCTCCTTCTCCACCCTCACCTCTGTGACTGCACCAGAGGGATCCGTCCTCCACCCTCTCCTCCTTTCCTGCTATAATCTTCTTTGGAAAGCAGAAATTGAGGTCTCTTCTCCATACTGAGAGATCACAACCCTTCTTCCCCCTCCCATCACTAGAGCCAGCTCAGATTTGAGCATTCAGGACAAAGGTAAAGTAGATAAATAAGAGATAAATAATTTGTGATGCTAACTAGGACTATCCCACCTTGGCCTGGGGCCCCAATATTCCCAAAATTTTCTTTAATGCCATAGCTTAACCAACACTTTAAATTTGCCTGGAAGTTTAAATTTGCCTCTCTTTTCCTCCAGCTTCCCAGGTCACTATTGCCTGAAATAAAGTACATAGAAACAGGGCTGATGTCTTCCCTTTTCACAAAAGATTAAAGATGCGGGAAAGAAAAATAATAAAACCCCCAAAAAAACCCCAGAGAGAATTTGGACATTTTTATTTTTTTTATTATCCAGTCAAAATAAAATTCCCCATTTTAAAATTTGCCTAGCTATTGAAATTCAGAAATCACTCATTTTAGAAGCCCTGAAATGCTTAAATTTGATAAGATAAAATGCTTCATTTCAAGAATAGCAAAATCTGGTACGTGATGCAAGCTGTGTTGCAAAGAAAATAATAGTAATACTGTTATGGCAATATGGAATTCTAAAGAAGTGTAAATGAAATGCATACAAAAGCATTTTGTTTCAGCACCTGCCTTTTGAGAATGTTGCAGTTTTTATACTTTCCCAGAACACTGTGATTTCAATGCAACTGTGTTCTCTGATAAGAAATAATTCTGTTGAAAATGTCTTGCCCAGTTCCTGTCTGCAGTATAAAATCACCAAGATAATCCATACACTTGCTGGCAATTATATCTGAAGTAGAACGAAATGACCAGGCATTGAGGCTGAAGTGCTGCTACCACCAGAAATAATTTTTCCAGGTTAAATTTGAACCACTTTGAGAGGATAGCATGGCAGAAGTTGGCACTATTTTCATCCATACTGTGCAAGTTCTGTAGTTTGATAGAAGACTTCAATTTCCAAGACTGTCATTTCAGTACCATTCATGAGTATCAGATTCATTAAAGTATTTTAACAGGTACCACAACTGCCTCTGAACACAATCCAATGAAGAGCAGCAAAGACATGCTTTGGTGAATTCGGCCAGGCATCATGATATGTTGGTAGCATATTTAGTCAGAAGCAGAAAATCGACTTCCTTCCCCTTGAAGTAAACACACACCACGTACACTGGTTATTGTAGCAAATTAAAGTCCTAATAGTGCCTGCCGGGTGGGCTTGTGAACTTGTAACCTTATTGTTTATTTATCCATCTCCTACGACTCTCAATTTCTATCTGCTCTTTTATTTCAGGGAGCTTTACTCATCTTCCTCCTTCCTACTCGTCTTGCTGGGAGGCATCATTTTTCCCACTCTTGATGTGTTTTTTCTAATTTGGTTAGAAATTGTTTCTTATTTTTTCTCTATGGGGTTGTCTATTTTTTTACCACGTAAAATTAATTGAATTTAGAAAGAAAACCATTTTTTTTTACCCCAACCTGAACTTCAGCCTTAAAAAAGACTGAAGCACAAGTCATCTCTTTCTTCTCCTTTTCCTTTGTTTGGAGAACTGGAAGGTTGATATTAAAATTTTCTTCTCAAAGTTTGGCCAAGAAAGAGTATTTTTATTGTGCCAAGAACATGAGCATTTGCTACTGCCCCAGACCCAGGAAAACAGAAAATAGAATGAAATCCTGAAATAATCTGTATTAATAGGATCCCTTGCCTAATATTTTTTGGCCAAAATGATTGCAATAATTCCAAATACTACGTTGGGCATGGTTACAAGGCTGTAGTTAAAGCTGAACTTGATTTTTCATTGAAATCAGTTGTTCAGCCTCCCTGCAATGTGAACAAACAGATCCCAGCTAACTATATTCTCAGAAAAAAACCCAACAGCTTGCGCTCTCTGAATATCTTCTCCATGGCTGCAAGGGGACATTGGCAGGTGATGTGTGAGTACATCCAAGGCAAGATCTGGATCTAGACTAAGCTGGGAGCTCTGCAAACTTCCTTTTGCTTCACAATATTGAAGGATAATAATGTAGTGGTGACAAAGTATTTATCAGTTTGTGGGTTTTTTTTTCCTATCTCTGGTGCATATTCCTTCAGTTAAAGAATGGGAAAAGTGTGTGTGGGAACAGCATAAATCCTCTCCCATAAAATAAACTGGGAACCATTATATGAGGACAGAGGAGATGGTGCCTTATCTCCCATGCTGGGAGACTACAAGGCTTCACCACAGCAGTACTAAATGCTCTCTGACATTCTGAACCACCGATCCATGTGGAGGAAGCTTCCAGGACTGATAATGAAGAATTGTTCTTTTTAATGGTATTGGCTTAAACTGAAGGCTGCAATGCCAGCACTGTTGAGTTCTTTGTGCCAGCCACTGAAGTACACTGCTTTTGCCTGAAATCCCTAGAAAAGGGTTAAACTGTGAGGTAGCTGTGCACAGGAGGATCTTTTGTGCCTAATGACTGTGTTTCATCAGTGGTTAAGGGCAAAAGTAGGGAGAGAAAATCTCAGTTCCCTTCCAATTTTCTGATAAAACTAATTTTGTTCTTACACCTGCTAGCTCTCCCCCCTACCAGGTCTCCACTCCCTAGGCAGAGAACTAGCAGTGCTCATAAATGCCTCTTAAAATAAAAATTTCTGTTCCATTAAACATATGAAAAATATGTTGCATTGAATACAGTTGGTTTGGGAAATCTGTTTTTATCCATTCTAACCAATCGTCCATACGAACTGCAGCTGCCACAAGTGGCATGGAATCTATTTCCTACTGCAAGGTTTAGGAACAGTGATTTTCTTCCAGAACATGCAGGATGGAGATGTCCAGCATGTTACTCCTAGGTCATCAACAACCACATGGCAAATTCAGAGTCTGTCTTCCTCTTCACTGGGAAATGGCTTTAGGTTGCCAAGACTTCGGGACCTGGCCAAAATTTTGGAGAGTGGTTATGAAGAATCACAGCAAATCTGGGGAGATCAGGAGTCCCAGAACTGAAAGATCCTGGCAGTCTTGAAGATACCAACCTGTGATGTCTATGGCCATGTCTCTGTGTCAAGGATGGCAAACCGCTTTATGTTAGCTGAGTGTACAGTTGTGAGGCCCAACTTGCGGAGTTATTCTAATCTTGCTTTAAATGTATTTTCTCTCTGTGATCCTACCAAATACTTTCAATAGTTTGGGTCATTTGGGAAAAAAAAAAAAAAAAAAAAAAAAAAGGTGTAGCATTAGTTTTCCTCCAGACATGAATGTCATCAGCCGTACTGCCCAACACGAAGCAGTCGTAACACACCAATGTCAGTGATAGTTGCCCCATGTGGTTTTTTTGTGTTTTTTTTTTTTTTTCAAAGAAATATGCAACATGGTTCAATATTTGCAAAGTGCTGTGAAGACAGAAAGAGGTCTAGGCTTCTGTAACAGATGTGTGCTCTGCACAAAGCTAATGCAAAGCTCCGGTTCCTGGTAAATTACCAACTCTAGTTCTGGGCAGCATTTCGCTAATCCATATAAACAGAGTGCAGCAGATTTGCTGTGTTTTGTAAGAACAGCAAGGATCAACAGAGAACTAAGCTACAGTACGTGCTTCTCAAACAGCAAGGCTGAAGAGTGACGTCTTGGACTCTATCATTTACTGTTTTTAGATAATAATGAAATGAGAATGTTTGTGCAACTTATGCCACTGATGACATTGAAAATGCTTTCGGATCTGACAACCCCCTGGAGAAAACATTTCCAATTCAATCTAAGTATCTCCAATGTAGAGGTTTTCCTGACCTGCCAAGGACCCCTCATGGCCCATTGGCTAGAAAGGAACGCAAAGGCTCAAGTGGCACAAAGTCACCAAGGTCCACCCAGATTAAAAGGAATGAGACTTACCCTTCAGTCCTTCTTCTTCTAAAGTAAAAAGTAACATTCCAAATTTGTATCTTTTTAAAATCCAGATTAGGATGTTTTCAGTTGCCTCCCTCATAGTCTTCCTGAAGAAGCCAAGACCTAAGCTGTGAGCACTTTCTCAGCACTTAAATACTCTCCTCTGGCACCTCAACAACTACAATGACTCTTTCTCCAGTCACATGCTTTTGTGGCAGGTACATCTGCAAATGTGGGTAGAACTGGGGGTTGTTCACCTTGTTTTATTTATGGGTACCATAAACTACAGAATCCCCTCCCCCAAAAGACCATTTTAACAATTGCAGACTTCAGTGCTTTTCTGTTCATAAATAAGGAATGATGCGATTTGAGGCAGTTACGGCTGACACACTGCTGTATCCATAACCACATGCTTCGCTGTGCAAGAACTGGGAAGGAAAAATCAAAGGACGCTGGCCACTCACAAACAGCTTAAAAACAGTCCAAAGAGATGTGCTTGTACATATGATAAGCATCTAATCTTTAGAACTCCTTGCCCAAGGGTATTACAAGTGTTAAATATTTTCAAGGCTCCAAAGAATTAGTGGAAAAGTTTCTGTTTTCCAACAAGCGTTGGAAATGCCTGTTGCAGTTCAAGGTGTGTCTGGACAACACACTAGTCACGTGGTTTAGTTTTAGGTAGTCCTACAAGGAGCAGGGAGTTGGACTCTATGATCTTTATAGGTCCCTTCCAACTTGAGAAGTTCTATGAGTCTAAGTGCAAATTTAACAGGAAATTGCAGGAGGGGAGGGAGGTACTCTGAGGAAGTATCACTACACGTTTGCTGTAGTTCTTTATTTTTGCCAGGCCCTTCAGTTATCTGATATCGCCCTATTACCCTATCCCATCATCCTCTGTCATTTGATTCTGAGCTAGATGGTTCCCTGATCTGATCCAGAACGGTTACTTTTATGTTCACACCACCTGAATGTACAGAATGCAAAAAGTCAAGGTATGTGCTAGTTTCTTATGCAGGGAAATGCTCAAACCAAAGGCTTCAGAATAGGTTAAAAGTAAATAAAGGAGTAATAAGTACAGTACAATAAATACATTTATTTTTGTCCCAACTTGGTGACCCCCTCCTAGCCATTTCTACTAGCAGTGTACTTTTAATGTCAGCTGCCTTTTCCAGTCTTGGAAAGCTGTCCTGATCTTTATATCAAGCTTTCCACTGTGGGGCCTAGAGCAGCAACAATAGCATCAGGAATTTGTGGAAAACACCTGCATGTTGTTGAATGCCTCTGTAATTCTTACACAGGGGCAGGAAGGTGTTTCTTCAAGCTCTCTGAATAGTTACAGAGAAGCCTAACCTCCTCTGAAATATTTTTCTGAGCCTGGATTCCATTCCTCCCTCTCTGCAAAGACACCCGCTTCTCCCTTGGTCTAGGACATGCAGCAAAAATATGGTTTCAGCAACAGCAAATTACACCATCACCTGCACCTGCTCTGCATCCTTGGCTGATGCCTCACAAGGTAGAAGCCAAGGCCATTGCTTCCCCACCTGCTCGAGGGAGAAGGGGAATAGTGGAGCATAATGTCTCCTAGCTCCTAATACCGCCTAATGTCAATTCAAGGCCTGGGCCATGAAAGGGTAGGGCTGGTAGTTCCTTCTCAATACGAGTCTGAGCAGGGACATAGTTTAGTCACAGCCCAAGTTGCTGTCAATTCTGTTTTAAAAAAGACGGTCGTTCAATTATCAGAGATTTACTTGTGCCCTTTCTGGGGGAAAAAAAAAGAAAACAAACCTGTAACACCGTAGTGTCTAAAGCATTGGGGCTTTTAGGGAAATTAAGAAACAAAACATTAACTTGTTCTGAAAATGGCAGCCATCCAGTAGGCAGTCTTGGGCCATCCTTTACAGTTCTTCACCGTAGAGAGAGAAAAGCTGATAACTCAGTATGGAAAATGGAGCCTTTTCTGTTCTTTGCTAGAGGATTTTCCTCTCACAGTATCTTGTCAAACATGCTCTCTGTTTCTGAAAAGGGGTTAAAGTTTTCTGCTCTCCATTCAATCACAAAGGTTTATGAAATAGGAGAATCACAGTAAGGAAGGATGGGAGAGATCTATTAGGTTATTTTGTGCATCCCTTTGCCAAGGGAGGATTGCTCCCTGGAGGATATTCCAGAGTGCTTTGTCTAGTCCAGTTTTAAATGACTCAAGAAACTAGGCTTTCACCACTTCCCTTGGGAGACTATTCTGCAGTCTAATAGTCCTCACTGCTAGGAAAGGCTTTTTTCCCTAACTGTCAGCCTTTTCTTTCCTTAAACTCATCCCATTTGTCCTAGTTACAGTCTCTTTGAGTAGCATAAAATTCCTTTCCGTGCTTAAAGTTTAAATTCTTCCAATGCTAGCCAATAGTTTGCATACTCCTTCCCTGCTTAGCTGTTTTAAAAGTCTCTTGAAACAAGAAATACAATTGTGGTGACGGCAGAATTAGTTTCTAAACTTCACATGGTGAACTGTGCCTGGTGTAGCTTTCAGCAATCTACACATTAATTTTATTCCCATTGGAATTAACAGTTTTTTCATTGATTTTAACTGATGAAAGATGGGCAATGTGGGTTCTAATTTTGACATGAAGATGACACGGTGCTCAATGAGCACAAAATATTCTTAGCAGAAAAGTAACGGGATCCTCAGTTTCTCTACTTCCTTGTTGAGGGAAAAAAAACCCAACCCAACCCCCCAAAAAATACCAAACCCAAACCACAAAAGAAAATCCAAGAAATAATTCTATCTACTTTTTTCCATTTCCTTATTTACATTTTACTTTTCTGAAAGAGCCTGCAAAGAGAAATGAATGCAATGTCTCATAAAAATCTAGAAATGCTTTTTAAAGAACTTCTGAATTCACTGAGATCCTGGAATAGACGTTCATGTGGAAGGAGAACGTATTATCCTTATCAACCTTTCCTCCTGAGGAAAGCCAGTGAAGAAAGAAGCCATGCAGGGAAAACTATTTTAAATATGCTTTAGGGTGGAATTCACACACCGTGTAATTCCCTTTTAAGCTCGATATTGCTGGTCCTCTGCACAGGGGTGAATATTGCCCCAAGGCCTTGTCTGTAAGGCGGCGTCACACCCGTTTAACCAAAGTCGGTCCTAAACCAGATACATTTAAACCTACAAAAAGCCTTATGTTGATATACGTGGACTTACCAGTCTCAAGTTACCTTAAGCTGACTTTAAACACTCCTTTAAACAGAAAATAAGAATGTCAGGCAGCATTTTGCACCACTTTTAATCTAAGCCTTAAGTTACATGTGTATGGCTTGCCTCTACAGATATTGCTTTAGTTGGCAGTTCTGAAAATAGAAAAGATTTCTTATCTCACCTTACCTGAAAGCAAATGTCATATGTGGTTTTAATAAAAAGAAGCTTTATGAAAGATTTTATGACCAGAATCTTCACCCTCATCAGCCTGAGCCTTCTTTTACAGCATTTGTTTTTTGCCCTTTCTAAAAAATGAGGAATGGATCCCATTTCGGGTTTACAGGAAGCTCTTGATTCTCATTTTGGTTACCCTGTGTATATTCTAAGTCATTTCACAGGCTTCAATTACAGATATAGAGCCCAAAAAACATCTTTAGGTCATTTATACCATAAATGAAACTACAGTTTCTCCTAGTTTTCTTTGGGTTCCATTTTCTATGGAGTAGTCAAGGATTTATTCAAAATCATGTGATCCCTAAAATAATCATTATTCCCTATATTATAGCTAGTATTATATCCCATGCACTTTCACTTACAGGCATGTCTGTCAAAGGGACCATTTTTCAGACTCACAGTTCCCATGGCTCTGTCACTTTCTTACTTACAGAGGCCCAAAATGGAAACTATTTTTCTTTTCATTATGAGCTGTCACTTTTTCATCTTGGCACTGCGATGATAGACTTCCATTCATCTTCTATATTACCTTTCTTGAAGCCTCTGACACAGACTGACACAATGCAAAATGCAAGAGATCTCGGAGCATACGTTGGCAATTTCTGGGAAAGGCGCTTGCTCGTCTTGGTTTGTTGTTTTAAATATATATTGAAAATGCCAAGCTGTACAGTGCATTGGAAATGTTAGCGGGGGATTCTCTGTTTATGATGATCATTACAAAGCAATGCTCTCGCATCCTGAATAAGAGCAGTTGGATTCAGCGTGGGATGCTGCTGCCTTCACCTTTTCTAAGGGCAATGGGGAAAAAGTTTGCTGCAAATCGATGTTGTTGGAAGAGGGGGAAAGGCACACTGTCAGCCAGCCTTCGTGCAGTGCTGCCCGTTGTAACGACCAAGCTGTCACCAAATGGTGGGTCCAGTGGAAACACTGGGAAGAGCGTGCTTAAACTGCAGTGAGGTGACTGAGTTATTCTGAGAAAAGGCAATGATTTCAATCAACCTTAGAGCAGAAAAATCAGGCACAAATTCACATGCAGCGAGGCTATGTGAAACCTGGGGACAATGTTACTCAGCATTCGTGCTGCATTCGCCACTGTGATTTCTGAGAAGCCAGTGTAAAAGACAACTTAAAGACCCGTAGGAATGACGCTGTGAGGTATACATTCCCTCTGCACTGCCCATGCATGGCAGCCTTTAAATCCATCCAGGTGCCTGAACAGCCCCCATTCTCGCATCCTCCAGTAAAGCCAATGTATGACCCACAGCAAGGGATGAAGGCATGGATGCGACTTTCGGCATCCTAGAGTTCCTGGACTCCCCTGGACTGACAAATCATTCTGCTAGGAATCAGGCTAAGATTTCTGCAGTTTTGGGGGATATATTAGCCAGAAACAAAAGCCAGCCAAGGCAGAGTTGAAGGACAATAACCATCACATAGCTATTGCTGGGAAATGGGATCATAGTATCAAGTTTGGTTCATCATTTACCTCTACCGCTCTAATCAAAGAATCATTAAGAATAAACTTGGTGGGGATCTTGTAGAACTTGTGTGATCTGTATATCTCTGGGTATCTTTGGGTGATTTGTAAGCAGTCCATAGAAATCAATGAAGGCTATCGGCACAACAGTAACTAAAACAGTTCCTAATACAGCACTTGAGAGCAGATCCTCATATCATCTACATCATCAGCATAGTTGTTTGAATATGTATTGAGTGCTCCAGTTCACTCCTTCAGAGGTGAAACCAAACAGTGGCCTGGGAGGCAGAACATTCTGAGACCAGGTCTTTAGGCAGCCCAGTCCAGGCTGTACTGGTTTGATCTTTCTGCTCTACAAAGTTCTTTTTTTGTAACCTCAGACATTCCCATGTGTTTTCTTGTTATTCTCTTGGGGACGTAACACGTAGTCCCAGTTTCATGCTATAAAAACACAACTCAAAGGGGCTGCAGCAGTATTTTAGATACTTTAAACATGAAATAAAACAGAAGCATACAAACACAAATTACACCTTAGAGCTGTAGGAGTGCAGACAGGGCCCAGAGAAGACCTACATATAGTCATATAGTATAGACATGACAGTTAGCTGTAGAAGGGGATATGCCTTTGCTTAGCGTAGATGTATATTACTCTGAAGCACTTGTACTGGAAGCCAGGGAGCACATTCTAAGGTGCAAACCTTTTGCAAAGTAGATGTAGCCTATGAAAAGCTACATTGTTGGCTGGCTTAATCTGGCTACTCAGATGTTTATACTTCCCCTGAAACTTTTAGAAAACTCCCCAAACATTAAAAAGTAATAATATAACACACTTGCCACTCTTAAGACATAATCAAATATACTCACACTTTTCTTAACAGATACTTATCTAACTTGTTCTTAAAAATCTACAGTGATGCAGGCTCCACAGCTTTACTAAGAAATCAACAGTAGTGCTTCACTATCTCTTCTACTTGGAAATTTAATCACACTGAAACTTAAGCCCATTCTTTCTAGTCCATGGATATGGAGAACAAATCTTCCCTTTCCTTTTTCCAGCAGCTTTTCATGTGCTTGGAGACCATGTTTCTCTCAGTCATCTCTTTTAAAGCCAAACAGCTATATATATATTCTGATTTTTCTTCATAGGTCATGTTTTCTAGACTTCTGATCATTCTTGCTGCTATCCCATGGACTCACTCTAATTGTCTTAGAGTTTTCCTGAAAATGATATTTCAGCACAGGGTATAACACCACTAAACAGAGTAGAATGATGACTTTATGTGTCTTTCAAACTATATCTGTGTCTCATGGTCTTGCTTTTGCATGAATGCATTCGTGCATGGTTCTGTTCATACATACTTGGTTTAAGATATCATAAGGCTAAGAATACTGACATGTGAAATGGTATTTTGCCCTTCAGGGACTGAAATTGGAACTTTAGATTTGTTAAGCGTCCTGTTTAATTGCGAGGGTTTGCTGGTCTGGCAAATTTATACAT
Source organism: Falco punctatus (assembly GCF_963210335.1). Taxonomy (NCBI): domain Eukaryota; kingdom Metazoa; phylum Chordata; class Aves; order Falconiformes; family Falconidae; genus Falco; species Falco punctatus. Next base: position 6,756,352 of record NC_137586.1, read on the forward strand.
ACAGAGGTTCCTGTCTCTCACAGGCTTGTGTCTCTCACAAAACCCTTCCAAGGCTAACAGGCTGATACATTAGCTCATGTCTTATACCGAATAAATACATGGTTTTATTCAGAGTTGCTAGTGATGAATTCTCTGTCTTAATTACTACTTAAGAAACCGATGTTTTACATAAAATAGGGTTACAAATAGATAACTGCACCTGAAAACCAAAAAGTAGAACAAAAGGAGGTGAACAGAGGACAAAGAATAGCAGCTACAAATTCCAGCACTACTTGAAATTTCATTGAATATTCTGCACATGAATGAAGAAATGTAAGCTATCTCATAGGAAGAAATAAAGAAATTTGAAGACTTTTTTGATCTTGGAAAGAATTTAACTTTTGAAAGAGACTGGTTTCACAGAAGAATTTTAAGACATAGGAGACAAACTTTGGATCCCTTGTAACAGAGCTGAAGCAAAAATGCATGAGTGGTTGGAATAATTTCAGACAGTTCAATGGATCTCCGATGGGAGATCAGATTACAGTAGAAATCAAAGACTGAAAAGTGAGACAAGAGTCCTAGAGCACTCTGACCTAAACTTAGAAAAAGCCATTAAAATTTATCAACTTAGTGGGAACAGCAAGACAAAAATTCAAGTTCTGGCAACAAGAAAATAACATAAACTGATACCAATATATGAAATACATGAACAGAAAAGAGTGAACAATCTGCACAAGAGTCTGAAAAATGTGATGTGACTTTGTAAGAAGCATTATGAAGGACTGCAGAGACTATGGAAACAAAACCATTTTGGAAGTAGTTGTTTTATTTATAAAGATCAAAAGTGTTTTGCTTAAGTTCTCAGACAAAGACTGAAAATACCTGAAAGGAAGGCAGTGTGTCTGTTGTGCAAAGAGCTCTTGGGAATGTAGGGCTTTGAACAGAAAACAAACTCTTCTTGTTTGTATGATTTGCAGGTTAATAGAGCTACTGAAGTTGTGGCAAAGGATTTTGTAAGAAAATTGGTCACATTGAGTGTGGATAAGTAGAATTTACATTTACTCTGGAGAATCATGTTTTCTGGGGTAACGGTAAGTGAACTAGATGTGAAAGTTTAGCAATATTTCAGAAAGAAATATCTTTGGAAATGATATAGTCTGAGTGGGAAACACTTGCATAGGCGGGAATGGAGGATGTACCTGGGAGATGAAAAATAGCAAAGGAGATTTTTGGCCTGGGAATGTAGAGAAGGCAACCGCAGTTGCACATTCTTCAGTATTTGGAGAATATCTACCCTGCAGCTCAAAGCGTGGCCATGGTTTGAATAAGTAGCCTGTAGCAGACTGTAGCCAAGACAATCTCATTGGCAAAGGACTTACTCAAATTCACAGCCATGTTTTACAACCTGTGTCAAAAACTCTGACATGGATACAACCTACTGGCTGTAACCTGTCAAGGTCATTCAGAGCCTCTAAGGGGTTTACGCATGAACTGCAGAGGCACTCTGTGGGCCATCATGTACAGATATCTCACACTATCCTATAAGACTGTTAGTTTATGCTGTTAAAACTCATGCTTTGGGCTTTGGAAGTGGTTGCTGTAAGAGTTTCCTACTTCTGCCTTCTAAAAAGGAACTCTCAATTAAATAATGAAGTACAGAAAAGTAGGTAGATTGGATACTGCCTTCCTGGAGACATAGAACATCTTTGGAATACAGCTTGAAATTCTTCTTTATCTTTACTTACCCAGTTCACTTTTATTAGAGTTGATTAAATTTTGATTAAATATGAGTGCTGTACAGCTTCCCTGTATTGTTGCATTAACACATGAACTGACAATTGTATCCTACTTTGACATGTACCTTAAAAATCGATTAAAGCATGAAAAAGAAAAGGCATTATATGCTATTACAAGGACTTAATTTCTGCACGGACTGAAAAATTGCCGAGTTTAAGGAATGATGAATCCTAAAGTCAGCCTCAGTTTTGTCATTGGCTTCAAACATACAAAGAATATGGCTTTTGTCTTTTCACACCATACCTCCTTAGGACTTACTTTCTTAATTTTTGTGGCACAAAGATGCAACTTCTATTGCCTATCTCATTATCTGACTGCCTTCTCCAAATGTGATTTTTCCAGTTGCTGAGACATCACTTGGTGACTGATTACATCACAGTGATTTAATTTGTGGAGTGTCTGAGAAGACCCAAATTTCCATAGCCCAAATCATTCCCAGCACCTGCTGAGCTCAGTGATGTTCCCAGCAGACCTCATACTCTGATTATGCAGGCCAAGAATCTGAATGAATCATTATGCAGCTTATTTTCATCTCTCTATCCAGATTTTCTTTTATGGGGGATTGGAAGAAAAGAGAAGGGTGTCAAGGTATGGCTGGGATGTACTTCAAGCTGTAAAAGGAAACGCTTGAGCAATGCAGTCTGTCTTGTCCTCTGTAGGCCACTTATCTGCTAATCTACTAAAAAAACCTCGAAAGAAACGCGCATGCACACACATACACAATGTCAATGACCGCTGAGAAAACATGAGAGGCAGTTTTTAGTAGGTCTGTTGAGGCTGGCATAGTTTTTTGTGAGATGCATGTGTAGTCCCTGCAGACTAGACTCAAACCACTCATGCATTTTGTGTAGGCCACTGACCTAACATTGCAAGACAAAAGAAAATAACTTCTTCCCTACTTTTTGTTTTAATGAATGAATACTGACTTTGGTTTCACAGCCAGTCACCAGTTCCAGTATCTATAATCCTTGTTATTTGCTAATGCATAGTTCAGACCGACACTGGTTTGACATCATAGCACCAAAACATTGGTGTAGGCTCTGCACACAGCTATAAGGTCACAGACAGCTCTGCTGTGTATGTATGGAAGGAGCCAAGGTGCCAAAGCCATTGCTGGTAAACAGAGGATGTGGTTTGTTATGGGCCATACAGCTACACTGTTAAATATGTCCCTGCTTAAAGAATTAATAGTGAAGTTCTCCCATCAGTTTATTTCAAAGTGAATATCCAGGTATTCTTACTTATAGTCCAAAAAGATGAACACATACACACACACACATACATGCGTATCTAAAATATGTGTGTGTATATTAGTGGAACACTTTATTTTCCCGTTAATCAACTCTGGAGTAACTCAGAGAAGAGTTATTTAGAAAGTTAGATGTTTGCTAAACTTCAGCTTGCTGGAAATTGTCCCCAAAGTATGTCTAAACTTCTTGTGAGATTAGAGTTATTTGTGATTTTGCGTTCCTGGGTTCTTCTCTCTGGAAGATGAGGAAATTGGTTGGGTTATTTGGGGGTGAGTGGGGGGGTGATGGGTGGGGCTGACATGTCCAGACATCTTTGTTTCTAGTTGGTGAAGATCCAAAACCTAAAATAATTATTTTCTCATACCATTTTTGGCATTTCTATTACCAGAGCCTGTATTTGAGTTCTGCTTAAATAATTTTACATCACCTGGGTACCATAAACAGGGCACTAAAGTGGAAGAAGCAACCAGAGAACATTTCTTGATTAAGGAGTCCCCACAATCATTGTGAACTATAAAACATTTACAGGCTGTCCTTGGTTAACCTGCATCAGGAGAAGGTCAGGGAACATGCCAGAAGGTGACCAGACAGCACAGAACTAGGGCAGTTCTCATTTCTCAGCACTCATGGGGTGTGAAAGAGGGTTGCCGTGAGATGTAATCTTTGCCTGAACCAGGGAAACCCATCCATTATTCCAGAACACAGATAAACCAATGTGAATTTAGTGCCCTTAACACTCATTTGATTTTGCCCAGTATTCAGGAATTCAGTGCTACAATAGAAAAGTAGACCTCTCTTCTTTTTGTCAAGAAAAGTGAAGTTTTGGTCTCTGTTCTAGTAAAACGATAAAAATTGAAATGCTATTTACTATTGGTATGACTGCATCGGCAGAGCTACGTTGATGCACATTGTAATGGAAGAGCTTATTTCTCCTTTCTCTGTGATAATAGCAGTCTGTAAAATAATACATGTGAAAGTGTACTTGCTTTCTTTCAAGACACAGCGGGAAGAGGTGGGGGAAGGAGTTCTGCAGCAAACCATATGCTCAAGGGGTAAAGCAGGGAACCAAATAGAGAGCAAGATCAAAGAATACCTTGGAAGGACCAACAGAACCTGCACTCCAAGCAGTCAAGAAATTGAAGCTGACACAAAGTCAGTTAAATAAAGTGCAGAGCTCATCTGCTGTCGACAGCAAAGGGTAGTCACTGCTGTATTTCTACATGTAAATAAATCTCTGTGTGTAACACAGAAATAGAAAAAAAGGCACAAAGAGTATCCTGTCACTATAAATAAAACTCACTGCTTCACACGAGGGGCTGTGTTTGTATCATGGGAACTCCCAGGTCAGCTTCAGCCGATGCACCAGTGTAGTATTCTAAAACAATAGCAGAAAAATGAGCATATTAACATGGCAGGGAAGGTATGTCTTCTATTGCCAGCAAAAATATCTCCAACAAATTTAAATTAAACTCTTCTTTATTTCTCAGCTTTGTAAAATTTCCCTGAGGAGCCCACTTGAGTGGAGGTTATCAGGAGCAGTGGAAAAGGGGATGGTAATCGATGTTTTTGTATTTTAGAGCTTTGGCTTGCCTTGATAATTGCGTTGAAGCTCACATCTGTACTTCTCACTATGTAAGTGCAAGGTGCGAGGAAGGGAGAAATCTCGATCCTAGTGAAAACACATCTATCTGGGGGAAAGAATCGGTTTTTGACTAGACAAACAAGCAAATAACAGATTGTGAGGTGGCTTGGGCACACCTGGAAATGTGGGAACGCGTAGTTTCTCATCTTTTCTTCAGGCATTTTTAGCATCAATTAATTGCTGTTGAAAACACACAAGTTCTCAGTGTTGTTAAAGCTGGAAATCCCATCCATCCCACCTTAATTTTCCATCTGCTTTGTATCAAGAACCCAGGTCTGTGTTTCTAAAATTTAAAACACTTTTTTTTTTTTTAGTTGCCCAGCCCTGTAAGGAGAAGACACATCTCAGTGTTAATTCTTTATGTATGAAATGGAGATTTAGTAAATACAGCTGGTAGAGGTTACAGTACAGGCCAGGTGACAAAATGCAGATTTCCAGTTTAGGGTGAAATTAAGAACTCCACAAACTACCCATCAATCATGTTGGTTACCCCCATCCTGAATACAAAAAGTACTTATAAGGGCTTCTTCAAATATGAACGTACATACCTGAGAAACTAAAATGTAATGAAATTTATCCTATCCTTGCTTACTCAGAGCTGGCTGCTGAGGCTCCTTCTGTACAGGCATAGCTAAGGCCTGTGTTTTGGTATCCTAAGTTTAGGAGAGGTGAAACACCCTCTGGTCCTTTGACCCAAGGCGGAGTGGCGAAGAGTGAAAGCAAATGACTTTATCAAAGTTTTTCTCTAGCTTCATGCAAGGTTGAACTCAACTTGGACCAGACTTTGAGATTTAGGTCATTTACTGACTATATCAACTTGACATACTACTGAGGTTATCTGGAATGAAAGAAATCAGTTACCACTGATCACAGTCAAAGATAACAGGTGTGGTGTGTCCAAAGAAAAGTCATATGGTCGAATCATTAAAATTCATGTCATTCCAATGTGGGGCTATGCCAAACCAGCCAGGGAAGCCAGGTTTCTTTTGCCAGTTTTTGTTTGCTTTGCTTCTTTTCCTGCTTCCATAAAGAAAGAAAAAGAGTTTTGGGGGTAAATAGACTTCTTTGCCTGGCTGAAGACCAAAAGAGAGTATACAAAACAGGGCTTACAGGCTATTAAGATGATAATTGCTTATAGAACTGCTAGAGCATGACATCATTTCAGACTAGTCCACCTGAGAAATTCAACTTCAGTAAGCCCGAAGAGTGACTGAAATAAATTAGGAGATCTGAAAGATTCAGAATTGCATCAAGCCTAGATGAGCAAGAGGAAGTGAATCAGATAAATACATTAATACACACATGGTGACGGATGAGGCAGATGACATTTTATGCTCCTTTAAACTGACTGATGAAGATCAGACAAATTAGAAATAGCTGTGGACAAGTTCAAGAACGTCTTCTAGCGCGCACTGAAAGGGAATCTTAAGGAGAGGATATCAAGCATATGCATGGAAAGGAGAAAAGGGTCCCTGCAAGAAAATGCTGTTGTGCCTTTGAAAGGTTTAGTGGGACATCTGAGGCTCTGCAAGGTGAAGTGAGACACAGTAATGACATGGAAGGTCTAGCAACAAGAATAAAGATAAGGACTTTTCAGCAAAGGGAATTAAATTTACATTTTAACATAAAAATGCTTTGTAAGAAACAGTTTGTGCGAAATGGTTGGAGAATAGCAAACTTTGTTAGAAAATGGCAAGACAGTTCAAATAAAGTAGCTGGTCTGATCAGAGCTCTCTACAAAAGAAAGCTGTATTATGAGCGCAGTATAACATTTCTTCTAAGATGTAAACAGAGGTCTGGAAATATTACATAGGGAAAAAAAAAAAAGACCTTATTGGAATAATGTTTTTATTACTATTGGCTAGCTTTACAGATGGATACAGAGGCTCGGAGTGTTCTAGTGACTTTTGTCGATCAGCCTGAGTGTGGAATCCAGATGGCATTTCATTCATAATCAAGTTGTGGCATTTTGGCTCTTTTCCTGATTTTATCTGAAGTTATGACTTTCTGCTGCACATCAGCTAGGAAGACAAATATATCCCCAAACAGGAGAGCAAATATTTAAGGAAGATAAAATTTACTTTGAAATTTTTGCCACACTGGAATCCCTTTTTAAGGAATGTACAGGAATTGTGTTTAAATCTACAGCAGTGCTAAGTTAAGTATAGTGGCAGTCAATCCAATAGGCTGTGAATAGTTTCTCTAGTGTTTTCCACCTGAAACCTTTCAGTTCTAAGAAAATTCTAATATTATTTTTTCTTTGGCTTTTCCATGAACAGCGTAATGGGTCAGTTACTGCACATTTGGAATACAGGCACTCAGGTGAATCAGTACCTTTCTGTGTCTGGAGAGGTTGATTAATAGAATTCAGTGCTGCCCACAGAGATTAAACCAGATCATGTGTAGTGGCAGCAAAATGAATATCATATAACAGCAGTTGCAGTAGACGAGACATGGCCTATCTGTCTAGTCAAGCAGGAGAAAAGGTACACTGCAGCATCATGTCAAGAAAGCAAACTCAAGGCATCAATTTAGGAAAAAAAGCAAACCAACACCTAGTGGCTACATTTTGAAATATTTTGTCTTTCTTTCGCTTCTTGAATTAAGATGCTTTCCTTATTCTAAAGACTCACTCTAAGATGAGTTCTGGAAAGAACCTGCCTCACAGCCTGAACGTGTGTTTTCTCTGTTCTGCAGAACATGAAACTCTTTTTTTTTTTTTTTTTTGTATTCATTTCATACATTTTCCTGATTAGTATCCAAAGAAAGACAGTGAAACAAATCTTCATCTGCATTTTACAAAATCGTGACAGCTTGATATTACTGCAGTGGGACATTTCACAAGGTACTACTGTGGGGGCACTCTTTCTACCACTGACACAGAATAATGCAATGGTGTTAGCTATGCAGATCATCAAATTCAGGTAATTATCACGGGCACATGCTTTCCTGAAGATAAAAATATTAAACAGCACCATTTAAAATGCTGGCATGCTTCTGAATATGTCTTTTCAAAAGAGCATCTGATTTTCAGATGAATTGCATGAGAATTATGACAGTAGGAAAATTTTCAGTTGCTGGGTAAGCTGAAAAAATTAGAGGGATAAATATATTATGAGTAGAGAATTACTTTTTATTGTATTGAAAAAAAAATAAAAAAGAAAGATCACCCATTCTTCCCAACTGTATGGTCTGTAAGAACATTTGTTGTGGTAAAACATAACTTTTATTTAATGTCTTTTTACTTCAACTTCATAGTCAGTCAGTAGAGAATTTCAAAAGCCATTTAAAAAGAAAAAGTGAACTTTATCAAAAATGGTTTAACTTTTGTAGTGCCTTATTTTCTGCTCCTTTTTTGGGCTGAAGATCTTCCCCAAGTTTGTCTTGACTTTGTGAATAGCTTCAGACATCACAAAAACATATTTTTAAAGAATTTTATGTTAACCAGAAGTTCAAAACCCCCACTACCCTATCCATAAATTCTGCAGAGAAGACTGTGGTAATGGTGTACTAAGAACTCTTGAAAAGCAGACATATTTTAGCTATTTAAATAATAATTTAGATGTCCAAATTTATGCATGAATACATGAAAATCCTGGACATAATCTTCTAAAGTTTTAGTCTGTTAATATTTAAATCCAGATTAAGGAAATTCTCTGGTCTAAATATAACCGGGGCTGCCATATGTCACATAATGTATGCATATTTCATACTTTGTTTGTCCTAGACATTAAATTTGGAACTTATTCTAAATACAGTGGGGATCACTGGTTGAAGTATTCTAAGCGAGGCTGACAGCAACACTTACTGTAAAGTTCCCACATGATTTTAATAATAATTTGGACAACTTGTATGATCAAGTTGAAATTTTCTGTGCTATGTGGCTGTTCATATGTGGCCTTGCATGTCTGTTTATGTGCATAAATATGCATGTTGTTATAACGAAATCTCTCTGTGACTGATACGGATCTTTCCAAAATGAAGTTATCTGCTTAGCAAAGAAGGTATCTTAGAATTTAGCAGCTGCAATAAACCTATTTCATCTTGACCCAAAGTGCTAAAGCATGCGCTGATCTGGATGCAGATACAAAAAAGCTAACTGAAAGACAGAAAACAGATTTTGTTAATATGAGGAGTTGGCTGATCAGGAGCTGGGGGGTAGGGAGAAAACAATTTATCTGGGCTCTGGTGTGACAGAGAATTGTAATGTGTTGGAACACGAAGCCAGCCTGCAGGATATTAGGAGTATGAAGAGGATGCTATGTGTGTGAAGCCTGGGTCTGAATATGGGAGGCTGAGACAGGGGTCTGGGACACATGGGCACTAAGTGTGATAGGGAAGGGAGACAGAATGAGCAGGCTGAAATTCACAGCATAAAGGGTGTTTAATAAGCAGAAAGGGATGGGAAGAATCCAACTTGGTGTTGGGGCCCTGTGGATGCTTACAGGCTTTCACGGCCCTCTCCAGCCTCAGCCAGGATCCCCATCCAGCCTCTGCCCATGACCCAGGAGCCCCGTTTCAGCTCAGCCCTGGCCCCCAGTGCCTGTGCTGGTTGATCCTCATCTTCTGGCTCGTGTCCCTTCTTGCTGCAGCCCCTGACCAGCAAGAGGCGGATGCTGTATAAGAAGGTCTGACAATGGTTTTGACTTGTCAAAAAGACTAAGAGGAAAAAGTGGGACATATTACTCTCAGATAAATCTTCACCCTCAACATTAGATAGTGTTTTTCAACTTTTCACTTTGTGCCTCAATATCCCCACCTATACAGCACACTGTTAGTCATCTTGTGAAGATAAATATATTCACGCCTACAAAGCAGACAGATGGTATATTGATGAGAACTGCTGAAAAGCTTAGAAAGAAATAAATGATTCTGTCTTCAAAACAAAAGTTGAATAATATGTAGTAAACATATCATGAGACTGTACTTTGCTTTATGAAGAAAAAAGAGAATATTTAATAAGTGCTCACTAAGCAGGTACTCTTCCTTTTGCAATGAGAAATGCAGTGGGGAATAATTAATAACATACTAAAATGGACACAATTAAATACATGTACTGCCTTAATCCCTTCACTTGTGCATATGTCACATATTTACAAGCAGACTGACATAACAGCTTACATTTTCATTCATACCTTCATCCTTAAAGTACGGGTAGGTAGATGTTTGCATATTGTCCCTTATTTACGGAAGTGAAATGCAACACTATATAATTTGGCAGGTGGGAAGATTTCTGTGATCTACTGAACACAGTGGGAATTGTCTCTCTCCCACCGTGAGAATATTATTCCTTAGAGGAACCCCAGCCTCCTGTTATTAGCTTTTTTCCCCATATAGGAAAATCATATTTGGATGACTGGGAAAGTATTTTGTTGAGCTGATTAAAAAAGAAGATGCCTTCTCCTTGGTCACAGTTTCGTGTTCTCTAATATTAGACCCATTTGAACAACCCTTAGCTCTGGAGAAACGTGGTCAACAGCTTTATAAGTTACCTATTAGAATAATTTACTCATAGAATCATTTAAGATGGAAAAGTTCTTTACAATCATTGAGTACAACCATAAACATAACACTGACAGGTCCACCACTAAACCATTTCCCTAGTCACCACATCTACACTTCTTTTAATACCTCCAGGGATGGTGACTCAACCGCTTCCCTGGGCAGCCTGTTCCAATGCTTGACAACCCTTTCAGTGAAGGGCTATTGGATATTTTTCCTAATATCCAATCCAAACCTCCCCTAGTGCAACTCTAGGCTGTTTCCTCTCATCTTAGCTCTGAACTTGCATGAGGGACCTACATCAGGGTTTGAGCTGCCCAGCAGATCATTTGGGTAGCTCTAACAATTGCTTATGTAAAAAATTGTTCTCACCTTAGTGTGACACAGAAAGAAACACAATGAAATGCTTGGACATGTTACAGCTCATGTTTAAGAAATCTGTTTTTCCTCAGGAGTCTTCTGACCTTAACTGAAACGGCTGAAATTACTCAGGTATTTTGTGTTTCATACATTAGCTCTTGTCAGTTGTTCAGTATATATTCCTGAGCCTGTTTAAATAGTCAGAAAAAATCGTATCAGCTTTCTATAGCCTCAGCCTTCTCTAACAAATGCTACATTATGACACATGTATGGTCTAAGAAAGTAGCAGCTGAGTCACAGAACGACCAAATTATCCCTTAGGCTAATATTATACTCCACAAATACTCAGTCTAATCATTACTTGGCTATTTTGGATATGATATATGGGTATATATATGCTCATATATGGGTAAAATTGACCGTTGTCATTGCTGTAAGTGACTGTTCACTTCAGTGAAGAATGGAGCTGAGAGTAAAGGCTGTTTGTTTCTCTGTGCCTGGCTTCAGAGTATTGTCATGTTGTATTAAATCTTAAATTTGATAAACAATTGTGATTCATCTCAAACAAAAGCAAGTGAACAAGGAAAGCAGCAAAATCTTTTATTTCCCATCCTTGTCCTTTGAGGTGCTTCACATCCTGCCTGCGCTTCATTTCTGAACTGATTTTGTTCACCCACAGCCTTCTTTCCCTCTTTGTATCTTTGGGTGTCTATTTTATTTTTAATTTTGGTTTTTCCTTCTTGAAATTAAACTGTTTTTCAAAGGTGATCATGGGTAGAGTCATAATGTAAATAGTTAATGATGCTGTCACCTTCAGAGGATTTCTGGGGGTGTAATATCCCCCATCTTAATGCAACAACACACTTAACTTGCACATTCCGAAGCCCTTCACAAAGGGCAATGCTGCTGCTTGTCTAAATAGTACATGATTACCTCGGTTAGTTTTGTGGCTGTAGTAATGTTCGTTTTATGAGCTCAATCTGGTTCTGAGCCATCTGAACTTGAAATTCCAGATGCCTGGAATACCAGCTCATATACTGTGTACACATGTGTACAAGGCAGGCTGCATTGGAAAAGCTCAGGTTTGTTCTCAAAGTCACACCATGCTTTCCTTCAAACTGTGCTTGCAAACTTTAGAGGAAAAGGTGGGTAAGCACGGTGAATAAAGGGGGCTGTTAATAAAAGCTCTATGTACACAACAGTCCTTCCTTTATTACAACAGGAAACTGCCTTGTCTTAACAATTCCTTTGTTCACCACTGAAAGAGTAATTTCTTACATTATTGTGGCATTGCCACGTGATGCACAGAAAACAACAAAGATAATGGGACATGGAACTAAAGCTGCCTTGAACTATTGCCTGTTTACCCAGTAGAACAACGGAGTAGGTGTTAGGGTTCCTTCATTTACCATAAGTGTGTCTTAGAGCTAGTCAACTCTACCTGCCTGCTAACTTGGGGATAATAAAATACATACCTACCCCACAGGGATGCTGGGATGCTTAATGAACTAATTAGTGCTGTTCAGTGCTCTGATGGGAGGTGTTACCTGTACTTCTGTTTAGAGCAGGTGTAGCTAGCACGTTATCTATTGCCTGAGAAAAGAAGAGAATTTGCTCCTCATTCAGGAGCTTTTCCATTACTTATGCTCTCAAGCCAAGCCTCAAAGTGATGACAGTAAGAGTCAGTGACTGTAAAGGGGAATAGAATTTGCCTGAAGAGTGTATGAGTAATTGTACATTTCCATGGATGTGTTTGTGTATGCATTTAGCTATGTATCAAAGTATTGTCACCCGGTCTCAAAAAGTTACTGCTTTCTAAACAGCACACAAACCCTCCTTTTTCAATGGGTATTGCTAGTTCTTACCTGTGGAGGGTAGGAAAAGATGCAGAATGCCTGTACTGGGAACTACAAGAGGAATTTAAGTAACTGGATGATAACTCCCCTTATCACGTGGCAAAGACCCTGAGGCCAACCCTTACTTCTTCTAAAATGATAAGGGTACTGTAATGGCAAGGAATGGTCTCAGGCTGATCCCTCACCCAAAAACAATGACACATAACGCCAAGGCACAAGCTCAAGATGCGTTCAGCCACGTCCTGAATCACTAGGACTATTACAAATCGCTTCAATTTCTTTGCAGTTCTCTCACAGAGCTCTATATTGTTGTGGTGGTGGTTAATATTATTGTATTATTACTGTTATTGCTAGGATAACTACTATGCTAGTACCAAGTTTTTCATAAATTTGCTTGACTTTAGGTTTCTAATCTAAGCCGTGGGCAGTAAAGATCTAGTCAATATAAACACTGGAGCCTAGGGCATTATTCAGTTCTCCAAATATGTGTATTTTAAGGGGAAATGGATGGTGTTCTAGACTTCATTGACTGTTTTGACTAATATTTTATTGATAATACAGCAGATCTATATCACTTGGTCAAATGTAGATTTGTAAAATAAATATCTGAAGTCTTGCTCCAAAACTGGCTTTCCTCCAGGTGGAAGCATATTGCAAGAAGTATTAGATCAACCTTTTTTTTTTTTTTTTTTTTTTTTTTTTTCCAGTGTAGCTTCATGAATTTGAAATCTGAAGATAAGAACACCAGAGATGCTGAATGTAAAATTGATTCTGGTTCTATCCCAGCCTCTGTAGCCCATAGATAGAGAGGCAAAACCTGGTGATAGAAAATCCCTTATGAAGAGAAGATGCAGTCTAATGAGTAATATGTTTAGACAGATATGGTTCACGTCTTCTGTGCTGCACACACTGTGTAAGACATTGAGTTTAGCTCCAAGTCCTTACAATAATTTATGCACCTACCCTCCATTAAATCCTATGTGATATTGCCTCCGTTCCTACCTCATACACTTACATGGATGTTTGAACTCCAGTGGTGTTGCAGTGGGGCAGATGGATGCACCTGTTCCACACCAGGATCTCCATTTTGTCAAGCACCAAAATTAGAAAGTCTTGAAAGAGGGATGAGACTGCCCTAGAAGGTGGATATCTAGAGCACAAATCTACTTTAATGACCACAAAATCGTCAGGCTTTTCTGGAAAGACACATAGTCCCTGACAACCCTCCTCTGACTGTGGGTGGTTAGCTGAGAGAGGCCACGCAGGACCGTTCCACATGCCGCGGGTGAAGCGGGATGCTGCCAGGAGACGTGGAGTTCACCCAGCGTTTGCACCAGCTGCCAGAGGGAGGTGGGTATTTCTCTTCACTAACTGCCGAGGAAACCAGGGACACTACAGACCTGGCTCAGGTCCATGTCCAGAGCCAGGCGGGTTGGACACCGAGTCGGTAACTAGCAGCTACACAAGTTTGCTTTATAGCACAAGGATAACTTCATACAACAGTATGGCAGAGGATGGCAATATATGACTAAGGCCACCTTAAAGACTTTCTTGCATATTTTACTTGGGGAGAAGACTGACAGAAAGCCTTTGAGTGGGTCTGAGCAGAGTTAATCTCCCGCACCTCGCAGATATTCTGGGGTATGATTGAAAGCACTTTTATAGACATGGACTTGTACAGATAAAGAAATGTATTGATTCCTGTGCCTTCTCCACAGCATGGTAGGCTTCTTACCTGAGACCATTATCCAAAGTACTGTCTGCAATTAATCTTCTGGGCAGTGTGTAATCACCCAAGGTGTACGGGGCTCGGTTTCAACTAGATAATGATACAGAAAGGGGTGTGGAGGGGGAAGAGAGAGGAACACCAACTTACCATTTGTTTGCTATGCCTATCTGGAGAGACATGGATAAAGAGTGTTTGGTGTCCAGTGAGGTCAGGGTTTCAGACAGGGTGAAGGACAAAACAGAAGCCCTCCAGACTGAATATTAAAAATGAATGCATGTCTTTTCAATGTATTTGTACAGGAAGCAAGGGGGGGGGGGGGGCGGAAAGAAGGAAAAAAAAAAAAAAAAAAAAGGTGAAACATTCCAGATGCTTGCCTGCAGTAAAGCATTTCTGGCTGTTAGTTCCAGTAGGTCATTACTGCATTAATTTGGTGTTTAATTAAATGCCTGTGCAACAGACCATTTATTTGTTATCTAATATTAGCTTTAGTTCTTATCAATTAAATGCTAGCTGAGGGCTTGATTCACTTACGTTTTATGTCCCCTTACACTCTATTTTTTATAAACAAAAAACAAGGACTCTGCGCAGAAGGAAGATTTACACCTCCAAATTTCAGTGTGCATAATGCAATATGCTGAAGTACTTAGGCAGAAGGTGCTGAAACAAAAGGAGATTTTTTTTTAAAAAAATAACTTAGGCATTTTGTTTTCAAACAAGTGAGAAACTGAGTTACACAAAAAATACTTTTTAGGGGTTGTTTCCAATTGTCGTCTAAGCTGGATCATGCCAGATGTGATTTTCTTTGTGATTGCTTTACTCTATAAAGTCTTATTCAGAACAATGTGACTTTCCACACGGATGTCTTTCAGGATACCCATTCTCTTTGGTCTCTCCCCAAAGCAGAGGAGGTTCTGCTACCTGTTCTGCTGTTGTGCTCCACCTCAGCCTCAACTTCTGCCTTTATGTCTCCTTACACTCTATTTCTTGCAGGACTTAAAAAAATTCTTAATGATGAAAAGTCACTCATGTTGGAGTTTTTTGTGTTACTTGTTGCTTATAATAGCTACAGAAACATTGTGTCAGGTTGAAGTATTGACCAGATTACAGAAGTGTTTGGCTGTTATCACAAGGAGTAAATGTTCAAAAAGCTCTGAGCCCAGCTGCTCCCGCTGAAAACAGCTAGCTAAAGCAAGTCTTGAGGACTAGTTCAGATGTGTGCTCTGGGTTGGAAGAGTGTCTCGAAGCCTGCCTCACTCAGCACTCAAAATAGAGTTATTACACCCGTCCTTGCAAAATTAAAGCACATGAATGTCTCATATGTGCATATCATTCTGAGAGTAGTGCATGTTCAGGGCTACGAGACAGTCTTTGCATACAACACCGAGTCCCTTCAAACAGCCCCAGTCGATTTGGTCTGGGGGCTTGACTTATCCTACATTCAGATTTTAGGGTCAAGTAACTTTCAGTACTGCAAGTGCCATGATAGTAAATGCACAGGGCACCACTGATGTGACAAATTCAGGCTGGCCAAAAAAATTCATACACTTAATTTCTTAGTCAGTCCACTATACTACGCTACACAACCTCTTAAGTTTGGCAGTAATGGCCTGTTAATTGGGTGAAGAAGACACTTTAGAAAAGTAATTATTACATTTTATTATCAGAGTGCACCTTCTTGTAGCAGGAACATTTTTTTACACCCAGTTTGGAAGGTATGATTTGATCTGTAATGCAATCTAAATGAATAGTCAGATCTACCAAGCTATCTTAGAGTCTCAAGAGTGGTGGCCTCTATTTTGGCTGTCTTTCTTCTGCGATAAATGTTGAACACATTTTTAGAATTGAGTCTTTTCTGATTCTGTTTCCTGCAACTAACTATTTGAACCTTTTCAAATATGCATTAAATTATACATCTAAAACAAATTTCCTGTGGATTTTATGAAATTCATTCATTTTATGAATTTGAAAGTGATTTTCCTAACAGACATGGTAAAACCTAGTAAAATCAGATTGTTCCTTAACATCTCAGTGTTATTAAAGTCGATTTTCAGAAGTCAATCATTATAAAATTGTTTCTTGCATCTTTTGAAACAGTGACTTAAGAGTTACATTTTAAAAAAACATAACCAAAATTCAGGGTGTATTGGAAAAATGATCATGTAATTTACCTAATGGCTTACAATGACATAGATAAGTTCAAAATCTCATGTTGCAGTCCAAGCACTGGAGAAATATGGTATCCATAAGGCAAAACCTTTTGGCTTGCAGATGATAAATTTATCTTCAACATTGCCATCATATTATTATTTTGGCTTCATACAACTGACTTCTTCAGCAGTTTGTAAGAAAACAGCTGATAAAATTAGCCTGTTACAAGTGCACAGTTGTTTCTTCCTGCAGTTTGCAGGCACATATGGTTGCACAGAAGTCAAAGAGCAAGATCATAATTCAGCACAGGGTTTGACCAAAACAATGCACTTAGTTGTTGTAGACACCAATGAAGCTGAGAATAAGGATCACCCTTAGGAGGTAGGTGTTAGTTGGTCTCTGTGGTACTGGAAGGCATTAAATACTGTGGTACTATGGGAATTACATACCTCTAAATAAAGTTGAATTGGATCAAATCGAATTGGATCAAATCGACTAGAATAGCAGTCTTGCAGAAAACAGCAGATGTTTACATGATTTGCTCAGCTGAGATCCAAAATCTAAGCCACCACAGTGACTGAGAAACACCAAGCAAGGTCAAGTCTTCTGGTTCCTAATAATATTTTTATGAGTACAGCCAACACAGTTATCAAACCAATGGGGACCATTCTGTCTACTGAAAGACATCTTTGTGTGGCAGTTAACAAGGGAGAAAAGAAAGTAAGGTCATAAAAGGTACAGGGAAAAGAAGGAGTACTCAATGAAAAGGATTCCAAAAGCAAAAGTGAAAATGCAAGTGGGACTGAAATGGAGAAATCTGGGGTAATAAAAAAAAAAAAAAAAAAAAAAAAAAAAAAGGTGGATCTCTGGATCTGAAAAATGTGGGGAACCGAGATGAAGGTTCAGGAGCAGACATGGAGAACAGGCTAGAAGAGGAAAGATGAAAAGCTCCCACATTATAGAATGTGGATGGAAAATATGTTTGTAAATGTAGGAAGCCAGAATGAAATGCAAAAAGAAGCCTGAGCCCTTACTCTCCCCTCCAATGCAAACTCAAAAAATAAGAACAGACAGAACGGTGCACAAGAAGTTAATACAGAGGACAGACTGCACAAAGACAACATTTCAGTAGTAGGATGAGTGAGAGACCTCAAAAATGGAGAAAAAAATATGAAGACACTTTGTAGGAGCTGAATGCTCTGTATTAAAGGGGGTTGAGAAAGTGAAAAAGCTCTTTACTTCGTCTGATGAAAGTCCCCAGTGAAACAGATGCAGTGAGAAAGGGAATATATGCTCCAATTAAGGTCTGACATGAAAGGACCATCTCCCTTGTGAGCACATCCAAAAGGCAAGGTGAAAACATTCTGAGGATGGAAATTCAAGGGGGTCTACTGTGTTGCATCTCATTAGGTCCAGGTGGATATCAAACCGATGGATGTTTTCAGAATTATCTGTGTCAAAAATGTTGACAATTGTATGAACTAGCGACCCTTTTGCTTCTGTGCACTGAGTATAATGTCACCTTCCTATGCCATTTGCTGCTTTTGCTTTGGTCTTTCTTGTAAATCCTTACTGTTGGGTAGCTGATGCACCTTAAAACTCTGACTGAAGAATCCCAGTGGATTTCAGCGCTAGATTTTCACTGTGAGGTAATGGAATGCAATGCTCACCTTGGATACCTACTTCCCAACAAAACTTCTGCTTGTTCTTCAAATAGGTGAGCTGGGCTAATTAGCTTGCTTCCAGTGAAATAAATAAGCGTATACCCCACTTCTGTGAAAGAACCCAATGAAAAGAGCAGACTGAAACCTTAAGTGTAAGTGGAGAACTGGAGCTCTCCAGGCAGAAGTGGAATTTAACTTCCTTCAGTTTCCAACAGCTTTAACTTTATAAGACTGGTGGAAGTTTTGCTGTCAGTATCAACCAGTAGATGAAAGAAAATAAGCTTCATTCCTAAAATCAGGGGAATGAGTGGCATATAAAATATTGTCAGAGTAAAGGCTATACTTTTAAATCCACATAAGCAGAAGAAATGAAACATGAATGACTTTTACATCAGAAATTATTTGCACAATGTTACGTTACATGTAATTTGGAAGTCTCTGCTGGTCCTAATAGATCAGTCTTGAGTAAAGTGTGCCACCGTATTTATGCCCTCAGTAGAGGGTAGCGTGAGTGGAAGCTTTCATCCCCACTCCATACTCCTGAATCCTTAAAAGCCCTCATCTGAGAAACCTGACAGCTCAGGTATAAAGCAACTGAAAGGTAGAATATCTCCATTGTCCTTCTTTCTTTATATGCAATGCTTTTCCTTCCCAGATGGGGGTGGGGGTGGGGCTGGTAGCAGGAGAGAAGCTATATAGCTGATGACATCAAAGCCTGAGATATTGAGCTATCAATATTCATACCAGATGTGATAATATGTGTTAAAGAAAATGGAAACATAGCATGCCTCCAACCTTTCCCTGGAAATGCATTTCAAAACTTCTCATCTCACCTCTCATCTCATTTTAAAGAAAGCAAGCTCATGTCACTCTCAATTAGATCAATATCAAAATAAATGAGTATATATACAAAGAAATAATTTGCATGACTTTTTATTTCACAAGGACTCTTTACACTGATAAAGAAATCACTGTTCCTTGCCAGAAACATTAACAGCACTTTCCTCTCTCGTCCTCACACTCCATGTGTGGCTCTGTTGTCCATTTCTCCTTCCTAACTGACTTACCACCAGCGCTTTATCAGCCCTGTTATTCCGAGAGCAGTGGTCCATAAAACAAAGATAACAAGTCCCAACTCCCAGCAAGCTTTTCCTTGTCAATGAGAAATTAAAAATAACGGTCAGGAGCTGTGCAATGATATTTGCAGCTAACTTTACAAATTTTCATCCAGTGCATCTGAGAATTTTTACCCCTTTTCTAATCTTCTGCAATAGCTTGAATGTCCCCTCTTAGGTTTTATTGTTGAAAGGACAAAAAGGTGGCATATGGCTCTTCTGCTCAGAAAATGTGTCATTAAAATAGGTATGCAGGTTATCGTATTGGTGTAGCTCCCCGCATAGGCAGATTGAAAGGATTTTAGGTAAGCTCTAAAGTCTGGAATATGAAATATTCACTGTGTCACTTCAGTGTTTCCTTACATAAGCCATCGTGCAGACTCACAAGGCAGGTGAGGAAAATGAACATCCCAGCTACAGGTCAGTCCACATCCCTTCCCTGTAGGTTTCTATGAATGCAAACAAATAAATGCATGCTTTTTGGGTAACCGTGTTGCAAAGTCTTTCCAGCTTTGTCCATCTGTTAATAAGTAAGACAGGCCATGTCTTTTCTGACACTCTCCTTTGAAGCAATTTCTCTACTACTTTTAAAACCCCTCTCAGATCAGGGACACAATTGCCAAGACTCCCACAATCCTCTACTTGCTAAAAAGCTCTTAAAAATTCTCGTAGTTTATAAAATGAAATTCAGACCAAATCCCAGGTTGTTATTCACTCTTCCCCAAAACCCAGTGCAGGCATCACATCCACCTCACTGGTCTCCAGATAAGGTTATTCACTGGTAGATATGCCAGGACTTGTTCAGATTGACTCGACATTTGACTGCAATATGTTTCTACCTCAGTACAACCCTTGAGTTGTCTTGGTAAGAATTGTTTAACACATTGTTTCTAAGCAAGCTTTCTGTTTAAATCCTGAGTATCCCAGATTTCCACAGTCAGCTGGTCTGCTCACCTCTTCGAGGAAACAAACATGTCAGGGTGGGGGAGGGAAGGAGAAGAAGAAAAGTAACAACTGCAGGTTACCTTGCAGAACTACAGATGATTAGAAAAAGGAGCTAACAATTTCAGTGAACAGTATTTCTTCATTTTAATAGATGCCCTCTTTACTGTTGGAATTACAGGCATTTGACTTAGGCACCGACTGAAGCTCAGAGGTGGCTCCTGACTGACTGCAAGAACCAGCAAAATTTACAACTACACCTTCCTGCAAGTGCTGTCACATACTGGCCAGCTGTATATGACTATGTTTTTTTAAAAACAAAGCTCTTACAATGTTTTATGAATCCTCATCCAATTTTGGATGAAATGTCCGTCATTTACTAATCACAAGTTGAGCTACTTTCTGCTGGTCCAAATGGCTGAAATGTGGCTCTCAATATCTTCATATAAATCGTATATACCTCTCTCACCAAACAGACTTTTACCACTGAAAGTTAGGGACTAATTCAATGAGGATCAACAATCTAGATCAATTGCTAGAAAGGGCAGCGTTAATTTATGAGTGTTCAATAAGTACATTATTTTGGAAAAGTATGATGAAATACAGTAATGTGTTTGGTTTTGGTTTTGGTGTCGTCCCCCACCCCCTCCATCCCCCTGCCTAAGAATGAGAATCATAATTTAAATATTATTTCTGTTCTCTCTATGCAGAATTGGACTTGTGGAAGTCAAAATTAAGATGAACACCAGCTAGCTATTTCACTCAGCCCCTACCCAACACCAAAGAACAAAGACATGTTGTTGCTGCATCCGGTATCAACCTTTAAGCTGTAGATGGCCTAGAAAAAAGCTCCTTTCTCAATTTTCAGCTCTGTATTTCATACTTGGATGCTTTATATTAGTCTAAACTTGAACCAGAAATCCATGAGGAACAATAGTTTGGATGAGACATTGGGATTAGATGAGGGCTTTTGGTTTGGTCAATTGACTGCAAACAAATTCTATAATAACATGGAGAGCAATATATTTTGTGTACAAGCATTCTGAGGTATCACCTTGCTCTCCCCAAGTATTGCTTTTCCACACAGCCAGTGTGTCTAGGTCTAGGTTACTGAAACACCAACAAAATCAGAAGGTGGCCCTATCCAGAACTTCAAGTGACACTGAATAGACTCAAAATTGTTCTGATAAGACACAGGTTCCTTTAGTGATTGATTGACACTGATTCTTTGCCCTGTCTTCCCAAGGGGAAAATAAGGACAAACTGATATACAAAACAGAAAATCAGAAATGTAGAATAATGACACACATTTAGCTGGCAAACAGGGTCTGTCATAGCCAAGGATGCAGCCTTAGGGTTGGGTTAGCTTCATTGTCTACATCAAATATCTCTACTGTCACACAGGCACATGTTTTTGAGTGTCATGAATCATACACAGACATGATGCTCAGGTGAAGTGACTTGTAAACACTTATCTGTGACTGAGCTTTCTCACTGTTGATAGACAGCACAAACAATAAAGCCTCGTTCTGTTTAATCCAGTATTAGGTGGAATTAATGCAAGGCTATATTTCCAAAATATACTGGGAGAAATCCCACTGAAGGTGGATTTAACAAACACTGTCTTTTTTATATTATTATTATTTTTAATTTTCATTACATTTCAAGGCACAAATGTCATGGCTAATTGCAAGGAGGGCAGGCAGAAACAATGTAAGGAGGTAGTCTCAACCTGTCGTTGCATTTAAGTATAAAAGTGAGATCAGGGTCATCTGAGAATGTTAATCAGAATTTAATAATGATAACAAAAATAAAAATCAACGAATCCAAACCAGAAACACTGTTACCCAACATGAAATAATCCAATAGTCAGAGTAGTTTCTTGAATGTAAAAGACTTAGCCGGAGATCCCTGCATATTGTTAGATCCCTGTGCGACTTGTTATGAAATAAGGAACTTGAACCTTCTGTAATATTTTGAACAAGCATCTTCATACTACCTATGATTTTTCATGTGCAGACTACTTGGACATCAACCATGTTTCCAATGTGGATCTTGAAAATCTTCTCATTCTTTTTCTTTCTCTCTGTCTCCTGCTCTTTTATTGCATCACCATTTTGTGTTGGCAAGTTCTTTTGACCTGCTTAGTGTGAAATATGTCGGGTGGGGAACGGACTTTCCTAGATCGTTTCTTAAAATCAAACTAAATGATGTCCAGGCAACAAGAAACCTTGAAACACATGATAAGGTCAAAGAAATACACAGCACTGTTGTGAAAACATTAATTCACTTGTGGTTACTAAACACTGATATAAGAGAAGAAGCTTAACCAATTACTTCATCCTTCATTCATCTTTCAGGTTGAACTCAGATGACCACTGTTTTTGGAGTATCACCAGCACATATAAATTAAAGACACTTCTGCCCAATACCCATCTGCTTCTGAGAGTGAGAGGTCTGGGAGTTTGCCATTTTGAACACTGGCAGATGAAAACACTCAGAAGAAGGAGTCAGGTTTTCCAAATTCTATTACTTCTTTTGCTGTACTTACATGTGAATTTGGGTCATCACTTCCAAAATGTGTGGTTTGGTATTTAGCAAGCTAAATGGTTTCCTAATGAGGTTAATTAATGTTCCAGACAGATATTGAGCTCCAGATTAAACTCTATATTTCGGTGACCAAATCATGCTCTTGTGTGCACAGATGGTTCGAAGGTACAAGTCTTTCACCCAAGTGTCAGCACCTGGTGCCATTTTAAGCTCATTCCCCCTTTCTTCCCCCAGATTCTTGCTGCCTCTCCAGAAGGGCATTAATTTCCTATAGATCTTCTGTCACTGGTCAAAGTCCCATACATGTGTCCCAGAGATTAAGGGGTGCTGGAAGTTTCTCTAGATGACCGCGCACAGAGAACTAAGTCTTCTTCCAAGTGTTTACATATCTTGACCTACATTCAATTATACTGAGCAAAACTGTTGCCAGAAAACTACTGTAAGACTTAGAAAAATGTACTTTCCCCATTATTTGACAGACATAAGGACAGAACTAAGGTTATACACTTACTTAAATAACCTGGTTGTCTGTACACTTTCAAATCTGTAAAAATAAGAAGTTTGTAGCGAAACTAAAATTTTCAGGCAGGTCTTCCATGATGATGTCCAACCATGTTCTACCTGAAGTGATAACGCAGTGTCATAGCACTGAAGTCAATGGGGATTTGCAGAAAGGCACTTAGCTGATTCTTTTTTTTTTCTGTGGTAATTTTGGCACCCAAGTGAAGGATTGTTATTATGACATTATTTGCGGTCAACAGTTCTTCCCTTAAAAAAAAAAAAGAAAAAAAAAAAAAAGAAAAAAAAAAGAGGTAGAACAAAATGTTATCTCTTTATTGCTAAAACTCCTTGAAAATGAAAAGTATTGATTATTTTATCACTTTTGCAGGCAGATAAGAAGAATTTGGACAGACAGTAATTCAAAGTATTACTGGTTTTGTGCAGAAATTTATTGTATTCCTGACAAAGAGATACTTAGAGATCTACAGGGATTTGTTGGGGGGTTATTGAAAAAACCCTTGGGGTACAGGTTAGTTGTGAAGCTTGTTCTTTTTGCAGGAAATCCCAGGATAGAAACAGTCATAAAATACTGTGCTGGAAAATGTGTTGGGAAGGAACACCACCCATTCAGAAACTTCACCCAGTGGGGAAATCTGAAATGCGGGGAGTGGAAGTTACACAACTTCCAGGACAGAGAACAGTAAATTTCAGGGCTGGGTTTTGAGTTCTGCTGGTCACCTCTTGGTGTTTTTGGAAAATCCATTTAGTCTCTTTGTTGAGTGGTTTACTTCTTCAAGAAGAAAAGGTATTTTCTTATGGCAACCATAGAAACAGAGCTGTGATTTTTGAATGGAGCCCTTTAAGTATTCCTTTCACGTGATGGGACTAGTGTTTTTTAAAAGCACAATGCTGGAAGAAAGGCTGAGTGTGTGTGTAAGAGAGAAAAAGAAAGAAGAGAGATGAACTTATATCATCTCTAGATCAGACCCTCAATTTTAGGCTTAGCTTCCTTCACCAAAGATTGTTCCCTGATGTACAGCAAAAGAAACAGGTCCAAGCAGGGATGTGAGAGCATCTATTTCAGACACCTGCTAGCTGTTGGCTTAGACAGTGTGACACTTCATCAGAACTTGCCTTCCACCACCCCAAGGTGGTGGGACGCTTAGTGATACAAAGCTATCAGGTATCAAGCACCAGCCCAAAATGTTATAAAACAACTATAAAAAATACAGGACCATGCTTTATGGCACCCAGCATTTCACAGCCAAATATTCCATTGCAGATTTGAGCAGCACAATATAATTTAAGTACATGAGCATCTGTCTAGCCCTTACTTGTCTGTTCAGTGTCCTGTCTTCTTTCAGATTCCTCTCCCCTTCCAGTTTTTAATATTTGGAATAATTTTTATGTTTGGCAGCAGCAGATGGATCCTAAATACCTGTAAAGTCATTAGTTTAATAACACGATTGGTAAGTACAGTCATTCTCAGTGAAGGGCAACTGTTACAATTATCTCACTAATTTCCCTGTGTAAATGCATTGTGTCAGGGACAACACCTGAAAATCATTTAATATATTTGAATATTATATTCATTATCAATAATACGAGTGTCCTTACTCCTTGGCCTACATGTAAAAGGACAGAGTAAATAACAAAGACAAAAAAATTAAAGCAAGGAAAAAATCGAGAACACCCCCCAAAAAAACCCTTGACTTTTAAAAATTAATTATAAAATTAGCTGATGAAGAAAATTAATCCAAACTGACTTGAATTTGAATGCTGTCAGATGGAGTAAAAAGTGCCCTAGGTATATAAACAAGCTTTTGTAATAAATAACAATGTATCAAGCCAAGGGGAAAGTGTTTATAAAAGGGATTTGTGTTTGGTGCATTCTCATTTAGCAGTCTCATAAATGATTTAGAAGAAGGTGTAAACACCACATTCACGATTTTAGGGAGTGCTAGTGTGCTGCAAATGCCAATAAGGCGGGGGGGGGGGGGGGGGGGGGGGGGGGAGTAAAATAAAAAAAAAGAAAACAAGAAAAGTAATTCTGTGCGGGGTCTGTTTTTCTGTGCCTCTGTGTCTTGGGCTAAACAGGAACATTTGCTTTTCTCCATTGTCCCCTAGATCTTCTTCTATCTTAATTTCCTCAGGATCTGTGCAGTTCCCCAGAGACATCTTTAAGTTGCTTGAGTTGTCCTTCTTTTAAGTTGCTTGAGTTGTCCTTCTCTAATAATCTGAGTTCCCACATTTTTCTCACTTACTTTTTTTTGTTAGAGTTTGTCAGCTAGCTAAAAAACGTTGTAAAATAAGTGTGTGGAGACATGATGAACACGAACTTATTGGTCACCGTGGGTTTTGTGCTGGATGATCAGCGAGACTGCTTTTTGGTGCACTGATGTCTAAACACAAATGTGGAAAAACTTCCTTGACAATAGGTTCATTGTCAACAGTAAGTTATTTTCTGTAGAAATCAAGGCATTTGGGCAATAGCTAAAATTAATGGTTAGAAGTTCTGCAATGGAAATGCAGAAATCTTGACATATGGCCCAGTATACATACAGGACTATTTCAACCTCATTTGGATGTGAAGAATTGGTCAATGGGTTCATCCCATGCCTTGCTGACTTTTACCTAACAGTTTAATTGTTAAATACTATTCTCTGCAGGGAAGCCTTCACTGATTATATGCCAGCTCTTTCTCTAAGGTCTGCAGCTGTCTGATTTATACAACTATGTAAAGCTTTTATATATATATATAAAATAATCTAATTGCATTTCTTCATTTGGATTCTTTTCTTTGCCCTTTTCCCTATCCTGTAGTAATAATCTGTACGATTATTTTAATATTTTGAGAGTCGTCTGGATCTCACTAGTGAAATTTTTCATTGAATAGCAGAGACCAGTGTTCCCTGGACCATGGCTGCCAGACAGGCTTGCTCTTTCCTGACTGTTCGTGAGATAGTTCAAAATACTGGTTACAGTTATCCATCCTCAGAAACCAGAATAAAAATTAATCCTTAAATATATATATATATATATATATATATATATGTATTTATAAAGGGATGTTGATCAGATTACAGATGGGGGCTGAGACGAAGGACTAGGGTAGAAAAACTTGATCCTTCTGTCAAGTCCTTTTAATGGAACTGTAGATTTGTACTCTGTTGTCAAGGTCTGCTCAAAAGCACACTGAAGTCAATGGCAAGAATCCTGTTAATACTGATAATTGCTTTTAGATGTGACTGAAGCATTGGGGAAGGCTAAAAGTGGCCCCTGGTCCCTGGTACAACCTACCTGCTGCTTCTAGATGCTGATGGCTCCTGCTTAATCCAATTCTTACCTTAAAACAGAAAAATCTCTGCCCATCCAGCTGCTTGCTTTCTTTCAGAATCTGTTTCTACTCTAATTGCCTTCATGTGCAAGCATTAAACTCATCTCTAAACTCTGCCGCTTCTCTCTCTTACCCAACTGACCAAAAATTACTTTTCTGTCTGTGCTGATTTATTTTCCTGCTTTAGCTAAAAAAACTTTTCTTCCTTTCTGCTCCTGTGCTAGCACTTCTTCTTGCCTGCTTCTTGTAATTATTTCCCAATCTTTCTGCATGAATCTATACTACTTTTCTGCAAAATTTTCTCACTACTTCTGCCCATGCTCCTCAACTGTCTCCCACATATTTACACTACAGCCTGCAACGTTTTCCATGTTCAGGTATGACTCTAGCGCTGATGTTTTTCTGACCTTTCAGACATGGCAGAAATACCTTTTTTTTTAAAAAAAGATAAACCTCCTGGGACTCTCTGCATTTTTCCTCATGTATATATTTTTTCCCCTCATATTTCCTAAGCATCCACACATGCTTAGACATGCACAGACACATATGAGTATACATCCTCACACAGACAGACAGACAGACAAATTTGGAATCCTTACTGGATATTTCAAAGTAGTGAAGAATATCTAGGTATTTTGATGGACCAGATTTTACTGAAGTGTTTCAAGTCAAACTGGAGAAGCATTAGGAAATATGCTATAGGACTCTGCTCTGAGTTTGAGAAGGTGGATCTAGGAATGGAATAAAAGACTTTTAGCATCTTTTAGTTCATGCAAAGTTATGGTTATGCTGCTAGCTGTGTCCATCCAGATTGTATCTACAGACAACTAAATGCAAAAAGGGGCTTTATGGCATATCTTCTTTCTGAAGAAGAAAAAAAGCTTTTTTGCTTATCTACATTTAAGAATATATTGTCTTGAACCTTGCACACCCTTACATTTGGTACTTGGAGGACTTACTAGGTACTGAACATAGATTTTACTGCTTTAAAATTAAAAACTCCTCTTACTTGAGGTAAGGAGCAGTCAAATCCTAAACCTTTTTATTAAAGGGATTTAAAAGATACTGAATAACTCTTGTTTAGCTTGTGTAGAATTACTTGTGTTATGTGTTATCTGATCTTTTTCCCTAGGTTGCTGTGAAGTTCAGAATTTAGTTGTGTGTTTATTTACCTGCTGTTTTGTATTTCAGGTTGCATATGAAAAGCCTTAGAGGTTCCTGACAGGACTTGGGAGCTCAGTGGCAATTGTTCCCTGCTGGTGGGTTCAGACGGCTGACTGGTGACCACGATGGTCTTCCTTCAGGCTTATGTAAGTCCTGCTGTTTCAAGGATGATCCATCTGACGTGTCACTGGATAACATTCTCAGGAGTGGGAATTGTTGGTCTGCTTGGTCTTCACCTTGCCCAGCTCAGAGAGTACCAGGCTCAAGACTGCCAGGAATGAACTACATCTTCCAGGGTAAAGCTCTCGTCCTACCCAGCTACCACACTGCTACTGTTTTAGTGAGGTGAAGGCAGGGATTAGATTAGGGGGGGGAGCCTTTGCTGGAGCATGCCTGAAATGCCTGGGAGCACCACACACCCTTTCCCACACAACAGAGGAGGTATTTCCCATCTCCTTGTCTTAATGACGTAGTTTACTGACAGTACAACAACTGGACCAGGATGTAGAGCTTCCTAGGAGGGTTCTCCAGAAGCACAGCTCCCCCCAGCAGGCTAAGGAACAGCCACTGCCCCCTTGCAGGTCAGAAACCAAGCAACCCTCTTGGAAAGGCAGCTAAACTTTCCCTTGTCCACTAGCAGCAATACCTGCATCATCAGTGTTTTTCCAGCACCAGGGTATCCTCACCCTACGTTATGCTGTTTAATGAAAAGTTGACTGTAATGATGTCTTTATTTTTTACTGTTAGAATAAGCACTTAGACCTCTACAAGCTTTTAGCTGAGGATCTCTTTAGTCATCAGAAATCCCTTCCAGTGAAACAAGGATGCCTAATTACGGATTGGAAAATGAATCACTGGGAGTTTAAGCGGCCTTCTAAAGAAAAAATGGCAAGACAGTGACAGAGCCAGTAGCAGAACCTGGGAGTGGCTGTCACCTTTCCTAATTGTTTGAAACAGTCCAGGAAAGGTGAAAGATTGTATTTTATGAACAAGTTAAGACCGAGCTTTATATATTTAGGAAGAGCATTCTAGGATATGGTGCCTAACACAGCAGGAAATTGCATTCAATGGTTTTGGAGGTCCCTACCAAATTTTCCCTTTGACAGGTCATTCCATTATTGCCCACTAAAGACTTACTTACACCTTTCCCTGTAGCATCTGACACTTAATTCAGAGATAGGATATTGAACTAAATGGATCACTAGTTTGATCTATTATGTCAATTCTTGTGTTCTTAGAGATGCAAACAGTATGTAGGGCATAGGTTTTCTTTACTGTACACAAAGTCAAATGTAAGTGTATGTACTGACTGTGGCAAGCGAGAACTCGTTCAAAGATGGGGGGAGGCTGTTAGTGCTCACAGCATTTTGTGGCTGTTCAAGAACTGAAGCAGAAGTTTACTTTGTAGAAGAAACCCCATGTACACTGTAAATGCTGTTGGCCATGTGACATCAACATATTCTTCCATGGGCAGGAGTCATTTTCTTCTGTGCCTATATTTGATTTCAATTAAAAGAAGACAGCTTGCTTAATCTTTCCTAAAAGTTGATATGGTGCATACCTGAGTGAACTGGCCAATTTCCCTTATAAATTATGTATAAAATCCACAACTGCATTCTTTCTCAGAAACTCAGAGGAAAATTCAATTTCTCTTTTAGCTTATATTTTTTCATGGTTCTTGGGATATTCATTTCATATTTTCTGCTCATTTTTCTAAATGTCTTATTTATTCAAGCTCTTCATAGAGGAAAGTAATGCCATGCATTGCTGATTTTATTACTTTGGACAGTTTACAATATCTCTTCAGAACCTAACATGTTAATTGATTTTAAAATTTCTATAAATTTCAGCCATGCTTTAGGATCATACATACTGATGCCAGAGAGACTCTGAAATATCGTTTGTGGCCCTGCTAGAGTTTATCTATCATAGCTTTTCTTTTTCTTCTCTGTTCCTAAAAGAGATGTGAGTGGAATGAACTGCCACTGTCCAGTCTCCTGTCTAGGGACAGTACTTAAGGTCAAAATTAGATGTGTGATCCCAGTCCTACATTTACTCTCTTAAAAGTAGGGACATCTACTTATTATTATTACCTCCCATGTTACTCCATGTTTCTAGTTGCTCAGCAGTGAATTCCCTGTTCCAAATACATGATTCTGCTGCACTTCAAATTAGAGATCCTATAAAATATAGTTACTGTATATGTTGTAATAAAATACACACCTGCGAGCTTTGTTGATCATGTCTGTAGTACATTAATGCCAAAACCCCACCGAACTCTCAGTGTCCCTTTCCACCATGCAATGGTCTCAAAGTAAAACCTGGAAAGAGTTCGGTGAGAGGAGGTTCATCCCAGGTTATTGCAAGCTTTCAGTCCTAATTATGGAGAAGATTTCCCTGGGATATTGCAAGTATATCAAGTTCTGTTTGACTGGAAGCACAACTGACTTAATCTGGGGCTAAAGGTCTGCAAACAAGCAAGGAAACAATTAAGGAGGATTGTGAGTTATTCATCAAGGAAATATTCCCCATGGAAAACAGTTTTCTTTTCTTTTCCCCTTTGGCAAGCTTAGATTTGCACATAGTATTTCCAGCATTGTTTATCTCAAAACCAAAACAAAACAAAGCATCTGCCTCCTCTGTTTCCCATGCCACAAAGACAGGCTGTTATTACGTGGATAATTTCAATATCAATTTGCAGTGCAGACTGTTATCTATGACCATGCTAGTATATATATATATGTATGTATATGCATAAATGCCTGTATATATGAAATACATGTTTACATGGCCTCTGTATTGCACAATCATTATAATTCATTAATTAATTAATATTTACATGGGAAAAGATTGTTCTAAATATTGCTTTTACAGAAGCACTGAGATGTAGTCAAGTTCTGAGCCTCAACACAGCTAAAGCAAAAAGTAACGTGAGTTGGTCTTCACCTTAAAAGTCTTGCTGTTTTGATTAAAATACAAAACAGAACCAAAATCCCAAGAAATCCAGGCAAACACAGCACGTACAAATAGTATCTGTGAAGAATCACAGTTCTTCTATGCTGTTTTTGTTTATTTTTCACACAGTTTTAAGATGAGGTTTTACTTTTTTTGGCATTTGATAACTGGGATCTCGGTAAAAGATTTGCTGAAGGAAAAAGTGGATAAAAAGGAAAGCAACCAAAATTAAGCAGACAGAGGTGTCACAGGGTGGCTAGGGCTCTGCTGTTAGATACAGGCATGTGTGGACATCAGGTCAGGACCCCAGGTAAGTGGAGATGCCAGGTGGGTCTCCACAGCCTCTGTACTGTGTTCTGCTGGGTATCTACCATCTAATTCTCTTGATTTCTTCATGTGCAACGCACCACCTGTTGCTGCCTGTTGCTCAGATATGAATCCATTTGCATTTAAAGGCTCTCCTGACTTTAATGAAAGGGTTTCTGACCCTATCCTGTGTAGAATTTCTAAGACCCTGTAAACACTTTCCTTACATATATATACCATCCACTCAGTTAAGCTCATCTTTCCCATGAGGTAGCTAGTAGGACAGAATATCTGTATGGACCCTATTGCAGGGGCTGCCTGCAGCATGTATCTAGCATTAATCAAATCAGGATGGTTAAGTGTTTTATTTGCATTATATGACTTAGTATTCCTTTTCCCTTCCTTTCCCCAGATGAGAGCAGCGGGTTAAGGAAGATTTGATATGTGCTTTCAATACCAAAATATGTTTTCCAGTGGTAAGAGAGGAAGGCAATTTCAACATTCATCTTCCACACTTTCTCTTAATTGTGTTTTCAATTTAATTAAGACTCTGTTTTATCCATGAGTACTGTACTGGCTCTAACATTTACCTGCTGATGTTAAGCCACAGGATGGCTTTCCTTTTCTTATTTCATGGATTTGCTTTCTCCATTTGTTCCTTGTTGACCTGGGAAATTGCTGAATGCAGAGCTTCTTGCTGGCCATAGATATCATTAGTCATACCTTATGATTGTGGAGTCTTCATTGGCTTGGTTTCTCGGCTTTGGCTCCCTTTTAAAATTGAAATGCAGAATTTGAAAGAGATTTTTTTTCTTTTTCCTTGCCTTGCTTTGTCTTTCCTTTTTCCTTCCCTTCCCTTCCCTTCCCTTCCCTTCCCTTCCCTTCCCTTCCCTTCCCTTCCCTTCCCTTCCCTTCCCTTCCCTTCCCTTCCCTTCCCTTCCCTTCCCTTCCCTTCCCTTCCCTTCCCTTCCCTTCCCTTCCCTTCCCTTCCCTTCCCTTCCCTTCCCTTCCCTTCCCTTCCCTTCCATTCCCTTCCCTTCCCTTCCCTCCCCTCCCCTTCCCTTCCCTTCCCTTCCCTTGCCTTCCCTTCCCGTCCCTCCCCTCTCCTCGCCTCTCCTCGCCTCGCCTCGCCTCGCCTCGCCTCGCCTCTCCTCTCCTCTCCTTGCCTCGCCGTGCCTCGCCTTGCCTCGCCTTGCCATGCCTTGCCTTGCCTTGCCTTGCCTTGCCTTGCCTTGCCGTGCCTTGCCTTGCCTTGCCTTGCCTTGCCTTGCCTTGCCATGCCTTGCCTTGCCTTGCCTTGCCGTGCCTTGCCTTGCCTTGCCTTGCCTTGCCTTGCCTTGCCTTGCCTTGCCATGCCTTGCCTTGCCATGCCTTGCCTTGCCTTGCCTTGCCTTGCCTTGCCTTGCCTTGCCGTGCCTTGCCTTGCCGTGCCTTGCCTTGCCTTGCCTTGCCTTGCCGTGCCTTGCCTTGCCATGCCTTGCCTTTCCTTGCCTTGCCTTGCCTTGCCTTGCCTTGCCTTTCCTTGCCTTGCCTTGCCTTGCCTTTCCTTGCCTTGCCTTGCCTTGCCTTGCCTTGCCTTGCCTTGCCGTGCCTTGCCTTGCCGTGCCTTTCCTTGCCTTGCCTTGCCTTGCCTTGCCTTGCCTTGCCTTGCCTTGCCTTGCCGTGCCTTGCCTTGCCTTGCCTTGCCTTTCCTTGCCTTGCCTTGCCTTGCCTTGCCTTGCCTTGCCTTGCCTTGCCTTGCCGTGCCTTGCCTTGCCTTGCCTTGCCTTGCTGTGCCTTGCCTTGCTGTGCCTTGCCTTTCCTTGCCTTGCCTTGCCTTGCCTTGCCTTGCCTTGCCTTGCCTTGCTGTGCCTTGCCTTGCTGTGCCTTGCCTTTCCTTGCCTTGCCTTGCCTTGCCTTGCCTTGCCTTGCCTTGCCTTGCCTTGCCGTGCCTTGCCTTGCCTTGCCTTGCCTTGCCTTGCCTTGCCTTGCCTTGCCGTGCCTTGCCTTGCCTTGCCTTGCCTTGCCTTGCTGTGCCTTGCCTTGCTGTGCCTTGCCTTTCCTTGCCTTGCCTTGCCTTGCCTTTCCTTGCCTTGCCGTGCCTTGCCTTGCTGTGCCTTGCCTTGCCTTGCCTTGCCTTGCCTTGCATTGCCTTTCCTTGCCTTGCCTTGCCTTGCCTTGCTGTGCCTTGCCTTGCCTTGCCGTGCCTTGCCATGCCTTGCCTTGCCTTGCCGTGCCTTGCCTTGCCTTGCCTTGCCTTGCCTTGCCTTGCCGTGCCTTGCCTTGCCTTGCCTTGCCTTGCCTTGCTGTGCCTTGCCTTGCTGTGCCTTGCCTTTCCTTGCCTTGCCTTGCCTTGCCTTTCCTTGCCGTGCCTTGCCTTGCCTTGCCGTGCCTTGCCTTGCCTTGCCGTGCCTTGCCATGCCTTGCCTTGCCTTGCCTTGCCTTGCCTTGCCTTGCCTTGCCTTTCCTATCCTTGCCTTGCCTTGCCTTGCCTTTCCTTGCCTTGCCGTGCCTTGCCTTGCCTTGCCTTGCCTTGCCTTGCCTTGCCTTGCCTTGCCTTTCCTTGCCTTGCCTTGCCTTGCCTTTCCTTGCCTTGCCGTGCCTTGCCTTGCCTTGCCTTGCCTTGCCTTGCCTTGCCATGCCTTGCCTTGCCTTGCCTTGCCTTTCCTTGCCTTGCCGTGCCTTGCCTTGCCTTGCCTTGCCTTGCCTTGCCTTGCCTTGCCTTGCCTTGCCTTTCCTTGCCTTGCCTTGCCTTGCCTTTCCTTGCCTTGCCGTGCCTTGCCTTGCCTTGCCTTGCCTTGCATTGCCTTTCCCTCTGCCTCAGTCACCACCTGCAGAAGAATGTACATGTAGGTGCTCTGTGGGTTTTTTGAGGCATCTCAGCTAGGCTGGCCGTGGTAGGTCAGAACTTGGCGCAAGCTCTCCACCTTTGCTTTGCACAGTGCATTACCTAATTCTGTGGAGTTTATTCTCACCTTGCAAAGGATGCCAAAAGGTTCTAATGCAAACTGCATTCACCTCTGCATTTATCCTTCTTTAGTCATAGAAATAAAGTTAGCATAAAGCTTTCGTTTTGGATACATGGCACCATTCTCCTGTGAAATTTTAGAGTATCTTACACCTGGATTAGACTTCCTTTTTTGGTGGTGGGGAAAGAAAAAGACATGGGAAAAAAACATCGTGGTGTGCATGTTTTTTGACTCCCAGAAATAAAGCAATCAAATGAAAGAAAGAAAGAAAGAAAGAAAGAAAGAAAGAAAGAAAGAAAGAAAGAAAGAAAGAAAGAAAGAAAGAAAGAAAGAAAGAAAGAAAGAAAGGAAGGAAGGAAGGAAGGAAGAAAGAAAGGAAGGAAGAAAGAAAGAAAGAAAGGAAGGAAGAAAGAAAGAAAGAAAGAAAGAAAGAAAGAAAGAAAGAAAGAAAGAAAGAAAGAAAGAAAGAAAGAAAGGAAGAAAGAAAGAAAGAAAGAAAAAGAAAGAAAGAAATCCCCCCTTTAAAAGATCAAATCAGAAGGAATTCCATTGTAAATCTAACCCTCTGGAGAAGCATGTGCAAATCCTTCTCTTTAGGTCTCATTTACCTCACGCTTTTTTGTTGATGTGCTTCTTGGGGGACAGGATGTCTTATGATACTGGAAATTTCAGCTATTGCTGCAAATCAGGATCAGTTTTGAAACAACAGGCTAAAACCAACTGGAGAATCTGGGTAAAAGTTGAGTTGTGCTGGAAGCTAGTTAAATCGCAGACTTTTTGACTATTACTGCTATTATTGACAAAGGTATAGTCCAGCATAAAAAAGCACTAGGATTTTTAATTTTGCATATTTTCACAAAACATTGTAATACTAATATCAGAATCCTAGTACACATTTTTGAACAAATAAATCCAACAACAATGAATATGTTCACCAAAGGCATTTTGAAATAGTTTCTTGTTTATTTGTTTGCTTGGGGTTTGTTTTCCAAAGAGTAATGGGAGCAGGAAGAAAAAGCTATTTTATTTTGCCTTTGTAGGCCTGAACACACATATATGCTTGGAAACTAGATACATTTTGAACCTTGAGAGTACCACAGTAGTTTTTGGAAGATCAACTTTGTAAAACTACCGTATTGCTAGCAAGTTGTAACTTGGGTTACTTGCTCAGGAAAATTGAAAATATTTCTGAAGGAAATGAAAATATGGCCATATAGAAATCAATTTAAAAATGGAAACACACACTTGAAAATTACCTTATCTCTCGTATTTAGCCAGAGAAATTCAATCTCTGTTTTGAAATTCAGCTTTGTTCTGTTAAACACTTCCACTTTCATTCCTACAGTGGATGTTCTTCATAGCTAACTGGAATAATAAGCAATCCTTATCATTTCATAGGTATGAAAATGAATTATAGCCTCCCCATTTTCATAGAAGGATCATTTTCACTAAAGCAGAGTATCATGATCTACACCCTTCCAGTTCAGCAAGGGGACTTATTCCCTGGGGGTGTCACAAGAGCACAGCTACACATACATCTCCTCCACTTTTAGAGATGTTTACTGTTTTGGTTGATCTGTTAGAGAGCCTAACCACTCCGCAGGTGATATAATAGGCACTTCTTTGTAGGAAATTCATAACACCATGACATTTCAGCTTCAGCTGGACTGTCTGAAGAGTTATGCTGCAGCAGGAGGAATTTACAGCTGCATTGGAAATAGTGCCACAGCAATCAGTAACCCTCTAATCTTTGTGTGTGGTGACAGAATAACCAAATTAGATCTCAGCTGCTTTGGAGCTGATGTACCAGCCGTTATCTAGCACCAACACCAATGTCTGATAGTTCTTTCCACACTCACTCCCAGTCAACCCAGCTGTACTTAGTTATATGGGTTAGGAAAAAAGGGTTTAAAATATCTTGGGTGCAGCTAACTCAGAGAAGTTTTTTGTTTATATTGGAAAAAAGAGGGGCATGGAAATAGAGGGTAAGGATCCTTCAGCTGCTCCAGGTGAAACAGATTGGCTGTGTCTATACAAGTAAATTCAAGTGTGCCTGGGTGCTGAAATGTGGTGATATTACTAATTGACTGGGCCATTTCCTTAGATGAATGTGGCCTGTTTCAATTTGTAATCTCCCAACTGGTTTGGAAAGTGGTAGGTTTTACCAGCAAAAAGGCAGACTTCTCCCTGCCAGTTGGCCTCAGAGCCCAGGAACATTTGGTTTACCAGTACAGACATATCCTTTAGGTCCATGTGCTGTCTGGGACTGAACTCAAGTTAATAAGTCCTTCCACTCAGGCCTGTGCTTAAGTCCACCTGGTGCCCACTGTGCTGGGTGAAAACAATCCAGAATTTCACTCTAGTAGCCTTCTGCCTTGGTCCCTTGTGTAACACACACAGAGATGCGATAGCCACCACAGAACTTATCACGCACACCTCCCCACTGAAACTGATGCACCTTAATGATGCCAAGCAAAAGCTTGTGAAGGGCTTCAGGCTTCAATACATTATTTATCACTAACAGAATCCTGAACATTTCCTCCCGTGTTGCAGCCCAGAGCAGAGGGTGGGGGTCGTGCCTGCCTCCAGGCTGGCAGCGCTCTCAGTCCTTGCGATTCTGCAGTGCTGTTGGAACTTGCCTCTCTTTCTCAAGGCTGGCTCTGTCAGTGACCAGAAGGACTTCTCTGAGGATGTCTCCTACTTTCCACACCCCACCCCACCCCCGCCGCCCCCAAATAAAGCCTTTGGGCAAATGTTATTATAAAGTATTGTGTGCTTCCTTGGGGTGAGGGAGCAGAATGAAGGAAGGGATTGGAGGACAACTCTTGTTACCTGTCAAAGTGTGATAAATTGATGCTATATGCAGAAGTCTCAGGTATGACATTATCAGGACTTCTGTAGGCAAAGACACCAGTGAAGTATGTGTACCAGCTGGTAAATGGCTATCTGGAAGGGCTGCACCAGTTACGTGGTAGATGCTTGCACTGGAACGTCACTGTGCTGATTGTAAGCAAATGTGCATTTCTCTCCCATCTGCCTTGGGAAGGCCTGCTCAGAGAATTCATATTACGTTGGCTTGGTGAAGCTTTCCCTGACAGGCACATCATGCCGGTTGGATTTGATTTTTACAGACAGGCACCCCACCTTTGGCAATAGCTTCTGCTGCTGTGAATTCGGTTGAAACTGAGCTTGTTCCTTCTAATGGAAGAGGACTGGGGAGGTACACTGAATAAATACAGAGCCACTCATTACAGCGGTACTGACCTTGCTTGACCAGAGTGTGCTACCGCTGTAAAGCAAGCTGCTTCCAAGGTTTTGTGCTCACTGGAGAAGAAGAGGAGCACATGGGAGAAACATCTTGTGTCCGCCATGCAGGCCTCCAGACCTAAGACTTAAGATAAATTCTTCAAGGAACAGTCAACATGAAACATACTTTTCGTTTGCTTGTGTAAAGGACTGTAGCTACAGCAGCGATCAGATCTGTTGTTTTACAGATGTCATCTGTATCCCCTTTAATTCAGCAGAAAGCATTAGGCTTCTTGGTCCCCATCCTCACATACCCACAGGACTCAGGAGATGCTGCTGCATTGACTTGCTGGCCATCTGGGGAGCAAGAGACATTTTGGGAGCAGAATAATGACAAAATGGATGTGAAACAGATGAAGAAGAACTGCACCCTGATAACCATAAAGCCCGCATTAGGCATCATACTGGGGAGTCATCCTTATTAAGAGCTGATGAGAAGACCAGCAGATACAAATAGCACCCTGAATACACTGTCTTCAAGCATGAGAGTTTGGGGGTTTTAGTATATATTTTTTTTTAATGTCAGTTCCATGATTTTTATAGGACCCGACTCCTCATATTAAAGTCTTATGGATCCTAATGCAGCTTTCCTGTCAGGAAAGAAAAGCCATGCTTATCTGACAAGGCAGCTAAGGCTGCTGCTGCTGGCACTGCTCTGCATAAGTGACACTTACCCCTGCAAACAGAACCTTGTGCAAACCTTCTTCACAGGAGAGAATTTCACACAACACCAGCCTTTACATCGTGTGCACACCTTTCCACCTAATCTCCACCTGATGGGGGTTTTTCTCCTTCTCCCTCTGCAGTTAATAGGTATTGCTGAATGATGCTGGCCAGGGACTTCTGCTGAATGTCCTGCTTACCGACTGAGAAAGGGAATGCTTCCTCATGATTTATCATAACTTCCATTTATCTCCCTGTATAGGGGATAACAAGCATCTTAAGAATGTGTATGCATATTCTAAGAGTGCTTAAAGGAGAGACTGAGTGATACAACCAGGCATTGGCACTGGAAGGGGAACAAATTAGGTACCAGCTTCGCTATAACTGTTAATTTGCACCTCTAAGAAAGAGCGGTGTAAGTTAACTCACGTCTGTTGAAGGGTGTCTTGGGATAAAAATGTGCGTGCAGCTACCAGGGAACTTCTGATGCTTTGTAAGTTATTACCCTGCAGTGACTGCTTTGTGTGTCGGAGTCCTTAACCACATTAAGGGAGAATAACTTCCCAAATGGAAGTTACGGAGTGTGTTGGAGGCAAAGGTGCTGATATAGAAGTGTGGGAGATTGCCGTTCAAGTTTTCCATTAAAGTGCAAGTCTGATGAAGCTGGGGTGTGTATTGCTTTTGGGCATCTGTCAGAGAGGGAAGTGAAAGCCTTATGGAGCACTGGAGCATGTTATTGGCAGTGTTGTAGGCAATACGGCGGTGGAAAGGATTGCACAAGCTGCTTTTACACTCTTAACATGATCTTCTGCTGGGCTGTGTTTTGTCTGCACTAAAAGGGATAGGGGAAGAAAAGTAAAGCAGGGAAGGGCAGGGCAGGGGAAGGGGAAGGGGAAGGGGAAGGGGAAGGGGAAGGGGAAGGGGAAGGGGAAGGGGAGGGGGACGGCAAGGGAAGATGCAAGTTCTATGGAAAATAATTCAGGATTTGTGCTACATTTTTTTCTTAGAAGTCTTTCCATTAAAAAGTGAGGGGAAAGTTAGTAGTGCCATAGCGACCATGAGACAGGGTCAGTGAGAGTTCCAGAAGAAAATAAGGTGCCACCTTCTGTTGGAAGTTGCAAATGTCCTTTCAGGTGTGAAATAATCCCACCCATGTCCTGGGTGAAAGAAAGACACTTCCTTTCTTATGGACTTTCTTAACCTGAAACAACGTCCCACAACTCCAGAAGTCCCCTAACCACCACACCAATAGGAGGCTAACCCCATCTTCAGAGGCTGGGCATAATTCTTGAGTGAAATACTAAGCACTTGTAAACCAAGACACATCTAACTTTTTTCTCACTGACTGCTACATTCCAAGGACTGCTAGATAATCCTATCAATACACAAATCCACTGAAAGTCAGTGTATCTGCTTTTGAACGTTCTATTCTCTCTTTCTGAACAATTGTGTTCCTCATACTGCAAGGGGATAAGTCTCTAGCTGAAGCTAACTTGGCAGGATTTTGTATAACATGACTGATGATCAGAAATACTACAATCACCGGTCCAACTTCAAAAGACTTCAATGAGAAGGACCGGCAGAATGAGAGGCAGTAATAATTTATCTTGGAAATGTTGATCAGCCTATCAAAATTTTAATAATTACGCTTCTGAACTAGTTCCTTTGTGTCCTGAAATGAAAATAATGCTACTTTGTAGAAAATAAATGCAAACTCATGAAGTTCTGTCAAAGAATGATTTATCTGACTGGTGCTCATTTCTGTCCCCTTTATCAGGAAATGCGATCCATACACTTTTAGACTGTCACTGCTTTTCCTCGCAATTCACACTGGGATTTTATTTTTTCTAGCAAATAGGTTAAATAATGAACATTTTACTTAAAAAGTTACCTACAGACAAAACATATAAACTTGTGAAGTTAACATATAGTATTCTTTCAAGTAGTGTCAAAGATGTTAGAATTTTGGGTAAAAGAGGATCAAGGGAAGTTAATTAATGAAACAGTGCTGTTAATGTAAGAGACTGCAATCTTAATATCATTCTGCTTATACAGATGCCCAATCACACAGTAAAGGGCAGCTGTGCTCCTGCATATGCTATCATTCAGCTGTGACATAAAATTGAGGTGCTGACCAAACGTGGTCATGGTGATACTATGGTACTTATGCAGTAGTATGGATGCTGGAGTTGTTTTGGACCATCAATTAAATGACATTAATTATCTTGCCTCTGAAAATCTATGTGTCATTACAAAATGGTAGGATGGTCTCATTTTTTCTCCTAAGCTTTACTAAAGCATAGATTATGCTTCCACTGAACTTTGAACAATTATTTCCTGGAAATAACTGGTGGTTGTGAGGAGAGATTACATGGTGGGTGTTAACTTGGGGGTATAAATATTAAAAGAGACTGTGATTTTGCCACAGGCTTTGTGTGTGACTTTCAGAAAGTCACACTTAGAGTCAGTTTTAAGATAGAGCTTTAGCTTTTTAAATAGGCGTTTCCTTTGCACAGTAAAAGGATCAGGGACAACATACAGAAGCTGTAGCAATAGCAAGGCAAAATTACTATTATATATAAGGAACAAATTCTTCACTGTAAGAGTGGCCAAATGCTGGAGTAAAATCCCAGAGATGTTAGAGAATCTCCATCCTTGGAGATATTAAAAATTAATCTGGACAAGCCTGATTCATGGGACATGAAGGCATGCTGTTTGAGCATGGGGCTACTCTGGATGTTGCCTCCAACTGAAATTATCCTGCAAATCTGTGATTCTGAACTTGCAGACTGTCCCTCTCCTGTAGCCAGTCTGGAGCCATCCAGGAGTTCACAGCAGCCAGGCATCTCCCTTGCCGGGTTCAAAGTACAGATGGTTCACACTTAAAGGGCCAAGCTCTTGAGAACAACATCCCACCATGTCATTGTCCACTTCTGAAAAAAATAGATTTCCTTACAAACCTGATTCAGAGGCTAAACTAAAACTCCAGGGAGAACAAAAATTTTAAGCAACCATTAAGATATAATGGAGTTTTTGAATGCCCTTTATTGATTCACTGTAGACTTCACAAACATTGCAAAAGGACACTGTGTTTAATACAAACTTTTTATCATGGAGGCAACAATCTTACTTCTAGTCCCCTAAATATTTTGTTGCATCTGATTATGAGTGTCATTTCTTTCTTATAGACAAAAAGGGACTATAATACTTACTTTTCTTAGATGCATGTAATGAAGCTTTGTTTATTTATTTGTATGGTAATTTAGACCTTTAAATACAAACTAGGATGCTAAAATATAGCTATAAAATTATGAAAAATGAGAGATAATTTTTGACATTATGAGAATAAATTCAGAATATATAGGGAAGCTGTATTATTTAGGGTTATATTTTGTATGTAGTTTACCTTTTTTTTCTTCCCTTTCCCGCTCCCCTCCAAAACATCTCCTTCCTCTCTTTCTGTTCCTGCTGTGTGTGAGTACTACCTTGCAGTCTACCTTTGTTAGGTCTCTGTAAGAAAAAAAGGCAAT
Organism: Falco punctatus; assembly: GCF_963210335.1. NCBI lineage: Eukaryota > Metazoa > Chordata > Aves > Falconiformes > Falconidae > Falco > Falco punctatus. Next base: position 6,797,599 of record NC_137586.1, read on the forward strand.
TAATATTTCAAGAGGCCTCCTTGTAAAATAAAGGTTAAATGAAGAAAAAAATATCACAATATAAATTAATTATGAATTCTGATGTCGTTCTGGAAAAGTTAGCACCATGTAAATTTAAAACCAGCATTGTAACATTTTGAAGTTGCATTTGAGAAGTTCCAGGGTATATACCAGACTGCTTAAGTTCATCTATTTTGTGACAGAATTTTAATTATTTCAAAAAAACTGTTAATGTTCCTCTATTTTAATCTCATTTCTCTTGTGATTATTACTAATAGCGTTAGCTTTTGTTCTTTGGGTGTTCTTGCAATACAAAGGAAAGGGACAGAAACTTAAAATGAACTGTAATCTTGATGCAATAGGGAAAAAGATGCAACCAGAAAGATGATACAGAAAAAGCTGTAAATTTGAGAATCAGTTTTGCTCCAGCACCTTAGGAACGAATACTAAGAACAAAAATATTCAATAACATGCTGAGAGACAAGCCCTCTCTAAAAGTAAATAAATGAGGCATTAAAAGTTCAGGGAGGAAGTATAAGTGACATATGGCATACAAAAAGATTGTATTTCAGGTATGGGGTACATCTAAGACAAAAAGCTGGAGCTTCTGGTTTGCATGCAAGCTGATGGAGACAACACACACAACTCTCTCATCCAGTGACCTGATACAGGGTTTGCCCACAGTTTCTATTAAAACCAAGAGACAAGTTTAAGGAATACCCAATATCTTCAACTTTGAAATTCCAAAAGCAGATACCAAAATAAATAATTTACTTTCTTGAAATGGATGCTAAAGGTGTTTGGGTTGAATTTACGAGTTCTGAAGAGACCCAGTTTCATTCCAAGTGCCATGTGAAAGTGTGCATACCTGACTTTGGGTTTGAACTCTGTTTGAAAACTGTGACTTCTTTTTAAATAAACTGAAGAAAAAAAAAAAGTGTATTAACAATGTTTATTATTTTTTTAGAAAGTCAAATCCTCACAATACTAAGGAGCAGAACAATAAAGTTTTCAAAAGGTTTCATTCACAGTAACCTTATGCTAATAAATTCCATATAAATATTAATTCACAGAAGTTAAAGAAAAAAAACACAGATGTTTTTTACCTTTTGGGAATAGTATTTAATGATCGTCAAGTAAATTCATTTGGCCAAAAAATAATCTTGCACTTATTCCCTGTTTTCAGAGCAAACATGAAGAGGATGTTCAAATATTATTTAATACCTGAAAAATATTCTCTTAATTTAATTTTTATTTTAATTTAATTTTAATTAAATCTTGGCTGTAATAAGGAAAGGGCAAGGATGTTCTAACTGTACAAGAGTACTATAAAGTGCACCATCCATCTAATTCATCATTACACTGAAGTCAGAGGCTTGGTTCCCAGGCTGAATACAAAGTTGATGGTTTTATATTAAACATGAATGTGGTGTAATTGGAATTACACATGCATATATTTGGCCCAATGACTTTATTAACTTTCATCCATAGGCAGTTATTGAAAAGAATATTGTCAGCTCTTCTTACTTAAAATGAAGCTTGCTTTCTCTTTTGGATCCTTCTTGGATGAGAGGAAAAATAAAAAGGAATAATTTGGTCTGTACCCAGGTTCTAAACACTGTGTCATTCAATTTCAATTAGAAGTAATAGAAAAAAAAAAAAAAAGAGAGATATTTTTGTTTATTGCTTAGCAAAACATGAAATAAGCCCTGGGCTTGGGTTCTGCATCCTTTCAGATGTGTATTTTCTTGTATTTCCAAATAGGAATCAAGACTTGCTGTCATTTGGAATAATATTCTTTTTATCCTGTTTTACTAGGGTTTTATCATCATGACTATGACAAGAGTTACTCTTGGTGTTTGAATGATGATGAAAGAAAAATAAGCCTGAGAAGGCTGAAAGACTAGTACCATCTCGTGTAACTTCAGAGCTCCATGACATGGGTCTCCGTTTCTCAGTAGTCAGCCACAGCTGTATTGATGTCTCTCTCTCCATGATGAAAAGTAGGCACTCTCAAGGTGTAATTCATCTGAGCCATCACAGAGATCTACCTTAAGATTATATGGACCACTTTCTACGAGTGCCTGTTCCTTCCATTGCCTCTGAAGAGACATGAGTGTAGATGAGATGTAGATTTTGGCCCTCTGAACATGCCTTTTAGTCAGAAGAATGCCAAGGTGCTTCCCTGATTTTACTGTTATGGTGGTACCTGAGTGCCCGAATTGAGGTCAGGACTCCATTTTGTGGGTGCAGTCCCTAAGAATAATGGGACAACGTTTGTGTCAAGAAAACCTGAAATCTAAGAGAGAAGATAAACAAAGATAAATGGCGATTTAGTGACCTGCCCCTGGTTAGTGGCAGAACCTTGGAGAAAGCTAATGTCTTGGTTCAGTACTCAAACTGTAGAAAGCCATTGCCATTTGGGACACAAAACACTGAATGCAAGGCTTGTATGACACTGATATGGTATTGCTGTGTGATGTCTTTGTCCTTAATAACCCTCATGATTAGTGAAAGTTTATTACTAATGAGTGATGCTAACCATAACCAGGATCCTTCTTTCCAGGATACATGCATAGTGAGGGACAATCCGTCATGCAGTTGTCCCCATCGTCATCCTGAGAAACATCTTGTTCAGTTGGGTGGTCAGCAAGGTATAAAATTTTTAACAAAAAAAAATCTGTGCTACTGAGGGAACAGAAAACCATGGACTGCATGGATCAACTGGCAGGTCAAACTACCTGGTGATCTGACGATAAAAGGGTCTGGAAGGGAATGAGCACTGAGAAAAGATGGATTTCCCTGTGGTGAATGGGAGAGGACACTGAGTTAGAAACTAGAGACATTGTAGCGTGGAAGGGGGAAGGCTGGTGTATGGAATTGCTGCCATTGACTGATGGTTTAATAGGCAAGCATAGCTGCTGATTATATTGACAGAGTTGATATATGATAAAGCATTAAGAATAGCCAAATTCCAGTGATATACTAGTCACAACTACTTGCAATAAATATAAGAAAAACTGCATAGAAGATGCAAAGGGTATAAAACCAGTCACTCTAGGAAATTTCACACCAATTTTCTACTTGGTTTTCAAGAAAAACAAACAAACAAACAAACAAACATTTATTCCCAGAATGATAATTACAGGGTTGTCTTCAGGAACCTCTAGAATTATTGATAAATGATGATAGAAAATGCCAGGATAAAAAAAAAAAAAAAAAAAAAAAAATCCCATGTCAGTTACTTGATACTCACAAAACTAAGAAAAGGCTGGGAAGGGGGTGGGAAAAAAAAAATCCCAGGCTTGTATCTTTATTAGAAGCTCAAAATGTCACATATAAGCAAGGAATACTACATAAAATATTAAGCGACTCTAATGCTGACTGGTAAAATTTATAGAGTTGGAGCTGTCTGTCTTAAATCATGCCCTCTAGTTATCTGTGCTTCATCTCGCCTAACTTGCATTCTCTGAGGGCAGTGCAAGTTTTTAATTCTGTGTATTTATTAAAAATTTACAAAGGACTAATTTAAGCACTACATTAAGATAACAGTAATAATAATGATAATCTGAGATGCACACAGAGGGAGAGATGTTGCAGGAAGGAAGGTTTACCAAACTAGTTACAAAGGTGTAGGTATTTTCCTTGTTTGTTTGCTTGCTTTTTAATGAAAACTGATGTTTTCACATCTAGAAAAGTAATTATTTGGTGGTTTGTTGCTCTGTTATGAAGAAATGCTGCTCTATATCGTTATGGTTGAAACTAACCTTTCATTACAGCTTTAATAATGATTCTCTACCTGCCACTGCCAGCAAAATTAAGTTCAGTGAAGTATCTTACTAACTTACACCTGACTAAAGGGTTTTTTTTGTTTTTTTTTTTTTGTTGCTTTGTTTCTTTTTTTTTTTTTTTTTTTCCTTTTCATTTTGTTTCTTGCACAAAGCTGATGCAAATTAGGTAAAGTGTCCAGGATATGTGAGTGCAGTGAGGTAAATTCACTTGGTGTGTCTATTCCTAACATTTACCTCACCCAGCATCCAAAGACCTTGAAGTCTCCCTATCAACTGAAGATTTGGTGATATTTGGCACTCTTGCCTTATTTAATTAGAGCACTAAGTGGCTACCTGTAGATATGCTGTTATTCAAATCAGTGTAAAACCCCAGCTGGGATCCTAATCTCCATCACTTCAGTACAATGAACGCCATGGGCAGAGGAGGGCTGAGCAGGGGACATCACACAGTTGATTAAACATCTTGGGAGGAAATAGTAAAGGGAACACCAGTTTACATGTGAGAGGGAATCAGCTTCAGATCCAGGACAGGAGCAGAAAGAACAAAGAACCCATCTATGCTTATAGCAATTGCTTTCTAGGTGGGGCAAAAGCCCTAAAAAAACCCCCAAGCTAACAAAAACAACCAAAAAGACTCAGCAAACCCAATCCCTAAACCCTTTTCACATTGTTTCCTGCAAGGGGATGTGTAAAGGTACAGCAGGATAGGAGTCAAATGGAAGACATCAATGTTTTGGCAGTGACGGGAACATTTAACTTCGGCAAAATCTATGTGAGGGTCTTGAAAGAAACAACAATTATTTTTAACTAGTTGTCATTTGAGGGACATAAATTGTTAAACTGGGAGTCACAACTTCAGGTGTCTAAATCAGATGAAATAAAAATTATGTACAAATGGGGTTGATTTGCATATTTTTTGTGGTTCCGTATATTTGGAGAAAGAAAACTGAGAGTGAGAGAGGAGACAGGCAGGGAACATGTGAAACAGCTCTCTGACTGAAACACTGCTGGGAACTGCAGCATCTTCTCACCTTAGACTGTTTTGGAAGATGAATTCCTCTTACAATCCTTCACATGGTATCTCCAGACCATAACTCTTATGAAGCGTTCAGAATAGACAGTTCAGTCTCTATCACAGGCACAGGGAAAACATTTTAAAATCGATACTTGTTTTCTTTGATGAAACTTCAGTTTGGCAAAGAAATTCTGGTCCTGAAACTCTGTGTTTCTTGGTTTGGGATGAAAATTGACATGAAAATGTGGGACTAAAAAGTCTGATTTTCAACCAGCTCATTTTTATTATTGCTTTTTTATATTTATTCTTACTTAACTGTGTTATAGAAAAATGAGGTTCACCAATGGATACATTCTGCAAGCAGAGAAGGAGACTGTCTCTGCCCAGAATCTCTTTAACCTCAGTGATTTAAAAAAAAAAAAACAACCTGGAAAAGGAGTTAATATTATTACCTGGATTACTGATAAGGACATTATGTTAAGCAATTTAATTTAGAGAAAGCAATTCAAAAGCAAATCTCTGGCAGAAGCAGGAACTGGTTGTCACAAATTCTCCTTAGTGCCCTGTGTTCAAATGATCCCTTTCATTTTTTTAAATCTAAGATAACATTTGTGGCACATGACCAAGCCTGAGAAGATCCCTCTATCACCAGTGGGACCTGAATGTACTGCCTGCTCAATCCCCTGTCAGCTCCAAGAACCCTATGCCATAAATCACATTGGGGTGGGAAGAGACCTTTCCTATGGACCCTATAATGCATGGAGTTACCTGTCTTGAGTATTTTCCTGTCTCCCTTAAATACAAAATGGTGTTACTGCATTAAAGGGATTCATAGAAGGCAGGGAGGAAAAAGGAAAAAAAAAAAAAAAAAAAAAAAAGAGACAAGGTACCACCCCATTTTGTAAACTGAAAGGACTTCAGCTAATGCTCCATAAAAACTGGCTTAATATACAGTTATTACAAAGCTTCAGTTTTTTGACAGATTAAGTGCTATTAAATCACTTTGTTCTGAAGGCACTAAAAGGTCACAAGATGAATTAGTTCAGGCCATCTTAGCCTACTCCTCACACGTTGCTCTACTCAGAAGAGAGAGGGGTGAAAAAAAAGAAAACTCAACTGGAAATTATGACCCTCTAAATGTCTACAGGATGCGAAGCTGTGAAGAATGACAGTGCCTTGTCAAAAGCAGGCAGATGGGCTTTTATCAGCTTGCCGGGCAATTTTCTCCCCTTTTTTCTTTCTCTTTTCTCTCTCTCTTTTTTTTCCCCTATTTCTTTCTCTCTCTCTCTCTCTCTCTTTTTTTTTTTTTTTTTTTTTTTTTGGTAGACTGATCCATAATGTTGCATTTTACCCTCTAAGAAGAATTTTCCAGTTCAAAAGATCAGCAGGCATAACTTTGCCTACCGCTTAGGATGTACTCAGGTTGGATACAATAATGTTTTTAACAATACAGTTAGAGTATAAATATATATATTTTTAAGAAGGTGCTTTAATAGAAAAAGCTTCCCTTCTGAAGGGGATTTCATATTTGTTTTGGTAAGGATGGCATCTCATGCCCAATGATGTTTTATTTTTCTGTTTTTCTCAAGGCATTTACAAGCTGAAAGCAGACAAAGGCTGTAGGATCGTATTGTTTCCAGTACTGTCTTCTCTGTACAGATTGATCACTCTGCCCTCGGTGAAGTTATTCCAGTTTTACAAGGTCAGTGTAAATGGGATCAAAACTGAATCCCTGATGAAGCTTTCATTAAATCACTGATGCATTTTTGGCTTCAGCAACAGCAGGAATGGCCCCTGCCTTTGGGAATTGTATACTGACTCTGTTAGGGGTTTAATTTCGCCCCAGAAAGCAGAAAAAATCAGTACTCAAGAACACTTTGTCCTTAATTCACCCTACTGGGGCCTAAAAGTTGTCGATCTCACATTGTAGTTCTCTACTCAGTGTTTGAGAACAGCAGGGGATCTTTACATTCAATAGGCCATGAGCTGCATTACTTCAGAACAATTGATGAAGAAAGGATGGATCACTGACCTTCGCTTTTTGGATTTCTTTACATTTTTATGGATGAATGTCATGACTGTCACAGCTTTTCAAGGCCGTTTTTTCCATTATCATCCTCAGCTTTTTCTTTTCTTTCCATTTTGTGGATCTGAGCCTTACTTCTTACTCCCCACTAACGACTTGCTCTCGACATTGACGCTCTTTGTGCTAGCTACCTTATTTTATAATATAGAACAATCTTGACTCAGCAGAGTACTTAAATATGTCCCCAACTTTAAGTGTATGAATAGTGAGAGTAAAGTCAATGGAAGTCATCGTGGCTTAATTTTGACATGTGCTTAAGTACTTTGCTGTATTGGATCTTTGTGTGTATTAAAAACCTGTTGGTATGACAGCACCTTTCCTCAAAGCCTTTATTGATCGTCTGAATCAATCTTTATCACAGATAGAGGAGTAATCATGTAAACAAAGAACTGCTGTATACTTGGTCTGAAAAATGAAAAACACAAGGGATTTTTAAATGAAGTAGTCCATGCAGCATCATGTCCCTCTTTAAAGAAATATCCAGAGTACTTAGGTAAGTAAGTGTACATCAACTTAAGGTGAGCACATCTGCAATAGCAGTGTAGGACTAAGGTGAGACCGAGGACAATCCAAGACACAAGTGAAAACACTGGCATATGAAGACTTAGATTCTAAATCCAGCTGTCCCAGTAAAGCTACTCTCTGATTCCAGACTCCAATAACAGGAATTCATATTGACAGACATCTTTTCCCTTATGGAAACAATTCTAACATTAAACCTATAGTCATTAAGAGCAGAGCTTTGTCAATGTACGAAAAAATGCAGAACAGTTAGAAGAAATATGCTGAATGAGGAATAATTTCCATGAAAACTACTAATTTCAGTTACTTATTAAAAGAAGGATTCATGAACAGTAACAACTTGGGGAATAGAATATTATTTCCAACCGGATTATAACTTCTGGTGATAATAACATTAAACCCTTTTTTATTTTCTACTCACAAAAGACTAACACTGCTGAGCTCTGTTTCTTTGAAAATCACAGAATCATGAAACATAGAATCATTTAGGTTGCAAAAGAACTTTGAGATCAACAAGTCCAACTATTAATCCAGGACTTTCAAGCCCACCAGTTAACCATGGCCTTAAGCACCACATCTATCAGTTTTTTAACCACCTCCAGGGTTGGTGACTCCACCACCTCCCTGGGCAGCCTGGTCCAATGCTTCACCATGCCTTCAGTGAAGAAGTTTTACCTAATATCCAAAGTAAACCTCTTCTGGTGCACCCTGAGGTCTTTTCCTCTTGGCCTGTCACTTTTTATTTGGGAGAAGAGACTGATCCCCACTTCATTGCAGCCTCCTTTCAAGTAGCTGTAGAGAGCAGTAAGGTCTCCCTGAGTCTCCTCTTCTTCAGGCTACACATGTCCAGCTCCCTCAGCTGCTCTGCATAAGACACGTGCTCCAGGCCCTTCACCAGCTCTGTTGCTCATCTCTGGACACTCTCCAGCCCCTCAAGGTCTGTCTTGGAGTGAGTGGCTCAAAAATGAACAATGTATTAAAAGTGTGGCCTCACCAGTACAGGGCGACAACCACTGCCCTGGTCCTGTTTGCCACACTGTTTTGGATGCAAGCCAGGATGCTGGTGTCCTCCTTGGCCACCTGGGCACACAGGGGGCTCATGCCCAGCCGGCTGCCGACCAGCCCCCCCAGGCCCTTTCCCCCCAGGCCGTTCCCAGACCCCTGCCCCAGCCCGCAGCGCTGCGGGGGGCTGGTGTGACCCACGGGCAGGGCCCGGCACTGAGCCTGGTTGAACCTCACACAACTGGCCTGGGCCCATCGCTCCAGCCTGCCCAGACCCCCCTGCAGAGCCTCCTGCCCTCCCGCAGATCAGCGCTCCCCCCAGCTGGGGGTCACCTGCAGACTGACTGAGGGGGCACTCAATCCTCCTGATCCCTTGTAAGTGGAGGCCTGTCCCCCAGCAGGCAAATAAGGGTTGAGTCCACTGTAAATCTGACTCAAACTTTTTTAGCCACCAACTGGACATGTGAAAATAAAGTCTGACCTTCTCTGGACAGTCATCACCAATGACAAGAAAATGAAATTATAGTTTAACGGCACTTCAAAAGGGACCGATACTTTTGTGTAATCATGAGACTCTGTAGTCTAATTTCCTGAAGGCTTCTCTTTCCCCATTAGTTTCAACAGGATTCAGCTCTGGGACTGACTAGTAATATATAATTTGCTGTGTCTTTTACAAAATTAATAGGTTTCAAGTTAAAGTACTGTCAAAAAAATACATCCGCTAAGCTTTCCTTCCTTAAAAAAAATTTAAATAAATAATAAAAAAAGATACTTTGCCAGTAGAACTAAAGATGCTTTTTTTTAGGTGGGTTGACTCCTTTTTTCAAGAGAACTGTTGATCCTTATTTTCTACTGTGAAATTTTAAACGTTAATTAAAAATTGTGCATTTGGTCCCAGATCTCACTTAAAGCAAAGCAAAAATTGTGTTCAGATTTGAGGCACAAGCACTCTGAGGGCATAAGCCACAAGGAGGCCATATTTTGAATCACAGTGCTGATTCAAATGAGTTAAAACTTTAGTACAAGGTCAGCCATAGCACCTAGCATGGCATGAAACCTACCAAGACCCTATCATAAATTTCTGGTAAGTCTTATATAAAGAAAATCTGGAGATAAGAGAAATAAGAATTGGGCAGCAGTACTTCAGTAGTACTGAAGCACCCTGCCTGGATTGATATACCTGCCTCTCAGTGTGGTTTATTTGTACATGTACTGTTGATGTGGTAACATGGTCATATTGGCCCTTGCTCCTGTTCTGAGCCATCACAGATGTCAAGTATGGATAGGTCTGGGTTGAGTTGCATATACATTTTCTGGAGGTAAAGATGTTCTCACAGCTGCATTGACAACCCTGTTAATGTTAACATCAGTTGTTTCTCTGCTCATGTCTTCAGCTGATGAAAGGTGAGATGAGGGTATGAAATGGAAATTGCTGAAAACTAATGGAATGCCAGTGGGACCATAAAAAGCTATAGCAAGACAAATAAAAGGGTAAGAAGCAGAGGAAAGGAAGACAGAGAAAGAAAAGGAAAGGACATTTCTTGTGGCAATAAAGTGGTTAACAAAAGCTTGGAATCAAAGAGGACTCAGCATATTCTAGCCTTGACCTTTGTGCACTGCCATCAGCTGATCTTTTCTTATAGTTTGGAGTGGTATTACTGTCTGCAGTTTATAATCCTATTCACAGACTTGTATAAAAGTAGCTTGACTCCTCTGTCCAGAAAGTTTGATAGCTATGGCCTGGGAGAATCAAGGAGGAAAAGCTGGGGTAGCCAGTAGCTGTCATTTATGAAGAGCTCAGTTTAATTTCACACAGTGAGTGAAGTGCAAAAGAGCAAAGTAGAAACTCAAAATCCCAAAGTTAAAACCAAAACCAACCCCCCCTAAAAGGTTTGTGTGGCTTTTTTTTTTCCATAACTTTTTTCATTATTGAAGGTGACAACAGGACTGAAAATCCATACAAAAGCACAAATGCCTCTATGTTTTATAAAACCCAATTAAAGTAGAGGATGTACCTTGCAAAACTGGAGTCAACAGTGTTTAACCTTTCATGTGATCTTGCTATTGTATAGTATAGTCGATAAACAGAAAAAGAAAATTTATTTAATTCAAGGTTCAGCTGTTACCCTGCTATTATCAGTTTTAACGTCTGCATGTATTCTATTTCATTTTATATTTCTCCTCATAATCACTGTACAGAAATTCTGAATTTTTACAAATATTCAGTTGCTGTTTTAATCCACCTCAGGGGAAAGGAAAAAGATTTTAGCAAGTAAAATTAAGCTTATTTAAACATTTTTGCTCTTTAAGTGAATTCCACTTCTTAAGAATGGGCAAAAGTTCACTCACTACAAGAAAGATGGATTTTCTCATTAACACTGTGAATATTTGACAGAGTATTTTTGAACACAGACCTCTTAGCTAGGTAAATGTTAGTCAATAAAGAAGCTTTCTGAGTGATTACACGCAGGCTTGTATGCAAACTGCCCACTTCCTTTAAAAAACAGATCTATATTATATCCTAGTAGTGACTGAGATGCTACAAAGTAACATACACAAGGCTATGATAATCATGGCATATCATGGAACTAGGGACACGGAAAGCAGAAAATGAGAAAAAAACCCCACTTTTTAGAGCTTGAAGTGACTAACTGGTAGCTGTAAAGAAAAATGGCGACAAAACCTCTTAGACTGGCAACATCATTTCATATACACTGAACAAGGAACTACAGTGGCATTCTCTTAACTGGGATGCATTGGAATAATCCGCCCTTGAGGATGAATTTTATCAACGCAGTGAGTTAGCCACAGTAGCTCATCCAGAAATGACACTGTATGGTAACATGGGGGTCTTACAGGTATATATATATATATATAAGCTAATCTTCCACTGTAGCCAATGGAGAACAGAAAGACTGTTCCAGGTAGTGTTTCAGAGCACCTAAAGTTGTGGCAGCTTTGAATAATCTCCGGTGAGGAGCCTGCCTCTCTCCATTGATAGAGATGTGGCCTCAGAAATTAACTTCTATTGGATTTAGCCTTTCTCAGTACCAATTTGATCTGACAGGAGCACAAAGGCATCAGCATCTTCATCTGCATAAGATACTTAACACCCAGTACAGAACATTAACAGCTCAGACTGAAGCAGTTTAAGGCCAATGCTTTTTAAGGTCATTTGCTATGCAAATATCATTCCTAATTAGATGGTAAGTTCTCTGAGGACTCATGCATTTGAAGAGCACATGACTTGACTCCAACCCTGATTTAGCCCTCCAGGCCTAACTGTAAACAGCTATGCCAAGGTGCTTATCCTATCATAGGTCCATAAGCTACAAACTGGTATTTCTGTTACCGACAAGGAACGATGTACATGCAAAAAGAGGGAAGGGTGGCAAAATCTCTTTACAGTCTGCCTCTTGAGCTGCTTCTTAAGATATATATAGTACCAGGAAAATAGATTGTTTAACACTGTTATCGAAAAAGTATGCACTCATGAGGCAGTAAATATATTTTTACTTCAGTGGAGTGTCAAAATAAAGTTTTCATTGTTTCTTTATGAGAAAGATAAGCATGAAAAAGTCTTTGCTTTCTGTCTGATGCTAGGCACTTCTTAAGTCAATGGGAACTGAGAGAACCCAGAACTTGATGGCTATTACGGTTTTTCTTGTTATTTTATCTTGCCCTCCTGGCCTGATCTTTTGATTGTCTCTATATTTTGCAGCTGTCAGTAGGATGTTAATGCGTTATGACATACTCATCATATCACAAAGGAAGAAATGATTCATCTTGAAGATCAGACCTGTCATGTAATCATACATTGACTATAACAAATCAAAATAAATTATTCCTTAGAATATACATGCACATTATACATCGACTACACATGAGCACATGTGGGCAAGTGTGTGTTGGGAACAATAAAAAAAATAAATTAGAATTGCAAGGAGCTGGTAGTTGACATATTTCAAAGATAAACTATTCAAAATAGCTTATTTTTTGACAGGGCAGGTCCAACATCTCCCCCCTTTCCTGCATGTCAGGTTTGCCTGTGTCTAAAATTTCTGGGTCTACCACGCCTCACACATACACACACATGCACACACACATATTTCTCCTGAGGAAAGACTTCAACTTTGTGGCAAAACCGAAGAAAGCATGTCAGGAGGCTGTCGGAAAAAAAGCAGCTTCTTTCCTACAATTGTTTTTGGACTCTGTCCAAAATTCACCCTCGCTGCCTTTTATTCTTGACACATTTTCCCTATGGATTCAAATATATATATTTTTTTATTATTATTTTTAAACAACTGGCAGATTTTAGGTTGTGCACCTTCATTGCTAGTCTGGGAGTCTAAGATTCAAAGAGCAGTGACTCTATATTCGTGTCAATATTAAATAAGCATGGCATTTAGAGACAACTGTAGCCAACTTTTTCTTTTGATGCTATCTTGGGATTTTTTTTAAAGGGTTTTATATAAGACATCAAATGGTTATGAGGAATGTGGCTATGCTTTTTATAACACAAGAAAGGTTAAGAGCAGAAATCTTTATAGACACTGTAAGAAGTTCCAGGGGAATAGAAAGCTCTGTGGACTCAGAAGATGGATTTCACCTTCAAGACTAGGATTCAAGTTCACCAGAGGAATCTCAAAGTAACAAGTGTTTTGATCTCAGCTCAGTTCTTCAGGGCTTTGTGTGTGTGTATGTGTGTGTGTGTTGGTTTCTCAGAAAGAACTATATTTTGCATCTAATCTAAAGAGGTTGGTTCCCTACAGATTAAAATTCAAATGGCAGGGAAAATATTTAAAGCTTCTCTGTAGTTTGAACCCATTCAAAGCTTCTGGGGGAACTCACCTGCTTCCAGATATCTCAGCTTCACGAACTATTTTTAATTGGCTTTGGTGCTGCTTCTCTTTCCTGGGTGTTTAGTTGCTCAGGCTGCTCCCACCTCTCCTACATTGCGTGGATAAGGGTCCATCAGGAGTGCACAGGTATCCTGAGATGATTTTGAGTTTCAATGTAAGAGAAAGAAGACCAAAAGGAAGCCTTGCGTAGGCCTGCAAAGGCAGGTCACAATCCTGAACAAAAGAAGGGACCTTTGGAGAAGGAAATTACAGCACAGTGAGTTGGCTTCATTAAAAGAGAGAGTGCATGGCCAGTTCATGCAAACAGAACAGAGTCTTGAAAACAGACTGTGGACCTAGTGGCAGGTGAGACTGTAAGGACAGGTACTGTGTTTGGTATCTATATGGAGGATGTGAAAAAAAGAGACTTTGAAAGAAAGGGTAGGTCTGGAGGAGAATATAAAGAGTACTTGAGTCAACCTATGAAGCAGGCACAGAGCAAGCATAGCCTTAAGAAAACCTACAGGAGAAAACTAAATAATGCCCTTAATAGGTAACTTACCACTGAACAAGACTGCAGGCAACAAAAGGGAAACTTATGGATGGTATGAAGCTCATTGTTTAGATATTTTTCAGCCTAGGAGATTGTTAATTATATACACAAACACATCAAACACATGCAAAAAATAGTTCCTACATCTTGGCCCTCTCAATCGCACAAGGATTCCCATATTTATATTTGAGATGCTGATTCATATACATATATTTTCTAAACTTTTATTTACATGTGAAAAGCCATAGGAAAGGACAGGTTAATAGAATGGATTAGTACTTCTGAGGCTTCCCCTTGGTTTTCCTGTGGTGTTCTCCTCATCAAACTGTTTCTGGGGGTAGAGGCAGCACTGTTGCAGATATGATTTTCCTCCTTTCCTTATTTCTAACTTCCACTAGACTTTTCAGTGGTTCAGAGGCATAATGAACATTGAAAAAACCAGAAAAATGGAAAACAGTTATCTGCAGATCAACATTGACTCTTGGAAATCAAAACTTGGAATAGTTAGCCTGATTTAGATGAACATCTAAAGATCAATGCACTAGAAACCCACTACATATGGTGACTCAACCATGTTCAAATATGAGATGGGTGTTTCAAGCATGGCATGCAACATGAGCAAATACACCCTGCAGAGATGAAGGCCTTAATTCATTTGTCCACATTTAGGCATCTGATGCCAACTGCCATGCCCCAGGTTGTCCCGGCCAGTGTCCAAGGGCCAGTAAAATAAATCCCATAAAAGCTGTATCATGTATACCAGTGATATAGCCTGGACACTACCCTGTGCAACCTGCTGTAGGTGAACGTGCTTTAGCAGGGGATTGGACTAGATGATCTCCAAAGGTCCTTTCCAACCCTGACCACTCTGTGATATGTCTGCTGTGGAGTAAGTTGGATTACTCTCTAAACCCTTCTGATCACATTGACTAGATCTTTGACTATGAAAGGACCTTGGAGAAACAAAATGCATGTATGTAGACCTCTACAACGACAACACCTACATTTAGCTGCTCTAACCTACAAACTGAATCCCACGTCTTTAGAGCCTGACCTGTGTGGCCCAGGGCTACATTTATTTGCTTAACACAGGCATCTACTCCCATGTGAGAAGCCCTGGGCTACCTGAAATTTCCTCCTAGGTATATGTGACAGACAAAATAAAAGACTATGACAAGCCCAAGAGTCGCTGAGGAGGTGGCTGATAGCCAGTTGAGAATTCCTAGGGCAGCTCACATGGTGCTAGTCATCTGTGTAAACCATTGAATTAAGCTCCAAATGACTTGAGCTGTAGTCAACCAAAATGTTGGCTACAGGTGTATGAATAGAAGGGAGCAACCACCACAAAACAAAGAAAATTGTCACATAATGATGCCTGGTTGTGGTTTTGGAAAATTACATTAGTTCTTATTAAGAAAATAATCATCAGTCTCCGATTATGAACATAAGCTGCACTTAATAATGAAAACTCTATCTTTTCAGTGTGCTGTGTCAGAGCCAATATTAGGTTGAGAAGAAAGATGGTGTGGGGGTTACCATTCGCAACTTGGGACTTAGGAAATACAGGTTTAATTGCCAGCTCTGCCACAGATTCCTCATACCACTCTTTTATTATTTGTGTTACTGTAGACTCAAGGATACCTAGTCATGTTGTGTTTTAAATTCTTTGTTGTTTAGTTTTACAACCCCAGAAGTTAGAACAACAATTATTTTTTTAATTGCTCCATGTTTATCATGTCTATTTTGCTTGCAAATCCCTTTGCATGGGCTCTGCCTCAAGTCCTAGATAGAGAGAGTTGTGTTTTCACAGCACCACCCACCATGCCTTGTACACTGTAGGGCCGTATAGTAGCATTTTTACTGGAATAGTTTGTCCACATCTAACAGCAGTGATTTTCTGGTTTGGCACCTTGCTTCCAGTGCAAGATGCAAGTCCCTTGATATGACCCCTGTTGTACCACATTACTGGATCCATGTGGATCCACATGGATCCAAACCATGAAGTGGTTTGAAGCTGGCATCGTGTTTTCCGTACATGCATAGAATAACCTCACTGTTATTAACTCCAAGATATCCCCAGGCTTTACCAGGTGCAGCAGGCTTACCTTACTACATAGAATTGTATACACTCTTGCCATTATGTTCCTATCTGTTGTGATGGAAGAACCCACCTTAATACAAGATATAATAATGAGCGTCCGCAGGACAGTACATGTGGTCCTGTTCCAGCAGTTTTCTCCTGGAAGGGTGCACTGCTGAGGAATATGTAGTCTGTCACAGCTCAGTTGAATATGGTGATGGTTCTGGCACGGTGAGTTACATTTTATATTCCTCAGAAGGAACTTAAAAGAAGACTGTTGTGGTTTTTTTTCCCCTTGTGGTACAATTGCAGATGGGTCGGCAGAAGAAAAGATGACAATATAACACCAAGCTACTAGAAATAGTTACACTGTGGTATGTTCTGACACAAGAAACAGTTAAATGGGTGGATTCAGGAAATAAAAAGAAAGTATCAACTCTGAAATATTGTAATTGTTGACACAATATAATGCAGATGTTGGCAAAATACTGTGTTCCTGGGGAGAAGTGAGTCAGTCCACACACCATCTGACCATTCCTTACACTGTGGAAACCTTTGGAGTGCATTCAGTACAGCAAGCACAGCACTGTTCTAGCTGATTAAGTTGCGCCCTGTATTTCAGGCTCTCAAGGCCACAAGACAGAGATGCCAATTTTAACAAAAAGGTTTTTCTGCAGGAAAGAAGCAGGGTATTATTATATATTACATTTCTTGACAAAGCAACTGGAAAAACTGCCTGCATTCTCTCTGACGCAGAGCCAGCTTGTTGGCTGCATTTGAAATAAAGGGATGTGGAGGATTTTTTTCTGTCTTCAGAGTATCTAGGAAAAATGGGGCGTTTTCTCTTGTGTAATGAAGCCCCTTTGTATTGTGCTCCAGAATAACCTTTAGGTGGTGCCATGAAGTGAACAGAAAAGAAAGGAAATCAAAGGATGTCACTCTAGTTAGTCCATCAGATAACTTTGGCTAGGTGGGTGTTTGAACAAGGTCTGTCCATGTTATGGACTGAGTCAGTGTCTAAATCTACGGGGCAGGTGAAGATGGAGAGATGCAACGCACATTTCAGCTATTCAAGTTTTGTGGAAAAAATGAAAATATTTGTACTCTTTTGTGCAGAACCACTAATTTTGGCAGTATAGCAGAAGACAGGACACTTCGTGTAAATGGTTATTTATATGGGTGGAAGCATAATAATAAGGATGACTCAGGATTTCTTTCTACCCTTCAGAAAGCCTTTAGAACCTAATGGGCAAGGAACTCTCCCAAGAGAAAATCAAATTTGACTCTGGTTCTTTCTGTGCTGGGTGAGGACTTCAGCTCCTCTTAGAAGAATGACAGCAGTTCATGCTTATCTTTTACTTTGGCAAAACTCTTGCCTTCTTATTTCTAAATCTTAAAGGTGAACCCCAGGCATATTTTCAAGTGATTATTCTCAAAATTGGAGGGATAGGAAAATAACTCACAAAGTGAAATAGAGACTTTTGGTAACTCGTGTCATTCCAAGAGCTAAAATCTACCCCCAACCCCAAAACTGCAGAGTAACATAAGCTACAGTAAACACTGAGCTATCCCTTCATACCTGCTTTCAAAGATTTATCATAGGTTTAAGTAAAAGTTATCTTAAATTTATCAAAAGATGAAGAGGTGGAATCTAGATATAATTTTAAAGTATATGTTTTCTTTTAAATCTGTACTTGAAATTTTAATTTGGAAAATAAATTATTCCAGCTATGTGATGCATTTTATGAATGATCTTGCTGATGTATTAGGAATGAAATACTGTAAAAACATTTTTTTTAAAAAAAACAACCTCATAAAATCCTCTTTTTTAATATAGATTTGTACAGAGCCCACTCTCTGATAACCATGCAATAAATAAAACAAAAAACCCTCCAAACAAATAAATAATAATGAACATCATTCATGGTGTTCTCTGAACCTCTGAAGCACTCTGGCCTATAACAATTCTTTTTCCTCTGGCAACTGTTGCTCTAGTGATGCATTTCAACCCACAGAAAGAACAGCTTATTCTTCTGACATGTTTTTTGTAATACCCAGGATTGCTACTGCTTCAGTGGTGTATTATTGTAATACTTTATCAAAACAATGCCTGCCAGGAATTTGTGTCCCAAGAGAAATTTTATATAGTTCTTTTAAATGACAAGAAAGAAAGCCCAGTTTATAAAATTTCTCAGTGATCCTCACGTAATCATGGGCGCTACAGAGTCACTATGACTAGCAGCCTCTCACTAGGTTATTTTAGCACTTCATTGTAAAGGAGCATCACAACTTTACAGATGAGTCACTGAGGAAAAGTGATCCAAATCCATAAGTGCGCGAATCTCTCTGAGATCTGAGATCCTCAAGGCTTTTTAAGCAGGTGAAAATGAGAATAACCATGCTGGTTCTCATCTCATTATCGAACAGGTTCTTCAGGAAGAATAAGGAGGTTTTACCCTTGGACTCTCAAATCCAGCTGCTTTCAGCTGCTTTCAGTATAGGGATTTCCTTACCTGGACATGGTTTCTGTGCATTTAGGGACCATCAGCAGATTTTCCTTCCATACAGTTGAATACTGTCCCCTTGAACGTGTTGAAATCTTTATTTGCACAACCTCCTTTGAAAAGGAGTTATACAGCTCTTCTCACAACTAGTTTTCTGTGTGAAAAGCAAACTTCTACTGCATGTTTTGAATCCTGGTCTTGCTAGCTTGTTTTGATTACCTTATCTTTTTATTTTTATTTGTTGTTGTTTTGGTTTTCTTAGGGGCAATGAAAACCCAATCCTTATTTATCATCACTAAAACTTCCATGATTTTGTAAGATTCTGTCATAATACCTCTACGTCATTTGTCTTCCAAAGTGAGAGGTGTAAGCTCAATTTCTCCTAACACCAGTGGAATATACACCATACATTTTACCATCTGTTACTGTTCTGTGACTCTTTTAACCAGTTCTTATCATTTCTGTGATGAGGACAGTAGAGATACACACAGTACTCAAGACATGTCTGTTTCCAAGCATCTAAACAAATTTTCTGTTTCATGCTCTGTTATTTCCTAATGATTTCTAACATTAGATTTGCTCTTTTTGACCACTGCTGAGCACTGAGCTTGTATTTGCAGAAAACTTTCTATCATAACCCCTAGGTCTCATACCTGAATAGTAACAATCACCTCGGAAGAGTGGCATTTAAGAACCTACATTTAACCTATATTCAAATGATATATGACCTGTATGAAAATATAAGTAGGGAAGATTTTCACTGGTAAAAACTCTAAAGGCCTCACTAGCATCTGAAGTTGTTTCACTGCACATGACAAGAGGTATCAGCATTTTGGATATCCCAAGCATCTTAGGAACCTAAATTCATTTGGATCCTGGATGCTAGGCAAATCTACCACTTTCTTGGCTGAGTGGCTTAATCATGTACTGTCTAACAGGAAGGTACTGAATTCAGCACAAGGTAGAGTGTCTAGAGCCAGTTTTATAATAAGTAAATAAATAAATAAAATCTAAGAAATGCCACTTTTCCTACAATAAGCATAAGCAACAATTAGCCAGGAGTAGGAAAGCAAGGTATTAAGATCTTTTCACCTTCAGGTGTAAATCTCTACATTGTCCTTAAGAAAATTGCCTAACCCTTAAAAGCTGAGCTATAGGGAATGCACATTTGCACACGTATTTTTCTCTCCTCCTTTACTCTTGAATGTAATCTTTCCAGGACGGAGAGGAGAGGACTGAGAGGGGGTCTCATCAGTGCATACAAATACCTTATGGGCGAGTATCAGGAGGACTGGGCCAGGCTCTTTTCAGTGGTGCCCAGTGACAGGACAAGGGGCAACGGGCACAAACTGCAGCACAGGCAGTTCCATCTGAATGTGAGGAAGAACTTCATCACCTTGAGGGTGGCAGAGCCCTGGCACAGGCTGACCAGAAAGGTTGTGTGGTCTCCTGCTCTGGAGACATTCAAATCATCCTGGATGCAACTGTGCAACCTGTTGTAAGTGACTCTGCTTTAGCAGGGGTTGGGCTGGGTGATCTTCAGGGATCCCTTCCAACCCTGACCATTCTGCGATTCTGTGTATATGCAAAATAAGTTAAAAAATTAAATATGCACATGTGCATATACATACACTTCCATGCATGCTTACATACATATCTGTCTGTATATTCCTCAGACAAGAAATGGATACTGCAGACCACTGGAGATCTCTCAAATTTTAAATAAAAAGAAACTTGATTCCTTTCCCAAAACAGTAGCCCATGGATGTGCCTAACTGTGTCTAATACATTTAAATCTAATCTCAGCAGGTGGCTTTTCATAGCTACTCCAGGTGTATTCCGGCGGCTTAAATCTCCTGCAGACACACAAGGGACTGCAATCCACTGCAGCAGATATAGTTAGGGCCTGAGATCAAAGGGGCTGCTGTATTAAAAATCCAGAAGCAAAGTTCAAAGCAGTCCTCCATTCACAGACTGTAGTCACTTCTGTCTATCCATTTTATGTAACATATAGAAACAGATAGGTATAGTTATATAGGTATAAAGAGGTATGGCTATAGCTATAACTAGGTACAAATGCAGATATAAACATATGCAAGGTTTTGTTGCAGGTATTCTTGAAGAATAAACATGGATCAGACTGCCCTGTCAGACTGCTTAAAAGGACTTTTGAAAATATCCAAGATATCCAAAATATACAAGAACTATAAATTATGTTCTTTTGTCCTCAAGGCGTCATTTGGGCTCCCTGATATTGCAACCTATAGGTCAGAGGCTGGTGATTAGATTCACTCATCCTAATATTATACCTCTTCTGACACAATGGGAAGGACTCAGCAGGAACAGATTGCTCCATAGGGTGAGTCAGGTAGTAGATGGAAGAATCTAACCTTGAAGGAGCCAATTTGGCTCCACTGACGGAACCAGACTTTAATATCCTTTTAAGTGAACTCCTTTCCTGCAGTTAGATACTCCATGCTGACTACCTTCCAGTAGCAACTGGTACCAGCCCTGATGAGGACGATGGGTAAAATAGCATGAATATTGATTTTAGAAGAACATGATCAAAGCAAACCCAATTTTACAAAATCTGAGGACCCCAAAATCAATAGTAAATAACTCATGGGTCAGACTGTGGGAGTGTGTGGATACAGCATCTGTAAATCTTCACAATGGTTTTGAATGCCTGTCTAAAATATGTTTTAGTTACAAATAATGATTGGCTTCAGTACAAGTATAATGGGATAAAATGTTATGGTCCATGATGTACAGGAGGTCAGACTAGCTGCTTTAATGCCTCTCTGGCATTACTTTATGAATATATGAATCTATGAAAAATAAATCAATATTAGGGGGAAATGATGCATTGTATCTAAGTCACTCTACTCTTCTACTTCTAGCAAGTACATTTGTGTTTACCTCCTAATACTTTTCTGAGTCTCTGGCAATGTTACTATTGAGTTCAGTGAGGGTTAAGAAAGACTGATGATAAGACCTTTTAAAAATCATGCCTTTAATTAATTTTTCTGAAGTCATTTAAGTGTGTGTATCCTTCTGGCAATGGTTGAGACTGGTGATCATTGAGATGCTTTAAGATGCTAGGCCACTCATTTGCCTATCTTTCTTTGGTGTTGGTTTGTTTGGGGTTTTTTTTTTGTTTTTTTGTGTGTTTTGGGTTTTTTTTTTTTTTTTTTCACCTTTTTTTCTTCATTTTTTTCTTTAAAAATTTGAACAGTAAAAGCCAGGTAGAGCTACTGAGTTGTAACTTTCTCCTAACATACATGATAGCTCAGACTGTTAAGCAACACCACTTGAAAAATACTACTTGAATCAAACATGGTTAAATATATAAAGAACTGTGAAGTTTCACTGCATGTGACTATATCTCAGTAGTGGGTTAATATTATTAAGATATACTTTGCTGCTTCATAATACATACGTGTATATACATGTATATGTGTATATATTTCCATGTATTTTCAAGTAGCTTCAGCTGACGTATACAGGTGTATCTTATAACTACTTGGTGTCAAACCACTAACCTTATAACCTTTAAGATCACTTAATGATCCAAGACACCAAAATTACTATAAACATCCTATATCTGAGCCATTCAGAGCCTGCCTTAAAACAAATACAACTACACAACTATTAACGCCGTGATCAGTTACTTTGCTTTTAGTTATAAGATACAATGATCTCCTGCAGGATGATGAACGAGTAATGTGCGTTTTCCCACATGCCAGCATAACATTTTCATCCTTTTTGAATGGCATCCCTCTAATATTTTGGACCTCCTTGGTACAAAAGCCTGTATCTAATTAAGACCACTGAACTGCAAAATAGTGTCGATACAGGGTCATTTACATCTGGAAACTGAATAGAGATTCTCAAAAGTCCTATAGGCTATGTGAGCTTCTATTTCTTGTACAATATCAGCTCCAACACTCAAACCAGCTTTTTCAGAAATATTATTTAGAAATATCTGTGAGAAGGATGACTCTCATAAATTGTTCAACCTGAATTTCCATTCAAAGTAATTGACACAAAGACAGAAGGAACTCCAGAACCATGGTCAGACATTGTGATTATGTCTCCAAAAGAAATCTGCAAAACCCCATAGGATGTTTGTCACTGTTGACAATGTACTTGAACCCAATCTTCTCTGGTTTCCTTGATCACCATGGGAGTGCAGGTAAGGAAAACACTGAGTCATAGAAGTCTGACTGAGTCAGTTGTCCAGTTCATGGTTAAAAGAGGGAGATAAAACTTGGTAAAACAATCTTGCATTAGACCAAATCGCTAAAGCCGCCAAAGCAAACTAAGAGAGACAAAACAAAGGGCACATCAACATAATGTACATATTGTGAGGATTCTTGAAGGTCAGAGCATGCTCTTTTACTTCTTAGTGACATATAATGCCAATATTTGTCAGACCTTGATGAAGACCAAAGCTCAGTCAGAAAAAAATGCACTGCGTGACATTTGTTCTCAGACCTCTACCTTTGAACAGTCTTTATTGTAGGCACCTGGCTATGAACATAGTTTATAGCTAAAAAGAAAAATAAAGTCTGGATTAGGCACTAGGAGGCAGCGGGAGTGCTTCCACTCTTACATGTTCATGTGATGGTGAGATGAAGTCACTGATGAACAAAACAATGATGCAAACAATAGAAATCCTTTCTTGACATTAAGCACCAAAATAAATGGCAGCCTTTACCCCAATTATCTTTTATGCAAAAATCAGTGAGTTAATTTAAAAATCATATGAATTTGCTTGAACTTCATGTGGATAGGATGTAATGAAAACATTGAAACATTTTAACAAGTTATCTAAAAGTAATACATTCCAAGTCTTTGTCTATCTACAGATCTTCAGGATGCAGATCCACCATACATATGTTAATCTATTCAAAAATACATTCTTTTAAATTACATGGAAGGTAGTTTCTTTTCTCTTTGGGTATTTTTTTTTCTTTTTTCTTCTTGTCTTTTTTTTACTTTAAATTGAATTAAGAACATCCTAAATCACTCTGATGTACTAAACAAATCTTGGACTGTATCTAGAATCAAATATTTCTGTAAGCTGTAAGTGTTTGAGTGTACTTACACTTTGTGATTTGCAAATTATTGTATTTCAGAAACTTTTATTCATTACCTTTTTTTTTTCTTTTTCTTTTTAAAATAATTTATGTCTATGGAAACTGGTTGCAAAATGTCAATTTTTCTAATCTGATGCCCTCCTCTGAGAATCATCAAGATATTATAGTACAAGCAAAGCAATAAAAATTTAAGGTTAAGAAATTTAGTTATTATTTATAGGATTGACACTGATCAGATAGATACTCTGATTTTATAATTATTATTTTTTTATTTCTTGTTAACTTTTTCAGCTCTGCTGAGGAAAGAAAATAATATAAGATTACAGGAAATGGGATTAGTTAAGATATAAAATAAAATAAAATAAAATCCCTCCTCTATCCAGAAGTGGGACAATGCTACAGCTTAATTCTATTGGAGAAAAACTGTAAATT
Organism: Falco punctatus; assembly: GCF_963210335.1. NCBI lineage: Eukaryota > Metazoa > Chordata > Aves > Falconiformes > Falconidae > Falco > Falco punctatus. Next base: position 6,821,527 of record NC_137586.1, read on the forward strand.
TTCTAGAAGATTAAAGAAACTTTAATCTAGAAGATTAAAGAAACATTCTCAGATTTCTACTGATCTGAACACAAAGATGGAACTCCAAGTCATTTAACCAAAATCAAAGCAAGCAGCCTTTCAATCACCATAAACAGAACACATTATTGTTTGGAAAGAGTAGGAATCTTTTAGTGCAAATTAAGAGAGAGGGAAGGCCACTTAGGGTCATCTCAGAGATGCTGGGTATGTGAGAACTGAATGTCAACACCCTTTTCAGACCTGTCAGAAAGTTTTGTGAATCGTTCAGTTCATAACCTGACACCTAAATCTACTTTTTTAGCTACTCCACAGTAATAAAAACAAAACAAAACAAAACAAAACAAAACAAAACAAAACAAAAAAGGAAAAGCACCAAAAACCCAACAAACAACACCCCCACCCCCACCCCCCCGGAGAACACCCTTCTTGCATGTAAAATCAATTATTAAAAGTAGTACTTTATTGTCAAATCGATCTGGTGTGAATTTTAGCCTGCCCGTGAAAAAGCGCTGCCTGTATGGCCACAGTGTTTCTGCTAGCACAGAGATGTCTGTTTGTAGTTGTCAGGCCTCCGTTTCCCAGTGTTGGAGCTCATCAGCCACTTTTACCCAAACCTGATCAGAGAGAGGAGTTTGAAAACTGTAACGGAAATAATTTCTGAAAAAAGGAGCAAGAAAGTATTAAGTTCCTCAGCAAAGGAAAGAATGCAGGGTATCTTCAGCCTTTCCAAAATTAGGGAGCCCACAGAGAGAAAATTAATACGTCTTAAACAAATATGGTTACAATCAGAATATGCATTAATTCTTCAATCCAAAAGCAAACAAACCAGTTCAGTGTATGTCAGAGACACCCTGATATCAACAGGGATTTGAAGATGAGGTCTTGATGATTTGATGCTGCAAGTTCCCTGGCATTTACAAGTGCTCAGCATTTAATGATATTTGGATGCTTTAGGGGGTTTTTAATTATTTTTTTTTTTTTCTGTGAAAATGAAGAACAAGACACTGAAGTTTGTAATATAATGCATGTCTATTGTCTTGTATTTAACAGACATCTTTTTATTACTAATGGTTAATTAAGAAGCAAGTCTCGATTTCCAGACCCAGTTTTGGTAAGTGCATTAAAATGGCAATGACAGACGAGCATGCATGTATGATGGTGATGGTAAATTTTCCAGCTTAATCTCATTTTGTCATGAGCCATGATCAGCATTTTATCATTTCAGTTCCGAAATGACTCACAAGCATGGTAACATGTAACTGACTGATGTCACTCACAGATTTATTGTTTGCCCCCTGCTTCCTCTGCCTAGCATTAAATTTTTCCTTTCAACCTTTGAAGCCAAGCAGAGTCGTTCATTACCTTTCGGATGCCACACCAGTTTAATCACATTGATAGAGGGCTATGCAATCAAAGTGACAGTTCAATGATGATTTGCATCATGCCTGACTCATTACTTTGTGAAGGATTTGGCATGCCAATCAATGGAAAATGATGTGCAGTCCCTTGAAAAATGACAGTAATCCATTTTCCACCAATTGGCAACTGAAGTCCTTGACAGACTTACAAGTTAGGGCCAAAGCCAAATATTATTTGGCATGTTTCTCACTTGCTGCCATTTTGCAAATCCTGAGGTATTTATCAAGGCAGTAACTTTTTTTCCTTAATGTTAAAATCCTTACACCCTTCAGGATTTCCTTTTGTTTTCCAGGAAAGCCCTTGAATGCACAGATGTTCCATGTATTCATGTTGAATTAAATTATGACACCAAATACTTCTAAATGAACATTGTCAGGTGATAGCATCTTCATAGTGCTAATAACATCCTGTGACAGTATTGATAACATCCTTCGATAAGATTCTTGTCTGGTTCCCAGAGCAATTATACCTACCTTTCTGCAGCAAGCTTTGCACAACTCCTTGACGCTTCCTTGGGAAGATGTTGGATGGAGTTTTCATGGCACATCTGCATGCAGGACCCACCTGCACCCACCCAGCACCATGGCCTATCCCATTCAACACCTGTCTTTATTACACACTTAATTCTGAGTTAAGGGGGAGCATTTGGTTGGGATTTAAGAGAAAATACAGTGTTGCCATAACTTTGAACACACAGGAAGTGATGTATGGTTCACTGAACATCTCAATGGCTGTGAAGACAGGACTGAGCACTCTGGAGACCCTACGCGCAGATCCTGGTCCACCTCTGTATGTGGGCAGGAGTGCTGCGTAGGACTTCGTGTTGCTTTGGGCCTGGGTTATTTTGAAAACTCAGCAAGCTGTTTCACACAGCCTCCAAACCCCAAACTAGGTGACAACGTAAGCTGTCAAAGAATGGGGGATTTGTGTCTGGTTTAATTTTAGGATGGGTTAAAGACCTTCTGAAATATCAGTCTTTGTCCAGCGACTTTAAAGAAACTCAAAGGGACCAGGTTAACCTGTGATTTCAGGTTTGTTGGTTTGTTTGTTTGTTTGTTTGTTTTTATTCCAAACTTTTAAGCTGGCACTACAAGTACAAATGCTTCCTCTACTATAGTCCTACTTATTTGTTCCTCTTTCTGTATCGACAGTTCAGTCTTGGTCATGCAAATATTTCTGAGGTTGTGTCAGTGTCAATGTGTGAGGTTGTGTGGAGAACTAATCTAAAAAAAAGTCTGGAAAAAATGAATAAAGAAAAAGCATTATTTTTTCTGATGTTGCAACCTGTTTTTCAGATGGACTGGTGTTCTGCCTGAAGTGGTTTCAAACTCAACAAATAGTCAAGGTAGTGTAATTAATATGGCAATCCATTGTAGTGTTGGATCAGGAAAAATAGATAATAGTGTGGTGTATCTGAAAACAATATTAATGTTGAAGTGAAATTTATGCTTAGATGAGATACCTAAGTATATATGGTGAGATTTGTTTTGCCGAGAATTACTTTCTTCCATCTTTTTTTTAATGAATATTCTCTTAGTATGAGTACATGGAGTGTTTATTTATGCATATGTTAAGTCTAAACCAGAAAATTATATTCTGTCATTTATATGGGAAAATGATCTGGTAAAATCTGTCTATTACTGGGAAAACTCTTTGTGTATATGTATATGCAGTCAGCAAAAGCAGTTATATTGCACTCTAAATATGCTATTTATTAGCATCTCTGATTGTTAGAGCGGTGAGATGTTATTTCCTACCTATATTCACTTGCTGTCATTGGTTCACATTGGTTCTTTTTTTGAGATGCAGTATTTTCAGGATGTTGCTCTGCAGTGATGATTTACAAATAAATACTATCAGGCAGCTTTACAAAACAAGTGAGTAAGGGAAAAACATACTTTTCTCAATTGTAGACAGTTATTGCCATATTACTTTCCAACATAAATAATAGAAGACAGGCTGAGTTTTGCGTTTTAGGTTTGGTATATACATCAATAAATATTATGAAGGAGAACATCTGCAATATTTTTTAAAAAAAGAAATTGGAAAAATGTACTAAAAATATTTTTAACATCTTAGCATTTAAACACAACAGAAGGGGCAAAAAGATCAGAACATTCACAAGCTTAGCATTTTTATGCAAAACATGCATAACTGATTTAAAAGTTTGAAACAATCTTTTTGGGAGAAGATATATAGAGTTTCAAAAATAAAGCTTTCCAGGGCTAAAGTAGGTGTTTATCTCTCTCTCTCTTTTTTTTTTTTTCCCCCTCTCCAATTAGATCGAGAGTCCTATTCTCAGAGGTAACACAGAACCAACCATGTGTAACACAGTTATAAAAATGCACATGCAATTCTAATGTTGACAGTTCTGGTTCAAGTGCCCACTTTGCCTGGTTCAAGTCCAGACTTGAATTTCCATTTCCCACATTCTAGCTAACTGTAGGGTTAGTGGGAATTTAAGATATTTAAGCTTCTCACACATCGTGGTTTGTGTCTTTCTTCGCTAAAAAAAATCTTCAAGACAGATTGTATTTTCCTGTTAAAAATGTTGAAAATGTCTTTAGGGCAAAAAGCTGTTTCTTGACTAGCTCTTCATATTGATTTATTCAAATATATAAGTCCATTCTGCAAGGGTTCAACTTATACATCATTGAAGATAAATAATACTGCAAAAAGCTTATGGTATAAACAAGCCAGATGAATGGAAAAAGAAAATATTATCCCTACATAATAAATGAGAGATTGAAAACAAGCAGCTTGCCTAAGGAAGTCTGGCTGAGTGCTGAACTTCAATCTTTTTTATCCAGAATCCTGATTCAATGTCTCCAACACAAAACTGTCATCCCTTGTGCAAAGCCTGTAACCCTAGTTTTGATATACAGCTCAAACTGAAATTTTCTGAAGAAAAAATATAATCAATCTATTCTATGCAATCTGTCACTATGGCATTATACATTGAACTCTGATTTTGTGTATTGGATACATCACATTGTCACTAATCCAACTCAAGCACTTCTGGTATTTATCATCTTTTCCAGATGATTATAACTTAGTACAGAAATCAGAGGCAATATTTATTGGATGAATGATATTCTTTGTTAAATCTACCAATTTCCCCAAATTTGGGAAGGTTCTGTGTTTCACATGCCTGAGAGGAGGTAGCCATAATGCTGACTTAGTGTCATGATGTATATTTATTGCTCAAGCATCACAGAGGACCTATGCATACAGACCAAAGAAACCAGGAAAAGAAAAAAAAATAATAATTGTTTGCATAGTCCAATATACATTCAGAGATTTATCACCTACCTTCGTATTTTTGGATATGTTTGCCAGTACTTTTTCTGTTTCTTCTTCAAGGTCCAAAATATGAAAGCATAGGCAGCAATGGAGTAGTCAAGGACAGAATGTGAACCACCTTATTCCCCTATTATAAAGTAAGGAGTATTATTATAAACTGTTTCATATGCTTAGCCAGAATATTTTTGTATTGCCTTGCATAAGCTCCCTTTGTTTCTCCTCTGTAAAAATGCATCAACAAGCCAGAATCCTCTTAATCCAGTGCTTCTGTGTTCCAGCATTCATGCAGTTATGTCTCATTTTATACAAAGGAAAATAAATGGCGACAAATGAATTACAAGGTTGTAAATCAATTGAATACTTCTGCTGATAGCCATCTCAGGGACACTGCAGAACAGCAATGTTAACAGAATGTGGATGAAAATATGGAATATTTGCTGCTGATAATTCATATTTTCCATCATCAGTATGAGAAATGTTTGGAGTGTAGTGCTGTGTCAGCATAATTATTTGATGTTTATATGTGAGAATCATTACCACAAGTGTGATGTTCCTTATACAAAGATTGAATGAAATTTGAATGCTCCTGGAAGCTTAGAACAATACAAAAACTGAGCAGTTTACTTTTACTTTTCTCCCTGAAACTCAAAAGTCTTGTAACAACCCAGGGAAGATGGAATTTTAATGTTTCTAGGCGATGAATGAAGCCCAAATTTTATTTCTTATGATTAGACCTGTATACAGGGTAATCTGTACTCCTCTGACTATGAATCACTACAGCTACTTCTGTGCCAGGGGTTTCCCAACTCACAGAAGCAGATCCAGGGTTTAGGCTATTCAAAAGATGTATTATAACCATCAACAGTGAATGAACATCACTGCAAACTCTTCAGCTGTAGCTGGCTTCAGTTACAACCTATATACAGGCATATGTGTTTAAAATGTGTATGGTTGGGTTTTGTTTTTTTTTCATATGCCTATGTTTCATTAGATTGGATTGCAGTGACAAAAGTACTGGTTGAAAAAAGGTTCTAATTATTAACAAGCGGGTGGAAAAATAACCCACCAAAACCTCACCAAATTGAAAAAAACAAGGAACAGAGTGGCCTCATAAACTGATAGAAAATGCAAGTGGATATATATGTTCCTTGCCCTTCCAAAAGAAGCTGAGAAGATATCTCTTCCCGCTGGTCTCACAGGGCATTGATCTGGCACATGGGAGAAACCTGAGGTCTCGGTTTGTCTTTGGTGCCTTTGAACTAGTGACTTCATGGCTCTCCAGCAGGTGTCCCAGTCCCTGGGCTGTGGAGACATTGTCTGATCTCCCACCTGGATGACATTTCAACTGTGTGTACAAGACTGACAGCTTCAGCAGAAGAAATTGGTATTTAGCTCTTAAAACCCTACCTTATTTAGGAGACAGTTTTTCTTTACATCCCACTGCAGTTATTGTGACCACTGTGATGCTGCCTTAAGTGGTGGAACTGGTTTCACTTTCTCTGTCAGCATCTGTGTTTTCTGCAAGGGGCCCTTCAGGGTGGAGAGGCACAGGCAGAAAAGGAGCTGGTGACATGGGTAGTAGGTGGCTCAGCATGATCAAGCACACGCAGAACATTGACCACGCACCTGTAGAGTGGTAGGAGTTGAGACACTGGGTTATAATAACTGTGGTGGCAATGTCAGCAAGTATCTCGGTTACACAGCAGCTAAGTAGGGTTTAGTCAGTCTGTGGTCTTTTGATTAGTTTTGTTAAATGCCAAAGTCCTTTCTACAAATGTAGTATCTTTGCATGAGCTGCACTAGCCAAGAGTGCAATGCGGGTGTTTGAAATTATCACTATACTCCAGCATTGTGACCTACCTACTTATGATAAATACTTCCAGTCTGAACTTCACTTTAATTTTATCTTCTTCCCCAACCCCCCCCCCTTTTTTTTTTTTTTTTTTTTTTTGGGGTGTGTGTGTGTGTGTGTGTGTGTGGGGGGGTGTGTCTGGAAATATAAAAATAAGGATGTGTTCTCTACTGAGGTTTGCCTGAGACAAGTAATTTAAAGGCACTGATTTCAGAGGGCAAAGTCAGATAAGCTAACCAACATTATAGTAATTCCAGATATACAAAAGCATACTCAGGACTGGGATATGAGAACAGACTGTTGACTTCAGAAAGACTTGGGTGCCCCATTGAAATTGAGGCTATAAAATGGAATATATTGTTAACATGACTTTGGATTCAGAGCAAATTCCCTTTTGTTCTGTCATTGTTATAAAATTCATTCAGTAAAATCAGTCATGCAGCTATCGGTGGGTGAAGAAGAAAATTGTATTTAAAAATGGAGGATTAAATTAGAAAATAAAAAAGTTACACAGAGGCAATGTAATGATAAAATAATAATAAACCCCCTGAAATAAATAATAGCCAACCAGAAACAGAATTTTAAAACATAATTGGAGTTAAAAGAAATAAACAGGTTTTGCCCTTATCTAATCGATCACTCAAACAGTAATGTGGTCTTTGAATTAAAACATGTAGTTGGTTGAGAACAAATCCATCCTTACTGTGACTCCATTAACACCAAGTGTTACACTATGTGGGCTTTGACAGGAATATGCATAACTACCAGAGGCAGGAATATGAATTCAGTAATGGGCCAAATCCTGCCAATGCCTCTTTTTCATTAGCTAGAGCTGGGTCTTGGCTCCAGCAATTGTAGAACTGAAAGAAACCTGGAATGAATCGGTGGTGTTACTCCTGTGGAAATCCAAGGAAGTGTGGAAAGATTAAGTAATATATTACACAGAAAATTGGTGGCACAGTTATGAACTGATCCTAGCTTTGGTACCTGCCATCTGCCTTCTTAAACACAGGAAAACCTGCCTGCTCCCGATACCCAGGGCAGTTTCTCCCAGCCTCTGTTTGTCTTAGCTATTTAGATTGCTAATCCAACAGCGCCGGGACTGTCCTTTGCCACGTGTTTGTACAGCATGTGACACAAAATGCCCCGTCTTGCATGGGGGCTTCACGGCCACAATGCAAATAATGCTAATAATATTAATAATACTACCAGTAAGGGTCTGAAAAGCGGTGGTGTAAATATTTGCTTTGTAAGCAGTGACAGTGTATGTTACGGATGAAGCTAAGCATTCGTGTCAAGCTAAGCAAGGTGTTTGAACTGGGATTTTTCAGAGCTTGAAAAGGTGCTGTCCCCACAGTGCCAGGGCATGACAAACCACACAGTTTGTAAATACCCAGTGCATTTGCCAAATTCTATCACCTGTGAATCTCTACCCCCCTTTCCAACATCAGGTCTACCACAAATTCCCTCTAGGGCTTAACCCATCATCTTTTGGTGACTCAGTTTCTCTGCCTATAGGACAGCCACAACCATGTTTGCCTGATGCAGTCAAAAAAAAAAAAAAAAAAAAAAAAGGAAATTAATTTGATCCAGCTGTTTAGCAAATGACTGCATGAATGTGATTCCGTTAAGTACAAAATTTTATTAACAGGTGAAAAAAGAACTTTTAATTTACCATCAAAGCAGACCAATTTCTTTAAATCGCATTCAATTACTTCTTGATGGGTAAAGCTCCTTTTTCTATTCCCATCTCTGAATCCTCATCCTTCCCATATCAATATCCACTCTAATTCTTTCACTGTGGAGCTTTAAAAATAAGCTGGGGAGTCATAAAAACTGTCCCTTTCCACAGATTCAATAGGCAGCCTAATAGAAAACAATTATCTGGAACAATAAAAAGACCAAATAACATTTGGGACATTAATATTTTCATCAGAGACACACCCCGTCATTGCAAAGTCCTGTGCAACCCAGCAGACCTGAGCATTTGTGTCATCTATTTTGCACTTGGTTTACACCAACAAAGATCAGAAAACATCCACACAAACTTTTTTGTAAGCTAAGGCAGCAACAGAAACAGGAGAGGTTTACTGACTACCCTCTGTTGTTCCATCGTATCCTAGTTTCCATGATACACTCTTAATAAAACAAAAGGAAACCTTCCGATAAAAATATCTCCCCATTTTATAATGTAAAATACAAGCAATTTTATCAGCATTAACGCTGATTGGCTTCCATTAGCCTCTTGCCTTCTAATAAAATTTATGATACCTTTCAGAAGCACAATTTGATAGAAAGTGAAGTGATTACACCCTGCTTAGATATCTCTCCAGCATCTATTCCAACAATAATGCGGTAATTTTATGCATGAAATAGCACAATTGGCATAAATAGTTATAATACTGAGTGCTGTCTAAGGAACCTGGCTGCTGGAAAATTAGAAAGAGCTTCACACTTTTGAAACAGGTAATTAGGATTTCTCTCCATGCTCATAGGAGGCAGACTGGAGTTTCGTTTTATATTTCATGTTTCATTAAAATATATGTGTTAAAAATAAATGTTGAATTTAAAGCTGCACAGATTATGAAAATTAAAGGTACAGCACTACTGCAGAAGGTAAAGTAAAATAGGCCTTTTTAACTTCTAATTGTGGCTCTTCCAAGAGTTTTAACACTTTCTGACAGGTGAATCAGGCTTCCACTGTTTTCAAAGTGTTTAATTCAGCAACAGCTGCATATGGCAGCGGTCAGCAAGATGAGGGTTTACTGATGTAGAGATACATCCCTAAAAATTGTCACAATTTAAAATTTAGCGTATCAAGAAAGTGGATGGTTAATGATATAAGAAGTTTTTCCAGACTAGTGTTTCCAAGGCACTCCTCCCTGACCTACCTATTTATCATTTGGTGGAGCAGAGACTGTCTAGAATGCACTTCCCATCCCAACCAGCAGTGTCCCCCAGCTTGGGGGTGGGCTGGGATTTCCCACCAGTGATCCTATTTTGCCCTTGCTTCAAGCCAAGATTTCTGTCTTGCTATGCCAAAACCTACCTATGTGTTGAGGCTAAGTAAGATATATATCTAAAAAAAAATAAATATCTTAGTAAGTTAAAATTAGATGGTAAGAGGGAAATAACAGCTTCTTTTCCTAAGACTGGACTTCCATCTTCCTCCTTGCTTATCAGATCAAATCACTCATTGTAACACTGAGGAATGCAGTAAGTTCCATTTCCATTTGATGTGGTTTGAAAATGTTCCTTGTAGATCACAATCAACTCTTTCTTTTTCTAAGCAACTGTAAAAACTTGCAGACACTTTGTATCACGAAGTGGCTCAGAGAAAGATGTAGATGTTCGTAAAAATTTACTGGTAGTGCCATACTCTGAAATTGCATTTTACGAAGATATTTCTTCAACTCTTCAGCAATGTTTCCTTAAGAAAATACCATAATAGAAGCAGTATCACTTAAATTTATTCAAAACAAGAATAAAACAACCCCAAAGGTTACTAACTCTAATTGCTAAGGCTTAGAAAACTGCTGCTTACAGAAAATTCCCCTTTGAACACCATCTAAGAATGCAGGGAGGGTCAACACCTTAAACTAGATGGATTTGCAAAGTGAATCTGATTTAAAACTATCAGGAAGACACTATCAGGCAAACAAATTAATCTGTGAATTTGGCAAACAGCTAGTTGCTTCAAGCTCTCCTAGAAGAGACAGAAGAGAGAAGAGTTTCCTCCAACCATAGTAATTTGCATATTTTATCATAAAATGTTGAAATGCACTGGTCTGTTTTGAAATGACATTGCATGGTGAAATATGGCTACATTATCACTTTCCAAAGTAAACAAGCAGGCAAAAAAAAGAGAAAAAAGGAACAAAACAAAACAGTAGAACAACAATAAAAAACATCTCAAACACCCGCCTCCCCCAAAAAAAGATATCCCCAAACCCATTCAGCATGAAGACAAAAGTGAATGCTTTGGTTAACCTACATGAAATGCATGGTTTGACTCAAAATCTCTGTTTATTTAATCGCCTTGTATCTAAAACTTGGATATTCTGGTACCTCTGCTTGTGAAAGATTTTTCTGGCTGCTTTGTGCCTGTTTTTACGGGAATCTGGCTAGCTACAACCCCACTGAGAAAAACAAGCAAGTTGGGAACGACTGTGGCTCAATTATTACTTAGACCTGCAAAATCAAGGCCTATTCATCACAGTTCAGAGCTTCCCTTTTGCAAGAGTGCAAGGTGCATTTCAATAGACTGATTGGGAGGAAATGTTTCTTAGTTGTAAATTTATTTTTTTCCCCCTATGTAGCTAAGGTGGGCTTTTTATTCAGGAAAACTTCAGTGAGGAAGGAAAATAACTACCTTTATTGTAATAGACAGGGAGAAAATACTCCCTAAAGAAACCATCGGCAATGGGGAAACTTTACTATCATTTTCTTGTCTGCACTCAAAATCTGAAAAATCCAACTGAAATTAAGTACCTGTTGTACAAAGAAAAAAAATCGATGCATTTAAATCAATGATAAAACTGCTTCAGTTCCACTGAAGAAGGAATAGCTCTTCTGCTAGCAGCTGCAATCAAGAAGACACTTACCCAAACTGCTTTTGGTCAGTAAAATCCAAAAGAAATTTTATACAATAATATTAAACTATGAAGAAAAGGAGAATTTCTCTGTGTGTTTCTATGCACATACTTGACTGTGGCCTGGTAAATAAATTATAATATAAGAATCTTCCAACTTTGAAAATAAGAGCAACATTTCATAATGCTCGACTAAAATTCAACCAAATGATTTTGTTTTCCAGTGCCTTATATTTCAAAACTTCAGTGCTACTGCTCTCTCACCATTTGTAGGGTCCTCATGGAAAGCTGGGACGGTAAGACCTCAAATGCTAATATGAACAGAAAGAAATGAACCAACAACCCCAACAAAACAGCCAACTTTAAAACAATATGAGGGAAAAGGACAAAAGAAAATGTTTAGCTAATCTTCTCACGTAAAGCAATAAAGAGCAGGAGTAATTTTTCCTTTTGCTATAAAGGCCAAGCATTGCTCACATTTACTAATTAATGAACAATAATTTATTGGTTTTCAAGTTGTGTTTTCTCCAAATCTCTTTACTTTTTTGGGATTTTTGTTCTTGTTGCTTGGGTGGTTTGGGTTTTTTGTGTGTGTGTTTGTTTGTTTGTGGTTTTCTTTTTTTTCTTTCTCTTTTTTTTTTTTTTTTTTTTTTCCAAACTTCTCTCCATCACATATGCTTCAGCACTGATTTCATCAGTTCTCAGTTGTAAGGAACAGCTTGAAGTGCGGGAGCCTGGCACACAGCACATCTGTGCCTTGGTCTCTGCAGCTTGGCTTGGAGGGAGACAAGGGTTCCTTTAGACATCACAGGTTGTACTCCAAACACTCACACTCCGTCCTGCTTGGGACACAGCCAACTTCCACTTAATGCACAGTACCTTTTGGTAATGTGCCATCCAGAGAGGCTCCAGAGAATACACAGGAGTGATCTGAATTATTCGTGGGGAATAAATTATTCACGAGGTTTAGCCTTTGTTCCCAAACCGTTCCTGATTACTATGAATGTGATAGTTATGCGTAAGTATTTACCAAATAGTTTATACAAACAAATTGCAGCCTATGGATAGTTCATGAATTATTCACTTCAGCTGTTCATTCTCTGTTATTCCGTAAACTGTGTTGTGTCCCTGAAATCATATGTTCCCTGATTGGATGACTAAAATATTGCATCTCGTTGCACTCCCAGTGGATAACTGAACTCTTCAGAAGCGGGGAATAACATATAATAAGCAGCAAATGGCAAGTCTGCACTGCGGTGGCACACATTTTTGGGTGGCAAAGCTGAATTATAAACCTCAGCTTCTGACTCCTGTCTTTATCCTTCTTCAGTCACCAAGATTTAATGTATTTGCAACTAATTTGGCAGCTGCACAATCCTGAATGCATGCATGTTATGCATGCTTGCCTCTGAAAGGCTTCAACAGTAGTATTTGGGGGCTAATAATTGCAATTCTAACTTTGAGAGTGGGAAACTGAGGTAGCAGTAACCCTGTAGCCCTGTAATTTGGTATTTCCATTGCTATGTTGTTATTGCTGCTGTTACTGTTGTTAAACTTTTCATGCATGGTAGTATTCTTTGCCTCTGTGCAATTAGATCTAGACTAATAGACTGATGCTCAGATTAGACTGTTACTATCTCAATTTTACTAATAATAAATTCCTGAGTTTATATATATGTATGTGTGTATATATACATATATAAATATATATATACACACACTTTTACTGTTTACCAGTAGACAAGGTTTTGAGCAAAACACAGCTGACAGCAAATCTCATTACAAAGAGGCATTTTCAGATACATCGGGAGCCATGCGTCTACACAAAAGGCACAAATGGCACAACTGATGATGAGGGAATATCCAGCCAGGAACACTGGGCAAAGGAGAATGGGACCATCTTATTTTGTCTTTCGTCAGCTTAAATAAATTATGAAGTGCATCTTTCAGACAGTGATAACTTATAGCAAATGTTGGTTGTGAAAGTATGTTACTCTCAGAATCTTGTTTATAGGCAAACAGTAAACATATCTTAATGTAAAGCCAAGAGTTTATCGTTAGTATAATAAAATCTTAGTTGCCTAATCGTTATCACTCTTGATCTAATTAGTGTTGAAAAAGAATATTTCTATGCAGGAAAGGTTTCAGCATTAATAACAATATGGTTAAGACTGTCATACACACACCTAAGTTTCTATTCCCTTTTCCTGGTGTTATGCCCAACCGCCTCCTGCCCCACAAGGTCCCAACGTCAGCCATTTCATCCTGGTGGGGGTTATGAGGAGCTGTCAGCATCGGGACTCCTTTGACAGTAGGAACATTATGATGATGATGTTGGTGTTTTCTTCTTGAATTTAGGATCCACTTGAGGTCACTCATACATACTTGCTTACATATTTTTACACCTTGCTCTTTCTTGGTTTCTAGCTCACATCCAAATGTACCAGATACAGTACCTTTCACATACGTTAGATATTATTTCTTCATTTTCTTTGTTACCCCTAAAACTACTTTCACCCAGCTCCAGGTCTATATTTCTTTAGCGACCATGAGTAAGATGTTTATAGCTATGCAGTCTCCAGTGCCAGCCTGTGACCCAGCTCCTACCACCCCACACCTGAGCACCGCTGCATCACGTTGCATGTCCCCGCTTCTCAAGGCCTCTGCTCTCTCACTGTATTTCTCTACACTACATTGAGTTAGAGTTGTAAAACCATGGTGGTAGCATGCAAAGATAAACAGAAATAAAATAAATTAGCCATAGCCATCTGGTCATTAGAAAAATTGCAGCTACAGCTAAACCAAGTAAAACAAAACTGCAGGCAGGTCAAGAAAAGTTCAGGCAGAGCAAGGCTGACAAGCCAGATCTGAGGTCTTACAAACTCAACACAAAGATTAAGACCTCCTACTACACATGGCAATAGTGTGCTACAGGGCTTTTGGGTTACAAGTAGATACTACCAGCTAGGAAAAAAAAAAAAAAAAAAAAAAAAAGGGTAAGGACAATCTTGCACTGCAGAGGAGTTTTGGGGGAGGTTGTGTTTTTAGGGGTGGTTGTTGTGTTTTTTTTTTTCTGTTGGAGAAAGGTCTCTATGTGGACCTCGTTCCAGAAATGCTTATCATTCACTAAGTGCCTGTCTCTTTTTGGGGTGCAAGCACTTCTGCTTCTGTAGCAGATACAGAGAGTCTCAAAGTCTCTTGAACGGACAGTTTACGTACTTGCCCTGTATCTCTGTGCCAAGTCTGGAAATTAGAGGTAAGTCTGTTAGGCTGGTCTGCTAAGAGGTCCATAAGGCTGTTTCATCCTCACTAATATATACGCAAGCCTAGGCAAAATAAATAGTAGTTTTGTTCTTAAAAGATACATGTTGGAAGAGAAGAAGGTGATATACAAAAAGGATGTCCTCCTTTACCTGAGCAAGCTATAAAACCATGAAGCCAAGGGAGCCAGGAGGAAATAAGAACGTGATGCCTTGTCCCAAAGCAGAGGGCACTCAGCAGGTGATGCCAACACCGTCTCATCTGCGTTACTTCAAATTGTCCATGGGGAAAGAAAAAATCCATCCTGGACACCATGAAAGCATCACTTGTTAAATAAGTTGTCTATAAACCAGCCTGAGCAGAAGGCCAGTGATTGTCATAACTACATGAATGGCAGAATAGCGTCTCATAAACACAGGCAGACTTCATGACTGACCTTCCCCTGACCACTTTCCATGGTAGACTGTTCAAAAACACTCTTAGAGCACAATAATATGAAAGAAATCTTTAGAGGAACCAAAAGCAGAACTAACAGAAAGTGTTTCCTTCCTTACACTTCCTTGTTTAATTTAAAACTTTGGATCTAAGCACATCAAAAAGTGTAAAACATGACCAGGAGGATTTAGTTCCTGAAAAAGCACGGTGTATGTAGTTGAGGCTTGGGGTGTAGCACATTCCTGTAGAGAGAATTTTCTCATACTGAACAAAACTGCTTGCCCTTTGGTTTTCAGAGTGCTGCACATTTCCAGGGGCTCCCCTTAGGGATAAGGGCTTGAATCTGATTTCTGCAGCAAATCCCTGTCCTCCCACCCCGCTTGGCTCTGGCCCCCAATGCTGTGCAAAGAAAGGGTGTGATCTCATATCCAGATTCATCTTGCATTCACCCTGCCGCCTTTTGCTATTGGAGTGGCACATGCCTCTTCCTCCAGCAGCTGGTGGGCTCATCTGGTGCAATGTGCAAACTGACTCTCTCTTTTGTTTTCCTCTTGCTACCCCTAATAACTTTGCCAGCCTTTTCCGCATGCTGGCGATGGATGTCATAGAAATGCCTATCAGCACATAAATTAAGCAAACACTTGGGGTGTCCTAAAGAGCTTTGCAAAGTAATGTCTGAGATGCCAGCGGGGTTGTGTCTGAGTTAGGCACAGATTATTATACGCTCAACAATAGAGCTTATACACAGCTCTGGGTGAGGAACAGGAACCCGAGCAGGTTGCTGGCCATCTGAATTTTACTTGCTGAGTTATTTCCCCAGATAGAGTCTTCAGTCACAGCCTGGCAGCTGCCTCAAGCACTGCCAGAAAAGTCGCACCACTTTATTAGCATAACTAATGCCACTGAAGAGGATCTGCAGATATGGAAATCATTCAGCTTCATATGAAATTTCAACATGCCATCATTTAGGCTGTCCAGCCAGCATCACTTATGAGAACAGCTACCTGCAGAGGCTGTCCTCTCTTGTCTGGAAAGGGCAGGACAAGTGAACTCTCACACCACCTCTTCCCTCCTTCTGTCTGCAGTTCCTCACATCTATAGTTACGGGGACATATGAAAATAATCTTTCTGGCGCTGTTTTTAGGACTAAGGGAAAACAAAAACAAAAAAAAAAAAAAAAAAAAAGAAAAAAAGAAAAAAAGAAAAAAATCAGGGCTTGGCTAAATGGAACAGAAAGATGCCTGATAAACTGCTTCAAAGAGACAAGAGAAAGGTTGTTAGAGAGAGGCTTCCCTGGTTAAAATATCCTGCTAGATCAGAGAAGAGAGGAGAGAGCATTCCTACCTTAAAAGTGTAAGGAAGAGGAAAGTAAATGCTCTGTCCAAGTGGAATTTCAAACTGCATTATTTTTTATGCTTAAATTATACTGTCTATTAGAGCATCGGCACTTCCCGTCCCTCATCCAGCCACTGGACCACCCAATCCACTGCGTCTGTCAGCAACAGCAGCCAAAACCAGCTGCTTCCAGGAAAAGTTTAAAACTCGATGAATGTTCCTAATTGTGACAGATTGGGGTGTACCTGACCCTAGGTACTGATCAGTTTATGCCCTGAAGCATGAGAATACACAGCTCTTGTCATTTTTATCCCAGCTAGCAAAACTGCAGATGTTCTTTTTCATTTAAAAATGTGCTGAGCTTCCCTCAGTCAGTCTGTGTGTCCTTTATGCTGATGCCTTGGGCAGGCCATATCTGCATTTCTAAGGGTACATTGAATACAGGGAGACAAGAGAGCGAAAAGAGGAAAAAATGGACAAATCAATGGATTCTGGATCTGCAATAAGCCACAGCTCCAAAGAGCTCTCCTTGTTATAAGCACATTCTTTTTTTCCTGATAGCAAGACACTGCTGAAAAAGGCAAGTATGCAATCAGAAAATCCCAAATACATAATTATGAGAGCAAAAAGAAGTTAGATTTAAATAATAACATCTATTTTAAGGTAAACTATTTGATACTAGAAGTGTCTAGGGTTCGTGTTTCTCTGCAGACAGCATGTAACCGTATGGTTAGCTACACGTCCTTGGGCCGCTCACTGGCATTGCTTGGTCATTCTGGGTATATGGACTGTTTATATGTGATTGTATACGTACAGGTACATGCACTCCAAGGGAACCGAGGAAACTCTGCTCTGCATACGCTGTTGTGCTACATTTAACTTTCTTTACATTAATCTGTGGGACTAATTGCCAAATGGTAAGATGATTTTTTGGGTGGAATTCTTTAGAGGGAAAAAAAAGTCTGAGAGAGTTCTAAACACGCCATTGGGAAGTTTGGTCTAATGAGATCTTAGGAATACAGTAATGTTTCTGTTTCCTAGGCTGAAATTCCTGGTTCTAGCTACTATAAGAGACAAGGTTAATTGGATCAGAATTTTGATCTGTGACAGCAATTCTATTTTCTGTATTGCAGAGTCCTTTCAGCTGACACAGTGACACTTTCCCCCATTTCCTCTCTGCAGCTACTGTTTATAATAATGTGTTTGCATACTCCACAAGACCATCAGTAAGTACTAGCACAGACTATTCCCATTCATTCCCATTAATGTCATTGCCACTGTTAAAAGATCAGCCCTTTTGCAAACTGCTCCTTTGAGCCCCTGCTTCTGGCTTCCAAGGCTAGGTTAGGGATGCTCTGGAAGACAGAAACTACTGATTATCCTGATGAAAGAGTTTTCAGTTAGACTTAGAAACATATAAATTAAAACCTATAAAATCATGCCATCAGTTTCTTTTCCCATTCAGGATTATTTATTGTACAAGTGAATTTATTTCCACACACATAGCCCCACTCCCCCTCCCCCCGCTGCCCAGCTTCATAAGTATTTTACAATGATGGTCACACTATGTCCCCTGGGACACTTCTCTTCATCCCTCCTCTTAGACTTACACCTTCCTCTTTAGAGGTTTCAGCTTAATATTTTAAAAGCTCTCTGTTTCTGTCTTTCAGAACTTCCAAATATTCAATTACTTCAAATTAAGTTAGTTGGAAACGATCCACAACTTCAAAGATTTGATACTAAACATGATTAGAAAAAGCAAAAGCCAGTTTGGAAATATTAACCTTTTCCTGAAATGTTATTTTTATTTACATATTGTAACCAAAAGATCTCAGATAAGCTTGATTAATCCAAGCTTATGAAATATTGAAGCCACAGAGGGAAAAATATTATAATAGCAACCAATTCCAAGAAATAATTAATACCACCAGAAGAGTCAGCCTAGCCAGAAGGAACAAAAGCAAGCAGATTTTAAAAAAAAGCACTGAAAGTACAGAAGGTAGAAAAAACTGCAGCAAGAGAGGAGTAGGAAAAGAGCATTGTATCTGGAATATTACTGTTATCTATTACTTTACAACAGATCTTTGACTAAGGAGAAGGCAAAAACCTTGTCTGGTTACCTTCCCCTCAATGCAGGTGAGGGGTGGGAGCTGCCGGAGGCTGCCCGAGGTGCCCGCACAGAGCTGGAGGAGAGTCCTGCACCACGTGCAGAGCACACAGACCTCTCCCCACCTGGAACAAGGGCATGAGGACATGGCAAGGACTTAGTCATGTTCTTCTCTTTGGAGAAAAATCCTACCCTCATCTGGGAGGCTGGCTTAACCAGATTCGTCTTGTTAGCTCCGATGGGATCTGGCTGCTTCTCTGCAGACTGTCAGTCATGAAGTGCTTTGGACACTTATTGACAGCTAAATCAAGAACTTGTTTCACCCATATCTCTGCTCAGCTAGAGGAATGCAGAGACTGCCCGAGGGCTGTATTTCAAAAGGTAAATTCAAATGTGATGCAGCCCCATTACAGGTTCAGTGCGCGGCTTGAAGCTGGGGAGAGTTGAAAGCCTTCGCTTGGTAGGGGTGAGGTGATATGGGTTCAGTGTCATGAGAGAAGCCTCATGGCTTGGTCATCACATTGTTTCACAGAAAATATCCAAAGGCAAGTGCAGAGCATTAGGTGACTGATTATATTTCTGGTTCTGCTGTTCATACGACTTTGGTCAAGGCAGTTAAAACTCAGTGTCTTACACCACCTGTCTGGAAATTAGGAAAAAAGACAACCCACAAACAACAGTTGCAAACCGAGCCAATGAAATATCCTTTGTAAGAATAAAGATAATTTATTGTAGTTATATTATAATACTAAATTGAAACATTCCATGGAAGATAGGTGCATAATTGATAGCGATGACCTTCACAGCACACTACAGACACGTTTCAAGCTAAGCAACTGGTCTATAGTTATTGATGACATGTTATTGAATTATTTATCACAGCCTGAATGAAGGAAATTATTTTTGCTGTTGAAAACTAGAGTAATACAGTAACAATGGAAATTCTTAGAGAAGTGCTAGTTTTCATACAGGCAGAGGATGTTGAAGCAATATTCATTGTACATAATATGAGATGTGGGGGGAGGCTACTGATTAGGCAAATTATTAAGCCTAGTAATTTAAAAAGAGAAAGAGAGAGGAGAAAATAGGTGCATTAGCAAACCCTTACAACAGATGGCAAAGTGTCCTCAGATCCTCTAATGTTAAAAAAAAAAAAAAATTATGTAAACTTTCAAAGAATATTTTATGTGATGGTATCACCTAGAATACACTCACTCTGAAGACTCAGAAAGCTATCTAGGAGACATTCAGCTAAATTATTTAACACAGGATGACAGGAAAGAATTAAAGAAAGAAATTTTCCTATCTAAAAGTTAAAGCAACAATCCACTCTGTATCTGCTGTTAAAGCTCAGGGTCCAGATGGTTGCCCAATAGAATTTTTAGCAAACATTTGGAGAGATAATAAGGCCTATAACAGTAGATAATTACTCACTTCTATATGGCTCAGTGCCCCCTCATCTACATTTGTTTCTATAGCAGGTTTTTTACCAAAAAAAAAAAAAAAAGGAAAAAAGGAAACAGACCCTCAGGTTTGGTTTTTTTTTTTTCCTGTTGTCATTCTCCCTCCTCCTTCCCCCTAATTTGTAGTATCATCTACTTTCTCAATGCAGATGTCAAAATCCAAGTGTCTGCCATCTTGCTAATCTTGACAACTTTCAAAAAGGTGAGCCTGCATTGAATACAGTGAAATTTTGTACTTTTGTTAGTTAAAATAAAATACAGAATGTGACTTCAGTATTTTTTTTTTCTTTTTGTAAACTCCTTCAGTCATAGGAATAAACGGAATGTGTACCACAAGGGCAAGAAAAGCTGGTGGTCTAATTTGCTACAGTAAACAGTAGGTATACTACTATAGTTTAGACACAGTATTTTGTGTCACACAGAAATTGAAAGGAAAGGGCTAGACCAAAGGGTTCAGTATCAGAAATTCTCTCTGCCACTTCCAGAAGTTAGTGGGGGAAAAAAATAACTGGTCTGTTGTTCTAAATCTTAGGTGCAAATACCCCAGCAGGGTTACCAAAGTCACTCTGTTTGCAGCGACAGTCTATTTCTTAGTCTGTAAAAGCACTAATATGAAATACACGTGTTATGAACCAAAACCAGTGTTACCATCAGCAAACTGAAGTGTAAAAAAGACATAGTTATATTAAGTTAATGGAGCTGTGACAGTGTCTTACTTTTTATTTTGATTTTGTTCCCCCGCCCCCCGCAAAACCAAATGTGTGTATATAAAGTGTGAAGATGCTGATGTCTTTTGAGAGGGTCATCAGAAAGAAAGCAAATCTTCGGATGCTGATGCCTTTTTTTTTTTTTTTCCTTAGCACACTGCTAATCTGAAGAACCAATAGGTAACCAACTTTAGTTTTAACATATTTTAGGTAACAAACTTTAGGTGGGTGAACAGACTGGAGATCTGCTTTCCTTGTGCTTAGATTGAACTGAGCCCCAGGCTTAGATTATCCACTGGTGTAAACTGGCACTGTTTCAATTAAACTAATGGTGCGGCACCAATTTGCAGCTGCTGATGGCCTGACCCCTTCATTCCCTCACCCTCTCAACTGCTAAGAAGCAAGAGGGCCATTAGTCCAGTTGTTAGTGAATCATCTGGACAAGACAGTTGGAAAAGGAGGTTGCATAAATAGATGAAATGTGAACTAGTAGAACTGGGGATGGGTGGGGGGTGGGGATGGAGTGGGATAGAACAGAGCCAAAAAAGAGATAGAAAACTTCAAAGGAAAACTGAAGAACATGAAGAGTTCTGATTTACCAGTATGCTTATACCCTTAAACAAACAAACAAACAAAAAGTTAAAGCAGCAATGTTATGAAGAGTGCAATGTTGGCAAGTTGGCAAATGATACAGAAGACTTTGATCTACTGTTTCAGCTATAGTGAGGATAAGTTCAGTAGTCAAAACTGTTTCTGGATATTTTAACTTGAAATCCAAGTCCAGCCTCTGCGTCCTTTTTTCCTGGGTCACTCTGCCCTGGGCTGCATCTGAAGTGAGGACTTATTCTGTGCCTCCTTCCCACCTCGCGCTCCACGCAGCCAGGCTCTGGATAGCCACCATCCCGCTTGTTTACATCTAGCCCAGCAAATGTATGTGACATCTGTGATACAAAGATCTCCCCAGGCCCTCAGCACCCACATTGTAAGTCTGATTGATTCTTTCTGCAGATCATCTCTGCAATATGGCTTTTCACATTCATTCACATTGGAAAAATCTCACCTCTCCTTTCACCGCCTTGTATCTTTTTCTGTAACATCCCTTTTATGTGGGTGAGAATGCTGCAGACAATATTTTTCTTGATGGGCAGCCTCGTCTGGTCCCTCTTTTCCCTTCGTCTCCTCAGCCTCTCCCTTTTTTCTCTCACATCAAGTGCAAAAGGCAGTCATAGTTCAGGATCACTGCTGTACATAATTTCTCACTTACTGTCAGGAGGCTAATTCTGACCTCCAGTTGGCATGCAGTGTTTAACCTGCATCATCAGCTTGTGAAATTTTCAATCACTTTGTACTTTCCGCTGTACTTATTCTCATGGGGTTTCATTGGCCTTTCCTATAAACAAGAGCCACAACAACACTACGGTCTCCTTCAGATTCCTTCTTTAAAGCTCTTCCTTACCATAACACCTTCACCAAAAGCCTGTCAATACATTAACAACAGTAATAGCCAGTGGTGTTTTGTTGCTCCCTGAATTCCTAAGGGGCTCTTTAGGTTTTGCCTTTCTCTTGCCTAGTATTTTGGGAGCAGGGGCCATTATTTCTTCCATACCTGTAAAGAACCTTCCACAATCACATGCTTCTGTAATTAAGGTGTCCAAATCTGTCAGTAAAATAAATAATAATGAACATCTGAGAACCGCTGAGGTTGTTGAAACAGGTCTTTCCTTTCTGTCAGTGTCAGGATAAACTTGGTAAACTTGATATAATGTTCACAGACATGAACACAGTATCTGATCACTGAAATCATGAGGCTCTCCTAAAGGAACGGAGAGGAAACCAGCAAAACATACAGCACTGACTGAGATGCTGCATGACTGAAGTTATTGCTTGGATACCTTTGATTAGTGGGGAAACTGGGGGAAGCAGTGGCCTTCCTTAGAGTTTCAGTCCTGCAGCTAGATAAGCAGGGCAGATACACCTGGGGGATATCACAATAAATATTCAATTCATTCACCATTTTCTTGTATTTGCTGAATATCAGAGCATCACAAATCACAACACAGAAAATATTTTTTTCTGCGCTATCTATAGCACTGGAAATTTTTACCATGTTATGGAAAGTGAAGGATTACATTTTTTCACTAACTTATGTATCTAGGTCAAGCCAAATTCGGCCTATGTATAGAGAAGGAGAGGATTCATTGCCGTCTGTAGGAATTTCACTAACTTAGACTTGCAGTTTAACCATGAATGATGCAAAAAAGTGACGAGGTTATTATCTGACTGACTGCTGAGTCAAACCCCAGCACAGTGCTAGGTAGCACTCTGACATGGGAATTAAAATCTTTGGTATTAGGTAAAGCGTTGAGCACGTGGTTTCAGATAGCTAATAGAGTTTTCTTGCAAGAATCGGAGACATCAGCCCTTGTGATTTGACCGCTTCAGGAAATATTCTTTCTGAGATGTTGTATAGGTGATGTCACTGTAGACTCTGTTTTGGTTGCATATGGGCTTTATACTGCTCATACTGAATCACAATTGCTGGGGAATGTAATTATTCAGCACCATCGTCTTTTAGGACTGACTGGTGGTGGTGTTGCCTCCACACTGGAGGTGATTTGTCCCATTTCTGAGCACATCCTTTTAGAAGGCAGGGTAGAATGCACAGGTTCAGCTGGGCACACTGATCTGTCTGCTTTTCCAAAGAAAGTCTGGACTTGATCTAGCTGTTCATTTTGAACACGAGGTGTGTCCTGCCTTCCATTTCTCATATCACAGAACTGGAAACTTCATCATTTTCATGGTGGCAGGGGGACAATAACAGAAAGGGATCCCTGTGTGGGCACAAGTGTCTTCTGACCCACACCAAAGCATGCTTCTGGCCCCATCTAGGTTGTTAGACATGTAACCCCAAAAAGATGGGATGTTTCTTCGTGTTCCTTTAAAAAAACCCACTTGGTCACTGGAAGGTGATGCCTCAAAGATGCCAACACAGTGGCAGTACACGTCCTTGAGAAATGATGGAGCGCTCGTGTTACCTCCAAAGGTGTTGCCTTATTACTCTCCTAGTTACATTAGAGTTACCCCTTAAGTGAGCTGCAGTCAGTGTCAGCTGTAATATTATGCAGGGGTTATATATACATATGTCCATCTATATATATTAAAGTTATTTTTATTTCTACATTACCATACTGAACAGTTACTCTTTGCGGTTTTCTTCTTCCTTAACTGCAGAGATTTTTTAGCATATATGACATACAATTTGGCAAAAGTCAAAGTAGGACAGCATTGTTGAGGCAAAGTGATAGCAGTGTGTGCTGAGCCTAAGGCTACAGCCAGAAAGCAGCTGTCAGTGGACGAGTAATAGATACCATTGGAAGGCAGAAAGCCCACACAGTTACAAGAAGTGGCACATTTCTCACATAGAGTAACAAATAAAAATGGCCAGGAACTGTGAAGCTTAGTTCCTTAACCCCCCAGCTTTTAATTCACAGATTTCATCCAGTTCTTTTCCAAAGTCTAATTGCTTCTTATTAGTAAAATTGAATTTATAACTGTCTAAGCAACATTACTTTAGGCTAGTAACTACACCTTTAGGTTTCTACGTGAAAATGAGAAGCAGATTTGGATGGCATCTTCGTATTCAAGGTCAAGTTTTGTGCCAACACCAAACTTTTTGAAGTGAGAAAAAGTTCTCACTTCTAACTTTGTCATTAATTTTCTTAGTATTTCTCATTCATGGCTTTCAGCTAAGAGCTGAAGCAAAATAACACATATGGCAAGATAGCAATGAATTCTCATTGCATTTCTATGCTAAGCTGATAGAAAGTGAAGGGATGGCACTCTACCCCTCTGAGTTTCACCTCTTACAAATACTACTGTGCTGCAGACTTTCATGTTGATCTAGCAAGTGCAAAGGTAGAAGGTCTGGGGAACACATTTCTGTTTAATGAGCAGTCTTTGTTCTGTGAGGAGGACATCAGCATTTCTAACCCTGAATAATATCCCACACTGACCAAGGCTGGGTGCTCGCAGAAAGGCACACAGTCAATTTAATGAAACCAGTTAGTTAGTTCAATAAATACCTTTCTGACCTCAACTAGAGAAAAGCTTATGCCCTGAAGTACGGCTCCTGTCTTGTTGGTGCAGGAAAGATAGGAACAGATGATTTTAAAGTTATCAAGTGTGTATTCTGGAGATAGATGCGGGCGGGGGAGCCCAGTGGTTGCACCTTGATGTTGTGTGCAGAAACAGCACCTGTTCCTGCCTCATTTCCATGTACCTGCAAACACCATGGCAGAAAGTGGAGCGGCTGGTGGGTAGGAAGAGACATCATCCTTATCCTGTGTGGGTTTAGCTGGGCAGTGTAAATTGCAACTTTCACCCATGGTCAGCCTGCCAGAGACCAAATCACAGAGAACCCCATTTGCCTGAAAACATAGAACAGGCCAAGGTGAGACAACGTTCCTACAAGCCAGATCTATACCCTCTATACCTTCTTCTGTTTACTGGGTAGTCTCTATTTAGTAATCTTTCAGATTGTTTAGAAAGAATGGAAAGCATCTTGAAATAGCCGCATATTCTGAAGTGCAGTAGTAAATGAAGCTTGTTGTCTTTATACTACTGCACAATGCTCATCATTTTTCCTCACAATTTTAGCCTTCTGCAGTTGCTTTCAAGTGGAATGTGACTTTTCTCAGTTATGAGATAATTTCGTTGAGATCCAGGGTTTCCTTTACTATGAGGTTCTTTTCCCATCAGTACCTATTTATATGCACTCATTTTTCTTCAGTGATGAAGAAGTTGTTGTTTGATTGCTTGAGTTTCAACATTATGAGGTCAATCCCTTTTCTCCCCACTTATGAAAGCAGGTAGGAGAACGCTTCCCTGTATATTATATCTAATGAGGTGAGCATGAAAAATAAGCCTAGGGCTGCAGAAGGGCTCTCTATTAAAGCAGTTGTCATGAAATTCCTAGCAAAGAGAAAAATGAGAACAGTTGCCTTGATCAGCAGATGCAAAATTATAACTTTCTAGTGACAATGGAAAGGCATCTCATTTTGCCGGCCCTTATGAACTAGTGGGGAACCTCACATAAAGTCAACAGAAAAGTTGCATGGATATTGCAGAGGCAAAAAATGGGCATGTATTGCCTCATTGAACAAAGGTGATCACCCAGATGATATCAGCAAGGAAGGACAGTTTCCCTTTCATCTGCAGCTCCGAAGAAAGCACGTGACCTGAAATATTTAATATTTGCAATCACTGTGGATGGAAATAAACGATACCTCTCATCTTTCTCTCTCTCCCACCTCTAGTCATCTAGCAACTCTCATAACTGGCATATGCTATGGCTGAATGACCTGGCTTCATTCACAACTAAATCAGTACTAAAACAGTCAGGATGATAGATAGTGACTTATCAATAATTGAAAAGAAAGGCTTAGAGATGTCCCATTATCTGAATAATTAATGCTGCACATGGGCTTTGTAATTCCTTAATAAAACTGACTGATTGATTTGCTTAATTAATTCCTTCTTTGACAGGCTTATTGCTTTCTTTGGAGACAGAGCTGGAAAAAAAAAGGGAAAAGAAAAAAAGCAATAAAAGGAAGACTCAAAATTAGAAAGGAAAAGAAGGATTTAAAATCTTTCATAAACTTTAACCCTCCACTGGAGAATAGATATTCAACAGTTAATTCTGCCTTACATCCCAGACTCCCCCCAACCTCCTCCCACCTCTTGTCAACCACAAAAATGGCTCCACAAATGGAAATATTGACTACAGAAAAAACACCCAACAGATTTTTTTTTCCCCACCTCCTTTGCATTTCACCTCTGTTCGTGTCCCACTGCAACTGATCAAACATTATGATAAACCATAAAGTGTCCCACGACCACAACAGTAGTAAACTTGGCTGAGCCTTAAACACTTTTGAATAAATCGATCTGAATGAAATGTTTAAAGCCCACTTCAGTTTAACAGCAATAATTACTTTCAAAGTTGGCTGCTGCCACCACTACGCTGCTCTGTCATAAATGAAATGCTTCCTTGGGTCGGAGGGTTTACCTTAGGGAAAATGTTGAAGTGCTGGCTGGAAATCAGCAGGCGCTGTCATCTTGTTGTCTCTACTTTTTCACTTTGTTGATGGTGTTAAACTTACTTAAACTGTTGTGGGACTAATGTTGTTAACTGGTGTGAACTTCTTCAAGTACCAGTGGATTCACCCTTATAGCAGCTCCCTATATGGTGCCAGACACTGGGTAAAACCAAAATGTATTTATGAGGGTGAAGGAATCTGCTGAGAAGGGCAGTCACTGAAACCTGACCATAAGGGTCATATAAACAATTCCTACACGGTTGAGACCATCCGAACACGATTTATGCTTATGTGTCTGAGCAACAGTTTTGATGCAGACACTCTCTATTACTTAGCAGCACAACGATGCTTGCTGCATTTTTGGCTCCATGCAAAAATTGATTTATTCCTAAAATGTGTATACATGGTGTCCTAAAATTTAGCCACACGGGCCTGAACTAGGGATTAAACCAATTTCTATTTATAGTTCTTACCTATTAACCTAGACAATACCAAACCAGACCTCACTCAACAGCTTCTACTTAAACGGTATTTTGCATTGCAGTAATATTTTGCATGAAGAGTCTGTGGATTTAGGGTTGCCTTAGAGAGATTACTCCTTTATCTTCTCATTTTATAGATCAGAAAAAAGACAGAAAGTGAGCTGAATCTGCTGAAAAGTGAGCAAAGTCAACAGGTTGCCTGAGCTGTGCAGACTCAGAAGACCATCATGCCACACTGTGTGAAGGTGCTCTGCAGAGAAAGCGTGAACTGTTCTGCAGACATTATTTCTGGTCTAATTTCTGTTATATGCTACTTCAGAGATCCTTACAGTATATTGAAATCTGCAGTGCAGACATTCTTGTAGTTTTTAACTGTAGAGAAGAGATTATTATCTTGCTCTTGACAAGCAAGGGAAAAGGAATGTGTGGACAAGATGACTCAGATCAATATTCATCACAGTGACTGCACTTAAAAAAACCCCCAACCAATCATTTGACTAACAAAATTTATTCCTAATTTTCCACATGATAAATAAATGCAGGTTTCCAATTTTTTGAAGGTAAGTGGTTTTGGGGTTTTTGTTAGAGCTCAGACAGAATTTGCTAGGACAACTTTAATATTTTCTTTAAAGTTTGGTCTCTTAGAAAGAAAACAGAAGGATGTAAAAATGGAACTGGAGGAGGTTGATCAGATTTGTTGTTAAAAGGTAACACAAACTTTCACTTTGTTTTAAGCTTTGCTGATTGAAATAACAATGGGTTGAATATTGCTTTTCTTTCTGAATCAAGAAGCACATTGAGAGTGAAGAGAAAAGTCATATAGGCTGTCTGAGATGGACCTTACCATTGAAGGGTAGTCCTCACCCAGGTCTTCAGGTATCTGGAGTATTTCTAGTTGTGGTGTTAGTACTGCATCTTTTGTGATGATTTCACAGAACAGTCAGAAAGTATTTCTTTTTTTTTTTTTTTTTTTTTTTTTTTTAATTTCTGCAGAGCAAGTCTGTACGAGCCGGTGTGCACATTCAATCAGTTATTCAAATCTTGTGCATGTGCAGAGTATCTGAATCTCAAATGACACATTAAATTGGATGCACAGTTGAGGGAAATAATTAGCATAAGAAATGGCTTTCTTGAGACTCATGATGAGGTTTCCAGGCTCATCACAGAGGAGATTTTGACACAACCAAGACAACTCGTTTTCAGCAGTTCTTCAGCTACATAATCCACTATCCCTCTACTCAGCATTTCAAACCAGAAAACCACCGAGACTTACAATTTCAGCATCTTTCAGGGCTGGTGTCTGACATCAGCATTACTCACTGCCTGACATGATCAAGCCAGTTATTTCCTTCTGCCTCATTCGTTCAGGGTGGCAGCACCCCTAGAAAAAAGGATGGACATCTTAAGCTAGACAGTTCTCATGCAGAAGGCGGAGTCTGAAAATTTAACACTCCGTTTAAATAAGATTCCTTCTCTATCCTGTTAAAAATGGTGTGACAGGAGAACTGAAGCATTCTCTAAGTTGCATGGTTTGAAAACAGCTACAGTGTCTTTTATTTATAGTAAATTATTTGCAAGTGTTTATCTTTTTTTTTCTTTTTTTTCTTTTTTCTTTTTTTTTTTTTTTTTTCCCCATGGAAACAGGAATGTGATTGTAACAGGTCCAGGCAACACCAAGATATTCTGCTTACACTTCTCTTCCTCCTGCCCTTGGGTTAATCCTATATGGAAACACAGGTAAAGGCTTCATCTTTCTAGACTGAATTTTGAAGTCTAGCCCTAATATAATGCAAAATCCTAGATAAGTAATTGCAAATAGTTTCCACCCAGTTTCCAAAGTAAGCTTCCTAAATGAAAAGTAACATTTAATATTCAGAAAACATTTGTAAATTGTGTAAGACGAAAGTGTAAGGCTGCACTAAACCAGAAGTTACTTACACTGCGTGCCCACTATTTTACCACATGTTATATACCTGTGCTAAATACTTCCCTTGTGGTCTTTGCTCTGAGAAAGTATCTCAGAGCATGAAACACTTCCAGATCTCTCTCCAGTGGTTTGGAGCTCTTTGCTGCAGCCCCCAGCTCAGCTGTGGCAATGGAATGCATTAGCTCCCTGACTCTGCCTTGAGTTTTTTTGTCTCACGTAACCTGTTGACACAAGCATATAGAAAATGGGGCCATTACCACTCCTGTGGGAGGCTCTCCTTGTAAATTAAGCTAGAAAAATACTTGCTGTTAACCAAAATAAAGTTCAGGCTGGAGTGCCATCCACAGAGCAGATATACATTTCTGAAGCTATTTTCCATGCCCATACTTAAAGCCTCCCAAGGGGCTGGCTGTGCTGGGTCAGGCAGATGGTTCAAGACAAATGACGGAGCAAAACCCATGCCCTGCTCCTCAGGGCTTCCCATTCTCCTCACTTCAGCTGAGCTGCCTCGTCCTGCTCTCTGCTTTCTCCTCATTGCCTCTAACTTTGGATCAAATGAAAATTCCTGCAGCACAACTCTTGTGCATTTTATATTGCTGCAGGAATGGACTGTGATGCCTCATGGTGTTGTGTGTTTTGCCTAAAAGTTATTACATCTGCATAGGCTCAGAAAAGACTTTGCAGAGCTGTCAAGGAAGCTTCTGTCTCAAAGACACAGACCTTAGCACAATGTTTTGGGAGAAACCAGTCATCTGTCTAGTCCACTGATACATTTTTGCTTTCACTGAGTTGAATATGAATATGAAGCTGAATACCTGCCAGTGGAATTGCATTCATTAAGGGGAAAAAACAATGAACTCTAATTTTCAATTTACCGATTAGGATGTTTGTTTATGTTCTGCCTTTAAGGCATCTTGTAACAGCAGACTATCATATTTTGGTTCTCACGAACTTCTGCAGTACAGAACAAAGATGAAGGGTTTACTATTTTTTCTTGATGAAGAAGAACATCATTACATTAAGCTGCACTTTGATTGTATTGAAATGAAATCTCCATTTCAAATAAAAAATCAACATGACATTTCGGCATAAGCATAAGTGTGCATTATATGTATGTGTCTGAATTAAGAGGCTTTCAGCATGGTGTGTATATACACTTCTATACCTATATACTTATCTATGTTTGCATGAGCTGTATGCATACATGTGATTATATATTTTCACACTCATTGTCTTTCACCTTTCCCACCCCCCAACCTTTAATACCGTATTTGAAATACATTTAATTCATATAATGAGAGCCAGTGTTTTAAAAAGTTTATCATGCTAAGAGCTGAAGTTTCATGAAGCTGTAGTCTTTGTATTTGCCAAATAGGATTGAAATTAAATCTTTTTCTAGAGGCGGAAAGACGTATAGAAAATGAAAGAAACATCATGTTTCTTCACTCCACTATTACATAACTTATAGTTGTGCATGACTAGAAAGTTTTGTTTCTCTTTTTTGCTGAAATTGGATTTAAAAAAATAGTTTCCCAGATTACCCATGTAGCAATATCTCCATTCTTTTTAGTACAGGGAAATAATGTTTCAAAACTTATAAATAATGTAAATATATAGATTGTGGTTTTCATTTATATTTTTTTGGAGAATTGTTTCCTGGGGGAAATAATAATGCAGCTCAGTGATGCTAGAGATTTTCTGGGTACCATGTATGAAACGAATGCTTGCTTAATTGTTTCTGGCATATAAACGTGAGCTGAAAAATGTAAGATCATAGCAGCCCCAGAGAAGCTTGATACTAAAGAAACAGAACAGGGATTCTTGAGCTTTAGCTATAGGAAAAAGTTTGATTTCAAAGGAACACCTGATCATGTTGGTGTGTAAGGTAAAATTACCTACATGTGAGAGAAGAGAAAGGTGTACAGGGTTACTGGAGAAATGGTTTGAAAGACTGCCTAAGTCTGCTGTGCAGTTGAAACAAGTTGGAACTTAGGAAACAAGAAGCTCTGCAACTGAGCAGTAGACAAGATGTCTGCAGCCTACAAAAAAGACATGCACTTTCATACCTAGAGACAATACCTGTGGGTTGATCCATGCTTTCATGGGCTTACTTAGCTATTAAGGGTATCATATAATCAAAACATGTGATCTGGGAAATGGTCTAATATAGCATTTATGGAAATTTGATTTAATGGCTGAATCAGGTGCCTAATAAGGATGAGAGTCTGAATGTGTGCTTGGTGCATAGCTAACATCCTCTTGCATCAATAGTTTTTAATAGACACTTACCAGAAGATAACCAACACGAAAATGGAACAATGTGCAGATATCTGTATATAAACAGCACTGAAATAATAATAATTACTATTGCTAAGTTTATAAAGCCAAAGACATCAGAATCAACCTGTCAGGTAGACTTTGGACACCTGTGCAAGCTTCTACACTTATCTGAACCCAATCTTTTTAGATCTGAGTATTGCCAAGTAGATCATTGATCCATATCACATTTCAAAGTGGAAGCACACTAAACATTCAACAGAAAATTAATAAAGTTTGTTAAGCCATCAATTGCTCTCCAGCAACACTTAAGAATTTCTGAACTGGTGTTTATTGAAATGCAAATCACTGGTCCTAAGTCCCACAGCCTTCATAACCATCATTTAAAAATTAATTGCACAGACCAAATCATCTCACTGCTTGAGTATCTGCCAGTTGAGAGTTCTTTAACTTCTGGTATTGATGAAATGCTCCAGTCCCTTCTTATAACACTTTCCTTACTGACTGCATATAGTAAAGAGGAATTCACTGATTTCAGAGAAATAAGTTTCCTAGTCTTACTGCACACATTCACTCATAATATTAGGTACAGAGCAACAGAAAACCATCAGGTTGTGCTGCTCATGCCTTTCTCAATACAGAATTGCTTCTGTCCTATAGGGTTAGTAGAGACTGAGGCAGTTATGGGTTTTCCTAGTGCTTTAGCACAAACCAAAGAAGGTTCAACACAGCTTTAAATAAATTCTGCATTCCCCACGTCACTGCAGAGAGCAGGAAACAACTGTAACACAACATGTTGTGGCCAGCCCTCCTTTCCTGTTCCTGTGCAGTCTTTACCTCTTATCTGAGCCCCTGACCACAAACTGAGAGTGAGATTAAGCTCCGAAACCAGGTTTTCACTGACTGGAAAGGGCCCAAAAAGAAGGGAGGCAACACTTAGGCCTTTTGCCTGTTTTGTCCTCTCTGAGAAGAACAAAGGTAGCTTTAAGTTAGGTTTGAACCTGGTTTATATAAATATCTTTGCCTACCTTAATCTGGATGCAGACTGACCATCCTCCTAAATCTCAGATTGCTGTATTCTTGGAAACCTCTCCTTGTGCCTTTGGGATATGCTTTTCATCTTAAACTTCTCTAGTTTTATTCCATTTAATGTTTCTCCTCTTGACTGGCAAACATCCTTGCAGCAGAGAAGTGAAGGAAGCATCATGTTAAGTTAAACGATGCCCCTGCAGCACTAAAAACAACACAGCCCATTACAGAAGAAGCCAAAAGCCCCGTAGGGAGCCCTGAGACCAGGAGTCCGTAGTGTCCGTATATTGATTGCTTTCTCGTAGGTTATCGAACAAAGAATATATTATATTATGACTCTAGCAAATCATAGGATGTCCATTAATGTTCAGGGACTCTTCATGGATTATGCTTTAGGTTTCTTTAAACACTGGAGATCTCCGAAAACATAGCACATTTCTTGTTGATTTCAAGACACTATTTTTTTTTGCTTAGTTTGTTTGGGATTTGGGGTTTTTGATTTTTTTTTCTCATTTTCTACAAGAAATAAAGGCTCTCATAATGTATATCATGCAGTGACAATTATTTTGAGAAAACATATCATATAGTCTAATCATAACCCAGGTTGGCCAGGATTCTATCTTATGTTTTGGTTAACTTCATCTAAATGTTGTTAAATAATCTATCACCCTTATCATTAAAGCGTTAGTAGTTTTGCTTATTATTTACATCTAAGGGCTCTGTTCAAACATCACAGTTCCCCTACAGCAGGGGTTCCATACAGAACAAAACCCAGTCCTACCTCACATAGTTTAGAGAATTAATTTAATGAGTAGCAGCCTGACAGACGAATAGAAGAAAATTACAAGATAACATTCATGAACCAGGAATGTTGGTATAGTCTCCAAGTAAAGATTCAGTTCAGTTTTCAGTAAAAGCTGGAAGGAAATGTATTCATTTCTTTTATTAAAAGCATTATCAACCTTAGACCTAAATTTTGAAAATGAGTTACTGATTTTGGCCAGTTTTATTTCCAGGTAGATAGTAAAGCCTGCTTAAATGAGCCAGATTTTCAGCACATGGGAATAAGGGCAACTGATAAAATGAGATATTTCAAATTGCTACTCATTTTTCAAAATCAGGGCCATATTTCTTAATGAAAGTCAGATCACTTAATTTTAAGGTGAAGATTTAACTATCTGGAAAGTTACAAGTGAGTCCATTTAAGAGTTTGAAGAAATTAAAAATTAATGCTTTAGGATATTTTACAGATGACTCAATCTTTTTCATGCCTTTCTCACAAATGTCTTTAACGTTGTCAATTTTGGGTGCGTATCAGTTTAACAGACGCTTGTGTGATTTGTTGTATCTCAGAGCTTAAGAAAACAACTACAACAAGAATAAAACTTTAAAACAAGCTACTTTATTATAATTTCCTTTATTGATGATCTCATTTATTTTTGAAAAGTTAATGAAAGCATGCTTGCCTTCTGCAGCACGCAGACCACTCTGCATGAACTTTGATCCCCTAGAGAATTTTCATTCCTGGTTTAACTGGGAAGTGAAGGGGTTCCCACCTCCCCAGGGTAACAAAACACTAGAAATACAGGATCAATTAGATCCCCTCTACAGTTCATTGCTCATTTTGAAAGTCTCATAGATTTCATCCAAATGTGGAGCTTTTTTGTCCTGACCTGCTCTGTGCCATCCTCAATCTCCACCTTCTCTTCTGTCCTGAGCAGAACTGCTATGCTGTTCCTTGGGTCTCTCCATCGAGTGCCGCTAAGCCTTACGATTTAACTTCCAGTGATGCAAGATGAACATTTAATTAGTTGTCTTATAACATGAAGGTCTTTGCCCTTCTGCAGTTTGTTTTCTCAGGAAAACAAAACAAGAAAAAACACTGATGTTCCCTATCAGGCCTTTTTCTAACGCTCAACCGAAGAGGCAGCCACATGGATCTTGGAGAGCTGTACAAATCCCCTGAAACACCAGGTCAAGATTTCTTTACGGGCAGTCATTATCAGGCTTGGGTCCTTATTTCTGTTATCTTTTCCTTGTGGGGCCTCCCATGCCTCCACACGTAGCCAACAAGCATCACACTTGGTTTCAGTTCAGCAAGGTGTTTCTGTCAGTGCTTTTCTCTCCTTTCAAGACAAAGACTGTGCTGGGCCTCAGCCAAGGTGCAGAAAAGGATGTGACAAGATTGCACTGGCTTTTTGATTTCTCTTTCCTGGCCTATTGGTTAGTAGAGTACTAATGGACACAGGTGTAAGGAAAGGGATGACAAATCTTAGGACCTGTTGGCTGGGCAGAATTCTGTCACACGTACCCTCAACTTGTGGCTTGATATAAGACATTTAATCTCTTTGTAGTTAAGCCCCAGCTGTAAAATGGATGTCTGGACATTGCTCCGGCAGGAGCTGTTTTGAGAGGGAAAGGGTGTATAATTAATAGCTGACTAGAGGCTGGATGGCAAAATTCATCGGATGGTGGGTAGGTTCATAATGAATTCCTGACCTGGGGGACAAACATCAGTGGTACTTCATTACTTGAATCCTGGGATGAAGAAAAGGCCCTGTATCATTAAGCAGCCAGGAAGAAAGTCTGTAAATTGGGAAAAAAGAAAGAGGTGGAGAATTACCTTTTTCAGCGCACTGGAGGGGAATGGCCACACTCTGCAGGTAAAGAACCTCAAGCATTTAAAAGCAAGTTAAAATCACAGTTTAATCTATTTTCTTTCTCTTTCCTTTAAGATTCTTGAAACTACATATAGTAAGATCTGTTTTACCAGACTGCTCCTTTTCGTCCTCCCTTTCTGCTCCACGTCTGCATTCACAGGTTCATGTGAGCCCCCTTCAGAAAATTCACCTAGGTGTCACAAGGCCGTGATTCAAAGAATTTCACCTGCCAGGTCCTGCCAGAATTATTCTTCCTTTCTAATTCTCTCTAGTTTAGAGGCATCCCGATAACCACAGGATTTATTTTCTCTCATAAAGTTCATCCTCAGCATTGCCCTCCATGATACAATTGAATCTTTCTTTCATCCTGAGACTTACAGATTGAGTGGCCTTTCTCCATTCTCTGATTCCGAAAAAAGAGTGTCGTATCTAAGCATCCCTAATGCTCTCTGTCATCTCATAGGCAATGAACTTAAAAATAAAATGGCTACATGTGTTAGAGTCATTTAGTAGCTGCCACCTGATTGTAGAAGAATACGGTAAGAGAATCTTTCTGTACTTAAAACAAATACTAAAACCATAAAAATAAAATAATTCACCTGCTGTGGTTTAATCTGCAAAACTAAGTCAGTTGCTGCAAGCAGCACTAGGCAAACGAAAACATTTATTTGAAATAGGCAGTATGTTAACATAGGTTATACTTACACCTCACGTGGCTGCTCTCTGTCATCTGTCTCTCTGGTTGCCCTCTAGAACTTATACAGGGCACTGTTCTAAATCCTAAGATGCTCATTTGAGGAAACTTCTGCAGTGGGTAGCTACAGATGAATACACACTTTGTCAGCAAAAGTTCTGCTCTCTACAAATATAAAGATCTACTCGGTACCAGAAGATTCTATATGAAGAAAGAAAAATGAGTATTTTAGGTTAGCAGAATACAAGCTTTACCTCAGAGAAAACAGTTTTTCAGTCCTCAGTCTTGCATAAATTTAGGTGCCTTCCTAAATTCTGGATTCTCCTTCATAAAGTAGGTATTCTTCTAGACTGGTACAATCCTGAGGGTTTGAGGAAGATGTACACCTAGTCAGAAGAATGGGCACAGCACTGAAACAAATTTGAAATAGTGACAAATGTCATCCCTCAACACTTTTTAAAAAATATGCTTTTCTTGAAGCTTTTGTAGACTTGTTATCAGTCTTAGAAACTTGACTGTGTATAGTAGTATATAGATTTTCTACTGTCTCCATATTCAAACTACAGTCATGGCTAATAACTCTGTCCAGGGAGGTCCAACTGATGTGGACATGATCCCTTAAGACTCAGAATTGCTATTAATCAGCTTCAACCAACACTGGCCATTTTCTCCAGAAAAGCCTAGTGCTGTTATCAGGAAAGCAGCCCAAGTTTCATTAGCTTGTAATTACGGACACTTTCAAATCCAAATGTGTAACTGCTTTATACATTTTCTTTTTCTCCGTTTGAAAATATAATCACCAACATAACTTTGCATTCCTGTGAAGGCAGAGAAAAAGAAAGGGAACCTGCCAGCAAGCTCTGTTGAACAATTCTTATGTAAAATGCTTTTGCACCAATAGCTGGTGCTAGAGATGTGGAAAATCCTGGGGTTTGTAAGCTAGTTTTCCAATCCTATATTAAAATATAAAAATTGCTCTTGGCTCTTCAGCCCTTGAAGCCATGGAAGAGAGGGGATGGTGCATTTTCATCCCCAGGTGTCAGGTAAATGAAGTTCTGGTTCACCCTCTAGCAGAACATAAACGTTATACTGGGGTTATATTAAATAAAATAACCTGTTCTAATTAAACCAGCTTCAGCTGAATGGAATGTAATAGCACTCCAGTGATGGCCTTTTTTGGGCTATTCTTCATGTTAGGGTCTGTAGCAAGTAATTACCCACACCATTACTGAAACCAGTTTTAAGATATCACTACAGGAGGATAAAACAACTTTTGCAAGTTATTCCTTTACTTAAATGAGAAAATGGAATACTTCCAGGCAGAAATATGGGTTATCAGCTGACTGAGGAAGGATATCAGTAAAATAATTTGGTAGAAGGCATAACGGTAGTAGGATTATTTCTTTTTATTTTCCTTTTTGGAACATTTTTTAGAATAGAAAGATTGTATTATAACTTCTGTCACTAATCCCAGCCTTCTGCTATCTGATTTACTGTTTGATATACTGTCATAGTCACCATTGTTAAGCATCCTTTACCATCCATGTTTTGTATGTTTATTCCTGGGTTTTTTTGGTTATATGGTAGAATCTCAACAAATTCCTTTATCCTATTGAAAATACTTCCTTACTCCTGACTTTATCTTACTCCAAATATGTGAATGAAGAAAAAGAGAACAACTGCAAATGCTTATAGAATAAGTTAAATTTGCTAAGTAAATTATATAGAAAAATTAAAAGCTGCTAGTACGCAGTGTAATGCATATTTTATTATTTCCCTCTTACAATGTTGTTAAAAAATACATAACCTCTTGATGTATGTATATTTCCTTGAGGAAGGTGCTCTGTAGCTCTGAGGCAGGATAAGTAGCATGTGATGTGGCAGCTGTAAGGTAACAACATGTTTTCCCATAAAAAGCAGAGTAAATGGGCACATAAATTCCATATAAACTGTCAGCATGTCAGCTATGCTAACACTGGGTAAGCTACTGCCCTGGAGCCTCACTAACTTGTGCACCATCATTTTTCAAACAATACACTTCAAGAACTTGTACAGCTCCTGCAGAAGCAAAGCTCGGACCACCCTCCTTCTGGCAACTTCAGTCACCTTCATTCTTGTACAAGGTCTGAAGAGGAATGAAATCCAGCCATTATTTTTTCTAGGTGACGTTTTCCCTGGTGTCTGAAGGCAGGAGGTCTGCAGCAGAGCTGGGAGTTTAACCATGTTTTCTGATAGATTATCCCAATCCAGGATTCATCTCGTCTTGCTTCAGATATCTACTCAGCAGACTTCTACGTCTGAGCAAGTCCCCCCAGGCTCTGCAGTCACTCGTTGCAGTTAAGCGGGGTGCTGAGTACTTTTAGGGAGCAATTCATTTGATCTGCTTTAGCTGTGTACTTTAGCTGACATGCATCACACCTCAAAAGAGCCTAGGGAGTTTAACAGACATCAACATCTACATTATGAATGTCTACATTAGAAGACATAAATCAACTCCTGAATATCTTTAGCCTTCTAAAATAACTGTTCTGCTAAGTTACCTTTAAAGACAAAAAAAAAAAAAAAAAAAAATTCTACTGACTACTCTATTTCTTTGGCTGTATATATGTAAGTTGAGGAACTTCATACACTTGGACCATTCCAGAAGTCTCCGCCTCATTCTTCCTGTTTGTAACGTAGGAAATCTGCAGGCAGCTTATGTTTCCCTATATAGAGAGAACTGTGATCTGGAAAAGCTGGAGATAGAAAGAATTATGAGACTGATTTTGGTGAACTCCATGTAACATTCAACCCAACTACATTCTGAAGACCACACATGGTGGACAGGTCAGGAATACGGTGCAACCTTACGTAGGGCACAGTGTTGCTAGGTCAAAACTTTGTGATGGAGTGTTATGAGGTCCATTTTCTGTAATACCTTTTTCAAAAAACACTGCTTGAGGTGGGTGAAACACTGACATGTTGACAACTTTACAGTGACAATTTTGGTATACTAAAAAGTCTTTCTTGAATGAAATGTAACAATATATGGCTAAAGAACAAAGACGGGAAGAAGAACCGTTTTGTCAATGTTGACATATACATTTCTTTCTTCATATTTTTCAAATATATTTTAGGATAGGAAAACCATTGCCTACAAAACTTGCCCTGTAACACTGAGGAATGTTTATGACCACCTTTATGTTCTGGGCTGCGACACAATGGTCATGAAAGACAAGCAATGTTAGTTTGAGGCGGTTAAAATTTTTGTATCAACACAGGCAATGAAACTTCTACACTCACCCTTCCTCTTCAAGGTCAAGTGTTCTCTGTCGACCTCTTGAAACATGCACACAACTAAATTATACAGGCATATCATTGTTATCATAAATACATTATGTACTCCTATTTTCATAGTTAATGTAAGAGGGTCAGAGAAAATTTTTACTTGAATAAGGCGGGTCAGTAACCTGAAAAGGTTGAAGAATGCTGCTTTAGATAGATGGACAAGGAAAGTCTTTATGACCTGATTTCCATGATCTTCAGCTGAGTTTCAGGTGCTGAGGAGGTATTTTAGTTTATGGTAGAAAACAAGATAATCTGAAGGTATTTCCTTAGTTGCTATCAACAAGCTATTAAGCATTTCTTCATGTTATGTTTTCCATGTGAGACAGATGTCCAAAAATTATTTGTTTTAAATTTGATTCTTCAAAAAAGGCATAGTGAATTAAAATTATTAACTAATGAAGCCACATAGTCTGAAGATTTAATAAAATCAAGAAAATTCATTTGATTTTTGATCAGTCCTTGAGTGAGAAGGATCTTTGTAATTCATTTAGTCCAAATGGGAACTAGCTGATCTGTCTCTGAGTCAGGTACAGTCTTCTTGTTCGGTTTGTACAGACCCTTGCACAACAGCTCTTTGATGGAGGTTTTTAGATGGTTTTGTGATGAAATAGTTTGGTGAAAAAGAGGAAGACAACGTCATCATCATCACAGTGAATGCCTGCAATTCTAATAGATCCAAATATAGTCTTTAGCCATTAATCTAATGTACCTAAATTACAATTATACTTTAAAATATTTTAAAAATAATTTTACTTATATCTAGTTACAAAAATAATGTCTTTTTGTTTGATTTTTTTTTTTTTTTTTCATTTAGACACTCATAGAGTCCTACCTACACAACAACATTAAAATACTCAAATCTCTTATGACCTTGTTTCCCAATATCAGGGACCATAAAAGTGGGAAAGGGGTTGTGTTTATTGATTCCAAAACATAAATGTGTAGCCATACAATAGTCACATTCAAAAATTCACCTTATAGATCCTCATGATTATGTTGTGAGAAGCAAACCAAAGTTACATCCACAAAGTTAGCTTATGGAAAGCATCAAAGCAAAAGATGCTGGTCATATTTCACCACACCACACAACTTTCTCAACATTAGATAATACAATATACAAATACAGAAGCACTAATAAGAAAAAGAGAGAGAATCACTGTTTGAGATGAAAAGTAGTAGTTGTTTGTGATCCTGTCACCAGAATTGAGTTGAGGTGAGATTTATCTGCTTTTTTTTTGGCAATGGGGTGGCTGATCTCACACCCTCAAAGGTGTCTAGTAAAAAATAAAGAAATTCTGAAAGCTGGATAGATTGTCAGTAACCTTCATGCTTCTTCATACCATTAGGTTTGCTGGATGGCATAGTAATCCTCATGGGAATCTTGCAACCTATTGGCAGGTTTATTTTCATCTCCGAGGAAGTGGAAAAAAATTAAGAAAAAAAAAAGGTATATTCTTATAAAATGAATGTTATATTCTTATAAAAGCTCGTGCTTGCTTTGTTCATGAAGCTGAGGAGAAGATTTCATTTTTACGATGGGATTTCAATTTTATGCAGATCTTGGATCAATGTTTATGTACTGTGTCTATAGATAAGCCTTCTCAAGCTGTGATCCCATCAGATCTCCTGGGGCACTTCCAGCTGTGATCCTGTCAGATCTCATAAGCTAAGTAGGTTGGGCCAACTCAAGCTGCGATGCTGTCAGATTTCATCAGCTAAGCAGGTTTGGGATGAGTCAGTGCTGGAACAGGAGACTTGCAGTGCACAGGTTGATTTCGAAGGACATAGTGATTGTGATAACTCCATATATGTGTGTGACGCTCCCTTTTCCTTCCTGAAGGCATTGAACTCGGGCAGAAACTCTACATTCCCAGTATGTCACACTGCTGAAAGACAGTGCTTAGGCAAAGGAGGGGATGAAACTGAGGCACTTCCTCAGATTTCAGTGTAAATAAAGAGAATGGAGAAAGATCTTTGCCATTTCTGCACCTATGCTACCAGTTGCCCACAAGGAAACCAGGGAAGAAGCGTATCAGACAGGAATGGGTGAGTGTTGGCCAAATCTTGTTTGGACAACAATCTGTATGTCCTTATTTTGGAAACCGCATCATCTCCTGTGGCTATGCCAACAAGACTCAGTGCAGCTGCATAAAGAAGGAATAACTGCTTTCATCTATGGTTCTCAGGTAGTTTCCATTGCAAATGTGTTAGGAGAAGACTTCTTAAGAAAGTCCTTTCTCCTTAACAAAGTAAGCTGTAAATCCTACTGGTGATACTATTCCATGGCCTTCAGAAGCTTCTTTAAGATTCATGTTTGTATTGAAGGAATGTGGTAAAGAAAAAATAAGTGAGAAAGAAAAAAGTGAGGTTTATGAGGTTTCATGCATGAAACACCTTTCTTCATTTATTTTGTACTTTATTGTCCCTCATTTAATTCTGAAACTAAAGCGAAAAGGCAAAGAAATTGGTGAAAGAAACAGAGAAATTGTTTCTGGAAGAAAATGAAACAATGTTTTGGAAATTATATCCATTTTGCAGAGTTTATATTAGTATTTTTTGTGTGTCGGCATTTGTGTCTTTTTTAATAGATATTTCTAACAAAATAATTTCTTTTTAAATCATTTTTTATCACCAGAAGTCACATTTTCTTATTATATGGTGAACTTCATTAAGCAGATAAGGAAAAAGCAAGGTCTTAAAAATGAACCTGATAAAACAAAGTGTACAATTTCAAAGAAATCATTAATTAAAATAAAATAGATTACAACAATAATAGTGTATTTATATATAATATATATAAATATATATATATTTGCATAGTTCTTTTAAAAAAGAAGAGAAAAAATATTTCTAATGAGGAAAACTGCTGTTGTTAAGCATATTCTGATCAGTTTTAGGAACAAGATCCTGTGCTGAAATAACTCATCTCTGTGATGAGAAGTTCCCTAAAAGATGGACTGGCCCCAAACTATGGAATGAGTCTTGACAGATCCTGATGCCTTAGCACTGTAAAAGGCAAGGATCTCTGAAGTAGTTTAGGAGTACATTCAGTCCACTTACTTCTTCTACCTTTGATTCCCATGAACCGCAGGCCAGAGCACTGGTTTTCAGCACTTTTCAGGAAGTCTTACCCTGATTTAAACTTTGTGACTGTTGTGTGATGATTAGTTGATTATCAATCCTCCTGTAATTTAAAAGATAATATGTAACAGCTTCAGCTTAGGAGGACCAGGGTGAGGCGCACCTTACCACACCACACTGACAAGGTCTAGCAATGCCAAAATCTGCAGGAGCTTCCCTAGTAGGTGGAGGAGAGAAAAAAGGAAATTGGGGATTAATTTTCTGGGCTGGCTTAGATTGAGGCACACTAAAAGTTCTGCTGTCTGCTTTATGTAAAGGGAGGCTAGGAGGCTGGTAGAGATATACATGCAGACGTCTCTGTCAGTCAGATAAATACACACTATGTTTTCCTCCAAGAATGTGCACTATAGTATCAGACTGCCTTCTTCTCGTTTGGCTAAACCCAAAAGACTCTGTGTCTCCTCAACATAAGCAGTTGGCTTCATCCCTTGCCACTGATTAGGCAACAGAGGGCGAGAACCTCTTAGTCATTGCAAAAAATGTGAGCTGTGGTTTTAAAGGGTTAGGTCTTGACCACTTTGACTCTTCTTCTGAGACCCTGCATGTTGAAAAGATGAGCAGCTCTACAATTCAAAGTATATCTAAGTAATCATTCAGGTGAGACTGAAAGGATATTCGCTGCACCCTGGCTGTGCCCCAGGCTGCCTGTAGACTCAGGCAGCTCCTACCACACCAAATAGACTTGCTTTATCTTCTCAGCATCACCTTGGCACTCATGCAGAGTAGAAACTGCTGGGCCTTTTATCAGTGCTTGTATTGTGTTTTAATTTTACATGACTGCTAGGTTGCTGTTTGGTCACCCAGGAAAGTGCAATCTCAGCACAGTAGGCTGTGCCACACTCCCCCTCTCTCTCTCTCCTTTTTTTTTTTTTTTTTTATTTTTTTTTTAATTTTTTTTTTTTATTGGATACTTAGAAATCTCCATTTGAAATGTTAAACTGAGGATGGAGGTTCTGATGTTTGTGTCAGGATCAGCATGGTGGGTGGCAGGGAGCAGGAGATGTTTTCCTGAGGACCAAAACCCTCAGCACGAGTAAGTATGTCAATAGAGATGAGGGGAATCTAAAGCGTAAAAAAAAAAAAAAAAAGTTGACTTTTTAAATGGCTGAAGTCAGAAAGACTGCATTTTGTGAAACTGGTCACAAAGGGAGGGAAATGTCTGCACCAGAAAGCCTGAGTGACCTTTACAAAGTGTTAGGTATTATTTATTTTCATTGAATTATGTGTGTAGGTGTGTGTATGCGTGTTCTTGTGGTGAGCAACTGACAGATGCTGCACAGTTTTTCCTCAACTTGCTGAGTCTCTACTAATTAGAACTGGGATGAAGCTGCATTTTGTAATTCACAGTTAAGTTCTTAATTTTGAAATAATTCCTGAGCCAAAATGGACACAAGCAGGCAATGTGTTTCTCCCTAAATCTGTTACCAAACAGATTCTGGAGGAAGTGTTCTTGGTTTAATTGAACTTTCATTCCCATTTTAATTTACTTTTTATATCATATTCATGTTGTGCTCTGTGATATTATATAATATACAATGTGGAAACAAAAGCCACAGCTATACTAGTAAATTATACATGCTCAGAACTGGTTTTGAAGGCAGCAGCCAGCTGGCATGGGTCGGTCCACCTCCCTACTGGGAAATTCTTTTAACCTCCAGAACTGGGTGGCCACATCCAAACTGCCAGTTGAGAGTCATCCTTGGCCCATGTTGTCTCCTGAAAAGTTCCCAGAAATTGTCTGGGGAAATGTTGGTTACCTGGTGCCAATTCTGTTCTAGGGACAATTTTAACAATTCAGCTTTATAGGCAATTGTATTCCAGAGCCCAGGAATATTTTCTGGCACTGGTTAGCTCAGAAGTACGAGCATAGTCATTAAATCCTTTGGACTGCATTGCACTTAATTTGGTCAAATACCAAAAGAAGAAGCAAGTCTTATTGTCTTTTACTTTGAGGAATATCTCCCTGGCTTTATCCTCAGATTAGCCTAAAGACTGTGTTCACTCTGCTGGCTGAGAGCTCCAGGTGGTAGGAAAATGATCCCTCACGTGTCTCCTACATGCTTCTCTGTAAACAAAGCTCATAGTTTGACAAATAAAAAAAAAAATGCATATAGACAAGAAATACAAGTCAAAGGCACTATGTTTGTGAACTCCCCAAATGACTCTTTATAACTGAGATGTGCATCAAGACACTCTCAGCTTGATTTTA
Source organism: Falco punctatus (assembly GCF_963210335.1). Taxonomy (NCBI): domain Eukaryota; kingdom Metazoa; phylum Chordata; class Aves; order Falconiformes; family Falconidae; genus Falco; species Falco punctatus. The sequence continues at coordinate 6,865,866 of NC_137586.1, forward strand.
TGCACAGGTAAAGCTGTTTTACCTTGGCTTTTAGGAAAAAAAAAATCAGGTTTAGTAGATTATTCTTTATTTTAGACTTTATTTTTAGTCTGGGTCTTGTAGGAGCAGAAAAAATGACCTATTACTGTAGTCCAGCCCAGATGTGAATGGATAAACAGATAAATGGGGATTAATGGATTTTGTTCTGTTGAATAATTTTCTTTTAAGGAGGTGAGCTATCAATTTTTTTTCAAGTAGTCCTAGATATCTTTGGTTAAACTTTGCAAATCTTCCTTTGGCTGCCCTAGAGGCTCTCTTCCTGCAACTAGTGAAACCTGCTGTTTCAACTAAAGATTGCTTCAAAGAAACATTAAAAAAAAATTACTTCATTTTCACATTACCTTACTATAAGGTAATACAGGACCACTCTGTGATAGAGTCTCTGCAAACCAACAAGGTGCTCAGAGTGACCCAGTAAAACTGAGAAAGCTTTCAGACTGATCTAGTTGAAGATGCTCCTGCTTATTGCAGGGGCGTTGGACTAGATGGCCTTTAAATGTCCCTTCCAACCCAAACTGTTCTACAGTTCTATGATTCAGTCAGTGACCTGAGTGCCAGGAGGATTTCATTCCTGATTCTTACACACAGTCCAAAAGCCACACCCAGCAAGATGCTTTAGATAGAGACACTCAGGGATCCATATATATGAATCAGTATGAAATTGTTCAAAGATCTCAGCATCTATTCAATAATTTAGATAACAGCCGTATTTCTGAAAACATTTAACATGGGGAATGTTCTTAAAAAGGGAACAATATTTTATTTTATTTATTTTTGTCTGTATGTAGGAGCTGAGTTGCTCTGAAATCTGGCCATAAATTTACTGGAAAATGATTAGCATCACATTGAGAATGATATTTGGAGCTACACTTTCAAAACAAGTGAATAATTTCTATTGATCACCCTGGAAAAAAAGATAAATCCATAGATGTTAGGCAATCCCACAAGGCTTGGGAATCTGGGCAGCTGTCTTTTATAGTGAGCCACAAATTTTCAGTGCTGCTTTTGGTGGAATGCCAGATTTGGAAGAAAGTTTGTACCCTTCTTACCCCCTCTCACTCCCCCTTAAAGGTACAGAAAAAACACAGTGAGTCCATTTTAACTCATAACCGAATTCTTCCTCTCTCTAAATAGAAGCATCCCTTAAAATAAAATAAAATGCCACATAAAATCTACTTCTTGCTACAATATAAAATGTGCTTTCACTCAGGCTCTCTGTAGCATTATCTCTAACTGCAGTGTAACTAAAAACTAATAACCTCATTTTTAATTAGCTGGGTTTGTGGCATTTTGCACCCATCTCACAGTTGTTCTCTCTACAGTGTATATCATTATTAACTCCGGGTGTCTTCAAGGAGGTCTTAAATATACTTTGCTTTCTTACTTCTTTTGTTTTTTTCTGAAAATTGTTCTCATCTCAACCCCCCTATATTCATTAAAAAAGAAAAAAAAAAAAAAAACAAAAAAAAAAAAAAAAAAAAAAAAGAAAAGTGATCTTAAACACAGTGTGAGTGATTCTGATTTTATGTGGCTATTCTTTTTGTTCTGCCATTATCTGAATTCTTCCCTCTTTTCTAGCCAATAGGAAAATATTTTTTAAAATACTATGGTGTTTCAATCTGACTGCCCTAGAAATCAGTAAGGTGCGAGTTTAAGAAAGGAGACCACAAATATTACCCATCGGTTCCCTTGATGTCAAAATAGTACTGAGTAATTACAAAGGCAACACAACATATCTTGGCTTTCAGTTCTTTTAAAGCCATTACATATACTAAGGGCTGATATAAAAGGACACCTTAGGAGTAAGTGTTCACTGCACAGCAGTGGTGTAACCAGGAAACCCTCTCAGATTACAACCCTTCATCACAGATGTCAGAGAAGAAAAGACATGGTATACAAATGTAAAGAAACTTTTAAGCCATTGAAAATCTGACCTGAAGCCTACCCAAAAAAATAATGGGTCACATCACTATGTCTTATCAGCAAGTGTGCAGCCTGCAGCTGTGCTGCCTGCAGCTGTGATCCCATCACATCTCAGGACCTTCATGGAGCTGAGCAGGGCTGTGGTGGACAGCCCTGGTGCATGGCTAAGCTGTGGGTGTCAATGGCCTTTGGGGCTGGGACAAAGTCAGTCGTACAGTGAAAGATATCCCTGCCCACAGCAGGGGAGTTTGGAAATAGATGAGCTGTAAAGGTCCCTTCCAACTATACTATTCTATGACTCTGTGATTCCAAAAGAAATAATGGGTCATGACCTCTTCATTCTGAGTTGTGCTATAGGGATGACATACATATTTTTTTGCTTTTAGACCATGCAAAACATTTCAAACTGAAAATACTCCTTCTTTTTGACCAAAGATGAACACATTTAATATTTGGCCATTTTCAAATCTATGTCTTTGTCTGTAGAGGGAGTTAAGGAGGACTGTTCACACCATTGCTTCTTTGGAAAGGTGTTGTTAGTGATCAATTAAATGTGTTGGTATCTCCAGCTTGTAGTTCTCTAGGTACAGAGTCATAGAATAACAGAATCAAGAAATTAAGTTGGAAAAGACTTTTGAGTTCAGTGAGTCCAACCGTAAACTCAGCACTGCCAAGTCCACCATGTCCCTGGGCAGACATTACATGTCTTTTAAATACCTCTAGGGACAGTGACTCAATCACTTCCCTGGGCAGCCTATTCCAATGCTTGATGACCTTTTTGGTGAAGAAATTTTTCCTAATATCCAATCTAAATCTCCCCTGGAACAACTTGAGGCCATTCCCTCTTCTTGTATTGCTTGTTACTCAGGAGAAGAGACTGACCCCCATCTTGCTGCAACCTCCTTCCACGTAGCTGTAGAGAACAAAAAGGTTCCCTCGAGCCTCCTTTTCTGCCAGCTGAACACCTCCAGTTCCCTCAGCTGCTCCTCATAAGACTTGTGCTCCAGACCCTGCACCAGCCTGGCTGACCTTCTCTGGACACGCTCCAGCACCTCTACATCCCTCCTGAAGTGAGGGGCCCAAAACCAAACACAGGATTTGAGGTGCATCCTCACCAGTGCTGAGTGCAGGGGGATGATCCCTGCCCTGGTCCTGCTGGCCACACTGCCTCTGATACCTGTGCTCTGCTTTGAAGCTACATTGCTGGGAAACCTTGGTCTTTTATAAGTTTGGGAAAAGGTCATGTTCTAGAAAAGACAAGGACAAGGATTGGCTTAGTCCTGTTTGAGGCATCTCTCTGCCTTTTATTGTGGAAGGTAGGTGCCCAGTACTGGAGTTGGCACTGTCTTAGCACATGGGAAATATTCCTTCCACAAGTTTATATAGAAAATAGGTAAAAGGAAGGAGAAACTGAAGACAGCGGGATTTGTCCATGTAACTAGTTTTAAGTATCTAGCTCTGATGCTCCAGTTAGGATTTTGGGTCCTAAAAGACCCAAAGAATTAAAGAATTAAAGCTTAAAGAATTTAATCCAGAGTGTGACTCAGTATACGAACTTTAGGTTCCTCTCCTGAACCACTCTCTTGGGGATTTTATCCCATGCCGTATTGGGAGTCTAATTTGAATGACTAACATTTGGCAGCATCTCTACTTTCTGCATAACTTGCCAAGGCAAATCTGGTAAAAGAGACATAAGTTCTTGAATTCAACCCTTAAATGCAGGAAACACATTAATTTCCCTCCTATATGTTTTTCCTTGGAACTGTTTATGCTTCCAGTCATTTCTGCTATCTGTACAATGACACCTAGATCCATTTGGTCAACAACCTTTTGCAGAAATGCAAGATCACTGTCACAGAGATAACGAAATACTGAATTACAATGGGAACTTATCTCGGGATATTTTGCCTCCTAAAAAGCTCAAGCAAATACATTGCTTTGTATTCAGTTTCTTTTTCATTTCTTAGCTCTCACTGACTCTCATTTTTCTGTCTCTACATTATTCTATTTTTTTTATTAGATGGATTTATAATCCTGTTTTTAGAGTGTCCTTGAATAGATTTCTATAATTAGCAATTATAAATAGAGATATAGTCTTGGGTTATGAAGTTTTCTTTTATTGACTGCAACAGAAGGTTTAAGTTGAACTTCCCCTTATCTGATTATATTTACCAGAACTGTGGGAGTTCACTGTGATATAAAAATGGACCTTGCTGCTCGCTGGCATACCCCAGAACATTTAAATAAAAATAGCAATGAAAACTCAACCAAATATTATGTCAGTTAGATGCCAATGAAAACTAAAGCTTTCAGGGGTAGACAGGATCGATTTTTAATTTTTTTTTTCTCTCTCTCTCTTTTTTTTTTTTATATATGACAGAATGACACACTCTTCACTCAGCCACTCAAGCTGAAGAATGACTGAAGAACCCTGTGAAGGTCAAACACATTTTCACCCAACTGATGCTCTTTTAAAACTGACTTAACCCTCCTTGTGCATTTCTGCACAGCATGGAAGTTAGCTTTGCAGCTCCAAATTAGGGGAAAGTGCAGCGAGACCTTCCTTTTGTAAAGCTCTTTTGTATTAAGCAGAACAAATTCACTATAAGCAGAACTGTAATTTGCACATTGGAATGCATTCTGCCTATAATGATCTCCCCGGCAGAAAGCACTGTCATTTCACAAATGGCCCCACAGTGCTCCCCAAAGCTAAGCAAAAGTATACAGATACAAACGGAGAAGAAAACTAATACAGACCCTGATCCTGCAATAGACATCTAGGGTACAATGAGGATGGCATTATCAAATCAGGGAGATAACACTTTGCTCACAGTATGCAACAGTAGACATGCAATGTAAGAGAGAAGGAAAAGGAGACTTGAATCCATTGCAGGTCAGCAGAGAAACATGTCACTTATGTGAGTACTTAAACATGTTTTAATAAGTTTTTACTTTTTCAGGGAAAAAAAAAGGGGAAAAAAAAAAAAAAAAAAAAAAAAAGATAAGGCCATGTAGACACACTACAGGCCTGAGAAGTCCTCAAATCCCCTGAGATGCTTCCTCACCTTCTATTTCATGACTTCCCTATGCTTTCAGAGGAAAAAAGAGATGGAATTTGCACTGCTTACAGAGCAGAAGCACTAGCCATACCCAGCTGACAGGTCTTCACACTGCTGACCTCCTACCTCCTGAGCAGGGGAACTAAGATTCCAAGGGAACCAGCAGCCTTAATGGGCCTCATGCTGTAAGAAAGTTCACTAGAAGAGGGATGCTGCTCTTTCAGGATCTTCTGCACAACTTATCCTGCTCTACAGTTTTCAGGTTGCGCATTTGTCCCCATAGTATCAACTGGCACCTTGAAGAAATAGCTATTATATAGCTGTATTCTCAAACATCTGTAACAGTGAACATAAGAGGACTGTTGGTCTAATACTAGTGACAGAACAATGTCCTGTAAATCTCACTTCTGGGCAATGCCAGTGTTTCTTGACTATTAAGACAGAATTCAGTTCTGAGCATACACTGTCTCTCATAGAAAACCAACATACTGCAAGTTAGGACAAGTGTAAAAAGAGAATAAAAGACACATGATGAAATTTCTGGTTGGATCTAGACATTTTTGTTATGGTTTGGGGGATTCCTTTATCAATAGTGAGATATTTTTGTGGAGAGGATGTACAAGGAGAAAGAGTTGAGGAATAAAATGAAAACATACAGAAAATAAGAACAGTCAAAAAGGAATAAACTGTGTTCTAAGAAAAGGAAGCACAGGAGGAAGGTGAGAGAATGGTCAGTGCTAAAAAAATATACTTTACAAGATGTCCATTTTGATGAGGGTTGTTCTGTGCCTCGTACTGCATTTAGTACTACAGAAGAAAGGCTTCCCTTTAACTTGTAAATACATGAGGAATAGTAAAGAAAAGGATACTATTTTGTATATTTGTTTGGGTTTAAATTATCATTGCTAGTGCATGGGATATATATCAAATAAAATTTAAAAACATGGAAAAAAAGATCATATGTGAGATTTGTAAAATTTTAGATTTCCTTTGGCTACAGGGTCCTGTGCTAAGATCCACCACAACAAACCTGGAAATCTGCAGAGAGTGGCAGTTTTGCTCAGTGCATTTTGTGTATCCTAACATTCGAGAGATCATGAGTTTCTTGTTTATGAGCCATTTGTTTCTACCTTGCCTCAGTTTCTCAGTTTTAAAATGCCTGGGAATACCCTAAATAAGTTTGGACATTTAACTGCAGTGCAAAATTTAAAAGTTTAGTGACTGTTGTTATAGTGAGCAAAGAGACAGAGATACCTTCCATGGATAATTCAATCCTTTAGTCACCCTACTTACGGAATGTTCTTCAGTAACCTGTTGAAGTTTTGTGGACTGTGTCTATTTCCACTGGCTTTAGCTAAACTCAGCAAATTCAGACACAGTGACTCTAATTTCTGTGATAGTAAAGATCCCCTTCTGTCCTACACTTCTTCCTTTAGAAAAATGAGAACACTTGCACCTTTCCATGCTGTCCAGCAGCCAAAACACATTATACTCAACGGCCTCATTTCCCTCAGCACACTCATCCTTCCCATGGGTGGGTCTCTCCACATTACTCCTTCACAAGAGAAAACATCAGGGACACTAGAAAACAAAATAGTGTGTGGTGCCTTGTCCACTCTAAGCCTTGCAATGATAAGGACTTTCCACCTGCAACTCGCCTTTCACTTACAATGCAGCAACCTTCCATCAACACACCCCATGGTTTCTGCAGCGGTGCCTTTACCACGGCACCCCAAATGCCTTTATTCACTTTGCACTGTGGGATTCTGACCTGTTATGTCCAGTTTCTTTTCTGAAGTTATTGCCCTTGATATTTAAATGTTCTTATTCTTCCTCTGCCTCTTCACCATTTTGCCTTGTAGCTACTGGTCTGTATCTCCATGAGCAAATCTATTCACTTTTCACTCTATAGGATATAGTTTCCAGCTTCATATTAAAACAAACACAGCTTAGTAGATAACGAATAATGCTAATTTTAAAATCCAGTAAATATTATCAACAATATACACACCAAAACTTAATGGGCAATTAGTGTGCAACACCTGCACCTAACCAGGAGTGCTCCAACCAGCACCAGTAGTGTCACAAACAGTAACTGGCAATGGGGACATTGAGAAAGTCTTGATGAGAAGTATAATTGCATGAGGAAGAAAGCAAGAAAAAAGATTTTGTCATTTTCAACGTGATCATTGTCACCACCTGCTTCCCTGGAAAGGATGGCCAGAGGAGGAGGCTTGTTTGGGCAGCTCGTCACTTTGCTTCCCACCTGGACGTGGGGGAGAGGGTTTCCTTCTTCTCTCTTTTCATCCCCATCCTAAGGCAACTTTGAAGTTTATGTATGCTGTTGGCTATGGCCCCTACCAATAAGGTGTACATGTAAACCTACTTGAACTTTGACTGTGCAGCCGAGAGTGTGTTACAAGCCAGGGCTGGGTAGAGATCAGGCAGGAGTGGAGCTGGATCTCTCTGCAGACCCTTTCATGTCCTTGGCTTGACTTGAATCATTAAACTTGTGCCACAGTCAGGTATCTACTGGGGAAGCAGGAGTCATAAAATAAACATTTGATCCAAAAATGAGGAACTTTCCTTCTGCCTTCTTACCCACGATCTGAATCAGTAATGTGGACATCAGGGGGCTATCACATCTCCAGTCAGACTTTTGCTGATGAAACTGTCTGAGCCTTTTATGTTCTTAAACTTTTAGTCACCTCCTGGAAGAAGCATTTTAGAGGCATTAAGTTGGAAGTCCAGGTATAATTGTGTCTCTGGAAGGTATAAAAGGTGCCACTGACTAAGTATTTCAAAATTACAGTAGGAACACGTAGGTAGGCAGAGCACCTTTACTGTTGGGCTTGGTTTTGGATAGTACTGAAGGAGACATGCTCCTTTAAGACTCATTACAAATTTTACAAATGCACATGTTTTTTCCACAGAAATGTTGATATGTGGAAGTCAGTTCCATGAGAATGTGTCAATTATGATAACATTTCACTTTGATTAAAGAAAAAAAACCAAACAAGCAAGTAAGTGAAATCCAATGGAAACTGTTTATGCCTTGTATGTTTGGTTTTGGTTTTGTTTGGTTTTTTGGGGGTTTGGGGGGGGTGTGTATAAGAAATTTTCAGTTTAGGCATAGATTTGCTATATTTAGTCATAATATAAAAAGCTATAAATTGAAATTTAATAAAATATTTCATTGGCTGAAAAAAGTATTGCCCACTCACAAAAATAATTTAATTATAAATTTCAGACTATATTTCCAAACAAAATATGACTTCAGAATATTTCCTATTCCATTGTCTGTTCCTGTGAGGATTTATTCCAGTTATAGCTTGTTTTAAACTACCACAGAAAAAATGCGGCAGAGATAAGCATATTCTTGGCTTTTAAGACATGGAGGTAAAGAGGAATGCCCACTGCCTGGAAGAGTTTATGACCAAACCAGGCAGAAATGCAAAGGGAAACATTGCTTGGATAGCCAGGGCAGCCAATAGCCTGTTCACAACGCATCTGAGAGCAGCCAACAGTCAAATGCAGTCCCCCCGAAATACTGTATCCTCTTGCTTTTCCAAGTGCTGATCATCATTCAGGGATATAACTGGGTTGATGCCAATCGATGCAGGGAGAGCGCAGTGTGATTTTCATGGGGGTAGCCCACCTTGCTTTCACGCTGAAGCACCACACACAGCTGTAAACTGAAGCCTTCCTCACATTCACTGCATGAACCCGCGGATGTAAATGCCAGCCATTCCAGGGGTTTAAAAACTTCCCACACCTCAGCCAGCTGTTGCCTCCCCTTCAGGTGATAACTACTAACAGGATTTCTCATAGGCTGACACTGCAAAGTCAACAGCTAACTTAAAACACCATCATTCTTGGTAAACTTAAACTGCCTAGCCAAGTAGCACGTTGATAGCACTTCAACTGTATTTCATATTGACAGTGGAAAACAGTGGCTGAAATGAGGACAGCCCCTATCATGACAACACCACAGTTTATATTTTCTGCTTTTCTCTCAGGGACATTGTGGAGAATGAGGAAGTGATGGATGCAAACAATATTCAGGTAAACATATTTTATACTTAGAGTCCCAGAAAAGCTTTTAACAGGGAAGGGAAAGTGTACTTTACAGGAACTTTATGTTATTCGATACAGTTTTCTCAGAGGAGTATTTCAGCTGAAAACCAAAAATTTTAAAGCTGTAGAGCAAGGTTCTTATGTATGTTTTAAAACTCTTTACAAATATGTACAGCACTGTTTTTACTTACTATTATGTAAAGGAGACTGAAGTCTAATCTGATTTTAAGACCAAGTATTATTTCAGGATAAACTTTAGATCCCTGGCTAGAAGAATGTGTGATTAACACTTGAGAAGTCCTAGGATTCCTATGGATCAGAAAAGTGCTTATATTATTATGTTACTGGGCAAAAACAAGACTTTCAGGAAACAGTATTTCATCTGTTCTTGGTGCTTTTCTGTGAGAAAGGACAAACCTAGCTCGATCACTGAACTCCTGAAGAAGATCCATAAATGTGCCCCCTCAGTAGAAAGAAACACCCCAAATATCCCATTCCTCTCTAGGAACAGGCAGCATCTATGCTCCACTCTTTTCTGGCAATTTCTATTATATTAAGCAGCACACATAGCTAACTGTCCCTTTCAAAATATCAGAAAGCTTTGCTTGTGGATTGTCATCTCAAATCTATGTCTAGCTTATTTCTAGCTGACGTGTTGAAAAGTACACGTGCTTGTCTGCTTCTGCACAGATATTGGGAAGTAAAAATACTTGAGGGGAGGAGGAGGATGAGGAGGCTGTGCAAGCAGCTGGATAGCCAGCCCTGGCTGTGGCTTGGCTTGTTAACTGAAGTGTGAGCTGTACCATCAACTGAAGGATATGGACTTTCCTGAACCCTCACATGCAGGACTTTCTGTCAACCCACAACAAAGTCTTAGGAAGATTATTTTATTCTGTTTGGTATTTTTGTCAAACCATTCTAAAGCTTTCCAATGAACGGCCAGTTAAAAATGAATATATATATAATGTATATATACATGCAGCTATGTGATATTTGAGAGTTTAGATATAGCTCTTGAGGAGTTCAAAGGTTCTTTGCGTAATAGGGCTATATAATGTGAGAAGCTGTGGGGCAACAGTGGTGAGATTTGCTGGTCAGCCTGACTCCACAGCCAGCAGTGATCCCAAATTGCCTTTCAGATGCTGGAACCTTACTGCATTCCCAGTAGTAATAGGGAAAGAAACCTTGGACTGGGAAAGTAAAAACTGTTCTTCATAGGGTATTATAAGTGAAGATAAACCTTCTGTGATTTAGTTTTAGCAATGAATTATCTTAAGAACAGGCTGTCTCAGGAGACTTTGTAAGTTTTATTTTTAGCTGTGACTGAAATACTCCAAGAAAAAAAAAAAAAAAGAAAAAAAAAAGAGACATCTTTCCACACAGCTGTTTTTACAACTTTCCTTTCAAACCCCAGCCAATGCCAGGGATTGCAGATGAGAGTGAAAGTGGGAATGTGTACCAGAAGTACATTACAGAACTGTAATGAGGTTTTATCAGCATGAATTTGGAGGAGCTGCCGTGCTCAGGGTACAGCAGAGCTGTGGGGATAGGACAACATGTGTTTCTGTTCCAGTGACATTAAAGCCAGGATCTCTGAACAAAAACTCATGTGGTGAATTGAACTCTGTATACAAATTATTTTCATTACATCAAAGAACGCTGAAGTCACTAGTTTGGCCTTTAGGAGATCTGGGTTTAAAAACTTCCTTGCAACTTCAGTCTAGATCACAATGGCTACATCCATATTACTAACATTAAGAAGACCAGAAATACTTTATAGACAGTAAAACTTAGTCAACTACAGCATTAAATTGTTAGAAAGGACTCTGGCCTGTTTCAGACACAAGAGGTTAATTAAACCCCATGTACATCCAGCAGCCAACAGCCAGCAGAGAGTGCCAGTGCCAGGATTCTGGGGCTGTATTAAATTATTCAGTGCCTATTTGTTTGTTTGTTAGCTTTTCATGTCATTTATGATCTTGCCTCTGAAAGCTCTGGTTTTACTTTTTCTCATGATGGACCTTCCTGACCCCTTTCTAGTCCTGTTCCTAGGTTAATCTGGACCCTCTCTGCTTCCATGACCTCTTTGGCTTCCTGTTTTTTCCTTGCCCTCTGTCTTGTTCTTGAAGAAGTTACTCGGGGCACTCCAGGATCTCTATCCATACCCTTGTATAGTTGCTGGGTGTTAAATTTCCCTTTCTTTTAATATTTTTCATCTTTTTTCTTCCCTGTCTTCAGAAAAAAAAAAAAAAAAAAGGGGGCACTCGGCTCAACTGTTTAAGATTTACTAGTAATTTTACCCCACTCACTTCTAATTAAACCCCGGTGATTACTGAACATAACAAACCCTATCCTTTTTCACTTGTGATTGTAGTATCTGCAGTACCCATCTGCCTTTCTTATAGGCCTCCAGGTCCAACCCCCCCTCGGCATTCAATGCCTATCAATACCTAATCAGGAGCTGATGTATGGCTTTATATTACCTGAAGAACCTCATCTGGCTGGCCACCACATGCTGACCAGACCAGGTTCCTCACAGAACCACTGGTATCGTGGCTCTCCCTTTTATAGTCACTGCTTTTAAGGCAAAGAAGGATGTTCGTGACTGACTGCCCTTTGAAAAATGGTGTAGTTAGTGATGGGACGGTTTGTCTAGGAAGTGGGAAACATGTTCTGGGTCTATGTCAAGCAAAGGCTCTCTTCCCTCCGGCTCCTGGGTCATGTCATACCCCTCAGGTTTATGAGAAGTGAGAGGGAGATATAATCTCTTCTGCTGGAGATGGGACACTGCAAGGAAAGGCATGAAAGATTCAGGTTGTGAGGAAACAACAGTGCCAGGTGTAGCTCAGTGATTAAAAGCAGCCTGTGGATGAGAGAAGCTCTTTGTTCTGGGCCTCTAGCTCCTCTTCCTCAGCTAGCCTCGCTTTAAAAGGGAAGAGTGAGCCCAACTAAATACATGGATGCGACTCTTCTCACGGGAGGGTTCTGGATGAGGATCTTGAGTGTCCCCTCCTACAGGGTCTGGAAGTCCCTGTGTGCTGGGTGCAGCTCCTCAGTAGGCAAAACTGGCTGATGTCCACCCTTCCTGGAAGAGCTCACAGACAGTGTAAGCACACAGTACAAGGAAGCAGGACGAGACTGCCAACTGACAGGGGGGAGGGATGCTGCAACAGCAAGGCAATTATGATTAGTGTAGACAATTATTATTACGATTTAGCCATAGGATCCCCAATAGCCATTAATGTGATACCACATTTTCCTGACAAAAAAAAAAAAAAAAAAAAAAAAAAAAAAAAAAGGTAAATGTTTGCCTTCAACAGGGCTGTAAGCCACTTGAGAGAGACTAATTAAATGACTCTCTGGTCCTTAGTCACGTCAGAAATGAGAGAAAGGGGGTATTGTTTTTTTGTTAGTTTTCTTTTTCTTTTTTTTTTTTTTTTAAATTCCTCAACTGAAGAAGAACAATGGTGGGGAGGCATGGGGAGAAGACGGGGTGGAAGAAAGGTATTCCAGAGTGAAATGAAATTTCCAAGGTTTCTTTTGTTTGCAAAGTGTGCTAAAGGAAAGAAACATTTCCCTTTCTCTCTCCCAAAGATGGAGCTGTTGCAATAGGAGAAGAGAGGCCGCCTGAGCGCACAGACACACGCACACCCACACACACAAAGTTCTGCATTCTGCAGCAGGACTTCAAGGCTTCTCTGAAAACACAACTGCTTCCTTTCTGTAAGGAGAAATAAAAATCCGTATTATTATAGCAGCTGCGTTATTGCAAAATTCTACCAAAACACAACGACTGATATTAAGTATCTAACCCCTCTTAATTGTCTATTTCATGGGCTTTAGATTTCTGGATTGCTAAAATAACCATCTGAAGACAAGACTTCGATTCATTTTGTTTTATTAGTATTATTATTTCCTTACAATAATAATAACACTTTACACTTATACAGCACTGTTCATCCGCAGATACAGACAATAAGGACTGGATTGCTGCTATTATCCTATCACACCCTACAAATAAGAGGGGATAGAAAATTCTCCAGAAAGCTGAGGCTGTGGGAGAAATTTCCTGAAACCTGAGGCCTAGGGGTGATTCAGAACGAAGGGGAACTAACTCCATGACAGCAATATCAGCTGCTTCAGTGAATTTCTTTGTTGATAAACCTTTTTGAAACATTTTGGAGCTATAGTTTTCATTGGAATGTTAATTAAAAATGGAAACTCTCCAGCAGTATAACCAGAGCAGTCTTGACACCAAGAATTTGGAGGTCTGGTTTGATTTCTGAAATATGCATTCCAGCTGAAGAACAGCTGGACAATATCTAGGAAGGCACATGTGTGTTATCTAGGACACCAGACTTGACAGTCAAAATGCCCCCTCTACTCTTAAAATTTGTGAATAAATGAATTATCTGGTGCTCCTTAAGCCACTCACTCATGGATTTGCTGGAGGCTTTCTAGAAGTTAATGACTTTTGAAACAACAATTCTTTTCAATTGCATTTCAGAAATATGCTTGTATTGTTGGGAGCAATACCATGGAGTGCAGCTAGTTCAGCCCCACCTGCTCCTTGCCTTGCAGCCTAGACAGAGACCAGAAATGCAGCCACTTCAGCAAAGGGAAAGGGGCAGCAGACAATATGGGGGTAACATTTCCCTTTCCCTGTGTGTTGACACAGGTTCTCCTGCCCAAGCAGGTACAACACACTCACATAAAGAAGAGGGTGAGAGCAAGCTGCTTGTATATGATATTAATAACTGTGGTCCTGTTATCGTAGTTTATACAAGGGGAAACCGAGGCTCCACTGAATGCTATCTAACTCCAGATTTCTGTAATGTGGGTATCTGAGCTCATAATCTCTGGCTTCTTTTACTGCACAGTGAAAAAAGAAACCAGGCACTTTTACACTGTGTTTATTTGCCATGCCTATTTGACAATTGGAGGAAACTAGATGACTCGGATGAACCACACATGTGGTGCATTTGGGTTGCAAGAGGCAGAGGGGCCACACCCATAAACTCTGCCAGATGTTGCACAACCAGCCTGGAGTGCCTCCACATTTGGACTGTCCTTCAGAAAGCAGCAAGGTGGAAAGCCAAAGTCAGTCCATGCAGGCACGTACTGCCAACAAGAAATTACTCTCTGGAGGACATGATCACCATTGTGCAAGGTGCAAGGCCTACATCTTCTCAGCTCCAAGCAAGCTGAGCAGCATCACATGGCAGATCCATGGTGAAATCAGGAAGGGAAGCCAGGACCCGACATCCAGGTTCCTCATCTAACCTGTGGTCACATTCCCTTTCTTCAGTGGCTTAACTTGGAAGCTCCATGTGCTGTCTCCCACCCCTGACACAAAGGGAGGAAAACTTACTGCAGGGATGGAAACAGATAATGCAAACAGCTCTGCTAATTTTTAAAAATAAAAACAAAAGAAAAAACCTTGCTCATTTGACCTGGCACATGGCTTTCCCCTTCAGTGCTGCTATTATTCCCATCTTAGGCTCTTTCCACTTTCTCCCTTGCCAACAGGAAAGAAGTAACACAGAGATGTTTTATGCCAGTGAGACAAAGAGGTATTGATCCTTTTCGCCTCTGGAAAAGGTTTCTAATAATTTACAGATATATTGGTAGATTTTGGTGCTGCTATCTTTAATTAAAAAATGACACAGAATAGAAAGCAATTATTCAGGGATATTTTGTTTGTTTGTTTGGATGGTTTTTAAGTGTAGATTCTTTTTATTTTGTTTTAATGGGCTGTGGTACCAGATCAAATGCCTAGCAAGTCAAGCACACAGAAAGAGGAAAGAGAGGGGAAGAATATTTGCTCGTGCTTGTTATTCATGATATTTAAATATGATATTTTGCACTTCATATTCAAAAGATTTCATCATCTGTGGCTTGCAAAGCCCCTTGGTCAAGGAAGCTGCAAAGAGAAAAAAAAATACTCTGTCTAAAAGACGTCTATGCTCAGATCAACAAAGCACGTTACTCTGTTAGCATCACCCCTCTGCAGTGACTGCAGTAACACCCCCGCGCACAGGCCTTGGCCCTGTGGATTTGGGAGATAGCTGTTGGCACAATAAAAAGGGTAATATGAACTCAGAGTGACCCTCTTTCCACACAAACTTCTTCAGGCAGAAACAGAAGTGAAGAATGGACTTCCCTGTTGCTGCAGCCAGATCAGAGCTACATTCAGATCAAAATGGTGTGTGAGATCCCCAGCTTGGCCACTCTACTAGTAATAGCTACATACTGGTGAAACTTGGCTATGAGCATTAATTTCTTCATTATTATACTTATGGTAGTGGCAAGTACTACTGCCTCTGGTTTAACCAATTCATTGCTAAAGCATCGCCAAGTCTACCGTGGAGGAATAGTTAAAGCAAGGATCTGTCTCATCATTGATTAAAATAATATTTCCAGAAACTCACCTAGCTTTTATTTTGGGGTTCCATATGCTGAATTCAGGGATTTTTAGTATTTTAACCTGGGGGGAGGGGGGGAGGGGGGGGGTGGAAGGACTTGGATTCAAGGTGCACCCCTTGTTAAATGCATCAGACCTGAGCTGTTGCTTTGTCCAGAACATTAATTATACTCCTTTCCAGAACTCCAGAGTCACAGGCATTTAAATAAATGATTAATCTTTTCGGGAACACATAGAATTTGAATCAAAGAAGTACTTTGCAAAACAAGTCTGTACAAAACATGCGGTTCTCTTATTGGCAGTACAAATGAAATGTAGTGAGTGGTTAGGGAGGAGCAGCTACCTCTGTGTTGTCCTGACCACCTCTTTGGGAGTCCATGGGGGCCCTTTGAGTAGTTATAACCTACCACAGGTCTGATGAGACCCATAGGGACTCCTCCCTCCCCACACCCACACAAGTTCGGTGGGGATCTAGTAGGAGAGGGAAAGACCCTTTTAGCTTTTTGTGTGAAGCACCTACCACCCTGTCCACGTCCTCTCACCCAGGACATCTTCATTCCCTGCCACTTGATCTTTTACATAGTTGTAAGCCTAGATAGCAGATTCATTTTTTTGGTTGCAGCTTCCCCATTTGCATAAAAGATGAAGGAATTTATCGTCACAGCTTCTCCCATTGCAGTGGCTACCAAAATGCTACACAGAAATCAAAATGGAGGTAAATAATTTCCTATACATTTTTGTCCTGAACTGTTCCAAAGCATAAGTGCAAGGCAGTTAAGTAATTTTCCTAATATCAGTGGGGAGCTGCTGACTTTAAAAGCTGAGGTTAGAGTGTAGAAGTTGTTATTTATTAGCCCGAGATTACCTCATTATAGCATGTTGGTTGTCATGATATCAAACCAGCCATTCTTGTGGGATCTGAATAAGATTTTCATTTTATTATAGTGGCAATAGGAGAAAATGCAATGATCGGTGCCTCTATTTACTTACACATATAATATCAACTTGGATATTCTCCCGCAAATCTCTCTGTATATATTTCCCTCTCGCAGAAACACAGTTCTTTCTTTTGTACCATATTACCTTGTATATTTTATTCAATAGCAAAATTAAATATAGCAAGGATTTCAAGTCATGTATTTTTCCAGTCTTTGAAAAGGATGATGATTTCATATGCCACAATGATTAGTCAAGTGATGAGTGAACTTTCATGTACTTCTGGTTCGGATAAATGTTGATAAACACCCAAAGGATGTTTATTCAGGGTTTACCTGAGCTAATAGAATCTCTTGAGTCTGAAAATCTGGTCTGAAAATGTCTCAGGAGCAGAGCTGTTTCTTGAGGATCCTGTTACTACCTCCTGCTTGCTAAATCAACAGGAATTAAAAATCAAAGGCAGTAAAGAGTGCAATTTTTGTGAACCTCCACGAATGATCAGTTTGGGTCAAGGTCACATCTTGGATACATGTTAGAGTGGAATAGGTTCTTATTTTACCTGAATTCATTCAGCCATTCTTTGTCTCAAACAAAACAGTAAGAGACAAACAAAGAAATCCTACCAATATCCTAAAGAATCAGAAACAGTACACAAGCAAATAAATAAAACATTTGCTTAACACAAACAGGAGATTCTGGGCAAAAGGAAACACACAAACTACCCTTGTTGTTTTGAGATTTACAGAACTGTATTTCACAGATGCCCTATTACTTTATTCATACTGTTAAGGGAAAGAGAAGCAGCCTCTAACCATCAAGACCCATCATTAAATCATTACAAAACCTCTCTTGTTAAAGAGACAGAGTATATACATATATAGAAATATATACACAACTAAGTATAAACTTACATTCATAAAATTCTCTGTACAGCTGCATGGAAATATGAAAAGCTTCTTGAGACTGCTTAGCTTTAATAGTGCATCCAGTGCTACCACTTGACAGAAATATATGTTTTCCAGTCGCCACATGAAAAGCAACTTTAGCATAGTTGAAATGACCAAACAAAAAAGAAAACAAAGCTGGAGGATTTTCTTGAGCAGTGGTGAAACAGAAAGGAAAGCAAAGCTGAGTCACAAACACTGGGTGCTAAACTAAAATGCCAGGGCATGAGCTACAGGAACCAGAGAGAGCTACACCATGGAACTCCTGTGAAAGAGAAGCATATTTCAGATGGTAGCAGCAAGTAATGACATATTTCTGTGTGCTAAAAGCCATCACAAGAATGCCCCATATAATCTATGTGTCACAAAGGAGCAGACCTGAACATGGGTCTGAAGGAAAAAAAAAAAAAGAAAAAAAAAAAAGGGGGGAGGGGGGGAAACCATGGAAATAAAGACACTGATAATCTGGCTAGTATAGATATAAAACCTTACCTAAGGATCTTAATCCTAAAATACCAGTGTGACAAGCATCATCAGGTTGAGAAGACCTATGGATCTGGCCCAGCTGACCTTTTGAGGACACTGAACTCTCTCTTCTGCCAAAACCACAAACCCCTCCTGCTCCTCCCTAAGAGTAAGGAGCTTTGCTCACAATTTTTAGAAATTAATGGAGGAAGGGGATACCGCACTTTATTCAAAACCTTCATCAACTAAGTGAAAATTCCTGTTTCTAGCCATTACATTTAGAAAAAAAGAGTGAAGAATATCAGTGTTAAGTAGATGTAAAAAATAATCACCTTCCCATAAAAGTTTTCTATTAGTCTATGCTGTTTAAAGTGACCCATATTACTAAAACCCTTGTCTGCCCTTACCTAGTAGTCTTTCAAAACGTAACTGGAAATGAAACAAATTTACCAGAAAAAATAGAAAAAAATTCTCTTCAAAGCTTCAAAATCTTGTTTACGAATCCTCCAAAGCAGTAAATGTCTGGTGCATTTCCACGTTGTTGCTGGTTGGGATGCTCAGCACCAGCCTGTAGGGGCACACTTGGCTTGATAGAGACAAGTGCTGGAGTTGTGGTGAATGGTGTGATTCTAGGCATATGTTCAGAGAGCGAAGAGGAGTTGAAAGATTCAGGGGTGAATCAGTAACCCTTCAAACAAGAAAAATGAAAAAGATGGAACAAAACCCCCCTGTAATTTGGTCATTATACATTCTGAAAATTCTGATTTTAAAGGGATTCTTAAGAAACTTCTCAAGTGGGCAGCCAGAAGTCTAATGACTCCTTAAAAAAGATCCTACACAGGCATTGAAAAGAAAGGGATGAATTACCCGTAAAAGAGTTCATAACATATCTTACTGATGCTGCTTCAGATGGGAATGTAATTTATGAGTAGAAGATAAAATGGAGGAGTTTCATAAGATTAACCGTCCTTTTTCAAGTCTTATAGAGAAACATCCCTAGCAACATTAGGAAATGTTAGTGAATCGCTGACTTGAATCTACATTTCTCTAAAAGCAACCCAAATACTGATAATGCACATCAGACAGTACGTGGGGAAGAAAGTTAAATTTGTTGCTTATTTAAAGGAATTATTTATTTTTTAATTGTTCTTGTGGGCACCTGAGTTTTATCTCCTAATGATCCTTAGGTTCTAAGCGCATAAAGTCCAACAGTGCATGTTTACACACACACACACACGCAAAATGCAAAGGATATCTTCTATATTGTGTATGCCATCCTATATTGTTGATAGTTGGGATATTCATCACACTGAGAGCTGCTAAAAGAATCATTTCAAGGAAATACTCCCTGTTCTTAACTCTCCTGTAGGTAAGTACTCTCTATATCCTGTAAGAAGATGCAGATGTGCCTCTGAGCAAATCACGCAGGTCCACAAGTCAGTGCAGAGATTTAAAATGTCATTTCACCTGCTTTAATCTCTCCTTTTAACTATTTTAGTTGTCTGATGTTCCATATTGGGAAGAAGCAGCTGGGAGGTTGAGACATTTGTTTCATGAAAATAAAACATTCTTTACTAACTGTTATGATTGACTTTGCACCAAAGAAGGAGTTTCACAAAACTTCTGGCCCCAGACCATCTGATTTCTGTGTATCTTCCTTCATCAACTTTTTCAACAGTACCTGTATATATTTATGATAAAATGCTTCTAAGTGTCAGGGGTAAGTTTAGGATATTAGTCAGTATCATTTCCATAAAATTGTTCATGGCATAAAATCAATAGAGGGTGCTGAAGGGTGGGGAAGGGGAAGGAAAAAAAGGAAAATTAACAAATCCAGTTAATTAACAAATCAGATATGAGACCAGTAAAAACACTGTACTGAAGAAAGCACATTATAATTCCAAATACTGCAGTAGATTTTACCATGCAGTGGGAAGTGCCTTGGTTGTTTTTAAGGAGCTGCTGCATTTTGTTGATGTGCAAGATCATATGTAAAAGTGAGCTTTTGACTTCTTCATATGTATACCTTACTGGAGATGAAATAGTTAAGCCAGTGGAGCCAAAAAAGAATAGAAGAGGTCAAAGTGCTGGACAGAGGAAATAAAGCATTCCCTATTGCTGATGATAAGCTGTACAGAAAATTCTTTCATCAACTATTTATCTTGCACCTAAAACCTTGAAAAAATACTTTTAGCTATAAAGAGTTTTAAGTCGATGGACAAGGCTTAGCTTGGTTCGTGAGTCCTGTGGGTAATTCACCACCTCTGCATTGATCAGGAAGCACAAATGTCACCACCTGGCTTAACAGTGACCTGTGTTCTTTTTCCACCAAAATCTGCTGAGCACAGACAGCAGAATCAAGGTTGTTCCTCCCACAACAGATGAAATCCGGAGCTGATATCATTATTCCTATATGTGAGTTCAGTTTTCTGTGGTAGGTAATACAGTTGTCCTCTAGAACTCACCCAAATTGATCAACAAGGATCAGAAGACTGTTATTTTCAGTGGGAATTATTTGACTTTGGAGATCTGTCTGAAACTTATCCAGTTGTAATTAATCTCTGAGGGCTCAAAATTACTGATAGGCTGTAAATGAAAGAGCACTCCATTGACTAAAAGACATAATTATGGGAAAGTTTCTATCACGCTAATTGAACCGCACACCTTATTGATGAAATGGAGACTTTTCTTGTTTCAGACACTATGGGCTTTGACCCTTGGGAACATAACAGAGCCCAGTTGTTTGCTCCACACCAGTGCATGGTCCAGAGGAGTGGTGTGACCACACAGGAACAAGTGGAGCCGATGTGACAGATCAAGAACTCACACCAAATCGGAAAATGCCATGTGTACTTCTTGGACCAACCACATTGAAAAGGGAAAAGATTTTCATCTATTTTAATATCTCTGGAACAAAGGAAGTGAAACACCTACAGTGTATAACAGATGCACAAATTTACCTTGGGTGATTAATGTATTTTGAACACAGAACTGTCATCTCAGGTCCTATATGTTTTTATCTGCTTTAGTGCTGCACACCTGTGGTTAGTTGATAAAGCGTTTGCTCTGCAGTGAAGACAACTGCCAGATTTAGTGCTTTTGCCCTTTACCTTTAATTACCATCCCACTTCATACACATATGCACATATGTACACACCGTAAACATGCTCAGATAGAGTTACAAGAGTTAACAAATGATAATGAGCAAAGGGAATAATAAAATACTGGTCGTGTGTTTGGCCTGGGTAGCACTACAGAGCTTGACTAATGTACCACTCATGGACAGCACATGCTAAGCAACCTTGTGCATCTGTGAGAAAACTGGAGGACTGTAACCTTGACCCACAGCTCCACAGTGCCTAGCCATCATATGCCTTTCCACAGTCACCATTCTGAGTGGGATATATTTTAATCTCTAGAAAAAAACTGAGTAATAACCTGTCATCTAACTACAGAGGCACAGCTGCTCTCAGCATTGCTGAGGACGCAGCTCAAATCCTGTGTTCAGTTTTAGGCCCCTCACTTCAAGAGGGGTGTAGAGGTGCTGGAGTGTGTCCAAAGAAAAGCAACGGGGCTGGTGAAGGGTCTGGAGCACAAGTCTTATGAGGAGCCACTGAAGGAACTGGGGATGTTTAGCCTGGAGAGGAGGAGGCTCAGGGGTGACCTTATCACTCTACAACTGCCCAAAAGAAGGTTGTAGCCACAGGAGGTCAGTGTCTTCTCCCAGATAGCTGGCGACAGGAGGGATAAGAGGGAATGGCCTCAAGTTGCATGAGGGGAAGTTTAGATCCGGTATTAGGAAAAAATTCTTCACTGAAAGGGTGGTGAAGCATTGGACCAGGCTGCTCAGGGAGGTGGTGGAATCACCATCCCTTGAGGTATTTAAAAGAAGCATAGATGCGGTCCTTAGGGACATGGGTTAGTGATGGACTTGGCAGTGCTGGGTTTACAGTTGGGCTTGATGATCTTAGAGTTCTTTTCCAAACTAAATGATTCTATGATCCTATAGTTCTGTGTTTAGGTAAGTACAGGAGGACTTGTAATAACCTGGTCAAAACCCAAATGTTGGACTGAACAGTAAGTTGCAATAATACCAAAAATCCTAGTGTTAATCTTTCTTTTCATCACCCAAATGGTGATCTGCTTTTAAACCCCAGAAATTTTCCCATCAAACTCAAGAAATCAATTTTTACTTTAGGTATGAAACTTTCATTGATTTTCACTTCAGAAGACTACATACTTCTGGTATAACTATTACCACTGCATAACAATTAAAAAGAGAAAATAGCACCTTTTAGTGAAGGTATTAAAATTGAAGAGCTGGATATTTAAGCTTGGTATGTAGTTTGCACCGGCCTAGAAAACAACATTCCCCACTGACAAATGACTATGCAGTTCTTGTGAGTTTATCTCTGTGAAACAATAATTCTGCTATAGATCATAGTCGTAAGGTCCAAAATATGGGCCACTGCATTTACGCAATATGATGTTTCATGACTTATCAAGCCAAATCAGTGTCATAAGCACAGATATACATGCATGCCTTCAATTTCTGGAAATTATTTCAGTGGAAGATTTACTTATCTTGAGTTACTTTTAACATGCTCATATTGCAGTTTACATTTATTAAAAATACATACAATAGCATATTTCACCTGTATTTACATACCTGCATGTTTTCGTCACAACAGGGGAGACATACAAGCTTAATTTGATCATTATTTGATTATAACACGGGTTCTTTCTCCTCTTCAGAATGGCTACAGTTAACTCACATTGCATTCTTAAATCACTAGCTGAGGTCATAGTAGGTGCAGCTGTACTATTTAAGGTGCACATGAAGCTACACAGAAACAGAAGGAAGAAAACAAAGAAAAAAATCCTCTTAAAACACTGCAAAATATACCAGGGAAAATTCACTTGCCTCTCTTTGAAAACTTAGCTCTTTTTTGTGCATGTGTGTATGTGAGTGCATGTTCATTCTCCAATTTTCATTAAACTACAGTTTCCTGCCCAGGTTGTTGAAGAGGCAAGAGATGGCAGTATTGACACATCTATGAAAGGCAGCAGTTCATTGACTAAACTAGAATATTAGGATTCTTCTTCCTCACATTTCATTTTTATAGTTTCTTTTTTGTGGGTTTTTTCCCCACACTGAATACATACTTTCTATAAAAAAAACCAACCGAACCCACAAGCCAAAAGCACCCCAGTGCTCTCCCCACTACCCCCCCTTGAAAAATTCTCCTTTTCTGCCATGTGAAACCAAGGGAAATAAATACAAAGGACAATCTGGAAAGATTTTCTGGTATGTTAAAATAAAGAACCAAAACCAAACAAAAGCACAGACAGAAAGAAAGGGGGGTGGGAGGAAGAAAGCATGATAAATTACTGATTACTAAATGGAATTGTTTCAATCAGGAGCTTTAAAAAAGGGAAGGGGGGGGAGAATTAACTTGCTTCTTTCTTTCATTCTAGCTTCTTGCAAGAAGATCAAAGAGATTTATGACCTGTGTCTCTTCGAGTCTGATGCCAGAAAAGAACATGTTCTCATTAATAGTCATTTTCTCATCAAAATAGGGCTTTTATGCAGACAATGTGCAAAGCTTTTATAAAGCTGATTGTTGACAAAATTTTCAATAAGTTTCAGAGCAATGAATGGCACATGGAGAACAAAACTCCAAAGGTGGCTGATAACTTCTATACATTGTGCAGGAAAAATCAAACCTGTCTTAAAACCAAACCCCACCCATGGAATCTTGGGAGAATCACAACGGTGTGACCTTACAAGGAAAGAATTTAACTTTTGGATGATCTTTGGAGTAAAAAGAAAAGTAGCCTTTTTTTTTTTTTTTTCTTTTTTCTTTTTTTTTTCCCCCCTGAACTTTAGAAAAACGTCTTAAAACTGGAAATCTTGAAAGAATGATGTTTTCTCTTGAGATTTCCTGTACATCCAGTTTTCAGCTGAGCTAGTAATAGAGGCAGCTGGGGACAATCTCCCATGGTATATTACTGCATAATTAGACATAATATGGGGATTTTATGCCTCCCACTACAGACTCCAGAGACCAGATACTGGGTAGAACGGGCCAGTTGTTTGCTCTGGTATACTGGTCTTTGTTACCAAATAGCCATTCTCACTCTGTTTAGACAGCACCTTCTAATCCTAAATAATAACTCATCTGCAAATATGGAATCAACACACAGAAAAAAAAAATCAGTCACAGAGGAATATGAAAGAGAGAGGCTATGTGTTTTTGTTCGAGGTTGGGTAGAGGGTCTGGTCTGAGTCTTACCTACATGTGTTCCATGTTACAGCAGCAAATTCAGCTGAGAAGATTCCCGCTCCTGATTTCCCCCTAGAAACTTTTTCCCTGGTTCTGCTTATTAATCTGTTTTTTTCTGCATTTCAATCCAGTACTGTGAATAGGACTGGTTTAAAAAATGTACCAATCTCTTGTCTAAAGTTTTTGCTGTTCTTGTTTCCTAAACCAGCATTTTTTACAAAAGCAGTTTAAAGAACTGTAATGAAGAAGTGGTAGCTTCTTTGAAAACATGGAAATAGGCTAAAACAGAGACATGAGCAGAAACTTCATAAATCAGCTTTCCCATTCCCTGATTTGCACTATGGGACTGCCATTTTTGTGGGGGTGGTTTTTTTTTTTTTTTTTTTTTTTTTTTTTAACACAGTGAAACTATGGGACCTATGGTGCTAAAGTCCACCAGATTTCTGTAACAATTGAGGACTGCAGGAGCTGCTGAGGACAAGGTTCAGAATGGACACAGCATAGCACTGGGTAAGGTCTACAGTATTACAAATATAATCCACTTGGTGCAGAAAAAAATTTTAGATATTTCTGCAGTTGCTCTTGGATGGTTGGAACTAAGCCCTGGTCTATGGCTAAAGAAACACTAGAAGCCTTTTGAGTTTCTGAGCATTTTGCCTGGCAGAAAAATAGCTTCAATACATACACTCCTTCTGTAGTGCACATGCAAGGAGTTGCTATATAAAAATGGATATGAACATGTATGTATGCATATAAAAATACATCTATATTCAGATTTCTGAGGCCATATACATATATGTGTGTAGTTCTAGGGCTTTATTGTACACTAGAACAGTGAAAAGGAAAATAATTTTTGAAGTCCCTATTTTTTTCATTCTGTATCTCTCGTTTGCCTCACTACTTTCTGTAGATTGTCACATCTTGACCTTTAAAATGAAGGCAGGAACAAACAACCATGGAAAAGAACAGGAAAGGTGTCTATTAACTTACTTTGCCACTGGAAGAAATGCAACATCAAATTACACCCTCAAGAAACACCAGAGGGTCAGTATTCCTGCAGCAGTCGGCACAACCCACAAACGCTTTTCTCCCACTGCACTTATTCCACTATGCCATAATTTGCCATATTTTTGTTCCAAGCCAAAGTAGGTCTGCTTGCACCAGGTCTTTATTTCTCTTTGGCTAGGGCAATTCCCTTCTTCCTATTTGAGGAGGTCCTGTCTCCCACCACCTCCATTGGTAGGGACCCATCTGCCATACTGCTTTAGAGCCCAGGTGACAGTGCCAGGGAAGAGACACTTGCCTATATCATTAGCTGCTCTAGGTTACAGTAGGAAAACACTGAAATTCTAGAAGTTCTACTGCACATAGTACGTAACCACAGGAGCTTTCACCTGGGTAGCTATCTGCTGAGTGTTATTTCAGGTGTGCTTATGTCAGCCTCTGGGCTGCCAAAGAAGCTTGAATGGAGGCAGACTGGAGAAGAATATGGCAATCTTTAGCTCCAAAGCTAATTTGCTTTGGCTGGAAGAATGTAAGTAGTAAGAAACAGCAGAGAATCCAGTACTGAACTGGAGGAATCCAGAGGAAAATCAGTTCTCTTTTCCAGCCCTTAAGAAACTTTCTAGGACAAGAAGACAAAGAAATACTTGTCTGTAGATTTGAATAAAAAGAATGTGACAAGTATGTAAGCTAAGTGCCTTTTTTTCAGCATGTTGTTCAGCATATCTTCAGCATACTCATTTCAGTACCACAAAAAGATTTTGGCTGACAAGAACTTGAAAGACAGTAAAAGATTTGGCCTGCACCAGCATCCTAATTTAGAAATTGTTGCAAGTATAATAGGTTCGTCATAATAATTCCTAGTGTTCGACATTTTTCTACAACACCAAAAATTTCCGACTTCATCACATTCTAATTTCATCAACTGGTAAAAGTGACATCAGTAAATAGCAGCCAGGAAAGATGTAGAGTAACAAAGATGGTTCTTGGGTTCAAATTAATGGCTGAAGCAATCAACCAAGCCCTTTGCAGCTATGGAAAGAGTAAGTGGAAAGTTTTGTGAGTGCTGACAAACACTCGTTGCCAATGAGCTTTTTTTTTTTTTTTCTTTTCTTCTTTTTTTTTTTCCCAGTGCACTACAGAATTTTCTGCACAAACTTAATACACAAAAATCCACCAGGAGATTAATTTTCTGTAAGGGTGATGCATCTTAGTTGGGTGAGTAGTGATTGAGTATTAGGATGCTAGTATTTAAGAAATTCTGTACTTTCAAATACAGAGCCCAGATACAGCTTGTTGAAATTAAGTTTATTCATCGTTATAAGTATCACCAGGAAAACGCTCTTGTACCTTCCCTGTGTTATAGCAACATAGCTGTGGATGTATTGTTGCTAAATGACAGTCCAGCTATTTTTGCTTCATAGAGCAAAGTCATTGTCCTGAACAAAGCAAAAGGAATAGTAATTTTAACTTTTTTGCTCTTCATAAATGGGTGCTGAATTTCATTTTCAAGTCACAGTGATTGTTGTGAAACTACAGCACCTCTTTTGAATAATAATAATAATTAAAAAAAATATCAAAATTGCTGTAATTTAGAATTTCCACTATCCTTTTCAGAGACAGACCACATTTTTACACCCTTAAAAGTTATTTTTAGAGGGTAGATATGTATTATGTAGATAATTAAATACTATTAAAAATCACCAGATTCTATAGTAAAAATCGTTGACTGAAGTCTGATGATAGATGAACTCTTACTGAAGTATATGCTAATGTGTTCATATAAATATATGCCTTCAAAACAGGGTGCATAGCTCACAATACCGCCAACTGTAGTCATGGACATACAGCTGAGTGAACTTTTTTCGAACAGAAGCAGTGTTAGAAGAATTAATACTATGCTCCTTCATTTCAAAGCTCACGTAATAGAAGCAGGTAGTTGACATATCTGTTGTGATTTAGGAGCAGAAGACACTGAAGGGATTGCACATATATTAATTTTTAAGGTGAAATAGTGAGAGGCAGAATCCTCTCTAACGTTTCTGATATAGAAGTGAGATCAGTCCAGCAGTTCAGATATATATTTTATAAGAGGAATGATCAGATGAGTGTTCTTATAATATTCAAAAGCCTTCATATAGCACTTTTTATGCATAGAGTTAAAGTGTGTTAAAGTAAAAATATAGGCCATCATCTCAATATTATAGCTGGGCAAACCAAGGCTCAGGGAATGAGGATGTGTGCATGAAAAGTGATTTAACCAGCATTGTACAGGAGAGCCCTCTTTGAGTCAAAGCGGGAACTCAGCTATCCTATCTGATTTCTATCAGATTTATATTCACTCACCAACATGCAGGGGGGAGAAACTATAAGTCCTTTTCTTGTTTTTTGTCTATTTTTTGTTTGTGTCACAGTTGCTGCGATTTATTCCGTAATGGTTGAATTTATTTTGCAATAGATTCTTTTATTTTTATTTTTAGTTTAAACTGGTGACTTCTTTTTGCAAAGGTAGCATAAAACTATACAGATATTGTTTTGTCCATCCATCTGTCTAAGCCTCAGGGCCTGACTGTCATTTTCACTGAGACTACTTTATACTGCTCTAACCATGTCAATGAACCTTACAGTCATGGCCATAAATGTAATTTACACCTACTTGAGAGCTCCTATACCTTGCCAGAAAGATGCATCTTAGGAAGAAAAAGGCTCTAATACACTTTGAAATCTAAATGTTGATATCTTTTGTAGGAGCATTACTTGTATATTCAATTGAACAATCCAGAAGATGTAGGCAACCTGTTCTCTTCGTGATGTTCCTGATAGGATTACTATAAAGCATCTCCTACTCACACCAAAAATTATAATGGTCATTCATGTTAGTTTACAAGGCAGTGACAACAAGGGAAGAGCAGGGGAAAAAAAATAAAAATCAACATCTGGAATGCCTGGAAAACACTCCATCCTCATTAATGTTCTCGACTGTGATAATGAAGTAGAAATAAACCCAAACAATTAAAGTAAGCTCCGTGACAGGATGCCACGGCAAGCTCTGATCAGTAACTGGACATGAGCTGGAGTTCTATGTCTACATCATTTTACTTTCCAGCACAGTTGGTTCCAAAAGGAAGCCTACCATACACCAGGCAAGGTATAGCTAAGCCCACCCATCATTATGGGATCACTTCTAGGAGAAGTCATATTGCTGATCTAAAGGTCTATGGCAGAGGCTGCCTTCAGTTATCTGCTGGAGTCATTGAGGTTCTTTATTAGGTGCTATGTGGGCAACTTCACTCCATTCAAATTCGCTAACCAACTCTACTATCAACATCAACAGCCATAGTATTCATCCACATATCTGATATTTTCAAACTGAAAACCACAAACTGCAAAAAATATTAAAAAAAAAAAAAAAAAAAAGCTTCTAGGCTCTGGTGAATAGAAACAGGTACAGAATATTATCTCCTAGTTGCCTACAAGGAAAAAAAAAATACCTCAAAGCCTATACCAACAGTCAGACTATGACATTAAATATTTATTTCAATATATTTTACTTAGATTTTCTCTTTGTGTCCATAGACTTTTCTTAATCCTTCTTGACATTTATGGTATCTTTTGGCTCACTGATATCTTGTGTCGAGGAGTTCCACAATCCATTTATGAATAATGTTCTTATGTTGATTAGACAATGATGTGCTCACTTTCCAATTCAATTAATACCTACCCCTTCTTCTAGGCAGTGTATTCTCTCTGTCAGCCAGAATGAGACATATTTTTACTTTGTCTTCTTTTCCATATCTCACAACTCTTTAAAATCACAAGACAGAATGAAACAGGCCACTGAAATGGTGGTCTGTCCCTTTTTCTCATATTGCTGGTAAGCCTGTATCTCAGAAAAGTTTAGTAGAGATATTTTTTTCTGAAGCTGTAGAGACCTAAGACCGATGACTGTCGAGCTGGCTGGGTACTTTGCAGTGTCTTTGCAATGGGAACTCCTGTGAGAAACAGCCAGATTTAAAAGTTGAAATGATTTTATAAAACTGACCAAGAAAGTATTTGTCCCTCAGAAATACCAGAGTCCGTCTATGCACTGGCAAGACCAGAGCAAAATTACCCCAGACCCAAGTCTGACAAATCATTTTCCTCTGTTCTGAAGCTAGGATTCCTCTGTTGCCCTTTCCTACAGAAAGTGGTTTATCCTTTCCTTAGCTATGCCAGCTGAAAGGCAAAGATTTTGACAAGGAACTTGAAGTGTCTTTCCCCGAAACCAAGTCCTCTGTTAAAGCCATGATTTCAGGCAAACATATCCAATGAGCATCCAAGCTAGGTGCGGGTCTCACCTCCTCATTTTAGTTCCCCAAAGCAGAAATAAACAAAAAAGCTTCTTGTATCCCCTGAAATACATCCATAACATTATTTTCTTGTCTGTTAAGATTAATTAATTGTTCCAGCTTAAAGACCTCCTTGGAAATGTTAGTCATGGTTGAGAGTTCCTTGTCTGGTACCCGAACTGGGATATCATTAGCTGTCTGCAGAAATCTTCCCAGTGGGAACAGTGTTGCAATACAAACAGCAGCCTGGACTCTTGAAGTCAAGCCTGAATTCCCAGCTTTTTCATTATCAGTGTCATATATTGTGTGACCCTGGGCAAGGCACTTAATTTTTCCACCTGAATGTGTAAAACATGGTAATAGTGTTTCCGTCCGTGCAGCTTTCCCCTGGCTTGGCTGTTTAAAACCTCAGTCATTTAATGGGCTCAGTATTGTAAATGACCTACTGTAAATTAATTGCAAGATCATACCTATAGATTGTAAAAGCTACCAGGAAGGACTTGTGATCTTTTTTATAGCATCTACCAGACTGGGGCTCTGATCTTGACTGAGGCCTCTAGACCCCAGCCTAGGTTTAAGCTAGTAAAAATAATATTACACCTAGTATTCATGTAATGGGAGCAGATATACTGTCTGGTTTTTCTCTTCTGAGTCTCTTCCAGACCACAGTATAGTTTTCAGTCACCGTTTCGTGGTTGGTCAGTTGGTTGGTTTTAATCCTTAGTGTGTGCCTTCTCAAGTCTCAGCAGGCAAAATTTGTAGCAAAGACTGACAAAATTATAATTCATATCACCTATATGTATATTTACTTATATAATTAGTTATTTTTTATTACTTCTTTTTATAATTAATCATTATTAACTATTTGATTCTTTCATTCAGAATAGAAGATTCAGCAAACAATATCAGAGCTGGCTTTGGACATGGCACTTTTCTATTTTTTCTCTTTCTGGTTTCTTTCTGTTATTTCCCTCCGAAGCCTGCTTTTGTGCCAGTGAATCACATTCCTGTCAGCAGGACTACCCCAGAATTTGCAGCAAATTTCCCATCCAACAATTTGTTGCAAATATTGCTGCGAACAAGTGAAGGAAAACTCCTTTCTTGCTGTAGCATTTTGTCTTTTTCTGATATAAGAGAGAGGGAGGGCAACGGTGAAAGAAGGGAAAAAAATAACCCTGTAAATCATAAGCTCTTCATGCATGTAAACCCAGTACTTAGTATACAGTCTTGTCACCTTGACATTTAGTCAGCTTGCTGGAGACTCGTGTGCCCTCAGTCAAAGCTAATTAACACTTAATTGACTTCATGAGAATTTTGTTCAGCAGTTCTGATTTGCCACTCATCATGAAACATGTAGCTGTAACTTTCGAGAGCTCAGCAGTTGTGGGAGGTTTGGCAGGTGTCAGGGGAGTCGGGGAGCGAAGGGGGGAAAGGGGACTGTAGGAGTTTCTGTCTCGCTTTTTTTTTTGTCTCTGTCTCTCATTGAAACCAATACAAGGGCACAGAAGTAGCAAAATAAGGCATTCAATAAATTGTCATTGTGGATACATTTTATTTAGCTAAAAGCACAATTTACAGTAGTTGAAGTTTGATTGATCTGTTGATAAACACTAATGTTTTGCAGTTGACAATTTTTCCATGTTAATTTCCTTAACTTTGGCAGTCCTGGCTGGCAGGACCCTATAAATAGTATCAGTGTCATCATCCTTTTTAAGTTATTAATGAGCCATCGTGTTTATAGAGGTTGGGATTTGGGGACAGGCTGTGCTTGACTGCAGTTTCTGACATTGATGCGTTAGCAGTTGGAACTGGGTCTAGATTAGTGCAAGTAGGGGAAAAAATGGAGATGGAAAAAGCAAAGAGAAGCTGGTGCTAGCCAAATCCATTTGGAGTGGACAAGAACTGTTAATAATTAAAAGATAATTAAAAGTATATAGAAAATTACAGAGTACCATGCACAATCTGCTGTGATGCTGCTGCCACTTGAAATACACTTCTGACTAATTATCATTTCACCTGTGATGAAAGATCCTATTTTTTTTTTTTCAGCCCTTCCTCACACTGTGCTGTGCCTTAGCCTATGTCCAGACTTTCACGGTTGCCAAGGGCTGGGGAGACACCAGAGAAGGCATGACTAATTAACCAGGCCAAGCCATCTACTGGCTGGATTCACAGCAACTTCAGTCAAAGCTGCCAAACATGTAAGTACATGTTTGGATAAGGATGTCCTTCTCCGATTGTGGTGTTCTAATGAGCTGTTAAATATTTGCCTAGTATTAAGTAGAAGGTGCTTTGTGCTAGGGAGGAGCATGGTATCAGCATTTTGTATCCCTTGAAAAGTCAGGGCATCTGCCTCCTTTGTGTAGATGGGCCCATCCCAACCTTCTTTCTCTGCTGAGTAAACAACAAGCTCATGACATTGTGATGGTCTCCAGACTCTCCAAGAAATGCTTGGGGTGTCCTTACTGCCACAGTAGGATGATACACGCCAGGAGAGGAGCTGCTTTTCTTTTCAAGGGGCCATCAGCAATCCTGGGTGAAAATCACTCTCCTACATAAATGCCAGCTCTGATTCTTCTGCTGGCAGAATATACAAAATGAGATCTGCCTGGACCATTTCACACTCTTTGCAGCTTTCTCTTTCTCCTCTTTTACCTTCATGGTATAAGGAAAAACATTTTATTTGTAATTAACAAGATTTTTTCCTTATATTCATATGCATGTGTGTGTATATGCACATACATATGTGTGTATGTATGTATGTGTTATGTATGTATGTATTCCCGCACTAACACAAACACACAGGCATGTATACACAAAGCCAAAGTTATTAAAACAAGAAAAAAAAATTTGAAAAAACAGGTGTGATGTGACAGTATTTACATTTTTAGAAGTTATTGAAATGTTTCTATGCTGAAACATTTCATTTCTAAGAAAAGGTCTGGAAGAGACCACAGACATCATGACATAAGGTGTCTTGCAACCAAAAATAAACTTGAATATGTGGATGAGATTATTGATTAGTAGCCTTGATTAAGGATGTATTTACATTGGGGGAGGGTGTTTGTTTGAATTTGGATCAGGAACATATTTCTCAAATCTCTGTTCTTCCTCACTGGCTATGCTTTGGTTCCCATTTTGGAACATGTAAACTAGATTGTCTATAGGTGAAAATACTTTGTAAAATGTGCTTCTGGAGCACTCCCAGTGAAATTCAACCACAAGTGGACACTCAGACCATGTAACAGAGCTGATGTAACAGAGAGATGAAAAAAACACACATTTTATGGACACCAGCTCCTCAGCAGCTCTACAGATCCACCCCTGTTGATCTTTACTACTTGCTAAGGCAGATGTATCCTAGCAGATATCTGATTGAATGGCTGTCTGGGCTTCATCTCTATTCAAAAAGCAGAGATAGACACCTTCAAGGGTGTTGCATCCCACTCACTGTGCATACTTACCTGAAAAAAAATAAACACCCTGTAAAGAAGCTGTGCTTCAGAGAAGGCCTGGAATCGGACAACTATTCATTGGTGAATTTAAGACTGATTTCTGTAAGCATCTAGGTTTTCCTGGATCACTTCTCTGAGATACATGATTATCCCAGTGCACATAACAAAAGCCAGCTTTTTGTGAATTTTGTTTTGGGGATCAAAGGTGTAAAGCTTAGGCATTCAAGCACACAGTTTTGTAAGAACTGATGTTATTTATCGGATTTAGCTATGAATTCTCTAAGAAATAGACTGCAATCTTGTATGTGTGTGTTTGCATAGCACCCAGTACAACAACATCTTCATTACAGAAGAAGCTTAAAGACTGGTACCAATATGAATATACCTACACTAGACGTGAATAATCTTTTTGGGCTAGGAGAAGGAAACCTATTGCTTACGGGTAAGAATATAAAAGCACAACTCCCATATTTTCCATGGTATGAAACGGTTAATTTGGTGGTGTGACGTGGTAGAAGACTCAGTGAAAATCTCCAAGAGAAATGAGAAAATGCCAGTCTAGAATCCAATATGGATTGAATTCAAAGGTTCAAGGCTGTGAGAAACATGCCAAGGAACAGTTGTGAACTGTTACACGTTACTTTTATCAGTTTAATTTATTTATTTTGCAGATAACCAAGCACTAAAACATACAACCAGTACCTCAGGCAACTTACTTCACCTTACTGCAGTAAAATATTCATAGGGAGCTCAATTATAGAGTGATTGGCTAATTTCAATAGCTTGTTTTAGCTATTAAGCCCTCCACAAAGACTTTATGAATGTTCTAATGAATACCTTGCAAGACTTTCAGTGTAATGAAATTTGTATTAAAACATTATAAGGAGTGTCCCGCAATGTAAGGTCACTTCCATTTGTTCTCATTACAGCCCTAGAAGGACAAAAGAAGAAAAGGAGAATATCTAGTGCTTTTTTTTTTTTTTTTTTTTTTTTTTTTTTTTACTGCAAAAGGGATGTTAACTTTGAGCATATAACTTGCAATGTTAACTTGCAAGTAACAACATCACTAACTTATGGTGACCTAGGAGACTGTTGAATAATATTGCTAAATTGAGCTGGACTAGACAAATTGACCCTTTACTTTCTCTTCAGGTAGTGGTGCAAATGCAATTCTAGAAATTGAGATGGAGTTAAAGCAGTTGGGTGGTGGTGGAGGATCCTTAACAGCTTGCACAAACCAAGGATAAATGAGGAAGGGTATGATTAGAATCAAATGATATGTGAATACCTATCTGTTAACCAGTGCAAAGACAGATATAAGAATTTCAAGTTCATTTATACAACTTGAGAAATGGAGTACGAAGGCATCCTGACACAAGAAATCTCAGGAGAGTCATCCACAAATAATAAGCCCAGCTGCCTATCCTCAGAAAGTGGGCCTGTGAGAAGAGGCTACTCAGGCAGCAAAGGTATTGAACGCTAGTTATGAAAAAGTATGCATTTTCAGAACATTGATTCATATATTTTAAATAATTCACTTCAGTACTCATGTAACAAATAAATTAATTAATCACTTATTTTTTTAGCCAGTGAAGAACAAGATTCCAGTATTGCAGGTCCTACATGGATATGTGATCAGACACAGTCAATGCTTGAGTTAACTTCTGCATTTTTTCATATAGACTGAAGCTGTGGCTTTACTTCATCTGAGCTGTGGTATTACAGAAGTATTAGGAGTTTGTCTCTACAGAGGTAAGACACTAGCAAAATTATCCTGAATTAATTTTTAAAGTGGATTATTTCAATCTCATTAAACTGCCATGTCAATCTCTGGCTGAGAATTAAAGTGGTCTTATTTTGATTTTGCTTGATTCACTTCCAAACTTACACTGAATTAAAGCCACTTGGATTTTCAGTAAGTGTCCAAACAGAAACCTTAGGTCATTACACAATACACTTACTGTTAGATGCAGACTGAATTACTGAATGGATCTAGGTAGATAAAAGAAAGTTTGGAACAACCTCAAGTTTATTATATGTAGCTAAAGATTAATCAGTCCTTAGAATTACTCATTAAATGCTGCCCTTGTTTCACTATGCAGTAGGAACAACAGGATTACATGTATGTGGTCAGTTTTAACAGTTCAGTTGATAGAAAAGTACATTTTTATGACGGATGGTGTTGCCTCAATGATCCAGCAACTTTCAAAGACACAGATCTAGTTGAATGAGATTAAAACCTTGGAACCAGAGACAGATTAATGAAATCCATCCTTTTTCCTCTCCTCTCCTCTCCTCTCCTCTCCTCTCCTCTCCTCTCCTCTCCTCTCCTCTCCTCTCCTCTCCTCTCCTCTCCTCTCCTCTCCTCTCCTCTCCTCTCCTCTCCTCTCCTCTCCTCTCCTCTCCTCTCCTCTCCTCTCCTCTCCTCTCCTCTCCTCTCCTCTCCTCTCCTCTCCTCCCTTGTGGGATACTTAGATTTTTCCAGTGCTCAGGGTCTCTCCTCCCTCTGCCCATTCATGTTGTTCAGCTATGCGTGTGCCTCTTCCACATGAACTATCTGCAAAATATTCATCTGACTCCATGTCCAGGAGACTGAAGGTATGAAAGAGATTGGCACTGAAGATGTTTTAAGGTCTTATTTGATTTGGCTCCAGAATGGATGAGGAATGCTCAGACGCCTCAATGTTACATCTTTCCTGTGGAGCAGCCTTAAATGCCTGAAACCAAGAAGTACAAGGTGAAGAGCAATGCCTTCATACACACCTCAGAGTAGACAGCCAGCACTTGCCAAACATCTACGTTGGAGTTCATGTAAATAAATATAACTATTACAGCACTGACATCTGCTTCCAAGCCGGTCACTGTAGGCTGCTTTTGTATTTAAAGGAGAGAAAGGGGCACTTCAGTATGAGAATCATCTCATCAGAAAATAGTTGTCTAGGACTATATCCCCAAAATGGTTGTTTCTGTCTGCTGATTATACAAGAATGCAAGATGCCTATCTTCTGTATACAGAGCTAGAGCAGATGAAATGAGTCTTACCCTTTCACTTTGATTGTCTTGCTGTTACGCTGCATTATTGGGTTATTTTTTCACTTATGATATATTACAGCCTTGTTTGCCAGAAGTGAGAAATGATCAATGCGTAACAGTCTCCTGTAAAGTTAATTCTGAAGATGAAAAAAATCTTGAAGTTCAATTCCCTTGTTATATGGAGTGCTGTTTGCTAGGCTGTTGCTTCTTATACATTTAAATATGTAACATACCCTGTCAATAATGCCTTTCCTCAAAGTTATTTCCAGAAAGAATGAGTAAGTCACAAAGTGGTGGAGGAAGTGACTTTAGACAGGTTATCATTACCTGAATAAAAATAGTATTTATTCTTACAGGTGATATTAGGATAGGTCATGAGGCTTATGATGGCATTCAGTTCATTCTGGTTAGGTTTTGTGCAGCAATTACTCCAAGAATAAATGTCTGACTCAAGTCTTCTCCCTTCACATCTGAACTCGGACTGCTTGGTAGGGGCAAAAGGAGCTGCAGCCCCAGATCATATGTTACAGAGCCTAGAAAATAACAATATTCTGAAACATGCATTTTCTTCTTAAATTATATTTTTCTTGCAGTTTCAGAAAAGCACAATACTTTGCCCTGGAATGTATCACCATAGCCAGGTCCTATTCCTTTTTCATTATTTTATCATTGAGTCATGGGGTTGAAAGCCAATGGGATCTACACTTAATAATATTCACAATTTTTGCAGAGTTTTCTGTCTTCAGAGGATTTTGCAGATGTTGGCTGTGTGGTGTGATGAAAGTTTCTGAAGAGGTCAAAATAACAAGCGAAGATTGTCTTAAGAAATAAGGTTTCATTTCTACACTTGCTTTTTTTCTGATTGGAGCATCCGTCATTATGGAGACTGGTCTTCTCTCGTTAATTGATCTGACTGTAATACTATTCTACATTTTATTCAAATTCTGGTCAATTATCCAAAAAGTCCCTTTAGTCTTTGCAAAAGGTTTTTCCAATATTGAAAAAAGGTCTTCTGACATTAGAAGGAGCTGCTTTACATCTCCTAAGCTGTTTCTCAATTTTCTTTAATATTTCTCAGGAGGGCAGAGGAGAAAAGACATCTTTAGGACCTCATTATGGACCTTTAGATTAAGCAGCTGTCCAGGTAGATGTGCAGGGACAGGCATACTTTATTGTGTCTCAACCATCAGAGTCACCCAGAGCCACCGTGGCATGGGTGGGATC
Organism: Falco punctatus; assembly: GCF_963210335.1. Taxonomy (NCBI): domain Eukaryota; kingdom Metazoa; phylum Chordata; class Aves; order Falconiformes; family Falconidae; genus Falco; species Falco punctatus. The sequence continues at coordinate 6,903,062 of NC_137586.1, forward strand.
CTGATCATTCTGCCTTCTTTCCCCTATATTATTTTATTGTATAAAGCAAAAATTTGCTACCTCTGTGTTAACATCACTGTTCCCACATAAGCTCCCACTTTTTATTCACTAAATCAATTTAAAGCTTCTTAAACTGATAGAAAAATGTGTGATAATCACCATTAAATCTGAATTCTTCTCTTGCCACTCTCAAGAAGGGTATGCCCTCTGCGCAGTGACACTTTCACAGACTGCCATACTCACATGTATATAAGTACTTACTCCTCATGGCATGAGCTAAGCTCAGAATGTGAAGCCAACATTGAAGGTCTTTGTTAATTGTATCATTTTTGTCAAATTTGAGTCACCTTGAGAAAGGTTATACTGGGATACAGGCTTTGTATTGACTTGTTTTCTCACAAAAGAGACTTCTGTGACACCTGGGACGTTAGAGAAAATAGTTGCCAGTTCCATGAACTGCATCCTCTTCATGAAAACCTTAACATTGAGAATAAACATAGGCAATTATCATTAACTTGGTGATGCTAATTCTATCCACAAAGTAAGCCAATTTGGCTAGAAAAAGAAGCATTATGAGGTATCTTCCAGTGCAGGAACACTGATGATGTTCAAAGTAATCCATGACCCTGAGGTACATCTTGTAATTTAAAGAAATTGAAAGACCAGAACAGTCAGGTTTTCTTGAAGCACTGTTAATAGACACTCCCAGCTTGCCGGCTTTCAGACTTACAAAGAAACATGAGGCTGAAATGCATGCCATAAATTACATCCCTAAGGTCTCAGAGGGCTTGAAAGTATGAACATGGGGGTCCAGAAAGGCATAATCATACTGAAGTGCTAAACATAGCACAACCAGTGAGACTGCCATGCAAAGACTACCTCTAACTGAATAAATCTGCTTGAATATTCCTAGTGTGTGATATTTGCATGTGTGAGGGAGAAAAAAAAGAGGAGAGAGGGAAACTGTGAGTTCAATGTGAAAATTTTGGTGCTGTGTGGTGCTTCAGTTTTAGTGAAAATGTGCAACAGGGACATGACACTAAAGACTTTATTTCTTCAAGAAACACAACTGGAATCAAATTAGATATGCACATTTCACTGGGAATAGCTCACAAATAATTCTCCATGGCCATACGCACTTCATTCAGTCCAGAGTTAATTTTGCATTTTGTTATCCTCAAAGGATAGCTTAACTTTAGTTCTCTTTTAAAGATGTAATGAATTGCTAAGAGGGTGGTTGTGTGTGTGCGGATGTGAAAGAGAAAATATTTGTTTCTTTTTAAAAGAGAAAAAAGAGAGAATGAGATTGTTTTTCTCCCAGCTTCTCTCGAGGAAACAGTAGGTTAAGAATCTCTTGATTTAAGGCAATTTACTGTAAGGTCTGGATTAAACATATTCCTAGGTCAACACAACAACTCTATATGCTCAAAATCCAAATTTTTCAACATGTACAAATCACAATTTCCCTTTAAAACCTAATTTCTTTCCACTAGCTAAATTGTTTCCAGTTCAGTGCTACTAAAGATATCACAGTAAAACCTGAATTCACCACAAATAGGAAAATGACAAAAAGTTTTGTAAACCAAGGCTGTATATTTGAGATGAAATGTGCTAGTTTAACTTATTGTAGGAGGCACTACCATTAAAGAGAAAGATAAGAATACATACAGGAACAACTGTATGATCTTGAGGACAGAAGGAATTGAAATAAAATTAATTTAAGAGAGTGAATTGCCAAGCTATTTGGTCTGAGAAGGATAGTAAGAATTTTTGCTTTTAGAGTCAGCACTGGTAGGGATGGAGATAATAATCTTGGCCACATCAGTCTTTCACCAATTATCATTATCAGTTTAATGTGGATAGTTCTAAGATCTGGGTGATACAAGGAAGAACTAATGTCATTTGTACCATGTACTACTCTGACTCAATCTGAAATATTGGGAATGATTATAGGAACAAAAAAAAAAAAAAAAAAAAATGGAGAAAGCACAAAGAAGGACTGCTACAGAAACTAGGGAATGGAGAATCCATCAAACCACCAGACATGAAAGCAGACGGGTGTTTTTAGCTTGGTAAAATGAAAAGTGACAGAATATGACTGCAGCGAATAAACATTTTGAGAGGGTAAACATCAGGAAGTAAGACAGGCTACTTAAGCTAAAGAGCAATGCTAATGGAAGAGAAAATATGTATGTAATGGCTGGGAAGCAAATAAGCTAAAGATTAAAAAGATATTTGCAAGAATAGAAGAATGAGGCTCTGGAACTGACGTAGTAGGGCAGTCACAGGAGCAAAAGAAGGCTAAAATGGCTGAGGTTTGGTGTTGTCCATAGGCCACATGTGCCTGCAACAAGGTGGGTCTGGACCCTGCATTGGAAGGTACCTTCCTGCTGACATCCTGAAGCCTACGGTAGCTTTTCAAACTTTGAGGTTTTGATAATTCAAGTTTAGAAGCAGAGATTTGGGCAATGTATAATCTGGCCCTGGAGAACTGTATAGAAACAAGATGGAACGTGGAGGATGCCATCCACCTGGGAGGGTAAAAAACCTCAGTAAGTGTGTGGTCCTGCAATTAACTAGCTGACTGGAACTAGCTGAAATGTGCTAGAAATAAGAGGATACCTCCAAAATCAGGAGCTCCCACATAAATCTGGGAGCCACACAGAAGGCAGTGTTACATATTACACAGACCATTGAGAACTGAAAACACCTTTAAACTTAATTTACAAAAAAAAAAGTATTTTTTTTCCCCAGTACTTCTTTTCTTTTTGCTTTTTCATACTGAGTGAAAGATGTATGGACAGAAGCAGGACATATCACTCTGATTTCATTCTAAACACTACTACATGGAAAACACTACATCATGGAAAATCCAGAGCCACTTTTTAGATATGAATGCAATTTTTATGGATTACTTTTTAAATGAAATAAAATTATGCTTAAAATTAATAAGGAAACGATTTTCCTGAGAGTCTGTGTAGAGTTTAACAAAAGAAACACACACACACACACAAAAAAAAAAAAAAAAAAAACAAGCCCAAACAAAAAAACCAACTCACATTGAATAAATAAGTAGGCTTCACTTCAATTTTCTTAGCTTTTGTGAAAAATGTTTTTTGGTTTCTGTGTAATAGTTCATGCTGTACAGAGGTTTCATATTTAGCACCTTGTTGCTTCTCTGCTTTTATCCTGCTGGCAAAAACTGGGTTTTACATATGGTAACCACTCATGGGACATTGGGCTAAAAATTAAAACTGTTTAAAAAGACTGATGCATGTACTGATCAACACTTGAGTGAGAAAAAGATGCAGATGAAATTTGGTTTCCAAATTTTCAGCTTTTTAAAATAACCATCAAACAACACTGGTCCCTAAAGGTTTTTATTTTTCATGCATGAAGATTCAGTTTATAGGCAAAACATTTTGTAGGGTTCTAGTCACAGCTCACTGGATGTTGTTCTGAGGGGCATTTGTCTTTACCACTGGAAGTAACTGTCTGAAAAAGCTGTATACTCTTTTGGATTCCAATATATGTGAGCCTGAACACCAAAACAGCACCTTAGCTCACCGCCTGCGATCTTCTCCTCTGGACAGGACCTTTTGATTCCAAGGCTGTCCAGCACATATGGAAAGCAACACTTTAAAAAAATGTGTGAAAGCAGCTGTTTCACACAGGGGATGTTTTTCTCCTATCCTCCTTATCCTAAACCCAATGATGCAAAAACCTCTGAGCAGTACCTAACCTCGGTGAGGGTTAATGTGCTGTGCTTGGAATATGCCTCATGTCTGGTATGGAAAGTGATTTTTTGTGTTTGTTTAACACCTGCTTTAATCTTTTCCCAGAAAAACAAGTGGAATAGACCCTGCCACAGACAAGATACTCAACTAGCTCCTCTTTGGCCTATCTCTGGTATCTGTCTCACTATCATGGTAATTTCAAAGCTAGAGAAGTAGAAACTATTCGGCCCAGCTCCCTGCTCAGTGCATACAACTTCACTTATGCATATTCTGTGATCCCAAGTCAAATGAACAAGCCACAAAATCACAGAATCACACAGAACAGTCAGGGTTGGAAGGTACCCCTGGAGGTCACCCAGCCCAACCCCTGCTAAAGCAGGGTCACCTACAGCAGGTTGCACAGCGTCATGTCCAGATGGGTTTGAATGTCCCCAGAGAAGGAGACCCCACAGCCCCTCTGGGCAGCCTGTCCCAGGGCTCTGCCACTCTCAAGGTGAAGAAGTTCTTCCTCACATTCAGATGGAACTGCCTGTGCTGCAGTTTGTGCCCGTTGCCCCTTGACCTGTCACTGGGCACCACTGGAAAGAGCCTGGCCCAGTCCTCCTGATACTCGCCCTTACGGTATTTGTAGACGTCAAGAAGATCCGCTCTCAGTTTTCTCCTCTCCAGGCTAAACAGGCCCAGCTCCCTCAGCCTTTCCTCATCAGGGAGATGTTCCAGTCCCCTCATCAACTTGGTCACCTCTGCTGGCCCCTCACCAGTAGCTCCCTGTCTCTCAAACTGGGGAGCCCAGAACTGGGCACAGCACTCCAGATGTGCCTCATCAGGGCAGAGTAGAGGGGGAGGATCCCCTCCCGTGACCTGCTGGTCACACTCCTCCCAACGAACCGCAGGATCCCACTGACCCCTTCGGCATAAGGTCATGCTGCTGGCCCATGGACAACTTGCTGCCCACCAGAATTCCCAAGTCCTTCTCTGCAGAGCTTCCCTCCAGCCGGTCAACCCCAAGCCTGTGCTGGTGCGTGGGGCTGTTCCTCCCTGGGTGCAAGACCCTACACTTGCCTCTGTTGAACTTCATGAGGTTCCTCTGCCCAACTCTCCAGCCTGCCCAGGTCTCCCTGAACAGCAGCACAGCCGCTCCTCCGGGCTTTGTATCATCAGCAAACTTGCTGAGGGCGCGCTCAGTCCCTTCATCCAGGTCACTGATGAAGAAGTTGAACAGGGCTGGACCCAGCGCTGACCCCTGGGGAACACCGCTGGCTACAGGCCTCCACCGAGACGCTGTGCTGCTGACCACAGCCCCCTGAGCTCTGCGTTGCAGCCAGTTCTCAATCCACCCCGCTGCCCACTCATCTAACGCACATGTCCTGAGCTTACCTGTGAGGATGTTACGGGAGATGGTGTCAAAATCCTTGCTGAGGTCAAGGTGGACAATATCCACTGCCCTCCCCTCATCTACCCAGCCAGTCCTTCCATCATAGGATATCAGGTTGGTCAAGCATGATTTCCCCTTGGTGAATCCCTGTTGACTACTCCTGATAACCTTCTTTTCCTCCACATGCTTAGAGATGACCTCCAGGTCATTTTTTCAGGGCTGGAGGTGAGGCTGGCCAGCCTGTAGTTTCCTAGACCTTCTTTCTTGTTCTTTTTGAAGACTGGAGTGACATTGGCCTTCCTCCAGTCCTCAGGCACCTCTGCTGTTCTCCATGACCTTTCAAAGATGATAGAGGGTGACGTGGCAATAACGTCTGCCAGCTCCCTCAGCACTCGGGGAAGCATCACATTGGGGCATTCCTTTGGGGACCATGGGTTTGTCTGTGTTCTCTAATCTGAGCCTCCTCAACCAAGGGAAAGTCTTCCTTTCTCCTGACTTCAACTCTGGCCCCCAAGGTCTGGGTTTCCTGAGGGCTGGCCTTAGCAGTGAAGACTGAAGCAAAAAGGCGTTCAGTAACTGCACCTCCTCTGTATCCTTCATCATCACCAGGGCACCCGCTTCATTCAGCAGCGGGCCCACGTTTTCCTTAGTCATCCTTTTCCTACTTGATACACTTGATGAAGCCCTTCCTGTCCTTCACCTCCCTCATGAGATTTAATTCCAAATGGACCTTAGCCTTCCTTGTTTCATCCCTGCACATGTTGACAACATTCCTATGTTCCTCCCAAGAGACCTGTCTCTTTTTGCGTATTCCATAAACTTCCTTCTTCTGTTTCAGTTTTGCAGAAGCTTGTTGTTCATCGATGCAGGTCTCTTTCTCGCTTTGTTTGTTTTCCTATGCACATGGACACACCTACCTTGAGCTTGGACAAAGCGATTCCTGAATATCAGCCAGATGTCTTGGGCCCCCCTACCCTCTAGGGCCCTAATCCACATGGGTTTCCTCTAAGTAGGTCCTTGAACAAGCCAAAGTTAGCTATCTTGAAGTCCAGGGTTGCAATCTTATTTTTTGCCTCGCTTCGTCAACGCAGGATCCTGAACTCCACCATTTCATGATCACTGCAGCCAGGGCTGTCCTCAATTTTCACACCTCCCACCAGTCTGTTTTTGTTTGTGAGTACATTGTCTAAGAGCACACCTCACCTAATTGGTTCCTCCACCACCTGCATCAGAAAAAGTTATGGTCAGTACTCTGCAGGAACCTCTTGGAATGCGTGTGCTTCTCTGCGCTGTCTTTCCAGCAGGTATCAGGGTAGCTGAAGTCTCCCATGAGAACCAGGGCCTGGGATCATGAGGCTAATTCCAGCTGTCTGTAGAAAGCCTTGTCATGTTCTTCTTCATGATCAGGTGGCCTGTAGCAAACACCCACAATGGTGTCCCCCATGTTGCCCTGCCCTTGAATCTTTACCCGTAAGCTCTCAACTCATTCTTCATCCCCTCCAAAGGAAAGCTTTATATATTCCATTTGCTCACTCACATAGAAAGCAACTCCACCACGGCTCCTCGCTGGCCTGTCTTTCCTATAAAGTACATAGCCACCTATGATAGCATTCCAGTCATGTGAGCCATGCCACAATGTCTTTGTAATTGCAATAAGGTCATGGCCCTGCGACCACACACAGATCTCTAATTCTTCCAGTTTGTTCCCTGTGCTGCATGTGTTGGTGTACAGGCGTTTCAGAGAGGTAATCGAGCACACAGGCTTCCCAGGAGGGATCCAAGTGGATCCACCACAGCCACACATGCCTGTGAGGTGGCTGGCCTTCTGAAATTCGTCTCAGGAGGCAGCTAAGGAACATATGTCCCTGCTCTGGTTGGCCTGGCTTATTCTCCAGTTGGATGTGATGGCATGATGGCAAGTTGCAGACATCATGCTTGTTTACAGGGCAACAGCCTGCTATTTAAGTGAGGCTCTTTGCTAGACTTTATCTCCAAAAGGCATGTGGTATGTTGGACTAAACTCATCTTCAACAGCTCCTTTGTATCCTGCAACATCTCTACACAGAGGCTTTGAAGACATACCCACCTTGGGATTTGATTGTGGGCACCTCCTGACAGACTGGTGTGTTGAACCTGAATCTCCTCCCAGCTCTGTCTGGGTAAAATGCCAAAGCCTGCTTGCATGCAGGTGCAAAAGGCGCAGATACCAGGAAAGTTGGTTTCTTTTGTTTATCTCCTGGTCAGGAGACATCACAGCTAAGAACCACGCAGATGAAAGACTGGCCACCACCTATGATTCTGAGGTATGTTTCATTCAAAGTGTCACAAAATGTTTACCACTTGGAAAGCAGGTGGTGGTGAGGAGAATACTTTCCTGGGCTGGGCTCAGTGGTTGATGCAAGCATCCTGAGGGAGAAAAGGGCACTGAAAGATAAGCATGGGAATGACTGAGTACTGCTTCCTAATTGTGGTATGTTCGGTAAAGAAAAATAAAGCAATGTTGATAAGAGCTGCTGGCATTCCTCTAAATGACTTCAGCCAGTCTTCCTGCATAATAAGGAGTTTAGAGAAATTAGGATCTGAACAAAATTCTGGCCCATATATTTGTCTTTATCTATATTGCTCCTCCAAAGGCCGAGTATTCTGTGTCCAGAGCGGACTATAAAAATTGCCAAAAAATGGTACACAATGTACAAGCTTGTTTACCAAGTAGCACAGCTTCTTTCCAGGCTTGTTATCATGGGAAAAATATTTTTCTTTAATTGGGAAAAGAAAGAAATTAATAAACTTCCATCCCACTTTGCTTTTATTTAGAGACACAGATCCTCCAATACCACTTTTATCTCATGTTAAGGGAAACTTTCCTTTTTTCTGTTTGAACCAGTTCTGAATATTAATAGCATAATATTGTTGTAATACTTTCCTAGAATCTTCTGTTTGATGCTCTGCTAAAAGACTGTAAAACTGTAGTGACAGAGGACAAATCTCCCTCATGTACAGTTTCTGAAATCAAACTGTTGTCTGCTGTGTGGCTGTGCTCTTTGCACTGCTGGTTCTATTTTTAACACATTTCCAGGGCAAAGGTTTTTTTCTGTCCTTCCAGAAATTAATATTTTTACAGATGTGCTGTTATGGTTTCATACAGAGGCAGGAAATGACTCTGGACAATATGAGTGTGCCATGCAGAAAGAGTGACTTCCAGCTGTGACGTTCAACAAGTCTCCAGCTGGCTTTGCTGGCAGGAGACCTCACTTCAGCAGAGGGTCTTTATGTCCATACCAGGTACAACAACCTCCTAATGATTAACAGGGTCTGGATTGGGAGCTGCCCTTGGGATAACAATGTAGATATGGGAGATTTCAGCCAGCAAAATGTCACCCTTATCTTAATTGTCCTTAAGTGATTAAGTACATCAACTCAGTTCAGTTTCTGGAATTATGGGTGTGGACAATTCTGGACAAACTCCTCTCTTTAAAACATCATGGCCTCATCAGCACTCTCTCTCACCTTAACACTTTGGCAGCTGGTGAAACCTTCAAGTGGAACATGTAACAAGTCCAAAACAGACCCAACATTTAGGATTTTAAATATACGGCCCGGTGTTCAAAAGGGCTGATCCCCTGGAAAAGCATAACTCCACCATCTTAACATGTGTTAAGGAACCATACATTAGTCTCTAGTTTTACAAAATCTTAGCTAAGAGGATTAACTAGAATAAGAAAGGTTAAATCTGCTTTAATTTCTGGCAACAACTGTGATGAATTCATTAGCAAAGAAAATGTGGTAACTGAGCTATGCATAAAACCTATTTTTCCAGAGCTCTTAATAAGGAAAAAAAAAAAAAAAAAAAAGATTCTGTCAAAACTCTTTTCCTTTTGGAAAAGCTGATATGAAGTATATAATTTTCAGTTAAGTTCACCTATGGTAAATTGTGTTGGTTTTCAATAAGCTTTCAGTTCAGACAAGTTCCTAAAATAGTAACAATAAAAAAAGTCATCACATTACTTGTCATTATTGTTACTTTTCTTATTGAAACTCTCATTTTGAGATCCATGTTACCAAGTGGCTTAGGCTTTCTGGAGGAATGTATTAAAAAAAAAAAAAATCATCTTTCTGTGGTGTATGATTTCGTATTTATAATCTCACTTCTATCTAAACCCAAAAAGATAGTTCTATACAAAAATCTGAAGATATGAGAGAAGGGGAGGAGTTAACCAGTAATTTGTTCTGGGAAAGGATTTTTTGGTTTTTTTTTAATATACTAGTAAAATATCCGTTTTGTTTTATTTTTCTCCTTTGGTATCATAATGTAAACTGTAAAGATCAATTAATATAGTCTCTCATCAGACTGTTTTGCTAAATGAATGAGCCTGATGGGCAAGAACACTATCTCAGGTAATGAGATCTAAATGGAGAAGGGACAACTTTTGATGAGTTTCAGAAATCGGAAATCTTAGAAATGTTTCTTCACAGTGAAGTTTATTGGGCTGTGCCATATCTTTCTTAAGTAGAAAACACTTGTCTTTAGGCAGTTTCTAGTACAACTGGCACAATCAGTACTGTCTGTATCCGATTCTGGAATTACCACTGTTCAGTGTGAGTGCATAGATTTGTCATTGCAAGGAGATGAAATTTATGAACTGAAAAGCCAGACAAATCTTTTCCTGTTCTTATGCTGGATAGCTCATGAACTATATAATTCAAGCTGGTTGAAAAGTTCTGTAAAACTTTTCAGTCAAAATGAAAGTTAATATTTTCATCTGTTAGGTGTTTTACAGAAGTCTTAACTTTTTCATTGAAAAAAGGCTCATATATTGTTTTTTCTCCTGAGCCTCCTCATTTGCTTCTTTAAATGTTAAACAAGGAAAAGAAAAAGCAGAAATAAAGATACATGGGGGAAAAGAAGGGAAAGATTTTAGAAAATAGAAAAACAGTCAAAAATATATAAAAAAAATTTCTCATGTTAAGAAAAGAAGTATCTTCTAAATATTTCATGCAAAATGTTTGCCAGCTGTTCCTGTTTTCCAGGAAAGAAGCCAGCCATAGCACTGTGTTTCTACATCTACTCTATCTTAAATATGCATGGTGGTGCCTTGTTGCCTGTTTCCTCCTGGAGGGACAAAGTTAGTGCATGTCACTTCTGAAGCAATCATCAACTCCTTGGTTCTTAAAACAAGTTATCACTTTAGATCCCCATTTCATCTTTCTGTGTGTTTTCTGTCTTCTTAAACTCAGATGAACACTGCGTCAACTACAGAAGACAAAGGAAACAGTATTTTTTTAAAAAAAAATGAATCTGGGTATTAAAATAGAAACTCCATTTACTCAGAAGATTCAGAAATAGTTAATCCAATTTATGTTGTACTTTAAATAATTTCAGCAACAAGCTTTTCTGTTAAGCATCCTGTTGTGAACCCCTTTCATTTTCAATCTTTCATTTTTGTATCCATGTTGACAATTTCTGTTGGTAACAGAAAAGGTAGGTAAAGTTAAATACTCGTTCTAATACAACAGGCAGTTACCTACAATACAAACAATTGCTAAGCTAAAATCAGGTGAACCATGATGCACACATTGAGCTCTGGGACATATGTAAACTATTTTTACTTATGTCCCGCACAGGAGTTTTGGAGCCACGAGTAGATCACTGTGCATGCACCCGCCATACGTCTAATGACTGCTTCTTAAGATATGCATTGTCTTTTTTTTTTTAGTACATCACACTCTAGCTTCTCAATGGAGATATGATGTCTGCTAAAGTTAGGGGCATCCTGAGACTAAGTATACTCCATAAAGACTTCCTTTCCTCATTGTCAGCAGTGTAGGGATTTGGGATTTTTCCATGTCTCTCTTTTTCAAGGAGGTTTCCCATGTACTGACTCTGTCACATGCAGTGACTACATGATGCGCCTCCACATACTTGCTCACCTACATCTCACTTTGAGATGTGATAAATCTCCACATGCAACTTGCTCATTGAAAATGAGACAAAGCTTCACTCTGGTGAGGTCTACTGGAAGACTAAGGAATGCAGCTGGGACAAAATTCAGCTGTCATTGGAACTAGTTAAAGTCCATTTAGGTCTTCAAAACAATCTTTAAAAATATGCTTAAGTGCTACCTTCATGAACTGTTTAAAGAACTCTGGACTGAAGTGAGTTTTGCCTCGATTACTTGGGCGGTCAACCCGTTTCCATGGCTAGAAATGCAATGACTTGAGGTTTCTGCCAGTGTGACAGTTACACCTTTGGATTACATGGCGAATCATCATATCTAGGCTTGTTTTCATCCCTCACTGTTTGCTTTAGGTTATAGGGCTTTTTTCAGGCTTGCCCAAGAACTTGGGACTCTGCTTAGTGCCTGTGTGGTGTGGGATGAAGGAAGGTATTTCTAAGATAGCAATACTTACAGTGGATAGGTACACAAGCAGTTCTGACCAGAAGAGTTCGAAATACATAGGGCTGCATATTTATATTATGTTTTAACTTGTCTTTCTCAGGCTATTCTGTTTTAGTGAAATATTCATCAACAGGAGAGACTGCTTGCCTTGCAAAATGCAGCTTTTTGCGATCTTGAGGGTTTGTGCAAAGTCCCTCATAGTAATAGGAATACTTGCAATGCTTGAGTGTGCTTAAGGTCAGTTCTCTGTTCTTTCGAAATAGCACAGCTCGCTCATTAGGAAGGGCTGCATCTTACACAAGGACAAGGCAGCCTGGGCCTGGCTGACGAAATCTTATTAACTGATTCTCTCTTATCTTTAAGAATAGAAACAAGCAACAAACATAGCCCTTCCAAAGGCTATGTTACAGTAGTGCCTTTGCCTTTATATCATAGTGCTATCTCTGTAGAATCCAAACTCTCAGGCTGTCTTATCAAAAGAATCCTCAGATAGCCTTAAAAGGTCATAAATGCAGTAGGTGAATATATCACTTACATTTGTCATCCAGAAATCTGTACTAATAATGCATGTTTTAGGCTCTGAAGCCAATTGCTCTTACAGATTCTCCCGTTCAAAAACTGAATGTGCATTAACTTCTCTTGCTGTTTCTCACCTCCTTAAACTTAATCTCAAATAGAAACACACACATATGTATATACAAATTCTGCCTTTTACTCTTTGACCCTCTTGTACTTTCTATATTTTTCTTTCTCTTTTCTCTTTCTAAAGGAAGGATTTTTCTTGCTTTTCCTCTGGATCTCAACTATCCACCAATTTAGTTTTAATAGACTAGCGAAGTTTCTTCTTTAGTGGCATAAATAGTTATTTTCTAGAGGGAAAAGAAGGAGGAGTATTGCATTAATGAAGCAAACAAATACACAATAAGGGCACCAGATAGGTAGGAATAAATTAAATATATGTTCATAATTTATGAGAATTGTTAAAGAGATAATGATACAATATTGCATGTTCTATGTCATTATTTTCCTTAAAGACAGAGAAGAATAAAGCCAATTGATTTTAATTCTAATTCTTTTTATTGTATCGAGTCTGTTACTCATTCCATAAAGCAGCAAAGAACACTGTGGTACAGAGCAAGGAATTAGACAATATTTCAAAGACACCTTTAAGTGAATAAACAGCCACATGCAGGAGAATGTATGGTACTATCACAGCTGTTCTTGAACCTTTTTCAGGCTGAGAGCAACAGAATTTTGTCTTAGGATTTATTTTTAATAAAAACCACACTTCTTGTAAGAACGCTGAAAATACCTAAGTATGTAAGTAAATGTACACATTCATGCAACACGTGCACAAATGGATACAGAAAGACAACAGAGGCAGAGTAGAGAAAAATGAGGGGGAAAAAAAGGTAGAAATACTAAACGTGTACCCAGTAGCCTCTACATTCTCAGAGATCCCTGCAGATTATATCAAACAAATGAACTACAGACTGGTGTAAAATATCACTCAACAGAGATCTGCATTACACCAGAATTCAGTCGTTTGATTCTGGAGACTGAGTTTAAACCCCTTTCTACTGCACAGAGGGAAAGATCTCTCCAGGGTGCAGCTTCCTGCAGAAAGGAGCATATCAGCCATTTAGGCAGTGCACTGAGGTGTCTGTGGACAATAATCTGGAAGTACAAAAGGAATAAATGGTCCAATTTCTTGGCTGTACTGTTTTGTGCAGGTAAGACCAAAGTGTTATCATATCCACCAACAGATTTCTGCCTATATTATTGTAGTGATATAGAAATGTCTGATGTCTCCATTGCATACTGACTGAATCACTATAGAAGCCTCCAACTTAGATAATTCAGTCCTTGCAGAAAAAGTGACCTGAAATGAGTCCAGTCTCAAAAGACTATTCTCTGATTCATATGACATTATATTCTCCAACATTCCTAGCTGGAAAAAAAAAAAAACACCCAACCCAACCCAACCCAACCCAACCCAACCCAACCCAAAACAAACACACAAACAAACTCAAACCAGAAAACAAAGCCAAAAGGCTAAGAGGACTTTGCTAACCTCATATTTCCAAAAGTATTAATCTCCCTGCTGCATAGATTAAATGTTTTCAATGGTTTCCTACAGATGCTTCTGAAAACGTGCATGGGGAATTTGTGACTTCCGTATAGGATTTACAACAAAGACGGTATCTAGTCACAGAACAGCAAGAGAAGAGCAAAATTTATTTAAAAAAATAAAACCAAATCTGTGATAATCAAAAAACTGGTATCTTGCCATTGATGGCAGAAGACTCGACTTTGTGAAAGAGAACAGTCCTTGCAGTCATGTTTCTATGACTAATTGCTCCATGTTAGCAATGTATTTCTGCAGTTGGTTAAAAAAATAGGTGATTACATTTTATTTTTTAATGTTTTTGTGCTTTTCTCTCTCTTTTTTTTTTTATTTGTTGAGTAATTAATCACAATGTCATGACAATTTCATAGATACTTTCCCCCAATATTTTCTCAATTTTGAAAATACCGGATTCTGACTCTGTCAACACATTGAAATACAAAAGAAAAAATAACTCTTGGTCAAACTTTACCCCTTTTACCTCTAAATTTTGATTATTATTAAAATGGGCTAAAGCAGAATTAGCGTCAGTGCTAAGAATCTGACAGTGAGATTTATGAGGCTTTGCAACTTTTTCTTTAGGGAAATAGCACACTTCTCAGACCAAAAGCAGACAAATTACATAAAATAATATAGTACGAATTTATTGTCAGGTTAACATTAAATAAGATCATAGGAGTGTTCTTTCTCTTTCTTCCAAAGGGAAAGTTAGGGAAAAAAATGGAGGAATACCTTTGGGGGTGAGTGGGGTGGGTGGGTGAGGAGGAGGGGGTGGAAAAGCTTTTTATTTGTGTATTTTCTACAGTTTTATTTTCTCAGTTTTCTGACTGGGAAATAGTTAAACAGGCAGATAGAACAAGTGCAACAGAAAATGGATAGTACCATTAGAAGAGATGTAGTGATAGACATCCTTGCTTCGCTCAGATCTCTGGCTGGGCTTTTCAGAAGTCATTGGCATCAGTTTGGACTTTGTTCTCAGCAAAAGTCATGGTAAAACTCACAAGAATTTCCATCAGGCTGATATTAATGCACTAACTTTTAAGAAGTTCACTTTTGTGAGCCATCTTCTGAAGTCTTCACAATACTTCCATTGGCTTCAAGACATCTTTAGTAATTTACTAAGGATACTTTATTAAGGATCTTACTTATGAATTAACTTGTGGTTTGTGAATCGCGTGGTTTCCAGGAGCAGACCTCAGTCCTTAATTCATTGGTTTTCCATTATATTATATATATTCCTGAACACCCACATCTGTATTTTTCATGGTGGATTTTCTTGTTCTTTGAATGTAGTTTAGTTCTTGTTCTGTCTGAACATATGCATTTTACATTTACATATTTCTTCACTCTTCCAAAGCAATTATTCTCTAAAGTTTTAATACTATTAAGCAGCTTAACATAACTGGTTTTGGGTATGGCGGGTATTTCATATGACTTATTGAGAAATAAGTAAATAAGCAGAATATTTTAAAAATTACTAGTTCACAGGTACTTTCCTAAGGTTTAAAATATATTATATTTAACACTGGTTATATACTATATTTTACAGAATATGTGGAATTATGATCTGTGGCTGGAACTGGCAATGAAAGAGTCTTCCTTTTGTAGGACAGTGAACCTATTTTATATTTGGTAAATTATATTTATACCTGTATAGAAGTCTGGTATTAGGCTGAGGACTCTTCCTAGCAGCCTACTTGTGTCCCAAATGCAGGCACCATTCTCATGCATCATGTGACTCAGCTGTATTTCAGGAGCTGCATAAATTGTGTCCTGATATCTCCCATCTTCCAAAAAATATGTTTAAAATAACTCCTGCAGGTATAAGCTCTGACCTCTTGAGGTTCCATATAGTCTTTCTTTCCCCTGCTGCTCCCTTCTCTTCATAGTTTATCTTCACACAGTTTCCTGACTATATTCTTTTGAAGCTGAGCTACTCCTTAAGAAAACAATTTTGCAGACTCTAGTCCCAAGTCATGGAAGCACTGAAGCGTGTTCTGAACATCACTAGACTATTCCCCTATTTAAACCATGAAATTTACTAGATAAATGCCTAAATAATTAATTAGCAAGTAGATGGACAGGTCTTGGAGTTTTGAATCAGCTTTTCTGTAATTTTCTTTCTTATCAAATACTTTGCTTCTCAGATTTCAAATAAAATTGAGTTATATTTTCCTTATATATTGCTCTCTGTGTTCTCCTTTCTCTCCCTACTGTTATTGATTATTTAACTTCTGTAGCTATGTTATACACAAGAGTTTCTATAAAACTAAATTATCTTGTTCTGGCATAAATCAGTGGGCTCATCAAATTCTTTCTGTCAATGCCAAATGCCTAGATACAATCCTGATAACTTTGAAATTATCTTCATCCCAAATTAGTCTGTGTCCTTCCCTCAAAGAATGAATATATCTTTGTGCCTTTATCAGTCTATCTTATGTTAATTATAGCTGGCAAAAAATCTTCCTTTTTTATTTCATCATGCTCAATATTATCCACAAAACACATAAGCACATACCACTTTTGTCATTTAAATTTGAAATTTTCTCAAGTCATTCATGACTCAGTGCCAGGTAAATTAGTTTTGTAAGACAGTTTTCTACCATTATTTTGTTTTCTAACCAGTGATCTCAGCCTATACATCACCTATTCAAGTAAAAGATCCAGAAATACTTTCAGCTCATTAAGCAGATAACAGGCATCTGGGCAAAAGAAAAACAGATTTTTTTTGTCATTTTCTCTGGGAATCTGGGCAATGATTTCAGCTATGCAATTTTTTGCTATTTAAATGTCTATTATTTCCCCCCATTTATTCTTATTTATAGGCAAAAATCTGAAGGAAAAAAGTCTTTCTTGACAGAAAGACATATGCTTTTATTTACAATAATGCAAAACTGGAATAATATTGATAAATTTCACCACTTCAGCCATTTCAAATTCACACCTACGTGATCTAAGTTACTCCTTTCTCACTGACTGCTCCCCTAGCATAAAAGAACTGCAGGATAAACCTTCTAACCTTTGTGCCCTGAAACATAAGACAGACCATTATTTGAGGTCACTGCACTCAATTCAATGTTTATTGAAGCCAATAGAAAAATTCTCATAGATTCAATGGGCTTGGATTGGTTCCATCTTGAATCAATATAATGTGTCAATTTTACTATATTTCTGTCAAACATCAAATTTCTGGCAAACTCTTCATTATTACTATGGTCATATTAATCCATGAATGCTCTCCTTCATGTAGAGGGCAGTGTCAGGATGACACAGGGCACAACATGACCCACACTCTGCAGAAGCACCGGTGTTAACAGGAATAAGTATGAAGTATATACTTGTATCAAACATTTTTTTTCTTATGAAGATACTCAGAACCTGTGTTTCTTCTCACATCCATTTTTACATTGGTGCAACTTTAGTGACAGTAATCAAGTTAGAACAGAACAGAACAGAACAGAATAGAATAAATAGTCTATTTCAGTTGGAGAGGGACCTACAAGGAACATCTACTCCAAGTGCCTGATCTGTTCAGAGCTGACCAAAAGTTAAAGCATCTTGTTAAGAACGTTGTCCAAATGCTTTTTAAACACTGGCAGGCTTTATCAGTCATCTCTCTAGGAACCCCGTTCCAGTGTTTGACCACCCTCTCAGCAAGGAAATACTTCCTAATGTCCAGTTTAAACCTCCCCTGGTGCAGCCTTGAACCATTCCCACATGTCCTATCACTGGATACCAAGGAGAAGATGTGTTATTTATTCCTACTTGTTGACATGAGAGGAGAACCAGAGCCAAGGTATCTGGTAGATATGGTCTCATGGGCTCTGTCTTAGCCCTGTAGCAGTCTTTACAGCTGCTTTCCAACAGGTAGATCAAGTAAATCATCCCACAGAGCTTCTGATTTCCTCTGGTCTTCACAGTAAACTCTACAGCTCCCACTCTCTTTTTATTAAGGACAGCAGCTATGGCACCCTTCAACCCAAATAACACACTGAAACATCTGAAGGCAGGTGAGATAAAATCAGACTCTACTTCTGCAGTGCTCAGAATCATTCTTTGGGAGACATTGCTTGCCTCTCTGTTGACCAGAAAAAGTTGCCTTCTAATTTAGGCATGTAATGTAAGTGGGATTGTGCTTCTGCCACAGTGCCAGGCTACTCGTGTGCAACTTTCATGTTCCTGTTGATACCCGCGGGACATTTCTAAAGAGGGTTTGTCTGATTGTTTCCCTTTCCTTCTTCAAAGACATAGTGAAGCCTTCCTATTTCTTTATGACTACATCCTGCTCTGTTTAGACCTGGTTCTCCTTTGTGCCTTCTTGTTTCTCATATATTCCCTCCAGCTTCTGCTTTCCTGCTGTGATTTCTGTTGCACATATTTAAGCCCCAAAGGCAATACTTGGGTAAAATTATCATTTTCAGGGCACTAACTTCCATTCCCATTTCTGCTCATTATTTACATTCTTTGTGTTGCAAATTACACATCAGCAAAGGAAGCCTAGTCTAATTTACCTACCTCAGAGTTATTCTCTGGGGTGTAATATGTTAATAAAGAGAAGCAAGCAATTAACAACTAATAAATTATATGACTAATAAATTTTGGTGTGCCATTTTTTTTTTTTTTTTTCTCATGGCATACCTACATCAAATCTAATACTTCTCACAATACAAATTAAATCAACACCCTTTTTTAGTCATTTTGGGTGGTATCCAGCTCATGGAGTTTCAGACACCAGAAAGTTCAGTGCCTGGAACTAGTCACTTTCTTGAGTTCTAGATCTTTGTAGAAGAGCTCACCTCAGACTTGGATAGCTAGTTTAGTTAGGTATCTAACTTTGATACGGGCAAGGCTGTGTAAAAGATATCTATTCATCATGGACCAACTGTCATGTGTCATAGGAAATGACTTAGCACTTGACATCCAGCTATCATGTTGCTGCAGTTACTCTGTGAATTCATGCTCTGCCATGTCTGTTTGTTGACTGGATGAAAATGAATGGTGCTTCCTTGTTTTCTCTTCTACGTTTTTTAAAGTGGAGGATTTTGGGTGTGATGATACACAGTAATACAGATGTGCACATTTGTGTATGTGTACTGAGCTCACATATGCATTAGCTCATGAGAGAAACAGACCACATCACTAAATTCCATGACCTGCAAACCCCAAAATCACTTGTGACATTTCTATTAATCTCTTATGTGTCTATTAAAAATAACTATTTTTATTCACTAGCTAGTACAGGCAATCCTGGGATTTATTTAGATTTTCTCTTGCATTTCTTAACCAATTTAGATTACTTTTAATTAGGTCTTTTTTCTCTTCAATACCCCAGCAACATAGCTGGAGAAGTAGAATATGGAAATACCATAAATGCATAACAGCTAAGGGCCTCTGTTAAATATTCATAGATCATTATATAAGAAAGCCTTCTATTTCCACATTTGCTAAGTATTTCAGTATATAAAATCAATTTATGTAATAGTTGATTGGGTCTTTTGTTTTGTAGATGATTCAAAATCCAAACTAGGAAAGAACACTGGTTCCAGCAGGTGAAGGAAAAAAAGAAAATTGCAGGTCAACATTTTAAAATCGGAATACTTAGTTTCAGACAGTTACACTTAGACTATTAAAATCCTTGTCCTTTATGTGCTTACTTTTACATGCTGACTTACAGCAATGTTTGGGTGGAGACATGCTGCTTTATTAGAAGGATCCCTTAGAATAAGTTTTTATTTCACCATTATGGGTCTGGTGCTAGTTCATTCTGTAATAGAAACAAGAATGATGAGGCAAAACACTTTTTCTTTTGTATGGAAAATTCCCTTTGACTTTTTCAAAAGCAGCTTGGGAAAAAAATCCCCAAAACCAAAACCAAAAGCATATCAAGAAAAAAAAAAAAAAAAAAAAAAACAAAAACACCAAAGTGTTGCTTAGAATGGAAACTAGGGCATATTGCTCTGAGAATGCAGGACACATCATTTGAGCCTTTAGAAATACCTTTGGAATTAATTACAATTACCACTGTGTGCATAATGTACCATACACTATGAATTCACAGCAAAGTTATCTATTTGTGAAGGTGAAGCTGTAAAAAGCAGCTGGAAAATGGCTACTGAATTTTGAAAGATTCAGACAAGCTGAGATATATAAAACGGGATTTTATACCTATTCCTAACCTAAAAAATAAATTGAAAAAATAGGCTTTCTCAATTTCATTCTGTTCCCATTTCTTTGCATGTAATTTCTTTTTCTTTCCTATAGCCAGGCACAATAGCTCTGACAAGAATACAGTCTGATCTTAATTGTGTTTACATCTTACATTAGGGCTTGTTCTCTTGATGTGGTTGTTTATTTGGCTTCACTGGACATTGGATTTGGCCATAGGGATTAAATTCACTGATGTACCTGTTGTGCTCTCTAGCTATAAATTCATAACACGCTTCATTAACTCTTTTGAGATTATTTACGTGCTAATAGTTCAATACAAATCATAAAACCATAGAATCATTTTAAGTTGGAAAAGATTTAAGATCATCAAGTCCAAATGTTAACTCAAGACTGCCAAGTTAGGCAAACCATGTCCCTAAAGCATCACATCTACATATCTTGCAAATACCCCCAGGGATGGTGACTCAACCACCTCCCTGGGCAGCCTGTTCCAATGCTTCACCACCCTTTCAGTGAAGAATTTTTTCCTAATATCCAATCTAAACCTCCTCTGGCATAACCTAAGGCTGTTTCTTCTTGTCCTGTCACTTGTTATCTGGGAGAAGAGACTGACCCCCACCTACCTACAATCTCCTTTCAGGCAGTGTACAGAGTGATAAGGCCCCCTCTGAGCCTCCTTATCTCCAGACTAAACACCCCCACTTCCCTCAGCTGCTCCTCATCAGACTTGTGCTCCAGACCCTTCACCAGCCTCATTGTCCTTCTCTGGACACACTCCAGCACTTCAGTGTCTTTCTTGGAGTCAGAAGCACAAAACTGAACACAGTATTTTAGGTGCAGCCTTAGCAGTGCTAAGTACAGGAGGACAATCACTGCCTTGGTTCTGCTGGCCACAGAATTTCTGATACAAGCCTGGATACTGTTGGTCTTCTTGACTACCTGGGCACACTAAGGTTTTACTAAGGTCTAAGCCGACAACATCCATAGCCTTTCCCTCATCCACTAGGCAGGTCGTCTTGTTGTAGAAGGAGATCAGGTTTGTCAAGCTGGACTTGCCTTTCATAAATCCACGCTGGCTGGGTCTGATTCCCCAGCTGCCCTGCACGTGCTGTGTTATGGCGCTCAGGATGATCTGCTCCACCACCTTCCCCGGCACCAAGATCAGGCTGACAAGCCTGTAGTTTCCTGAATAGAGCAAATTCAGGATTTCAGAGACAAATTGCTGCAAATTCATGAAGACATTTTTTCCAGAAGATGACCATGTTATGACTTTGCATGCTGAAATTTCTAGCATATCAAACCAGGTACTTCATCACCCCCTTCTCAGGAATGTAGAAAGACACATTGCATTTCAAAGAATCTAGTTGCACTCTTAACAGCAATCAGACAGGTTTAACTGAGCCCAGTTTCTTATTTATTTAAATTTTCCTAAAAATTACTTAATCTTTTTTTTTTTTTTTTTTTTTCCCCAAAGTGGTTGAACATCTTCCCTTGCAAGGAGCCATGTTATTTTCTGTTGCACAGAGTGCTGTATGGAAGAGGTATGTATGCTCAGCATGGCTGTTGACAATCTGCTGGTGTAATTAACTTTATGTCTAAAAGAGCAACCGGTGTTCAATTTTTCATCCCTGCCAAAGACTTAATGGGCTTTCTTACACAAAAATTAACAACCCCAGATCTCCTTTACTTTTCAACTAGTCTCTACACTAATCTTGGTGTCTTTGTGAAAGATCTTTCCTTCAGGACCTTAAAACATCCATCTGATAAAACTACATCTTTCATTAGCTGAACTCTACTAAACTGTAAAATGCTAAGATGTTGCCTACAGCATTCAGAAAATAATACATATGGAGCTAAGCAAGTAGGATGAAACACAAATTTTAATATCTGGGGATTGTTTCAGGAAGCAAAGGTAAAAGGCTTGATAAAGGAACTCAAAGGATAGCTGATATACAGAGAAAACTGGTGGGTTTAGGGCACTGGTTTATTAATTTGGTATTCTGTACTTTAAGATAGCTACAGGCTTTTACAGTATATCATACATTGTGATTCCATGGGTATGTTGTTACCCAGATGCTGTTGAAGGTCCATCAAAATCTCTGGCCAGGGAAGATTACAAGGGAAGAAATGTCAAATAGCTGCCTCTTGGCAAAGAATGTGTTACTTACCTGGAACTTAATCTAGTGATAACATGAATCAGACTGATGAAGTTTTGAAGATCACCACAGGTGAAAAGGAGAATGAAGTGAGGGTGTGAAAGATGTAGCTTCCCCTGAATGGGAAAAACTGTAAATTCTCATCCAGGATAACTTTCAACATAAGTCAGAGGTAAAATAAATGTTTCAGATGTCACTTTTTCTGAACAGGAATCATTATCCCCCTTTCCTAACATAGAAATTAGTCTTTGAATAGGTCCTGAGTGGCGAAATATAAAATATTTCTCACTTGAAGAGCCCAGACCACTAAGTGTGCCACTGAGAATTCACATACCCTTCCAGACTTACACGTTTTCCTGTGTTCCTGAATTTTGGATTAACTTCCCACACGCTGTGCAAAACAACATGGCTTCTTGCAATTAAATTATATTAAGAATCAGAAGGAAAGCTGATGGGGCAGATATCCTGGTGGGAGTCTATTATAGACCACCCAGCCAGGATGAAGAGACAGATGAAACATTCTACAACCAGCTGGGAGAAATCTCAAGGTCACTAGCCCTTGTTCTCATGGGGGAGTTCAGCTTACCAGATATCTGCTGGAAATACAACATAGAGGAGAGGGAACAGTCTAGGACGTTCTGGGAGTGTGTGGAAGAGAACTGCCTGACACAGCTGGTCACTGAGCACCCTAGGGGAGATGCCCCACTGGAACTGCTGGTTCCCAAGAGGGAAGGACTGGTGGGTGATGTAGTGATCAGAGGATGTCTTGGGCATAGTCATCATGAGATGATAGTGTTCAATTCTCAGAGAATTAATGAGGGGAGTCAGCAGAACGGTTACCTTGGACTTCTGGAGAGCTGACTTTGTCCTGTTCAGGAGCCTGGTTGGCAGAGTCCCTTGGGAGATAGTTCTGAAGGGCCCAGGGGTCTGGGAAGGCTGGACATTCTTCAAGAAGAAAGTCTTCAAGGCACAGGATCAGGCCATCCCCATGTGCTGAAAGACAAGTCAGCAGGGGAGAACACCAGCCTGGCTGAGCGGAGAGCTTTGGCTGGAACTCGGGGTAAAAAAGAGAGTTTTCCACCTTTGGAAGAAGGGGCAGGCAACTCTGCAGGACTATAAGGGTCTCACAGTGTTATGCAGGGTGAAGATTAGAGAGACAAAAGCCCGGCTAGAGCTCAGGCTGGCCACTGCTGTAAAAAATAACAAGAAACATTTTTACAAATACATTAGAAACAAAAGGAGAGCCAAGGATCAACTTCATCCTTTATTGGATGCAGCAGGGAACACTGCCACAAAGGCTGAGGTACTTAATGCTTTCTTTGCCTCAGCCTTTAATAACAAGACCAGCTTTCCTGCAGGTACCCAGCCCCCTGAGCTGGAAGACAGGGATGAGGAGCAGAATGAAGTCCCCACAGTCCAGGAGGAAGCGGTTAGTGACCTGCTGAGCCACTTAGAAGTCCACAAGTCTATGGGGCTGGATGGGATCCACCCAAGGCTACTGAGGGAGCTGGTGGAGGAGCTTTCCAATTGAGATACAGAAAGCTGAAAAATCACTTTACCAAAATCTGAATAAATAATAGAATTTCTTTATTTTTCTTTCAAGTACTAGGGCAGTCCTTTAATTTGGTGATTGGCCAGTTGAAGTTTCTGACTTCTTATTATCTTTGTTTGAAGTAATATTTTCAACTGATTTATTATGCTAAGTGAAAACAAATTGTGAATGCTGTTCTAATTTCTTCCTTTAATTCAAAAGTATCCATCTGTGGGGAGGCACCTCACCCAGGCTCAGTCAATAGTCTAGACTCTCGGTATTTGGTACTGAGCAATTTGTGTCCTCACTGTTTCCGTATTCATGTCTATAAATGGGCGGGGGGGAATACTTGATTATCTCTCAGAGATGCTCAGAAGATTGGTTAACTCATTAGTCCCAAATTTTGCAATAAGTGTTCTTGTATGCAGCTTCGCCTGTAAATCTGACTGTGCAAATCCATAATGGCATATCCAATTCCTTGTCTTGTTGTAATATTTAGTATTTCTAAATGATCTGTCTTGCCAGACTAAAAGACTATATAAAGCAAGGACTCTCATCTTAGGTAATTAGTCCAAGAGACTGTAGTGAAACTGGTTGCAGAAGTAATGCTAATATGCTTTATCCCTTTGGGTGAAATGTTCCCAGCTACGTATTGCCTATGAGCCACATAAGTCCCTCTTAAATCCTATTTTGAGGGCTTTAGTGGGATTTAGGAGTACAAAACCCATATTCTGGATTCTCATACAAGAAAGAATATTATTCTTAATTTTTATTTAGGGCTTTGAAAACTATGAAGACCAGCATGAAAGATGAATCTTTAATATTTGAAAATATACATTCACAATTTGCACACTGAAATTCATATTCTACTTTCAAAATTGAATTGGTGAATTCACATATTTTCCATGAAAGTTTCTGAAAGTAAGTTTCTGAAAACTTACTTCATAGGTCTCTGCGGGATGCTAGTCTGGCAGAGGTCCTCCTGAGTGGAGGATCACGCTGAGGGACCGTGGGGAGCTTCCTGTGAACCAGCAAAACCAAGAAGTGAGGGCAGAGAAAGAGAAGGTGCCCCAGGACCCCCCCGAGTGGGAAGCATTGAGACCCTGATGGGCGGCAGCTGTGGCTCAGCGCGTGCGGGGTCAGTAGTGGAGGCGGCCAAACGCCCACGTGTACAACAGCAGCCCCGGGGAGTGCAGGCGACACAGCGGGCAGCCAGGGCACGGCGCATCAGCCAGGGCATGGGGCGGCAGCTGGCGCAGGGAGGGCACGCAGGGAAGGCCCTGTCCCCCTAATGGCTCAAAGAGGCGAGGCCCAGTAGTGGTCATCACCCCCCACCCAGAAGAAACCGAGCCGTGGTTTCCACTCGGCCAAAGGCCAGGGCCAGGAGGCACGCAGCGACCCAGACAGAGCTCCCATGTAGACAGGCAGCTGCCCAGGTCAGGGGCTGCCTGAGCCTGTCACTGCTACAGAGAGCAGCAGAGGTACCCCCGTGTGAGGGGCGACCAGGTGAGGATCTGCTCTGCCTGGTGGCAGAGCTGAAAGAGAAAGGTTAAGGAGTATCAGCGAGCGTGAGAGGGACTGGTGGAGCCGCTCTCTACCATCACTGGGACAAATGCACCATATGGACACACCACAAGAAGCGGAGGCTCCCCTACCTACTCACCTCCAGGCAGATGGAGGGGTCCTAAGTGATGGGGTGGAATGGAAACAGTTCCCTTCTCGGGGCAGCAGGCGAATTGCCCCCCAGCCTATTTCACCTTCACAGGTGCCCTTATAGAATAGGTATGCAGCTCTGGAACATG
Organism: Falco punctatus; assembly: GCF_963210335.1. Classification (NCBI taxonomy): domain Eukaryota; kingdom Metazoa; phylum Chordata; class Aves; order Falconiformes; family Falconidae; genus Falco; species Falco punctatus. The sequence continues at coordinate 6,928,357 of NC_137586.1, forward strand.
AGGGCCAGGAAAATGATGATGTGGATGATGTTTTATCAATGATCTGGATGAGGGGATCGAGTGCACCCTCAGTCAGTCTGCAGGTGACCCCCAGCTGGGGGGAGCATTGATCTGCGGGAGGGCAGGAGGCTCTGCAGGGGGGTCTGGGCAGGCTGGAGCGATGGGCCCAGGCCAGTTGTGTGAGGTTCAACCAGGCTCAGTGCCGGGCCCTGCCCGTGGGTCACACCAGCCCCCCGCAGCGCTGCGGGCTGGGGCAGGGGGCTGGGAACTGCCTGGTGGGAAAGGGCCTGGGGGGGCTGGTCGGCAGCCGGCTGGGCATGAGCCCCCCATGTGCCCAGGTGGCCCAGGAGGACACCAGCATCCTGGCTTGTATCCAAAGCAGTGTGGCCAGCAGGACCAGGGCAGTGATTGTCCCCCTGTAATGGGCACTGGTGAGGTTGCCCAGTCAAATAATGTGTTTAGTTTTAGATCATTTACTGTAAGAAGGAATTTAGGGTGCTGGAGCGTGCCCAGAGAAGGACAATGAGGCTGGTGAAGGGTCTGGAGCCCAAGTCTGATGAGGAGCAGCTGAGGGAAGTGGGGGTGTTTAGCCTGGAGAAAAGGATGCTCGGGGGGGACCTTATCACTCTGTACAGCTACTTGAAAGAAGGGTGTAGGCAGGAGTTGGTCTCTTCTCCCAGATAACAAGGAACAGAAGAACAGGAAATGGCCTTAAGTGACACCAGGGGAAACTGGAGTGGAAAATATGAAATAATTTCAATCTTCACTGAAAGGGTTGTCAAGCATTGGAAGAGGCGGTCCAGGGAGGTGGTGGAATCACCATCCCTGGAGGTGTTTAAAAATTGATAGACACAGTGCTTAGGGACATGGGTTAGAGATGGACTTGGTAGTGCTGGGTTAACAGTTCGACTTGATGATCTCAGAGATATTTTCCAACTGATTTTATTCTATGATTCTATACTACTTCCACTTCTTCCCCCACCCCCCCACCCCCCCCCATTTTTCCTTTTTTTTTTTTTTTTTTTTTTTTTAAATCAAGGTAAGTTTTGCTTCAATTTGCATATTTAAATATGCAGTATTTCTTCCTGATCTCTGAAAAGAAAAATGCACTAAATTAATGGCAGGATTATTTCCATTCTCTTTCCCTGTTCTCTGTCCCATCCCCACCCATCCCCTTCTTTCTGTCTGTCTCTTTTTCCTTTTTCCCGCACCCCCCCCCCCCCCCCCCCCCTTTTTTTTTTTAGCTTGGGACTTTGATTTGCATAACAACTGGCAGAGAAAGCAGAAGTTCTGCAATGGTTTTCATAAACAAAATTAGCAAGTTTCTACAATTTAAAGGTTCTATTTGTAATTCTAAAAACCTTTTCCATTCCCCTTGCTTAGCTCGGGGCGTGCATATAAGGGGGAGATGTTTGCTTTGCTTCTTGTTAATGGATAAGAGATAACTAAATGCTGAAATTAAAAATACTTGCCTGTTGTGAGTTTTATGCATAAACACAATATTAATATCATCTCCAGATCTTAACTGAATAATATCTGTAAAGTCAGTTCACAACATATAGGAAAATTCTACTTTGTTTAACTCTACAGGCCTTTTAAATGCTATCCACAAGTACTCAGCATTAAAATCTTTGCTTGGAATTTGAATTGCAAATACTGAATTTTCCATCCAGTGTTCTAGTCTGTCACACAGCCTGAAACAGTCTTGAATGGGAAAACAAAAAGAAGTTTCAAATATAATTAGAGTGAAACCTTTTGCAGTGGTTTTGCATGAAACAAAATCTACCAGTTTTAAGGTGCAAATGATCTAAGTCAAGGAGTACTGCAAAGTGATTAGAGCCCTAGGCTTGTGTGTATTCTGATGGTAACACTACAGCACTTTGTGGAATTAGAGAGATCACCTTGCCTCTCTGTAGCTACTTCTGTGTTTCCAGAGTTATCTGTCTAAATAGCATTTCCATACGTAGCCAATAATATCAATATTTACAGCAGCAATTTAATTACCTAAGTAACGCTAGTAATGCTTTTTAGACAGTATGGTTGACTGTAAAGTCCACAGAAGCATTGAAATGTAGTCCTTGTCCCTCAGATGAGCCAGTCAAAAAAAATCAAAATGGGTCTCACTTACCTAACACTGGTGTATAACCTGTTGATGAATGTATATCATTAAGCACCGACTCAGATGGCTAAACACAGGCAGAAGACATTTCTGTCTGGATGTCTTCAAAACCATCTTCCATTTTCCCTTCAACAATTCACTCTATGCATTTATTTTTAAAAGTTACTTTTTTTTTTTTTTTTTTTTTTTTTTTTCCCCTAAAATTTAATTGTAAGCTAAGCACCGGAGTCTGACAGTCTTGGTAGACATTTTGACTCTGTTGGGGTGGTTAGATGACAATTTGAAAGGGCAGATGTTACTAATGCACCTGAGGAGGTGGCTATTATGAATATCACAGTATCAGGTATTTTGTGGACTAGCAAAGCCCTGGTATGGTAAAAGCTGTCTCTCAGCTGGTCCCAGGGAAAACTGGCATACTTCTTATGAAGCAGTGTTGTAGGAATTCTTCAGACTTTCATCTTTTTACATTAAAACTGTCCAGCTGGGGAGGAGTGAGGAGTGGATATCCACTATTGTCTTTGGTAGTGAAGCCGGAAACCTTAATGCTCTTATAATTCAGTACCTTGTCTTTGGTTGCCTTTAATCTTCATCAATATTTGCATACCACCCTTTCTGTTTATGCTGTGGGTTACAACACCTTGAAAAACACCTTTTCCTTTGCAAACCTCTTACCAACGTATGGCGTCATCCCAAATAATTTGCTACTGAAACTCCCTCCCCTCTGGTGCCTTACATCGTGACCTACATTCCCACTCCCATGAATCACAGGAAAGGCAGAGTTTAAACTTTTTCTCTTGCTTTACAACCCAGGTTATGCCTTTTCCATCTCATCAATACTCTGTTCTTACAAAACTAGGTGTATCTTCTTTATTTACATTGACTTTCTCAGATCCTGTTTTCAAGGCAGGATAGAAGTCCACCTCAGCAATTCAGTTCTTTTTCTTCTGTTTCCTCCCCTGTTCCTTATATTCCCTTAAGGTTTGACACACTTACTTGAATCCAATCTTTTGACTTTCTTCAGTGTGCACTTTCTTTTACTATATTGCTTTTACTCCTCTCCTCTCCTCACCTCACCTCACCTCTGCTTTGCAACTCTATCCTGTTCTTATAATATGATAAACAAATAATACTTCTGAATATATTTTAGTCTGGCATCAATAACATGACTGGTGCCTACTATGTATCTCACCGAAGTCAAACATGTCATTAGTGACATGGAATGTTTTAGTGAGGTTTTGCCAAACAATCTAGATTTTTTTTTTTAGTTTGGTTGGTGGTTGGGTTTTTTTGTTTGTTTTGGTTTTGTTTTTTTAGGGGTGGGGGGTGGGGGTTTAGTACATTTTACATTAAAGGCATAAACTGCTTTGGAGTTCATCCCTTAATTTTTAGGATTACCTATATCAATGTCAGTTGCCAAGACTGAAATAATGATCAAGAGTCCCTTTATAGTCAATGACAGGAGATAGGGATGTCTACAGGAAGACTTCTGTCAATTTAAAACAGGGATCTAACCTTACAAGTTGAATCTCTTTGTGGCAGCTTCTAACCTTTTCTATTGACCATCAAGGGAGAATACACCCATGATTTGAATAAGATTATAAAAGTTATGAGAGGTGAGTGCCACTCCTGAATGGGAAACGAAAGGATTTATTCCATGGTATTGAACTGTTACATGTGAACACTGTGCTTGTTCAACATCTGCAACATTTCTTTCCTCTAAAGGCAACCTGGAAACATAAGCCCCATCTGTACTCACGTGCATCTGTAAGTAGGTTTCTTTCATAAATCTTGTATGCAATATGATTTGTTCAATAAATATGTAAATAGCTGTAAGCTGAAAGGCACCCTCCCTCAAAAAAACAAAAACAAAAAACAAAAAGAGAAAGAAAAAGTGTTTTACTGGAAGTTGCGGTGTCCCTCAGAATCCCTGATAATGGGACTAAGAACTAGAAGAGTGCACTTTCAGTCTTAGTGAGTCAGAGGCTATCTCCTCCTCTCACAGAAGTCTCTGAATTTTTAGAAAACAACAAATAATTATAAAATGAATACTGATTGAGACTGCTTTTTTCTCTCAATAATCCAAGTGTGTATACAAACACTGTTCTTTGACATTGGCAGAATATTGAAATCTAGTAAATACAAGACAGACAATCTAATGGGTTAATACTATACTGCACATTTTTAATCCAAAAGGCTTGTATAAATGCATCACCAATATGGAAAATCCAATGGAATTTCCATGGCATCAGCCCATGAGATTACATTGACATTTCCATTTCAACAAATAATAAAATCCATAATCTTTATGCAGCCAGTGCCACACTCCATATGTTACCTCTTATTTTATTAGCTCTTTATCTTTTTTTTTATTTATTTGATACACAGAAAGCAAAGTCTCATTTCCATTGTGAATCAAAAAACCCAACAGTAGTGATAATAAAAATACTTCAGTTTTGATCAAGAATCACAGTTTAGTTATTATAGTCTTCTGTTTGCTAATGACCTTGCATTTCTATTACCCATATTATGTCTACTTTTGAAACAGTGATATTGACTGAACAGTATGTCATCCTGAGCTTCCTTTTCCTTCTCTCTGGGCAGAACCCAAGGTAATGTGACTACACTGTTACTACTTGGAGTTTAGTCAAATTTGGTACGGAGTATTTTGGTTGTTTCATTGTCTATTTCCAAACCTAAGTTTAGATTTTTGAATGGATAATCCATTTCACTGCCACTAAGTCTTGCCCCACTCCCTACCCCCTGCATTCCACAGACCTTGCTCAGCCTGTATTGCACTCCAACTTTGGTATTTAAGATCAAATGAAAGATGCTGGACTGTCACCAACAAAATTTGCTTCTTTTTGGCAATATTTGTTAGGGATGCAAATAGTTAAGACAGCAAATCAAGTAAGGTAAGAAAAAGTGATCAGCCAGAAACTCACACAAAGGAAGATGAGAGGAAGAGGGAACAATGTACTGAAGAAGTGTAATTCCATTTCACTGTTTCCATCAGGGTGATGAGTTTTAGCACTTGACCTTACAATGCAACTGTTATAGCCAGATTTATCCTTCCTAATATCCCATTCGCTTCTTGGGAGCACTAAATTTAGGCTCCTGTTCAGCTGTGTTCTTTCTCCTGTCAATGGAAAGAAGAAATAAGCACCTCTAAAAGACAATTCAGCTTATTTTAGATCTGACACAGCATCTGCAGGTGCCTTTTTTCTCTCCACTGAATGTAATGGGAAACCAGGATGACTGTATGCCTCAATTAGATAACTCCGTTAAGTGACAAAGTCAGAATAACTTCATCTATCCTTTAATTGGTAACTATTTCACAAAATTGCAGCAGACATAGCTATGATAAGAGATTGTGAAAAATGAAAATTTAAAGTACCAGAACCTCAGGCAGAGTTGGCAAAGACACGATCCAGGCTTTCTGAGACATCTCCATGGGAATGGTGGATATAATGAAGCGCCTGCAGGAGGACTGCACCTTTTGGAGCATCAGCAGATACTCTAGGACATCTCAAACAGTAATAAATACCTACAGTTAGGCAACAGAAAATTTTCTAAATACAAAATGCCACATTCTTTTGTGCCATTCTTCACCAAATTACAAGTAATTACAGGTACGATCCACAGGGGCAGGGGGAAAACCTTCAGTTTTCCTGTGTTGCAGTTCTTAAAATGAAAAAAAACTGCAAAACAGTTATACTGCTGGTGTACTGTGATCAGTACATGCCAAATGGTGGCTAATTTTCTTGTTTCTTGTATTACTTTGTCTATTGGTTTCAAAGTTCCGTGTTTTCCATTGTACTTAGATTATGAAACCTGGATTCATCCTTTCTAACAGCATTCATTTAAAAAGGTCTCTTAATTTTGGTTTGTAGTCATACGTAGGTACCTTTGTTGTCAACAAAAGAAAAATGCACCACCAGGGCAAGGGGAGGTCAGGGCCACGTTCAAACCCGAACCTTCATCTGGAAGTCCTTATTTCTCTACATTAGTAACTGTTCCAAGACAAGTAGGCACTTCACTTTGGAATTACAGATAGGGATCTAAGAGTAGAGGAAGTTAATCTGGATGTAAGCTTTTAAGAGACAAAAATGTGTTTTTCCTATACTAATGTAGTACATAGACAATGAAGCCTACCCCATGACTGCATGATAATAATAAAAATAATTTAGAATAATAGTAGCTGTAATTTCTCTGAAAATGTCCTTTTCATCTATCTGTAGTAAATTACTCAATTGCAAATAGGGAAAGAATTGGGGAAATTTCAGTCTAGATAATGTATATTTTGTCAGTAAAAGAGGCAAAATTCTCTGAGTTTTTCAAAAGATGATTTTTTAATTGCCAACTCCACAGACTTACCCGGGGACCTGAATAAAGATTTCCTCATTATACCTGACAGTTTTGCCCTTGCACCAGGTGGAGGAAGAACACAGGAACATAGGAACTGCCACACCAGATCAGACCTGCAGTCCATCTAGTCCAGTCTTCTGTTGCTAATATTGGCCAGTGCCAGATGTTTCAGAGAAAGGTACAATAACCCTTCCATAGACATAGTCAGACTTTCCCCTGTGAAAATCTTGTCCCAACTCTCTATACTTAATGATTTTGGGCATAAGATATGCATTTTGAAGCATGAAGGATATACTCCAGGTATGTAGAGCATATCTGTCCCCAAATTACCCTGATTGCCCTACTAATTGTATAAAAATATGATTTTCCTCTCTCTAGAAGCTTCATTTCACCTTAGAAAACTTCAGAAATTTAATAGTGGCACCTAAGTTAGAAGTCAAATCACTCTAAGCTATCCCCAAAGTTAATGATGCAAGAAAAGTCCTGTAAGTACTCGAGTACGTAATTAAATGTCTAAAGTGGTCAATTATTGTTAAGACTTGCCTCTTTTCCTCTTTTTGAGTATGGAGTAATATTCACTTTTCAGTTAGACACACCAGGTAAGTGCCTTAAGTCAGGTGAGATGAATTCACCTACAAGGCACTTGTATAAATTATTCAGTGGAATTACTCTTTGCAATAAACAGTGTTTTGAACCAAATCCATTAATGCAACCAGGATGATTTGCAGCTCTCTATAGAAAGTAAACTTCCATAATTCTGGATGTTAACTAGGTCTTGCAATTCCTCTTTATGAACAGTGAAATATAAATCAGTAAAGGCATCAAATTAAGATTGCACAAATGTTTAGAGGAGTTAGACATAGAAGTCAATGGGCTAAGTACTGTACAAATAATGCATAACAAGCCTCTTTTCTGTAGAAACAAAGTGAAAATCTTTGTCTGTGTTGCATGCTTATTACAGATTTCTTCAGGTAAAGCTAATTTAACCAGCTAAATTATCAGCTAAATGACACTGAAGAATTAGAACAGATATTCAAAAGAGTACAGTCTTCACCAGAAAGGTAACCACAATGAAGGAAGTGATAAGAAACTGTGTTGCAAGGGAACTCATATAAAATCACTTACTCAAGGAGCAGTCTGTTGCCTAATACTAACAATATTTATATTTGTGATTTTGACCTCAGAAGTGTGAATTTGATAATGGAGGTTAAAGTTAATTTCATTTCATTTTAAACATTCAGAACTCATCTGCAATTTTGGTATAATTACCTAGGTTTCCTCCTTACAGTCAGTGAAGAGTTGAGGAGCAGAATCATTAACATCCATATTGGTCATCTTCACTCCCAGGCTTTAGGCTACTTGTTGTGTATGCTGCACATATGTCCTTTAACATAATTTAAAGCCTATGTTGGATAAGAAAAGTGACTAGGAACACATGCTTGATGTTTGGATGACTCAGGTTAAATGGGATGAATATCCCTTGGCTTTCCCTATGAAGCAAAATTTGAGGTACCATCAACATGAAGGAAGGACTGTGATAAAAATAAACTAATGCTATTGAGAACTAAATGAAAAGTGCTGTGAAATTTAGGTCTACAAAGTCTCTTTATAATTCTATAAACTGCTAGGCTATCGATTAGAAATAACAGAAAAAGAGGAAGACTTAATATATTAAGAGATCATGAAATATTTATGAATAACCAGTGTGATGCACCTATGAAAGAGATTAATGTAATCTTGGGCTTCTATTTGTCAGGCAAGATATCAAGTACTATGTGCTTGTGTAGTTTCATCTTGAAGTTGGCAGCCCATGGTGGTCATCCCTTTCCAAGAAATGTTCAGAAATATCGCAACAAATATGTTGATAACAACAACAACAACAACAACAAAAGGCAGTTTTACACTAAAGTTCAGACTAAAAGAATTTGGCTTAACTGTATGAAGGCTGAGAGGGGATTATAATTTCAGCCTATAAATCAATGATAAATGATAATACATAGGAGACTGGAATTTTAAGAAAATAAACTAACAGATAACATAAAAATGGATTGAATAAAATTCAATTTTAGTTTAAAATTAAAACATATATGCTAGCTTTCTGTGTTTTGAAGTTGTAGAATAATCTTTTGGTAGAAAGAGTGCGTAAAAATAATTTTAAGGTGTGAGGTGGTGTATTAATAAGCAGGGTTGCATGACATGGCTGTATTAAAGGGAGTTTGTTAATTTTAGACATTACTTTCAGCCCTCTGTTTTTACAGTCTAACTCCTTTATTTATTGAATTCATGGATTTCCACAAGATTTCTATAAAGGCCACATGTACATTGTTCACTTTTTGCAGACGAGCAAATTATAACTGAAACAATTTACTCAAAGCTGCAGAGAAACACTAGAGCAAAGCAGGGCTCTGACGAATTCCTGAAAGCTGCAGATATGCACCATACTGCTGGGCTGTCCTTATTCTTATTAAATTTTCCAAAGGAAAGGAAAAGAGGAAAGGAGGCAGGAAGGAAGGGTGGAAGGGAGGGAGGCAGAGGAGAATGAGAAAGAAGGGAGGATTGCTTTTAGCTGTTACAGAAGCAGTAAATAGATGTGGAAGGTCAACTCTCACATTTCAAACATGAGCTGACACATAGAAGGGGCCAGATTTTATTGATTTTCTTTTCAAATAGCATGATTTTTAATTCAGTCTGCTTAAATGCTTTGTACTAGCAAAACGGTATTCTTCTTGTCTTTTTTTGACTCCCAAACACAAAAGTAGAGGTAACCATGTTCACGTTTCTTGCATTTAGATCATCAAAACATTGGGTGAGATGAAGGTGCAGGCATATTGGCCATGCAAAGATGCTCAGGATTCTGTTCAACAGAAGGAAGATAAATGTATGGTGACATGAACAAATCTGGAATGATAGTCTGCTTTCACACATTCAATTATATCTCTGTATAAAACTGTGAGGTAAGATTCCTCAACAACTTCAGCCTAATGAGACAAGTAGCTTTTTTTCAGACCTTTAATTTTCTGGATTGTTTAAGGTTGGAGAGTAGAACTGACCTTCCACTGGCAGCTCGTTCAGGGTAGCAGCTGCATTGTCTCACAGGGATCTTATGGTTGTGAACTAGAGCAACTACAGCCATCCAGCTGCCTAAAATATCCTGGTGGATGTCTCTTTGCCCCCTTCGGCATACGGCAGTTTCAGATGAGGAAAGAAAAGGAGACAGGAGGTGGTGCCAAACCAGACAGAAGTTTTTTTTAATAGAGCAAGAACAGGGACACATCAAGAGAGATGAGGCAGCTGTGAGTATGTCAGCAGCTGCATCCGCTCTCTGAATGGATGATTACATGAAAATGACAGGGACCTCCAAAGCAGCAAAAAATTTGGGAATGTTTGACTGTTAGTGCTTTGACTATTTCCCTTCTAAGATGGGTTAGGGACTTCAAAGCAAAGGAACAGACTTATTTTACCCCCGAAGAATCTTTACTTTTCACCCTCATTTATATGCTATGGATTTGCATGCATGGGAAATTTATATTCACTTTCAGATATGAAAAAGGAGTAATTTATAATTTTTTTCATTTTCTACAGGGAACTTTGTGTTGGCTGGGGACTCTCAATGCTTCTATATTGCAACAATAAACATTCTAGTGAGCTGTTTCATTGTGTTGCCTACAGACAGATGGATACATTGGATGCATACCTTTATTTTCTTTGGTGTTTTAGTGGCTGTCCATCTTTTTAAATTCCAAAGTATTATTAACATTCAACAACTCCATTAGAAAGTCACAGGCAGTAAGAGCCCATCTGTGCCATGTTAACATTTAAGGAGGAAATAAAAGAGTAAAGTGGACAGGTGGAGTAGACAGCAGGAAACAACACCAGGCACACAGCAGGTAGGGAGTTCAGCAGAGGAAAATGCCAGACATTTAGCAGGTAAATGGAAGGGCAGCTGAATTTCTATGCCAGTCCACAGAGAGAGTAGTGAGGGAGTAGTGGCTGACAGAAATAGGAAGATATCACATTTTCAAGAAAGAGCACTTGCTTTCATTGAGAGTATTAACCCAATTAACCCAACTTCTGAATAATTATGATTGCTAAACAACTTGGCTCTTTTATTTTCTATAACCTCCTAGAGACTTTCATGCATACGCTGATCTCCATGGAGCTTGGAGGGACATGAACATGAAAGACATGTTAAGGAGACATGACAAGCGAGGATGATGGCCCATAATCAAAGTGAGGAAGTGGTGGGCTGGCTTGGCAAGAAAAGCTTGCAGGGTGATTTGGACAGGACACCTGCTAATGACCTGAACAAGGCTGTATGTGGCATACATCAATAGCATGCACACAAATAAGGATGTACCAGTAGGACAATGTTGTGAGGAATGCTTCTCATATCTTTTCTGGGAGATCAGCATATCTGGATGCCTCCCTGAAATGTCTGTACACTAAAGCATGTAGCATGATGAGCAAGTAGGAGGAATTAGAGGGCAGCATGCAGTTGCAGGGCTACCATCTCATTAGGATCGTAGATATGTGGTGAGAGAGCTTACATGCCTAGAGTGCCGCTGTGGATGGACACAGGCTCTTTAGGAGGGACAGGCTGGGATGACAAGGAGGAGATTTGCCCTTGATGTGAAAGAGCAGTGGGAGTCTCTGGAGTATTGTCTAGGACCACATAATTAGACGTGAATGATCTTAAAGGTCTTTTCCAACCTAAATAATTCTACGATTCTATCTGAGAGCAGGTAAGTTATAATTAGCAAACAGACCAGCATGGGTGGTGTTGTGTGTACCTGCTACAGACTGCCTAGTTAGGAAGAAGTAGAGAAGTAGATGAAGCCTTCTTCAGATAAATAGGAGAATCTTCATGTTTGCAGGATGTGAGCCTTATGAGAAATTTCAAACAGCACCAACACCTGGAAAGACAACATAACTGAGCACAAGTAATCTACAAGGTCTCTAGGGTGTGTTGATGACAATTTTCAAACACAGGTGACTGAGGAGCTGATGATGGGAGATGGTCTGCTGGACCTCATGCAAAGAAAAGCTTATAGGGAATGTAAAGATCAGGGACAACGTTAACTGAAGTGACAATATAAGCGCAGAGAGGCTAATAGGGCAAATAGTAAGATAACCACCCTGGACTTCAGGATGGCAGTCTTTTTAGGGATATGCTTGGAGAAATCCAATGGGATATAGCCCTAGAGCAAAGAGCGGCCCAGAAGAAGAGCTACCTAGTTTTTAAAGTTCACTCCCTCCAAGTTTAAGAATGCTTCATCCCAGCTACCAAGAAATCAAGCAAAGGTGGCAGGAGACCCCTGTGGTTGAACAAGGAGCTCCTGACAAACTTCAAAACTAAAGATGAAAGCGTGCACGTTGGAAGCAAGGTCAAGACACATGAAAGAAATACTGAGATGCTGTCCAAGTGTGCTGGGATAGGGCTAGAAAAGCCAAAACCCATCTGGAGCTGAATGTGGGACATGAACAACCACAAAGGCTACTTCAGGTACAACAGTCGCAAAAGGAAGACTAGGCAAAACACTAGCCTGCTGCTGAACTGGTCAGGGAAAGTAGTGAAGAAGGACATGGTAAAGGCTGAGATATTCAATGCCATCTTCACTTTATTTATTTTAGTATTAAAATTTGCTTTCAGGACTCCCAGACCTGTAAAACTCTCTATGGAGGAGGGCGAGATCAGGGAACATATAAAGGAACTAGACGCACACAAGTCCAGTGGACATTCTTTATGTTGACTTTAGCAAGGCTTTTGACACTATCTTATGTAACATCCTCATAGACAAAATTATGAAGTATGGACTGGAAAAGCTGACAAAGATGGACTGATAATTGTCTGAATAACCCTATTGGAGGCCGATTCTGTGTTCTGACCAAACGTGATACTTCAGGGTATCTCTGGCAACTTAAAAGAGGAGCATACTGAAAGCACCTATTTGGGGTTCAAACAAGACAGGTACAAACTCGGCAGTTTAGTGGATATACCGTGAGGTCTTTAGGTACCTTTGGACAAGTGTCTTGAAGTCACTGCAATTAACTACCCAAATACTATTGAGAGTTCAATATCAAAGTTAATGAATACCTCAAACTGCAACAAACTGCCTGCTACAACTGGCTGTGTAATCAACAGAGTAATGTTAGCATCTTGTTTTCTGACAGAAAAGCAGTGGGAAGGAGCTCCCTCCAACATTACATGGGCAAAGGAACAGGCAAGTGGCCCTATACTAAAATATGTATATTGGTTTTATAAGTTCTATTTATTTTAATACAGATTTTTCCTAGGTTATGGATTCTTCCCTGCACTTCTACAGTACTAGACAATTACTCTAGTCCTGGCCTCTATTTCTGCACCATTCTTAACATCTAGGAAATGGCAGGCATGATGGCTCTAAAGCTTGGCACTGTCGCAGCTGTGTTCCTGTTGATAGATACATGCCAAGTTTGCTGTCTCTTGGCTTCACCCCTGGAAATTGGCAGAAACAGAAAAATAAGACTCTGCTAATTTATCCTTTTCAGTGAGGGCAACATTATTTGTCACCTTGCCACTTGGCTGTTCTTGCACTCTGGCATGCAGTCTCTAACTCTATGTTTGCAATGCAGTGTGATGGTTGTGTGGTCTAGAGTTTTGCTAGCAGCTGCTGATCATTGGCTAGCTACTAAGGCAGGGACCATGGAGGAGGACAAGACTTGGAAGGTTGTCATCTGACAGATTATTCCAAGGGAAAAACCATAGACACATACTAAGATTGACTTGATTCTGCAAATAATCATAGAATGGGAATCAGAAATGTATGAATAACCCAAACAGCCTATTTATTCCCTATGTTCGTCTTCATCAGTTATCCCTCTGCAGTTTATTTTTAAAAATTCATTTTGCATCATGTTTTTCAACTTTTAATGTCTCCACAAGAAAATATCAGTAGCATATCTGCCTGACAAAGTATCAGAGCAGTTCCCGAAACTGGACTCTCTCCCTTTGCAACATGCTGGTTTTTAACAGGGGACATGGCAGTGTTAATATATTGTTTCCTATTTTTCATAAAGTTTTTATCAACCTATGGACGTAGAAATTAAAACTCGTGTATGTCACATCATATTTAATGCAACTGTCATTTCATCAAAGCCACCATTTTAATTTGTCTAATTGTATGGCAATATCCATTTTCATTTTAGAAAAAAACCTGATGACCTCTGATTGTACCAAAAAACAAAAAACAAAAGAAAAAAATCTGCAACTAGAGTTCATTCAAATGTGTTATAAACCAAGATCAAAAAGTTCAAAATAGAAAGTGTGTTATTGCAAGTTTTATTTTTTATTTAAATACAGAAACAGCAGAAAACATCTGATTTTTTAAACTAATGGTTTGATGTGTGAGGCTGATTTGATGGGTTTTGAATGCGTTAGGTGTGCAGTACTGAATGCCAGAGATGTAACTTCTCACAAAATTTATGGGTAAATGTTAATATTCTCTGATGTTCTGATATTTTTTCTACATAGAATATTTTGACTCTAATTCCAAGAGGAGAGGAGAGGAGAGGAGAGGAGAGGAGAGGAGAGGAGAGGAGAGGAGAGGAGAGGAGAGGAGAGGAGAGGAGAGGAGAGGAGAGGAGAGGAGAGGAGAGGAGAGGAGAGGAGAGGAGAGGAGAGGAGAGGAGAGGAGAGGAGAGGAGAGGAGAGGAGAGGAGAGGAGAGGAGAGGAGAGGAGAGGAGAGGAGAGGAGAGGAGAGGGGAGGAGACACCTTAATCTCACAGGGAAGTTTATACTTTGAATCTGCATTTTTTTCATCATTGTGAGTCTCAACATGTTAAACAAGATTTATCCCCCTTTACTGTAAGTTCTTAATGGCAGTGCCTCCACTAGGAAATAACTTACCTTATGATTTCCCTGTACTTAATGGGAAAACACAGACCACACCAGAGTTCTCAGATGTGTTTTGTCTCCCCAAGGGATGTATAAACAGCATAAGGTCATTAGCTGCAATTTAGGAAAGTCCGTTTGGTACCTAAGTTAATTTGCATGAATCTGTTCCTAGAAAAGCCCACATTTCATACAATGTCACTACCTCACAGCATCTAATTTAGAGCACAATACTGGTGTGCAACTTCTCCATAGCTAGACTAAACTAGCATTGTAATAACGGGAACATTATTACTCAATATCAGCCTCAAGCTCTTAATTTCAATTAGAAATTACTGAATTCAACAGAGCAATTTAGGTGCTTTAAAGTGGCATGTATCTATACACTTTTTTTTAAACAGTGTTTACTGTCTGGGAGACCATGAGACATAGATGTAAGCTCTTCCCTTTTTATGTAGGGTTTGCAACAAAACTTTCATGTATCAAAGGAAATCAATGGGATTCACGGACTTCACTGGGTTGTTGTGTTACTTGGTACGTTATTAAACATTTCTGCAGTGCTCTGAGCCTTTAAAGAGCAAGAAAATGTAAATCAGAAGAACAAGTTCGGGAAGCTCTAAGGGTTCCATGACACCTGAAGAAACATATAACCCATGAAAGAAAAGTGCTCACAAAATTCATTTGAGAGTATAGTCAACTTGCAATGGGATACAGAAAATATTTGTTCATGCATTGCTTAATCTGGTATCATGCCTTTTCTCCCGAGAGCAGCAAACCAAAACTAGGCAGGAAAAAAGCCACTACTGAAGTCAGAATTTAGCAAAAACATCAGAAAGGGAAAGAAAACAGGGATCCCCTTTAGAAATAAAACCAAATGTAATGGAATTATTAGCAGTATCTTTATGATGAATTTTATGGTTATTAATCCACACTGGCTCATGGAAACTCCAGTAGTAATTGTGGCTTTGCTGTGGTTGGTGATATACATACTCAGCCAGACATCGTCCCTGCCCAGAAAACCAACACTATAAGTGGAGAGGAAAGGCATATTATACTTCCCATTTTCTAGATGGGTAACCGAGGCATGGAGAGATGAGATGATTTTTCCAAGGTCAGTACTAGAGCTCAGAATTTCTACATCACATTCAGATCCTTAGTAGGCTCTGATCTTAAATAGGATTTTATTTTCTTTCAAGATATGAGGCATAAAATACTTCAAACTACTGTTCCAATGCTTTCTAAAACTATCTGCTACTGTTACAGCACTTAATTGCAATTAGGGCTTGCTTTCAGCTGCAAAGTTGAAAGGATTTTGCCTGCCTTTGAAGACAAACCTCCTGCTGAAGTAGGTTTACATTTGGATTTTTTTTCAAGTGACAGTCTGCACAGACAGACAGACAGATAGACAAACTAATTAACTGACAGACAAACAGGTAGGCTCAGATTATTCAGTCAGACCTTATTTCTGTTTTCTCCTGGAGGTGAATTTTTTCTCCCCTTTTCTTCTGTCATTGCACAAGGGTCTTCTGCTAGACATATGACACAGAGAAAAGTCAAAGTATCTGCATGCAAAAATACAGATAGTAAATTAGAATATAATAAAAAATTAACCAGCATCCCCAAGCCATTTGTCACATTTTTTTTTTTTCAGATAAAGACTGAACAGCCAAATCAGAACTTGACAACTCATGAGCTTTCCTTTATGTTTATTGCTTGCCATACATACTCTTCCTCATATATTAGTCCTATTTCCAATGTCTGGGGAGATTACTAATGGCTAGGTCTCCAGGCAACACTCTGGAAGATTTCAGATTTCATATAAATTGTATGTCATATTTTGTCATTCCCATTTTGTTGTAGCAGACTTCATAGGTCATCTCAGTAGATGCCACTGTTCAAGTAACATAATCATGCCTTTAATATATTTCAAAGTTAACACTTTGTTATCATGTAATTCTGGAAGGGGAAACAACAATTTAGTTGTGTCAATACTGCTAGCAAAAAAAAAAAATAAATATGTGTTTCCTATACTCCTAATGGTGCGTTTGGTTTGGCAGGTGTCTCAGCGGTAACTTACAGAATGTCACACTGATCTTTTTACAACCACAAACAGGAACAGAGAGAGTTCTTTGTGTCAAAGGACACAGACTGCTAGAGAATGTTGTAATACCATTTTTTCCCATACTGATGTCAGTACATTTTGGTTTTCAGCAGCAGCAGAGTTTGTGCTTCAAATGTGATAGACATTATTATCAGATATGTATAATAGATCTAGAGGAGAAGATTAGGCTCAGGACCATGTAAGGAACGTGGAGTTGCACAAGTCCATGGGACCTGATGAGATGCATTCATGGGTTCTGAGGGAAGTGGCTAAGCAATTGTCTATCATATTTGAGAAGTTGTGGCAGTTTGTTGAAATTCGCACAGACTGGAAAAGGGGAAATGTAATCCCCATTTTAAAAAAGGGAAATAAGGAAGACCTGGAAAACTACAGACTGGTCAGTCTCACCTCTGTGCCCACCAAGATCAAGGAGCTGATCCTCCTGGAAACTATGCTGAGGCACATCGGAAATAAGGAGGTGATTGGTGACAGCCAGCATGGCTTCGCTAACTGCAAATCATGCCTGACAAATTTGGTGGCCCTCTAAGATGGCATTACAGCGTTGGTGGATGAGGGAAGAGCAACTGACATCATCTGCCTGGACTTGTGAAAAGCATTTGACACTGTCCCACACAACATTCTTTTCCCTAAATTGGGGAGACAAGTATTTGGTCGGTGGACCGCTCTGTGGGTAAGGAATTGGCTGGATGGTCACAATCAAAGAGTTACGGTCAATGGCTGAATGCCCAAGTGGAGACCAGTGATGAGTGGCATTCCTCAGGTGTCCATACCAGGACCAGTGCTGTTCAACATGTTTGCTGGTGACATGGACAGTGAGATCAAAAGCACCCTCAGCAAGTTTCCCTATGACATCAAGCTGTGTGGTGCTGTCAACAGGCTGGAAGGAAAGGATGCCATCCAGTGTTGTGGTTTAAGCCCGGCTGGCAGTCAAGCACCACACAGCAGCTTGCTCACTCCCCCTCACCCAGAGGGATGGGGAGGAGAACCGGAAAGGGATGTAAAGTCATTGGTTGAGACAAGAACAATTTAATAAGTAAAGCAAAAGCCGGGCACACAAGCAAAGCAAACAAGGAATCCATTCACCACTTCCCATGGGCAGCAGGTGCTCAGCCTTCTCCAGAACAGCCGGGCTCCATCACACGTAATGGTTACTTGGGAAGACAAATGCCATAATGCCAAATATTTCCCCCTTCCTTCTTCTTCCCTCAGTTTATATACTCAGCATGACGCCATACGGTATGGAATATACCTTTGGTTAGTTCAGGTCACCTGTCCTGGCTGTGTCCCCTCCCAGTTCTCTGCACCCCTCCAGCCCTCCTGCTGGCAGGGCCCAAGAAACCAAAAAAATTCTTGTCTTAGTATAAACATCACCCAGCAATAACTAAAACCATCCGTGTCCTATCAATATTGTTCTCACATCAGAGCCAAAACACAGCACTGCACCAACCACTAACAGGAAAATTAACCCAATCCCAGCCAAAACCAGGACACAGAGAGTCATGGACAGACTTGAGATGTGGGCCTGTGTGAATCTTATGAAGTTCAATGAAGCCAAGTGCGACATGCTTTACATGGGCGGGGACAATCTCAAGCACAAATACAAGCTGGGTGGAGAATGGATTGAGAGTAGCCGTAAGGAGAAAGACTTGGGGGTGTTGGTGGATGAGAATCTCAGTATAACCTGACAATGTGTGTTTTCAGCCCAGAAGAATCATTTTGTTTTACATCAAAAGAAACATGGCCAGCAAGGCAATGGAGGTGATTCTCCTGCTCTGCTCCACCTCATGAGATACCACCTGCAGTAGGGTGTTCAGCTCTGGAACCCCCAACATATCAAGGACACAAACTTGTTGGAAAATGCCCAGAGGAGGGCCATGAAGATGGTCAGAGGTCCGCAGCATCTTCCCTGTGAAGACAGGCTGAAAGAGTTGAGGTAGTTCAGCCTGAAGAAGAGAAGGCTCCAGGGAGACCTTACAGCAGCCTCCCAGTACCTAAAAGGGACCTACAAGAAAGCTGGAGAGGGACTTTTTACAAGGGCATGTAGTGACAGGACAAGGGAGAATGGTTTTCAACTAAAAGAGGGTAGCATTAGCCTAGATATTAGGAAGAAATTATTTGCTGTGAGGGTGGTGAGGCACTGGAATGTGTTGCCCAAAGAAGCTGTGGATGTCCCATTCCTGGAAGAGTTCAAGGCCAAGTTGGATGGGACTTGGAGCAACATAGTCTAGTGGAAGGTGTCTGTGCCCATGGCAGGGAGGTTGGAACTAGATGATCTTTATTCCAATCCAAATTGTTACATGATTCTGTGATCACATGTCCCTTTGTCTTTGGGTCTCTACAATGGGCTTCAGAGGTGACTTTATTCACTCGTTCTGTATTTGACGTCTGCTGCTTTTAAATAGTAAGTTTCTCAGAAAAGTCAAACTGCCTGTGTGCTGTTAACAGTAGCCAAATCTCTTGAGTACCTAAGTCAAACGGACACTCAGTCGTGTAGTAGTCCCTGAACAAAAGTTTAGTATAATTGACTAGAAATAAATAGAGAAGATGGGAGTTTAGTCGTCTTTCCCATAAAAGTTGAATCTTTTAACAGGGTTATATTTAAAGAATAAAATAAATGGATGGTGCATATGTCCAGAGCAAATGTCATAGGAGTTCATCTTTGAACACAATGGAGGCTCAGATCTTTCTGAAAACCTGGCTGTAGATAAGGAGTCCTGAAAATCGGGTCTCTAAGACTTGGTTAAAGAAGTCAGTGTTAATACCAGTAATGTAATGCACTCTCCCCAGTCCTGCTTCAGTGCTGCAGCCTCAAGAATCCTGCAGCCTTCCAACCCAGGAACATGTCAGTCCATGCTTACCATGTTTATTTAGGTAAGACTTTGAGATGAATTGAATATCTACACCTACTCTTGATCTCAGGACATCTCACAACCTTGGAACAGGCAGATAATGAACTGTATTTATTTATTTATATGGATCCTGAAGTGTTGTTAATCAATGACATATGCTTTTGAATATGAATAGTATATTAGCTTGCAATAAGCTCACATGGTTGTTGAAGTCCCATAGTACAGAACACAGATCACTGGCTTTTCCTTACACAGACCTTCACTGAATGGAATTATTAAGTTCTGTTGACGTTCTGTATAGACGTTTGCTTCACATCGTGCTACATATTTTCTCATTACATTTTCCTATGATTTATTTATGACAGTCCTATGCATATAAAATCTATGCTCTGAAGTTCACATTGCAATGACCGAACTGGCATTCTTGAAAAAGTTCATAGCAATGATTCACAAGTGATTCACTCTTGACAATGCCCTTTTCTCCTCTGAAGTGAGTCCTTGGCATCTTGCGTTTGCTTAGAGAGGCACTGACTACTTAAATCTTCACCTTGTGATTTTTTTAGGACTGTCTGTCTACAAGAAGTGCGTAAATGGCTATACAAGAGTTTTAAAAGCCTGAGTGCTGAAACATACTCCAGCCTACTGTTTACCTCTACTATTTATAAACTTATAATATATCAAGACAGCTGTGAAGCATTTGTGTGTGCGTGTATGTTCAAACTGCGTCTTTTAGGTTATATGCAGCATTTCTCCAAGCTGCTCAAAATGTGCTGGATGTTGGCTTGCTCCTGCTCTAATTAAGCAAGAGAAATGACAGCCCAGCACAGACAGGGTATTATTTACTGGCATGCTGAACACTTGCAAGTATTTCATCTGTGAGTCAGAACTCAGTATGTATGAGTAGACAAAGCAGACGTCTGTCTGGGCAGCACACTGCTGGGGGTATGAAACAGTCCGGAGATGTCTCCTCTTGCTGAACCTGTATGTTCATAAAATTTAGCAGTATTTGTGGAGGAATTTGGATGTGTGTAGGGTCCCAGATGGAAAAGGGGGCAAAGTGTTTCAGAAAACATGGGAAAAGCAACCTGTTGTTCCAGGGCCCGCAGACCTGTTTCCCACTCCAGTTCTTCATTCTGCTCCCCTCTCCTGTGCTTCCCTGAGACCCAGGCCTTGATCCTTGTGGGGAAACTTGGCTTGTCTGCTGAGATGCTTTTAACTGACTGAATGTCATAGTCAGAGGAGGTTTTCTATAGTGGACTCTTCTCTTGATGATATTGCTATATTTTTGCCAGCTTTTATCCTTTTAACTTCTTAGCTCATAAAACAAGTAAAGCAGGTATGACTTGTCCACATCATGCAAGGTGCTGGAGAAGGCAGAGGAAGGAGAAGAACAACTACCAGTACTGGAAGTGGCCACTACAGCTCCTGCACTGTACAGCTGCAGTGCTTACGGGTACCTCTCATTAGCCGACAGCAAATGTGTGTCAAGGGCTGCAAGATAATCAAAAGCAAAAAGATTCAGATGTAGATGCTGATGTTCCCTTAGAAACTATTGTGGGCCAGTTCCAACCCCATCCTACAATGCCGTACTGGGATCTTAAGGACAGCACTTAAGCTCTGGGATTCTTACACCATGTACAGAGTTCCTTTCCTTTTGAGTCCCTTTGTTACATGCATGTGTCTTACGACAGCTGAGCATATTAGGATTGTGGTGTGCACTTTGTTGTGTCGTGGGATGGTAGGGTTACAGGATAGTTCGCATTGGAAGTGGCATCAGGAGACCAAGTAGTCCAACCTTCTGCTCAAACCAGGGTCAGCACTGAGGTCAAATCAGGTTATTCAGAGCTTTCTCAGGAAAACTGACAGTTTTACTGGAAATCATAACGGTATCCAACTGATAAAAAAATAGCATGCAAGAATCCAAGACCGCTATTCTGTCTGTGTTAGCTGCTTGAGCTGTTGCTGGCATGGTTGCAAAGCTTTGCTAGCCTGTTTAGTTTTCCCTTTTATACCAATACACACACTCACCCTCCACTGGGAGGAGACAACAGCCATGATAGCCCTGCTCCTATGAGGTGATATATAGACTATCATCTCAAATACGGCCTCTAAAAAAACTGAAGAAAGCTGTAAGTGAAAGACTTCTACTGGTTGATTTTTTGGGGGGGTTTTGTTTGCTTTTGGTAAGGCCCTCAGTAATTTAAGGCCTGGGTGTAATTTCGGTATCAGAACTCCTGTGTGAGGCAGAATTATCTTTGTTCCGTCTGTTTTGTAAATGGGACCTGAAGATGCAAAGACAAGGTACACCTGAGAACTACATGAATTAATGCTCTTTTTTGGTAACTTGTCAAGACTGTTCACCTTTCAGTGGCACCCACAGCTCCTAGAGCACAATGCTGTGATGAGCTGAAGTCTGTAAAACAGAATTCTGAAGGTCCACAAAAGGGAACATGCTGATAAGAAGTGCAAGTTGAGGGACAAGACTAAAGTTTCACTATCCTTTGTTAAAAGTTACTGAGGATGAGGAATACAGAATTCAATTTTTAGATTTTCAGATTTTCCTGTCACCTCAGATCTTAGTTATATATAAGATTAGATGCACAATTTCAGCTTATATTCTGCTCAGCAATAGATTGATGGATTGATTGCATTTGATGAAGAAAAAATCAAAACTAAAAATGCCTCCAAAATATCTACATATCAGTCACAGATTGCTGTCATTGGTTTATTCATATTTAAATAAGAAATTAGATAAAGGAAGGGTCTCAATTTTTAGTTTAATACTACAAACATATTGTATCTACAGTCTTTTGTTATCTCTAACGTTACAAAAGATAAAGCTAATAGATAAATTAAACTATCCTATAATGGATAAATAGTCTCCAGTTAATTCTTAACGTAACTCAGTTGACTTTGGTATGAGTTACACTGGAGGTGAACTTGGCTGGACGTTTATAATGCAAACATAGTCTTGAAAAATTAAGTTGATAATGCAAACACTCTTGGGAGGTTGATTTGATACATATCCTTTCATAATATTTGATTAGGTTTTATTTCAAATGTGAATTTACTATGGTGTCATCTTTGCAATCTAGAACTGTTTCAAGGTTCAATAATTTTGTTTCATTGTGTAGGGATGCAGTCACTAGAAGATAAATAAATGCAAATAAGGGAAGCAATGAAGAGATCAAACAAAGTGCCTGGGGGGGGCAAGGAAAAAAGAAAGAAAGGAGAAAAATAAAAGCTATAATATAAAGGAAAATAGGGTAGAGTAAAAGATATATAAAGCCATTTTTCTGTCTCATTCACACCAACAAATGATTTTCCTTTGCATTATAACTTCAAAGGCCTTAATGCGTCCAATTTTTTATCTTTATTTAAAGCTCAGTTACTTCCATCATTTCTTTTGGGACATCTGTACTTACTTCATTAGAGCTCGCAGCTCAGACCTTTTTATATTTTGATATCTGGCCAGGTCTTTTTTTGTTTTGTTGGTTTTGGTTGGGTTTTTTTATTATTTATTTTATTTGTTTGTTCACATATCTCACACTTGTTCAAGGTTAACCTAACAACAGGATGTGATTCATCTCATGAAATTCCATAAGTTTGACTTTGGGATGTGCTATCCACTTGATGTCTAAGGAAATGATGATGTACTTTCAGAGTATGTTTTCTCTCTTCTTGAAATAAACATCAGATTGCCTTCAGAAGGTACCTACTTCCACCACAGTTTTCGTAGGAGAGATTTGGCTGTTCAGTCTTTAGTGCCGTTTGAGATGCCCTAAGATCCTAGCTGTTTTCCATCTGCCATTCCAGAGAAACGTGAGTCTCCCACAAGTCCTGAGTCATATTGGCCAACTGTGTGCTAATACCTCATGTAACAACACATCTAGAAAACATTAGAAAGTTTCTGCAACCCATCACGTATTATGGTTGAAAGTCCCATTTACATTGTGCTTAGAAGCTATGATGATTATTTTCTCCTTGTCTTGTTATTTTTGTACTGGCTTTGAAGACCACTGGTCACAGAGCAATAGAATATGCTGGTGAGACAGATCTTAGAATGGCTGAATCACTTTGTGCAGGCAAAAAGAGTAGTGAGATTCAGGTGCCTAAACAGAGACATTCAGTGTCCTTTAAGATTTTCTGGATTATCTTGTCTGGCACTTCAGAAGGAGTTTCACTGCACATGTGCCAGAATGTTATGGATGTCTCAGATATGTTGCAGCCACCAGAGATGACCTAGACACCCATGGTTAGGAATTTGACTCACTTTCTACATCTCTCTACTAGGCTTAATTAAATGCCTATAGTTTGATGGGCTGAAATCGAACCAACCTCAGAACAAAAGCTCAGGTCTGGAAGAAGTGGCTGGGGCAAGGGAGGGGATGGTGGGAATCTGGTCACATCACAGAATTTTAAGACAGCATGATATATGTCCAAAACCTTTTCCAAATCCATGGTCACATGTCTTATATCCGTCCTAGCTTATGTTCACTAAAACTGAAAAGCATGGCAAATGTATCACACTGAACAACTAGCTCTAACCTTTATTTTATTTTCTAAGACACATTAACTATCCCAGACCAATGCCTTCCCTCAAAAATGTTAAAACGAGTGGAAAATTTGTTCTAAGCAGACACAGATTTTCTCAGATGTGAAGGTCTTTGCAACATCAAGAGATTATTACACTCCTTTCTATCCATCCTCACCAGGGCTTGCCTTCAGCCACCTCTTTACCTTGCTGGCACAAGGGCAATCTAGACTCCACAGATTATAATGTATTAAAATATATTTAAAAGGCAGTTGTCACTATTAACCAGCACAATTCCTAAAACATCACAAACAAAAATTGACAGTAGCAATCCTAGCCACACATGAGCCTTGGCACCAGCAGAGATCTGGGTTCGTCTCATCCCCTTTTTAGTTCTTGGATCAAAATACCCTCGCTCTAGCCCGTGCTCCTGAAATCAATAGAGAGCTCCAGCTCTCTCAAGTACTGGGGACTCCAAGATTTTCAGCTTTTCAATAACAAGTGTTTTTCACTGACCCAGCAATGCATCCTAAAATCTGATGCAAGTGGAAGACATAAGCAGAGGCTTGCAAGGAGAAGCAAAGATGGCTAAGGCATTTAAGGATTGAAAAAGTCAAACCAACACAGCCGCACCTGCTCTGGTAAGAAACCATAAAATCCCAGTGCTTTATTCCTGTGACAAAATAGGAATGAGGGAAGAAAATTTCACTAGATTAAGCTGCTACCAAAGATGTCACAAGTAGGGAAAAGAGACTGGAAGGGATATTAACCCACATCCTCATTACACTGTTAAGTGGTCCTTCTCAAGTGAGTAGTTTCTGTTTATAGATTGTTATGTTCATTTCCAAGTTCTAATCAACAGCACTAGAAATTGCATTTACAGCATTGTGTTTTCAAGCAGAATTTATTATTGCACCTCCCCTGGAAAAGAATTGTGAGTGTGTATGTGTGTGTGTGTGCGCACGCATATGTGTGCATGTTTTGCTGGGGTATATCCAGAAAGAAAGTGTTTTCTCAATATTTCTGAACAGTTTTAACATTTTCACACACAAACACCATATAAAATTTCATAAAAGATGGCTATGAAAAGGGATAGCATATAGAATGAAGTATGATATGGTAGATAGTCCTTATTCAATGAGGAGTCAATTTCGGTCTAACTACCAGATGGCAGACCTGAACACAGAAAATCCATATGTGTGATGGCAGCTACGGACAGCCATTGACATACTTGCTTTTCCAGCCAAATGCCTCAGCAGATGCAGAGTTTTACACTTTAACATTACAATATGGCACTACAACCTGGGAGAAGAGTTATATGGAGGAATCAAAGGCAATTTAAAGGGACACTGCTGAATTCTGCCCTCATCCCATCACATGTGGAGAGCTGAAGGACTGAAAGAAAGGGATTTTTTTCTTTCTTTCTTTTTGCTTAAGTGCTAAGACACTCCTAACCTTTTTTTCTCATAATAGAAGGAGGACAATAGGAGAAGAGAGAGACACTGATGGTCAAATACAAAAAAATCTGTGTTTTTTGTCTCATTGTGCTGACACATTGTTTAAAAATGCCCAAGTCCCACCTCATTTAAATGATGTAGGCACTTAGGAGTCTAAGACTCAGTAAATATCTATGGGATGAAGATCCTTAAATCTAAAGGATTTAATTAAATTTAAATTAAAGGATTTAATTAAAATTAAAATCTAGCTTCTGTGACCCTTTTTTGTGTTACTTACTTGATTTTATTTTTTTATGACATATCAAGAAATAAAAATTGCCATGTGTACTTAGTTCAGAAGTCAAAAAGTCTTACAAATTAATGTATGAAATTATATTGCTTTGTCAAACAGATTTCTGTTAAATCCAAGAAGAGTATCTTGTAGAGATTGAAGTCCACTTCCAAGCTCAGACACAGGTTTCCTGTGTGTCTTTGGAAAATTATTTATCTTTAAATCCTAGCAACATTTAAGGCTGTAGCTAAACATCCATTTTTTTAACTAGGACTAGGATTTCAACCTTAATCTCTTTGTGCCTCTGTTCCTTCCTCCCAGACTTTGCTTGTCTTCTTAGATGATAAGCTTTTAAGGGCAAAGATTATCTTCTGCTGTATCTACTGAAGCTAATGTACCAAGGCTGAAATCCTGGTTGGAGTTTTAGGCACTATTTAGGTAATAATAATAATACCTCACTTAATTATAATATCTTTATAGCTGCAAATGGCATTTCAATGCATGCTTTCCAATTTGTTCATCTGGACTAAAATTGTCATACTATTGTTATCATTACCATTACTATCAGTTCAAGAGACGACTGGTACAACTAGTTCATCTTTTTACTTTCTTATTTATGCCAATTTCTTGACCCCATTTAAAAATGTGTGTAAAATTAGAAAAAAAAAATAATCTGAATATCAACCTTTGGATTGCTGATCTGAGTAAATGGTTATTATATTTTTTCTTCAGCATAGCAAGTGTATGCTGGTGAAAAGCATTCTATATATGCTGGATTTTTATTAGCAGATGAAAAAACATGTAAGTAAATTTACTGAGATTTCCAATGACAACATCTGAGATGCTGGGTGCCATTTGTTTAATATTAGACATGGGTCACATATAAAGGACTACTGTGTGACTTGAGTGCTCATTTGTCAATGTTCTTTCATATTACAAGGAAGCTCTAGAAAATACTAAGAATATTACAAAAGAATTCTGTGTCTGAATTTCTCCTGTATACTAGATGGTACTGGAAAACGGGAATTTTTTTTGTGTTTGGTTTTTTTTTTTTTTTTTTTTTTCACTGTACACTTCATTTATATTTGTGGTTTATGCTGCCATTGGTTTTAGGGTGCAAGAGTATTTTAATAGGAAGCTGTTGCAAACAAGAAGAAATTTGAAATTTGTAAGGATTCAAGTAGTTGCTGGGAAGCTGAGAAAACGGAGCAACTTACAGACTGAAATATTTACACATGACCAGAGGAAATGGTTACTGAGTGTTTCCCTCACTACTCTAAGTCTCAGGACTCAAAAGGACTCAACATAGCTAGTCTGGCTGGATGTTTAAACTCTAGGTGATGAATCTTCACTTAAGGGTCTTTTGGATCAGGTCGTAAGATATTGCATTCTAGTGCCATAACATACCCTCAATTTTTAAACACAGTTTTCCATTGATTTTGAAGAGAAGCTGCTACAGAAATCAATGTCATGCTATTGCCCTTGTGCATACACATGCTCTTAACTAAGTGAGACTTATAAATCTGGAGACCGATAGAGAAGGCTCACCATACTGACAAAGCTTCTTATCAGGATCATCCCTAAAACATGCCCATCCTCCATTTCAAAGAGATGTGTTGATTGACTAAAAGACTTTATCTACTCCCAGCCTTATTATTTTAGGAGATCAGTTCCTTTATTAAGTTTTGTATTAAATAAATAAAGAGGATACAATTTCATTTTCAATACTGTCATAAGTATTTTCACCAGAATGAAAAAGAAATCATTTCTGATTTAAATATATCTAACATCCCGTAGCATCCTCTGTGCCATTTACCCATGGAAAGACTAAACATGCAATCCATACTGTAACCCTAGCATGATCCGAAGTCATGAAAGCACTTACATGTGAATTTAACTCTACATCCTATTGGCTTTATGATCTCCTGGATTAGGACTGTTGTAAAACCTAAATTTTATATTGTTCTTCTCCTTTGACACAATTTATCAGATACAAAATAATAAGTACAGTACTAAAATCTGAGGGGGGGGGGGGGGGCAGAGATAGGATTCAGAAGACATGCTATCAATGCACATTTTTGCTAACAAAATATTCTTCAATTCCTGAAATATGGTCACTTTCTACAGCTATTTATGCACGAATTTTAGCTGTGCTTAGTTTTGTACTAAGTTTCTGGAAGGAAGTGAGAGTAAAATTGGAGATACATTCGAATGAGCTTTGATAGAGTACCTGCAGATTTAAAAGGGGGGAAGCAGAAGAATGAAATACTGTCAAGATGCCTAAGAAGGAGGACAGCACAGTTACCTTGTGGGAAACTATTCTGTTGTTATTGTGAGGTCAGCTCAATAATAAGAAAGGATGAAATAGAGTCTCTCAGAAATTGTTTAAGTCTAAGTGCGACAACATAGTAGAGTTATTGCATCATGAAAACAAAATTACTTTGATTTCAAGGCATTTAAAGGAGATACAGAATTTGTCTTGTTAAGCTCAAAAGAGCTAAGTAGGCTGCAAGTCACAGAAGAAATGGGGTATATAAATATATTTCCCAATACAATAAAACCTGTATATAAAACAGTTCATTTGTAATACTCTATGAAATAGTGTAGCTTTTTGTTGTGTTCAGTGAAAGGTAGAGTAATATAGAATTGTTGGCCAAACAAATTGGTTTCTCTGTTAAAGTTCCTCTGCACAATTTGACTATTGGGATATACTAGAGAAGTTAAATTATACTTTTCTTCCTTCTTTGTCTAATGACAAAATTTAATAAATGGGACAAAAAAGTGACTGGATATGCTTCTTTTTTCTTCTTTTTTTTTTTTTTTTCATGTTCACTGAGGCAAACCAATCGAGAACCTCCTCTGATACAAATAAATTCTTCAGAAAGATAGCATACATTTTTTAAACTAATTGGTGTTTGCCCAAAAAGGTACCCTTCTTTTTTTTTTTTTTTTTTTTTTTTTTTTTTTTTTTGTTCTACCAAGCAAATTATTCACATTTATGGTCTGAAATAAAAAGTGAAATAAAGGACTCCTGCAAGCAGATAATTTTTCTTTAGTCTGTTGCAAGCACCCACATTTCTCCTTGAAAATGTCTGCCCCAGTGCTCTGGTTCCTCTATCAGTAATTGATTAATCCAGGGTAATAACAGCAATATTATGAGTTTAATCGAAATCCCTTTCGTACTAGAGAATCAGTTTTGATGAGAATGCAAGAAGCTAATCCAAACAATAACACACACCCTTTTGCCATCTTTGCCATAGATTTTCTCCTACATTATTTCAAACACACTTGACCAAGGGACCTGAGGGCATCATAGAACCAGAGGCTTGTGTTGGAGCATATAAAACTCCAGAATTAAACCACACCAAACCAAACCAAACCAGAACCCCCGTCATTCAAACCTACTTTCTTTGTCTGAGAATTACCAAAGTAATTTCCATGATGACTTAGAAGAACATTCTTATTTACTTTCTAGCCTTCCTGTGTTATTCACTAATAAATATTCCCTTATAACTACTTCAAAATAGAAAGAAAAGCAAGAAGGGAAGGGAACAGAAAGAGCAGAGACAAGAAGAGAGGCAGAGAGAAGGAAGAAATGAGATATATTAATTATTCCCAGTTATTTTGATTATTCATTCTTTGGGGACTGATTTTGTAGACTCTTTTATATGTGATTAATGTTTTGCAAGGCTTACATTGACCATGAATTTTGTTTCTTGGGTCCTAATATCTGCTTTAGAGGAGGGATAGAGAAAGAAAAGGAAGCAAACCAAGTAGGACTTGGTAAGATCATCAAGGGCTGTAGATACGCTCCCTGAATAGCCAAGTGCAAGGACAAATCACATGATTGATCTTATAAAAATCATCTGATCGATCTTATGTGATCATTTGTATTCTGCCTAGCCCTGCATTGCATGTGTTCCTGGCCACATCCTGACAGCTGCATGTCTCTTGGTTGATTATAAATCCTAAGCAGTGATAAAAGGGATTTTTGATAAGGTAATAACTGACCTATCTCTGGACCTTCAGTCATGTCCTCTGACAATGGACTGCAAGGACAGTAAGGGACTCTGAGATACTGTGATTTTCCAAAATTACTTCATTAAACTATCTAGGCTTTCTAGCTTAAGGTATTTGTAACAGGATGATAAGTTACTCCTGGATGGTCATTCAAAAAAGAAAATTTTCTTTTTATAGTTTCTGGAGGTCTGTATTTACTATAGTAGGGGTTAACTCAAGTGAAAATTTGGCTTTTTCAGCATTATGGAGATTGGGTCAGAGTAATGTGATGACCAGGATTAAATGCCAAGGTAAAGGAACCACTACCTCCTCCATTTGTAAACTCCATGGAAAGACACAGAAGGATTTTGGTGCCGATGACAGTCCAAATTAGCAGTCAGGAAAATGGTAGGAATTCAGGTCTCCTTGCTCAGACTTGCTTTCCTTGCCTAGGCTGCCCCTGCTTCAGTCTCAGCTCCATTTGTTTAGCATGACTCAAGAACAAAGAAAAAAAAATTGGAAAATAAAATGTCAGACTAGAAGAAGAAAATTCAATTACTTCAGCCCTCAATCATGGCTACAAGTAAAAGAAAGCAGATCAATAGAGTTTGCTGTAATGTCGCCCAATAAGTGTTTCTCCTTCATGCTGTATCTCTGTGAAGATTTCTATTTCCCAGAGACATATGTAGGAGTTCACTGTCTGATGTGGGGAACTGAAAAGAAACACAGTAGGACTGATCTGAGGAACTTTTCTTTGCATGACCACTTGATTTCTTAATATTATTTTTTTACCTTCTAGTGAGAGTATGGGTGTAAAAGCTGCACGTGCAAACTCCAGTATTAAGCTGGTACTGGATTTTCATAGCTCCTTTGACATTCCTGTCTGTCAAGCACAAAAAGGCTGTCTAGTCTGAAACCTTATATCATGTAGGCAAGAGAGTTTCTCCTACAGATTTTTTGTGCCAATCCGAACAAATTAGGAAGAAAACAAATGATCAAAAGTGAGGTACTAGGATCAGACTTGGGGATGGTTTCTAGTCCTTACTTTTCCCTACACCTCCTGGTGAAGATTGTCCAACCATTCATTGCCTACGGTCCTTGGTTGCATCACACAAACGTTCAAAGTTGCATTTCTTCAGAAATGCATATGAAAAGTATATACAAAAAGGCACTGCTGATTGTGAGGTAAGTTGATTTTTTATGGAGTGCATTACTCAGAAGCAGTAAGCTAATCCCAGACTCATTAGTCTGTCCCAGCAATCAGTTTAATTAGACTTGAAAAAAGGTGTGACTTCTGGGTTTGGATAGGCTGCGTCTTTCAGAATGCAAGCTGGTATGTTCACAAATGAAACGAGTTTATTTGTAGCTAGTTAACTGAGTATGCAACTGAAATTCTGATACAGCTCAGAGCAACCTAGAACTGTTTTGTGCTTAAGGAAAATACGTAGTTTTGATTCAAAATCTTTAAATAATGAAAAAAATCACCTTAGTATTCTTGCAGGCTCGCTCTTCCAATTGTTAATAATTCATCTTAATTAATATGAAGTAATATTAATATTACTCTAATGCTTAATATTATCTGATGACTATTAAGTGATATTAATTACATTTAATTAAGGGTAATTACTAATTAATGTACTGGTTAAACCTCCTACAATAGCTTTGGGTTTCATGGTTACCTTTCCTTTTTCTCTCACAAATTTCTCTTTGAACATGACTGAAATTTTGTCACTTCTGTGATTCTAAAGGACCACATTTCTCTTTTCATCAATGCCTTTCACAACTATGAGTGAATCCCATGCACAGTAACACATAATGTTTTGTAATCAGTTTTCCATGAAAAGCATGCAGTTCCTTTACCTTTCCTTTTCATTTCTAGTTATGTTTAGTCCTTGCACATTTTTTAACTGTTTGCATAAATGGAAGGTATAAATAAATAAATAAATAGATGATAAAAACGCCCAGAATTATCGCTGTTAGTGTTACTAGTATGTTTCTTTACCATTAGAAATTAAACTCCCCGTAGCTTTAGGCATACATTAAATAATTTATCTGGTACATAATATAATAATTGAGAACTGGCTAATAATTTGTGAATACAACACCACACCAACTTCAAGATTTTACTGAAAAATTGACCACGTGTGGCAGCTAATCATATTTAATCTCTTGTTTCCATCTGTAATAAACCTCTTATTTTAGTGTTCTGATCTATACAAACTATAATGCCTTCCATGTCCTCTCACTTTTCCCATTGCTATTTTTGTTCCCTGTCCATGGCCTGTAAATAATGAGAAGGAAGATGTTTTTCTGTGCAATGTGTAGGTATATTGAAAAAAAAGAGCCATCAAAAAAATCCCCAAAGCACAATTTGTACTCAATGAGGTAAGTTTATTTACAGTTTCTGAAGACGGATGTGGGGGGGTGTAGGAAAAAAAAGATCCTCTGCTATGAAGAACCCATTCAAAACTGCTTTTATACTGAAATGCCCTAAGGCTGACAAAAAGGACCTTGACTGGCATCTGGAACTAGCCATTACCCTGGCAATGGTTTGTCATATCCCAGGACGGTATGTATTAGCATATCCCTGGATAGTAGAAGTTATCATATGCCTTAGTAGAGCAACTTGCAGATTTTGGATTGTGTTCATGAGAACAGATTTTTCCAACAAGTAACTTGCCAAAGGCTTGATATAAAAAGTACTTATGCCTAATGTCTGTCATTCTGTCTATGCCAGTTCATTCTTCCTGGGCTGGACCAGATCCACCCTGGCACCTGAAATGGAGTAAACAAAGTCACTAGCTACTGAAGACATTGATGTGACCTGTTATTTTTACAGGCAGTTATGTACCATGTCATGGTTGACCAGTGGTCTGAGATTGTCTTACATTTTTATAGACCTGTTCACCTCAAAAAGACTTCAAAATGCCTTGTCATTTGGATATACTATGAAATTGTCATCTCTCTGGAAGAACACAGCTATTGGTAAGAATTCATTGAATCAATGGATATAAATGCATCCTGAACTTTAAAGCATATATTCATATACTCTAAAGCACTTCAGCCATACACATAACTGGAAGCAAATACCTGTTTGACATTTCTAAACATACCAGAGTAATGAATTGGCAAACCAAAGAAATTCTGCCTAGACCGTGAGAAATTTTATCTTTGTGGGAGAGGAATAGATTGACAGAGAGATGGGCAGACAGATCTATCGATTTCAGAGATTTTCAAATTATTTTTGTGGTCCATTGGAAACTTTTAATTTTTTTAGGTCTTTCAGAATGGGATGTCTTGGGATCTGTCTGTCTGTTCACCCCAATTACAAAAGGTCTTTGTATAGATATTCAGGTTTTAGTATTCTGCTAGAACTTTTTGGTAATCTAAATACAGAAAAAAATGGTATATAGACCATAGAAATCTTGCTTTATTACATTATGTCAATTCACAGAGAGCTCAATGGCATTCTTCATGAAATAAAGGGCTGTTCTACCTGAGGAGAGCATCACAATTATCTTCCAAGTAAGATGCATTCTCTTTCCTTGTGGTCCTTTATTACAGAATCGGTAAAAATAAATGTATACCGTATGTCTACTATTTTCAGCTAGTTTCATTTACATAATATTATCCAGATTCTATTAGTTTCAGAAATCCAGAAGGATCATGTGTATTTTGAAAGGAAAATATATTTAAAGTGGAGCAAAATCATATTGTTTTTTCAGTGACTTCCACACAGACAAGATTTTACCAATAGTACGTAATAAAACCGCAGATTAGATCGCTGTTCAAACAGAAATCCCACATATGCTTGTTGGTTCCTTAGAGGTTGGTATTCATAATCTCTTGACTCTGTTTCAATAAGGTTACAGGTTTACCTCAAGATATTTCCAGCTACAAAAAGAAACCTTTATAAACAGATTCTGATTGCTTGTAAGAGCGCGGGTATTTTTCACCTGCACGGTTTCCCTTTCCTTACTTAGCCACCTTTCATCTCAGTGCTCTCCAGAAGAAACAGCAAAATAGTGATGTAAATTTCAGACTTATTTTGCTTTTCCAGAAAGTATCTTGTCCTTTTACAGATAGTACATAAAATCAAATGTGGATAATGCAGCTTTTTTTTTTTTCATCTCCACCCCCCCCTCCCCCTCCACCCCTTAGATTCCTTGGTTATTTCATCCAAAAAAAAAGGTATTTTCCAAGAAATGTTTAGACTGATTGATTTTGTTTACAAATATTACACTTGCAAGTGGTCTGTATTCTGTTAGGATATATGATGTTTTAATTGGGAAAAAAGTAGTGAATGATCCTGCAAAGTCTGTTCACTCTGGTACCTTCTTTCACACAAATATTTCTGTTAAGTCAACTGGAAACTTTGGTTTTGAGTGACCTTATGAAATACCTGTGATTAAAATGCTGGTGGTGTTGAAGTCAATAATAAAATTTGTAGTGACTGCATTGAAAGCACGAGCTTGTCCCATGACTTTTGTGGTTGTTAAAAACTCCCTGGGACCAGATTCTTGCTGAGCATACAATGGAGTAACACCACCAAAGTCAATAGACCTCTATGGGTTTACATCTTCTGGGATTTCAAGTAAAAAAGCTGTACAGACAATATATAGACATCTTGAAGTCCATAAGAGGGGGAAAAAAACCTCAACAAACCACAACCAAAAAAAACCCCACACCTGAGGCACGTTGTCACAGTGCAAGGGTGAGGTCTTAGTGATTTAGCTTCTCAGAGCCTTGACATCTGAGCTGCTCTGCCAAGTTGCATTTTTACTGATCAGTAGAGTGGTGCTCATGATACTGGCCCTGCCTGGCAGGGGCAGACCTCATATTGAGCCACAAGAGCATCCAGTGAATCCAGGCCATATCACACCTAGAAACTGTGCTGCAAGTAATCACAGTTATTTGAAACTTTCCATTAAATTAAATCCTCTTCAATTAATATTATTTTTCAGACTTCCATCACTTAGGTGGAAAGCTCTTCATTCAGATAGCTGTCTCAGTGTTATTGTTATTTTTTTAAAATCTGGAGAGTAATTTTTTTAAAAACTTGTTGACTGACCTGTTTACCTGTACCATATTCCTATTATTTCTTCATGTATTTTCACACATATTTTCCATATAAGAAATAAGGTCATTGTTTGGAACAACTGAAATGTTATTCCTGCTTACTTCTCCCATTTGATACCAAATAATGTCAATTAAAATGTTATGTGGCAGTAGTTCCCTGGTGAAAGAGACTCCAAAAATGGGATTTATTTCATATAAAGCCATCCGAAAATTTTAAAAGGAGTCTAGATGACTAATTTTCATTAGAAGTCTAATTTAACTTTTAGGAGGCTATATCTAAAAAAAATAGACTATGTGTGATATTATACTCTTACTAAAAGTTTTAAACAGTTTCTTGAAATATTATTGGACTAATGAAGCTTTTGACCCCACTTCTGAGTATAAGATACAATGAAGATATATCATGTTGCATATTTACTTACATCACACTCATCTGCTTGAAAACACCTGACTCATCTTGGCAAGAGTGATGAAACTCCTCATTAAGCTGTTAAAAAAAAAAAAAAAAAAAAAAAGGAGGGGGAGGGGGGAGAGAGAGAGAACTCTAATTAAGCAGCTTGATAAAAAAAATCGGACCCATAATAGATTAAATAAGCTTTCTGTTCAGCAATAATTCCTGGTACTAAGTGAGTCCACCGGGAACAGGTATATCTGATACTGCAGGTTGATAAATAAATGCATTTACTGTTTGGAAAAGATTCAGGAGGAAGCCTGTTTCTTTTCCTTTCACTTTATTATAACAAATTTTAGAATCCACTGCAATTTTTGCCATGTGGAAAGAAACCAGTGAAATCTCTGGTTCTGCTAAATCTTTGAAATGGTGACAGATAGATGCTTCTGAAAGGGTAAAGTTCTCAGTTTGTTTTTTTATAAATGTTGGTAATAGATTTTATTTTTTTCCTTTTCTAAGGAAAAGCCCCTTACTGCTTACACAGGATTTCCTACACAAAACATTTGAGGATTTCTGAGCTGGAGCTCAGGCTTTGTCTGCATGAACTATATATTTGAGAGTAATGTCATTAGCTGTAGCAACTTGAACCACTCACTGTCAGTCAGAAAGAGAGTTCCATGCTCCAAAAAGTCATCAATAAAAGTCTTTGAAGGACTGGTGCTTTGAAATAAACTACATCCTAGGATATATTTCTGCAGATCTTTATTTAAGGTCCCCAAATGGAAACATAGCTGTAAATTACCAGCTGGTGTTTTAAAATCAGGGCAAAGGAAGCTGGTCTACCAAAAGCTGGTATAATCAGTGGTTTTCTGATTGTCATTTCTGACCTGATTTTTTCTGGTTGTACTTGCTCAGGGAAAGCCTTCACTGGAGACATTCTCTAGTATCTGTCCTAAATCATGGGAAGTTAGTAGATGAGATGTCCATTCTCACAAAGCAGTTTCTTCTTTTGTTCATCACAACTGAGATGTAATGACCTTCAGAATGGTGGCATGAAAAAAGCACAAGGTTATACTCCTGCTCTGAATTCTCTCTGTAAGTTGTTTGTCTCTCTGCCTCTCATTGATGCTCTACAGCTGCGGATATAATTTGCCCAGCATGAAGTCTTAGAGAAAACGGGAACACAAAACATATATTTGGGTTCCAGCAAAAGCAGGAATTCCCAAACTTTCACCGTAAGGAAATAAATAAAAAAAAAAATTAAAGATATTTTTACACACATATATATGTATTCCCATTGGAAATTAACCTGTAGTCCTCTCCACTGCTCACTGATGTCAACCTGCATCATAACAACATGCTAAAGTTGAACTTGAATCAAGAGTTACCCAGCATGAAGTCAGCTACTGACAAAGGTAGCTACAAGGGGTTATTTTATGTCCAAAGACTGTGGAGTAGATCCAGCTATATATTCCCCCTCCAAAACCATAAATTAACTCATTGATAAATAAAACAAAACGATGCTGATGCATGGTGTCATGAGGCTTTGGCACAGAACCGAGAAACCTTTTATATTCTAGCCCAGTGCTCCTACTTTCAATTAAAAATGAAAAGCTTGCTCAAACCGGGGAGATGATATTTCAACCAGGTTGCTCCACTTGAAGTCAGTTTCTGAGCAGAGTCTCAGTTGCCTGAAAGCCTCAGGGCACCTTTCTTTAAGGATCATTGGTTGATTTACACAAAACAGTTCATTGCTATAAATCAAAAATCTAAACTCTGTGTTGGTTTACTCTAGGCTGTTGTTTACAGCAATCAGACAGGTTTTTTTCAGGACAGAAATAATCCCTGAAAAGCAAATCCTTGCAAACCATGGTTTATATCTGTGAATGAGGAGTAAAGGTGCTTAGCAAATGTACACTTTTGAAACAGGTTATAAGGAAAAATCCCCCCACACACACCCCACCCCACCCCTCCCCCCCCTCCCCCTTCATTTGTTTCTTCCTTTTATCATTCAGGCAACAATTGAGATGTTATTTTTACTATGTGAGCTTTATGTAAGCTTTTTAAAAAATATGCAGAAAACTGATTTTACTGTAATTTGGGCAATGTTTTATTTACTCAGTATAAATATTCCCCTGAAATATAGAAAAGCTGAGAGCAAGAGCAATTTGCTGGTGTATAAGAGCTGAAAGTGAAATCAACCATTAACAACAATGAATCCAACCATGAAGAAAACTGATGTGGTGGTAGATATTTAGGGTGAGACTCGTCTCACTTAATTTTATCTGTCTAAAAGTCAGGCATCAAATTTAAGCTGTGATTCCAGACTTTCCTCATAGTCAATAGAGAAAAACAGTCACTGGAAGGTGGTGATTGATCTCCCCTTGATCTCAGATATCTTTTTGTTGATGAATTTGTTGTTCATTAATTTTGTAGTTCATCTGGAAGTGATATCCTTTCTCTGCTCACTGCAGAAGGTGTCTTGGTGCTCAGCTTAAACTGTGTGCATTACATTTAGATAGGTAAAATTTGGAGAAATGAATATCATACTTAAGAGTTTCTTTTTCATTTGATGTAGTGTTTAACCTGGATCCTTTTTCCTTTCCTTAAAAGCATATCTAACTTAGTGGTTCAGACACCACATTAGCTGAAGTCCTTGCTGTGGCTTTTTGAATTCCTCAAAAAATCTTGTATGTGCTGTTTAATCAGAACCATCTCATTAAAAATATACCCTTCAAGTGTCAAAGATCCCTTGGTTCTATTTCATAATGTAAGGTTTGGCTTTCTGTCAGATCCCAGATTCCTTCTTCGCTAGTGATTTGATGATGAACATACACTGCTCTACCTGGTATCAAAAGCAATCAAAGAAAGGAAGAAATTTTTCTGCTTTCAATTCTGATTTTTATGACTTCAGGTGTCGGACTGTCTGCTAAAAAATAGAATCTTACTGATGGTGAAATAGAGATAACAAGACTTTTCATGTGAAAGAGTGGTCCCTTGACGTTAAATACTATAAGGTGAATACAGTCTATGTCTCATTAAGTCCAAGGATGAAAGGATGGGCCTAGGCCAGTTGTGTGAGGTTCAACCAGGCTCAGTGCCGGGCCCTGCCCGTGGGTCACACCAGCCCCCCGCAGCGCTGCGGGCTGGGGCAGGGGGCTGGGAACTGCCTGGTGGGAAAGGGCCTGGGGGGGCTGGTCGGCAGCCGGCTGGGCATGAGCCCCCTGTGTGCCCAGGTGGCCAAGGAGGCCACCAGCATCCTGGTTTGTATCAGGAATTGTGTGGTCAGCAGGACCAGGGCAGCAATCATACCCCTATATTGGGCACTGGTGAGGCCATATCTCCAAACTTGTCTTCAGTTTTGAGCCCCTCACTTCATGAGGGACATTGAGGTGCTGGAGCTTGTTCAGAGAAGGGCAACAAAGTTGGTGCAGGGTCTGGAGCACAAGTCTCATGAGGAACAGCTGAAGGAAATGGTGTTATTTAGCCTAGAGAAAAGGATGCTCAGGGGGGACCTTACTGCTCCCTACAACTCCCTGAAAGGAGACTGTAGACAGGTGGAGTTGGTCGCTTTTCCCAAGTGACAAGTGACAGGACAGAAATGGCCTCAAGTTGCTCCAGGGGAGGTTTAGATTGGATATTAGGAAAAACTCCTTCACTGAAAGTGTGGTCAAGCCCTGGAACAGGCTGCCCAGGGAAGTGGTGGCATCACCATCTCATCAGGTATTTCATGGGCACATAGATGTGGTACTTAGTGACATGGTTCAGTGGTGGGCTTGGAAATGCTGGGTTTACAGTTGGAATCAATGATCTTAAAGGTCTTTTCCAACCTAAGTAATTGTATGATTCTATGTATTCAAATACTTTGTCAAAAGCTGGAGCACTTGTTGCATGCACTGATTTCTTACACCCTTTCTACAAGCACCTGATGCTGATGCTACCATTGCTAGATGATAAACCCTAGCTAGATGGTCTAGCGCAGAATATTTTCATAATTGTTTTAAACATAAAAAATACACAATACATGACAATCATTATGCCATGGGGTTTTTTGTGTGTCTTAAATATTAAAAATAATAAGAAGAACTGAGGAAATAAAGTATTGCAATTCATGGCAACACTCAACACCTACGTAGTGGAAGATTGTTTTATGCATTTATGTTTCAAGAAGTCAATCTTGGAACTTACTGCTTCTGATAATTTTGGTCCTTTTTCATCTTCCTCTTAAGCATTTGGAGCTTATAGAGACTGATGAAGGAACTGGATGGATAAGCCAAGATACCCTTTAGTACAACTCTAAATTTCTAAAAGATTTTTTTGGAACACTTCTCATGTTACAACAGAGGACCTACATTCAAAAAGCTGAGTAACAGGTTAAAAAAATTACCTTGCATTCCACCAGGAGGTGTTTAGTACTTAGAAACCCCCAGGTCAATATTTCGTCCTTAGCAATATATTGTAAGATCATATACAGATGCAAATTCAGGGGAAAGTTATGTTGGTGTTTTCCTATTCCATAACTAGAGTTAAAAAAAATCATGGTATAAATTTGTAGAGTCAGTGGTGTCAGGAAGAAGGGGACAGCTGCAAACACATTAGCTATTAATTGATTAATAACTCCATACCAGTCCTGCCATATTTTTCCCTTTACGACATGAACATCATTCCTCAGCACCTCAAGACTGGGGTTTGGATATCACCAAATAATAGCCTTGCTTACAATCAGACAACCATGCCAAATTACTCTGGGCAAATCTACACTAAAAGCTCCTGTTTCTTATTGAATATCAAAGTATTTCTAATTTTCCAGCTGCATCCATTTTGAGGATTTCTAAGACATGTCTTTATAAGTTTACTTTTGTCGTTTGTTCCCTAAAAACTGACACCTCGCACTAACTAGTAAAACAAAACAAAACCAATGGAAATAAATGAACAGTGACTTCTGTTTTAGAAGAATTCTTTCCTACCCCAAGTCTGTTGCTTGATCTAACACTGAGGACAGAAGAGATACCCATACACCAAGCAACTGAGAAGCTTGTAATTCCAGAATAAAGTTTGATCAATTAGGGAATACTAATATATTTCACTTTACGTTAGGAAAAGCACACACACAGAGAGAAAGAGAAGCTGACATTGAGTGCATTCTGCAGGCCTTTCTTAATCTGGTAAAGAATATTACAATATTTCATGTCAACATAGCCAAACCATGAAGTGGGTGCTAAATGCCTGTACTGTCAGAATAGATATCACAGCTGAGAACGAGAAGCTCCAGGAATGCAGATAGTGAGGACAACAGATTGCCTTGGGTCCCATGCTTCAGAGAGGATGAGGATGTTCTGCTGCTGTTTCTGGCTTCAGCAGACCTCCTTGAATGTCTGTGTTGAAAGCCAGAATTTCAGGCTGCCCAGCTAAAGCCCACAGCCACCGCTAATGTCTAATGTTGTAGGCCAAGAAAAAAGGAGCCACGCCTGAGTAGGTTTCAAGCCACAAGTACCTTGATAGCATATAGGTTGACCACCCATGATGGCAGTGGCAAGACAAGTCACCCTTGTCAGTCAAGTGAATCCTTTCTAATTCTACCTAAAGTTCACAGAACAGTGCCTCAGAACAAAGTAATCTGGTGCTCTTGGTGGTTTGTCCAGTAACCACCCACTGGCGGTGTATGATTTTCTAAGCATCTGATTGACATGGTGAGACACCAGACCCCATCTTCCCTAACAGAATCACTGAAATGTATGACTCAGACATCCTAACTTAGACAAAGGGAAATTCCCATAAGCAATCTGCACTGACATTCTTCCCATCCCTTTTGTGTCAGCAGCATTGCACGTTATGTGGTAAATTTTTGTTTGATAGCTTTACACAGGAATTGCTGCAGAAATCTGTTAAGGTTTTCTGACGTGTCAGGTTGCTCATCAGACTCAATATTCTTGATCAAACCTTGGATCCTCTCTATTTGTTTCCACAGCTGTCTAAACTCTTTCACACTGGAACTAAGGAAGGAACCTTATGCAGGTATGCAGGTATACCTTCTGCCTGGAATTTTTTGTGGATATTTTGGGGCAATTTAGAGGAATATTCCCTTATTC
The DNA here is from genome assembly GCF_963210335.1 of Falco punctatus. NCBI lineage: Eukaryota > Metazoa > Chordata > Aves > Falconiformes > Falconidae > Falco > Falco punctatus. The sequence goes on from NC_137586.1 coordinate 6,969,503, forward strand.
TCGTACCAGGGTGTAGACATCTAGGCAGCTATGCTGTTACCTGCTTCATACAGATATGGAGAAGGATTTGAAGGAGCAGGAACTGTATAAATTGTTTTCATGTGTTCCTGGCTATTCTCTCCCTACGCTATTTTTACACAGAAAACGTATAGCCCTGCTTCCCTCAGGCTTCCTACATCTCAGTGTATCCAGAAGGAAAGTCTAGGATACAAGGAGTAATCCTGGGAGGCATAGAGTATCCCTTACCAGTACAAGAAGCCCTCGCCTCCTAGTGACTTGCTCCCAGCAAGCAACTTACAGGACCAAGTCTGGAAAGCTCAGATGAACCAGAGCCACTAGGAAATTAAAACAGGTCACCAGGCTACAGCCCAAGTTTGCAACCAGCTACCAGGTATTTTTCTTATCTAAGGAGGAGAAAGAGCTTAAAGTTAAAAAGAGAGAAAGAAAATAGTGAAAAATAGGGTATTCTGAAATTTGAAATAATGAAGGTCTCATCAGATTTCTGCAGCCTCAAGGAAAAGCTGTTAAGATTTAAGAGCTTACTTCAATCCAGGACAGAGCTAAGCTCTTAACCTCTCAGGCGAACCTTTCCCCTAACCCTCTAGAGCCTCCAAACAAACATAGATGGACCTTTCAGTTCCCTCAAATCAGATCTGCCTTTGCTTTTGCTTTATTTGTTAAGATGAATAGGGTTCCCTTGCAATGCTGCGGTAGTGGTGAGGCGGCACATTTGTCAAACAGCAGATCTTGAGCTCCAAGCCTATCTGGATAGATGACAACAATTGTAGCTGTTGCTTAATGGATCTATTATGGTAGTGCCTAAATGGCTCGGCCAGCCTGGGACTCCAGCAAGGTCAGTGTTGTATATACTAAAGCACAAATAATAGTCCAACACATATACAATCTGTAACACTAAGGTAAATCAGGAGGATAAGAAATTATGACTTATGAGGTAACATTAAAATGGGTGGTATCCAACTGAGTGACTCTTATCGTGAAACCTTGGCCCTGCTAAATACACCAGGGGATTAAAAACTGCACCCATGAAGTCTGGATAATATCTTTCCACTTAACAAGTCTGGCATCCAAACAAACTATATAAGGTCATCTAACATCACCAGCATTAATGATGGAATCTTTCCTAGCAGCTGCAATTCTCCAGATGCCATACAAATGCACCGCAAACTTTGTGTCGTGAGTCTGCTCTGCCTAGCACAATAGGGTGCTGCTGCACACACGGACAGCTGACAACAGTATTATTGGCAATTAGTTATTCTGCGGTGGCTGAAATAATTTCCTTATCTTGTGTAAGATCATAACCACGTTATTCTTGCAAGGGTGGAAGCAAGAGATAACACAGACATTGTTTTAGGACATGCAATTTTAAATTATGGATGAAATATCCTGCTTGATTCAGCTGACATTCAGCCAAAATCCATGAGCTCACATTCTTCCATAATAACTATATTTACCACTACTAGAACGGAATTCAAATCATTCAGTGCATAGCCCTAATAATAAACCTATATGACTAGGGGCTGCTTCTCCAACATTATTTCCACCTAATTTATAATCAAGATGTTCAATTAATAATTTCAGCATTTTACGCAGTGTTAAGTCAGCTGAAAAGCATGTGATTTTTTTCCATTGTTCATTTTTCACAATGCTGAGGAATGCATAATAACCCAACAGAACAAGGATGCCAGGAAAGCAACAATTATTAACAGACTAATGGGAAAAAGAAAAGGTTCAAAAAGAAAAGCTGGGAAGTTGATTGAGTTTCACAGAAAATGTAAATGCACTAAATGGTTCCAGAATAAAAAGCAGTAAAGTCTACAATGCATTTCCACAGGTATTACAGCCTTCTTGTGAACAACAGGTGAGATGAGAATTTCCTTGGTGAAGCAGCACTGTACCACACATGCACTTCTCTCACGTTCGCCTGCTTTGCACCAGTGTGACCGCACCGATACTGAAGCAGTTGTGTGGGATACCCAGATGCAATCATGGCAAACCATTTCTGCTTGTCTGGGAGCACTGTTTCCTTTAGACTGCTGCTGATTTACTTACCAAACAGGTATTGTGCCGATTCAAATATAGCCCAGTTAGTGCTGTCTTCTAGTTTGACTCCTTTGTGACTTTGTGAACAGCCTATGAAGTCATGGAAGGCTATGAAGTCAGAGGAGGGAAACATTGAGATCTACAGGTTGTCTCATACAGTTTTCATTTACATAGTGATATTGACCTCTTCTGACCTTTAAATGGAAAAATCTATGAAATATACTGGTAGCTTCACTCAGAATAACCACATTCAATTCCCTATGTCCATAATCCCTGGCACTCGGTGTTGTTCTTCTCAGAAATGCCACAGACTGAACAGATACACAGCTAACTACATTTTGTTGGTATATGTTTTTCCTAAGCAGAAAAAGCAAACATTATGAAAAATGTTACTAGGGTATTTAATATTACTGTTGCATGTGCTGCGCAAACTAACATTAGAAGATTTTTCTGGAGTCTTTCATCATAACTAGATAAATTTAATAAATAAATCAATGGAATCTACTGGGAAATATTTTAGCTACAGAGTTACAGCTGAATCGGGTTTCTTAAATGTTTTTACTCAATGGTCTTAACACTTTGTTCGGTTTGCATTGGCTGGGAGGGGAAAAAATGAGATGAAGTCTACAGAATTTGAGACCTAAATTCAGTATATTCTTCTGTATGGTTTAATCACTGGCAGTTTAATTAGAAAACATTGTGTTTAACAGTTTGTAGTTGAGGCTTTACTATTTTCCCTAGCTGAGAAGAATTTCACTATTCAGTACCATCAATGCAGGTTTCTTTTAATACTTTTTCCTTTGTTCATTATCAAGTATCTCACTAAACTACACGTGTAAAAACTGAATGCTTTGCCATTGCAAAGAGCTCTCCAAAATTCATAAAAGTTGAATGTTGTTTCGCTCTCTTGTTTTCTGTAGACTGCCAGGTTATTTACTCTTCAATATTACAGTACTGATGAATTTAGGAGTATTAGACCTAGAATTAGGATCCCTTTGTTGTTGGTTTTTTAATTACTCACTTACTCCTTCTGTGATCTGAGTAAGTCAATTAGATGGTCATTTCAGGCTTATGAAAATGTGTAAGTAATATTTTTATAGCTCTGAAAGGAACTTAAAAGCTAAATAAATCAATAGTGAGGACACTGTTGGAACTCCCACAGACAAAAAACTTTGTTGCTTTGCATTGCATATTTTTAACAATTTATATTTATTTTACATGAACATTTTTATAAAATCCTAAAAGACTTTTCAATGAAATATTTTCCTAGCTTGAGATATGCTTCCCTTCTTATGTACTTTCAGGTGGGGTAAAGGACTACTAATGGCTGACTTGAAGTCTTTATTCTGGTAATGATATAACAGTTAGTTTTGTCTTTTTATCTGTATTTCCTGGCTTCTGCACCCAGCATACTTCATTTTGTGAGGCAGAATTCAGTACAGTTTACCACTGAAGGCACACACTGTTCTCTGTATTGGAGACCTCACTTTTATTCTGTCTGGTTTCAGTGTTTTCTTCATCTAAATTGAGTCATCCGGACAGGAAAAAATATTGCTCACCTTTTAGGTATAGAGAACCTAGTCTGGACACCCAGAGATATATTTTACCCATGCTTATGACAGGACAGCCTTGGAGTTCCACATCTGTGGGTCTGCTCCAAAGGGTCATTCACAGCCCTTTAGACCCTGAGACCCTGACATGCAAGATTGGCATGCTGCATCACATCACAGGCTGCCACCACACTGACTTTAGGTCCTTCCTGCTTCTGCCACACTGTGATGGTATTCCCTCCCTCATCTAGGCTGCTGCTAGCCCACAGAGAAGCCATGACTGGCACATCGTGAGCCAGGGTGAGAGAGGCATATAGGTGTCATCCTGAAAATACAGCCAGCGCGGGTCCTGCAGCCTGGCTGGGACAGAAGGTATGGAAGTCTTACACTCAGCTCATTTTGATATAGTGAGAGCAGAGAATCAAGCAGATTCACAGTTAATTTGCATGTCCTGACTCACTTTGTAACAGGGAGTTCAGGCTGTTAAAGTGAGGATTTACCTGAGACCTGCCCAGTGTTGCAGGCTGGTGGCTGGTTTCTCTCAGTCACCAAGTTGCTAGAGACTTTATAGACAGAGGCTGACATTGATTGCCGGACACATAAAGAACACATGCTGCACACTGCTGGAGGAGGCACTACGTAACAGGCGAGAAGATCATTACCGAACTTCTGTTATCTCACCAGGTTCCTTCACCACAGTCTCCTCAAATGCACAGACTCCTGTCAAGCACTTCTATTTCTTATAAATGAAAAGTCTAACTGCTTCTGCATGCCTACAGGACCAGACAGCCTAACTGAGCAACTGAGCTTTCCTTTTTTTTTTTTTTTTTCTTTTCTTTTTCTTTTTTTCTTTTTTTTTTTGGTGGCTATCAGAGATGATTTGATCCACTCAGTAGCTTCTGGCCACTCTGTGAACTCCATGAGACTGAGAATGAGCTAGCAATTTCACTAGGAAGGAAAGACTTCCAGCCAGATTTTACTCATGCAAAAAGATTTGAGATTTCTGAATATGGTTCTGGCATTTGGGTCACAATAAATCTCACTGAGTTTCTGGAACTTCACACTTTATTAATTATGTCTGGTTTCCCCAAGCGGCTTGCCTTAAAATTTAGGGACAGAATATTTTCTTGAAAATGGAGAACATTTTCCTGCCTATATTTTTTTCTTTTCTTCTCTTATACATCTGTATCCATACAATTATAAAATTTTGTTTGCTTGTTTTGTTGTTATTTGCAGTGACTCTTAAAGACTAACCCAAAACAATGCCCTACCGTAATAGACATCTGAAGCTTATTATCTCCTTAGAGGACATATTTAAGTTAGGGTGAAGAGAAGTTTCAGGCATCATGGCAATGTTGAAATTCTGCTGTTTACAGTGCTTTTAAACATTTTGTGGATTAGTAAAGCTTGGTGTGAAGAAATTAGATAACTAGAAGGAAAAATAGGAAGATTTTAAAAAAGAATGGTTGTATAAAACCATAGTCAAGAAGTACTCATGCTAACGATTACTTTTATATCCCTGGAAAGCCCTGAGATTCACATTTTCTGATTCAACATTTGGCACCAGGTTTGAAAAAGTGATGATTTCCTTAGATAAGGCAAACCCTCCCTCAGCCATGCCCAGAAAAAATATCCCCTTGCATCTTGTACTGAGGACTAATCTCACTCCTAAGACTGCAAAATTTAGATGCATTTTAACGAGGGTTAAGTAACAGCCAGCATGTTGGAGGAAGGAAGGAAATTTTGTAACTCATAGCTTTACAGGCTATTTAATTTTTTTAGTTTTTTGGTCTCATGATCAACTCACAACTTCCCAGCCATGTTGGTATCTATCATAGAGATTCAAACACTTTCTTCTTCTAGCAACAACACCTATGTGTACAGGTTTATTGAACTCTCATGACAAATTCTCCCCATTCCCACTCATCCAGCAAGGGGGTGAATTACTACAAAAGTTGCCAAACACAGCTTCATCCCGCCCACAGGAAGGGGGCATCACCCTGGCCAGAAGCTTGATATTTCCTCCATGAAATTCACTCCACAGGGAGGACAATCTTCTGCAGCAAAAGGAGAATTTTAATGGGCCCATTTTATAGATAGATTTGACAAGCTAATATCCCCAGTTCCTTGCTTCCCATGGATCGATTTAGAAGTTTCGTGGAGCTTTTCATCCTTCAAGCTTCCTAAAGCTGCCCTTGATTTCTTTTTAATAAGATGCATTGAAAATGTCCTACCACCCTAGAACATTATACGGAGGCTGCTAAGGTCTGGGGGAGGGAAATGCAGAGGGTTAATTTTCAGCTGCTGTCGTGAGTGGCATTAAACATCAAAAGTACTTTAAATTAACTTCTTCCTCAGAAGAAATATTTAACAATTGCTGATGTGATGTGTGCCTTGACATTTTGAAGGATTATTCAAAATCTTTTTGTGTTTAGGGTAATGACTTTCAAAGCACTTACCATCCTGTGCCAGTCAAATGCAGCACTTTTGATTCATCACCGTGGAGGTATTAATAATTAAATGTGTTAAGATAATGGTAAGGTTGTGTGGCAAGCCACAAAAAACTTGAGCTGAGGTCTCTCCACATCCCAAACTCACCTTGATGTTCCCTGTTATTATTCCATAGTGAGTAAGATCACATATATATCCCTTTTTTTGCTTCTATGTACATATTTTTTTTTTTGCAGTGCACTTGCTTCAAACAATGTTATAAGTCTAGGGACAGCCCTTAGGTCTAAATTTTCCTAGTTCACAGGTTTATTTTATGTAAGCGCCCAGGAAAGGAGATGCGTGATACCCCAGATACGGAGCTGTAGGGAAAACTAGCTGTACATACCCAACTTCTGCTTTATTAATTGCTCACTTAGTGCCTGCTCTGTTAGCCACGTCCTACTGAGAGCAACTCTGACTAACTTGAATCGTCTCATTGACATAAACTGAGCCTGCCCATTTGAAAAACAGTCATACTGTCATTTTTGTTCCAGGTAGGCACTTTTCACCGAGTTCAGGGCCCTGCAATGCCGTGCACAGGACCTCTGTGTGGCAAGGGACAGTCCTTGCTTGTTCAGCAGTTTCTATTTGAAAAGAGTGGTGAATGAAAAGAGGGGGAAAGTAACAGTGTTTGCCACTTTACGGCATCAAATAATTGTTTTGAAGTAATTGAGAAGTGAACTGAGACTTCTTTGGTCAGTGTTCCAAAGCAGGAGGTAGTGGGGTGGGATCTGCCCTTCTCTGCCTGGGGGAGACAGGAGGCAGCCCTGCAGCAGTGCTGACTGAGCACTTAACCTGCTTCAAGAACATCTCTTGGTGTTGCTGATACACTGGGTAGGGCCCTGAATCAGAACCATTCCATTCTTCCAAAAAAGCTCGGAATCACTACCTTTCTGATAGAACTACATATACCCATCATCCAGAAGCTTTAGGAAGACAGGGATTCACTCAGTATAGGTGTTAGTAAGGAATATTATTAAGACTTGATTTTCTTTCAGCTTTTATTTTCTAGTTTGATGATAGAAAGAAGATGATAGTGTCAAGTGAGTCATTCTGAATTCCCCATAGAGCCAAATTAGGCTCCGAGTTTTTAATTTGAAGGATGGGTTAACCTCAAGTGAAGTGAAGCCGAAAAGGCTACCACCAGAGTATTGCTGACAGAGATGAAACCCAGATGCGTCAGAGATCTCCAATATTTTTCTGCCACAAACGGAAAAGTTGATATCAGTTTATAGAAAAATGAAGCAGAAAAAAAAGAGTAAGCCAGTCTTTTAAAACACTATTTTAAAAGTTCCAACAGATTTAAAAAGAGTAAAAAATCAAAAAACAAATACACTTCCTTTTTAAAACATAACAACTGTTGCACAAAAGAGCATACCTCTAACAGTGCTTTTGTGCATAAAAGGTAAATGGCAGATTTGCTCAACCCAAGGATGCTTAGGGCTGGCCTGGATATTCAGTCTTTTGCTTGCATAAACACCTTTAGAAGCAGTAGTCGATTTTTTAATTTTTATTTTTTTAAGAAAAGGCTGGAGGAAGAGTTCAGTAAGTGTCTAACAAAGAAATCTGAAAAAGAAATTACTTTGCAAATAATTGTAAGTATTGAATGGTTGATTGATAGTGCATAGATTATTGGGATACTCTCTTACCTTGGAACTTTCGTTTGTTTATGGACCTCTAGACACAGGCGTCAGGATGAAAGGCTGGTAGCCAGGCTGGCTAAATTGATGCACTGGCGTTATGAAATCTTGCTCTGTGTTTTCCTGGCCCTCCAATGGGTTTACTTCAACAACAGGTTACCTATCCTATGCTCATTTCTGGAGCCAGTGGACTGAAGGTGGTAAGCCCATGGGAGATGCTCATTCACAAAGGTACGCCAGTTTAGTCTGTTGTGTGGCAGCCTATGTGAATGCCAGCACTCTCTCAAATGCATAATAAATTCTTATGCTCAGATACAGAACTGAGCATCATATTGTTATGACATATGCTGTTTTACTAGTTGCATTCAAGAAATTTATACTGAGCAAATGTGCTCCTCACCTCTAGGGCACCAGCTACAAATTCATGTCTTGTCAATAGGAACAGCAATGCTGAAGCCATATTATTGTTGGATTCCACAAGATGTCCTGAAATGCCTTAGTTCTATTGTCTTCATCACTTCCAAGGTTGCTACTTACAACAATATCCTTTGAAAATATCAGCAAAGAGTCCAAGGGTTGCACGTATTAGGTCTTGTCATATGAAGGCAAAAATATCAATTGATGGCAGGAGAGCAGATATGCCCCCCCTGTCTTTCTCCTCCAGGCTAACACCTTACAAGTTTCAATAAAAGTTTAAAGACAGGATTTACTGCATGTGTTTTTACTCACCTCCTCTGCCCATGCCTTCTATTTTACCCTCTTCATTTGACTTATTAGAACCTCCCAAACAGCTATGTTAATTTGGAAAAAGTAGAGCAGCTGCTGGACTTGAAACCATATGTTCAGTTCCAACTGCTGCAAGTTGCTGGGAAAACTCAGCTAGATGTTCCCAGGGCTCATTAGTCCCTCAAGGAAGCCTCCAAAACAGATGAATGTAGAAATAATAAGAGAGAGTTGTGTTTTCCCCATTGCATCTCCTGCTTTGTTCTAATTTCTGCTCTTCGTTGTTCTCTTTTTATCCAAGGGATCTTCTGCATTCTTTTCCTCACATCTTCTTTATTTATTTGACAAGCATATCCTCAATGATAGGCCAATTTAGGAGTAAAAAAGAAAGGCCAGATGTTACCCACTAATCTACTATTAGGAAAAAATATTTGCTAATGGGAAATCCCAATTTTCATTTAATTATTCATAAATTCCTTGGCTTCCATCCTTAGATAAGATAAATGACTACTTGCCCACTCTCTCATCCTAGTTCATGAAAACTTGTCACAGTGATGGGCTGTATGGATGACATTATTTCTTCCTGCTATGAAATTTAACCCTGTAGAAACCAAATTCTAGCAAGCAAGCTTGTTGAAAACAATGGGGAAATAACAACTTTTAATGTCAAATGATCTGATCTTTAAGAGTGCACAGTATAAACAAAATATTTTGCCGATGTCTCTTCTAATGACATAAGAGTGTTTAGCTCATTTTACAGGACAATTTTGTCTTTGTTAAGACATTCACTGTATGTTACTTGTTTTCCCCCCTCACTCCTTATCTTAGGTTTGTCTTCTCTATCTGGAAATAAGAGTAGCTATTTTTCCTTGTTTATGCTGCTCCCTAGAAAATCATCACAGCATATGATCACGTTTCCCTAGAGATATTTTTGATTGTGGTACACATGGATCAAATTTTCAATGGATGAATTTTTTGGTGGACATTTAAGTTCAATGAAGTAAAATCAGTAATAAAAGCAATTGCATCAAATTTACTTCTCCTTTGAGGAAAAAATTTGGCATTTCAAGTTAAACATTTGCCCTACCTTTTGCCTTTTTGCTCACTGCTTCATAACTTTCAGTATTTTGATTAAGTTTACACCATGCTTAGACTGTTCCTTGTAGTTACTTGAGCAGAAATCAAAATCAAATCAAACAAGCATGATAGAAGAAAAAGTATATGCTTTACTGATTCTGAATGTCAAAGTCAATTAATATTTATTCTTCTTTCCTTTTTTCTCCCCAGATATTTTTCAGTTCAAGTATTTGTGGCCAACCACTCTACAGATAATTCACTCTCTTCAGTAAAGCTATAGGAATTTATTGGTTTGTATGGACCCTAGAATACTAGTCATTAAGTTATTTGAGATTTAGAGGGATGTATAATTAAAAAACAAAAATTTGCAAAATCTAGGAAATTTTATTTGTGTTCCTGATTACCAGTGTATTTATAAAGATCTGGACATGAGAAATCAGAGAACAAGCAGCAGATTTCTAAACCACATCAACATTTCAGTTTCACTGTAGGCACACATTTAGAACATGATTTTACCAGGTAATACTTAAAACTTTAGTTTTGTAATGTGCATTTAGCATTTAATACATCTGCCAAAATTGTACATATATATAAAATTAAGAATTTAAGACATGAAAAGATAATAATCCAAAATATATAAATAATTCTCTGGAGTTCCCCACCGAATTTAGACTCTATACAAATAATATGTAAAGTAGATAGTAACTTCTGGAGAGCTAAAATTAGTTGAAATAAATTGAATTATAGGTATCTCCAAGTTATAACTTTTAAAAAAAATATTTAAAAGAATGGTTTGGTTTGTACTTTACAGATACACCATAGTCATGGCTGGATTCAAGTACATGAGTAGGAAAAGGATGACTAAGGAAAATGTAGGCCCACTGCTGAATGAAGCGGGTGCCCTGGTGATGATGAAGGATACAGAGGAGGTGCAGTTACTGAATGCCTTTTTGCTTCAGTCTTCACTGCTAAGGCCAGCCCTCAGGAAACCCAGACCTTGGGGGCCAGAGTTGAAGTCAGGAGAAAGGAAGACTTTCCCTTGGTTGAGGAGGCTCAGATTAGAGAACACAGACAAACCCATGGTCCCCAAAGGAATGCCCCAATGTGATGCTTCCCCGAGTGCTGAGGGAGCTGGCAGACGTTATTGCCACGTCACCCTCTATCATCTTTGAAAGGTCATGGAGAACAGCAGAGGTGCCTGAGGACTGGAGGAAGGCCAATGTCACTCCAGTCTTCAAAAAGAACAAGAAAGAAGGTCTAGGAAACTACAGGCTGGCCAGCCTCACCTCCAGCCCTGAAAAAATGACCTGGAGGTCATCTCTAAGCATGTGGAGGAAAAGAAGGTTATCAGGAGTAGTCAACAGGGATTCACCAAGGGGAAATCATGCTTGACAAACCTGATATCCTATGTTGGAATGACTGGCTGGGTAGATGAGGGGAGGGCAGTGGATATTGTCCACCTTGACCTCAGCAAGGATTTTGACACCATCTCCCGTAACATCCTCACAGGTAAGCTCAGGACATGTGCGTTAGATGAGTGGGCAGCGGGGTGGATTGAGAACTGGCTGCAACGCAGAGCTCAGGGGGCTGTGGTCAGCAGCACAGCGTCTCGGTGGAGGCCTGTAGCCAGCGGTGTTCCCCAGGGGTCAGCGCTGGGTCCAGCCCTGTTCAACTTCTTCATCAGTGACCTGGATGAAGGGACTGAGCGCGCCCTCAGCAAGTTTGCTGATGATACAAAGCCCGGAGGAGCGGCTGTGCTGCTGTTCAGGGAGACCTGGGCAGGCTGGAGAGTTGGGCAGAGGAACCTCATGAAGTTCAACAGAGGCAAGTGTAGGGTCTTGCACCCAGGGAGGAACAGCCCCACGCACCAGCACAGGCTTGGGGTTGACCGGCTGGAGGGAAGCTCTGCAGAGAAGGACTTGGGAATTCTGGTGGGCAGCAAGTTGTCCACGGGCCAGCAGCATGACCTTATGCCGAAGGGGTCAGTGGGATCCTGCGGTTCGTTGGGAGGAGTGTGACCAGCAGGTCACGGGAGGGGATCCTCCCCCTCTACTCTGCCCTGATGAGGCACATCTGGAGTGCTGTGCCCAGTTCTGGGCTCCCCAGTTTGAGAGACAGGGAGCTACTGGTGAGGGGCCAGCAGAGGTGACCAAGTTGATGAGGGGACTGGAACATCTCCCTGATGAGGAAAGGCTGAGGGAGCTGGGCCTGTTTAGCCTGGAGAGGAGAAGACTGAGAGGGGGTCTTCTTGACGTCTACAAATACCATAAGGGCGAGTACCAGGAGGACTGGGCCAGGCTCTTTCCAGTGGTGCCCAGTGACAGGTCAAGGGGCAACGGGCACAAACTGCAGCACAGGCAGTTCCATCTGAATGTGAGGAAGAACTTCTTCACCTTGAGGGTGGCAGAGCCCTGGCACAGGCTGCCCAGAGAGGCTGTGGGGTCTCCTGCTCTGGAGACATTCAAATCATCCTGGATGCAACTGTGTGACCTGCTGTAGGTGACCCTGCTTTAGCAGGGGTTGGGCTGGGTGATCTCCAGGGGTCCCTTCCAACGCTGACCGCTCTGTGATTCTGTAATTGAATACCTTGGGGCCTTTCTCTGTCTCTGGATATTTGGTGTTCAATAACTAGTTGTCTTTCACCTAAAAGTTTTTCATTCCTTGATGGCAATGATTCGACAATTCTAACATGCATTGCTAAATTTGGGTTCATCCCCCAAGCACTGCAACCACATTTAACTAGAAACATGGAAAGGCATTTTGGTCTTACGTTATATTGGTTGGAATATTCATGTGAAATAGAGGAGGTCGGTGTTCAGTTCTCTTCCTCCTGCCCAGGATAAGCCATATGCAGGACGGCATGTAGGACCATAGTAGGTAACCAAGAAGAGATCCTACTCAGTAGGCTAATGATGTGTATGATCCTCAAGGAGGGAGAAGATCTGCCCTAGAGAAACTGTAGTATAAGCGTAAGATCATGCAACAGCTGGGCAATGGGAGAGAAAACAGCATTGCACTAAGAAACAGCCTTGGTCAATCTCATGAGAGGAGAAGCTCACACTACTCGGCTGATGCTGAGATATGTTTTATTTGTGCAAAGGTGGAAATGACCTTTCAGCCTTTGTACATTGATAGTCTGTACTTAATCAGAATGAAAGGCAATATTTGAAGCAAACAATCCAAAGTGATTTAAAGAGGCAATACACCTAGAACAAATGGATCAACAGTCTATATGGCTAAATCCATTGCAATCAGGCATAGGGAGAATGTTCCTGCCCTATTTATGAATCAGACTGTCCATACATACCTCACAAATCATCATGTAAGATTTTGCAAAAATTTCAAAATTCTGATAACGTTCTGGGTCTTAAACTAGGTGTCCCTGTTCTAGCTTGTCTTTAAACAAACAAACAAACAAACAAAACAAACCAAAACAAACAAACAAAAAAAAACCCCAAAACCCCAAAAACAAACAGGTCTGTTAGCACTGGGATAATTTCAGACTAGTATTGAGGCCATACATAACTTCCTCAGTTCAACTATCAAGCTGATATTTTTATTTCTTCCTTTTCTTCACTGTCAGGCTCACAAACCCATTCAGTATGAAATTAGGCCATGTATGAAAGAGAAAAAACAAATTCCTTTAGCATGTTTCAAATTTAGCTTTCCTGTAACTCTCCAAATGAACACCTGTGTAACGGGAAAGCAGCAGCGAATGTACTGTGAGCCTGTCTTTGGCATCAATAGTGTTGCCTTTGTTCAGCCATTGTCTGTAGATGGGTGTAAGATCCCTCTTCTCTCATATGATTTTGTGGCTCTTGAGGGAAGGACAGCCTTTTAGTTTGTGTTTTTGTAGCATACATCACAAAAAGGACCTGGGTAACAATTGGAGTTCCTCTGCAATGAAGAATTAATATAGCCCTGTAATTTTACAATTAATAACTGGAGGGGTAGCTTAGGGATGAACCATTCAGTGACAGACCATAATTTGTGTTTGGAGAATGAAAAGTCTCTAAAAAATAGGGAGAGATTAAGCAACTAAAATAGGCTGCTTATTCCTTTCCCAAAAATGTGTTATGTTTTCAGAATTAAAGGGTCTGTTTGGGATTAACTCACAAGCCTAAAGCAAAGATGTGTGGAGGTAAATTTAACACAGAGGTGATATGTTCAGTCTCTGGGGAAGGAGATAGAAATGATGGTTGTCATTTTCACCTTATCTCCTTTGACAGAGAAAAGGTTCTGCAATTATGGCCCGATGGAAAAAAAAAAAAAAAAAAAAAGGGAAAAAGAAAAAAAAGGAGAAACAATAATTTAAAAACCAGACAAAAAGAAGAAAGCAAGCACCTCAGTGCATTTTCTTCTAATGATATAAATTTCAATTAACTGAATTGATAAATTAAGCTATAAAGCAATGCAAACATGCAGAAGAAAAATTCAAATAATTTTTTTCTTCATGCTTCCAATTCTTTATAGTACATTACATCAGTTAATGGCAATTTGTATAATTTGTGTAATGACATAAATTGCCATAAACTCTCATAGTGAAATGCTGTAAAAATGATAAATCAGGGATAAAGTATGGAGGACCAGGTTCATAGTGCTGTAAATTTCATTAAAGTTATTGCAGGTTCTTCAGTTTACACCTGCTCACACCCACTCCTACCCCACCCCTCATACGTGGGCAGGGGGGATCAAGAGAGGGAGAGGTGAATGATAAGCAGTGCCATAAGGATTCAAAGGTGAATGTGAGTAAGTCCCTGATGATCCAAGACAGAAGACAGACATGACAAAGGAAGTGTGATCTGGTGATGGTGCAGCCTAGGCAGGACAGGGTCCCTCCTCCGCAGGTCTGGCACACAGTAGTTGCTGGTGTGACCCTGGTCCTCTCTGACAGAACCAGCTCTTGCTCTCGCAGAAGGTTCAGAGATTCATCAAGGACCTGGTTTTGATCCATCTCACTGATCACACCACGTATGTCCGGTGTGCTGACAATCAGAAGGAAGCACAACACTAAATCACCTCTTTTCCTGATGTCTTTCTGAATATTTGCACTATCCCTCAGAGTAGCACCATTCTTTCAAATCAGCATTTTCTCCCACCCTTTCAGGTCATCCCTCAGGGCTGAATCCACTGCACCTTCAAAAGCTGCATCTCCACTCTTAGGCAAGAGCTGGGGACCGACTTACAGCCAGCCTCACAGCTCGTTCTTAATGTGTCCCCAGGCCTGATGAAGTGCACGGTACCCAGGTTACTCCTTGATCAAGGTGAATTTGGTCATCCTGGTCATACCATAGTCCTCTTCAGTGCCTGATGCTAAAATGTGCCACTCCATGTGACACCAAGCCCTTCCTACAAGGTGGGACAGGCAATTGTGCACACAGCCATTCTCACCATATACGTAACACAAAAAAATGTTGTATTTGAACCCATGGAAGGAAGGAATGGGAATTTATTACTTTATCCTCCCTCTAAAGGTAACATGAAGGCTGTTTACAAGTGCACAGGCAATTAAAAACTAGCTGTTTAGTCATAACTGTGCGCCTGCACTTACAATACAATCTAGCCATACTGACTGTGCTGGAGCTGAGTGGCCTTTTTCATTCAGTTATGATGCATCTGATATTTTTTTTTATCCCTATCTCTTCCATGTTAGAAAAAACCTGCAGGGGTATTAAAATAATTCAGTGTGGTCAGTAGACCCTCACAAAAACTTGACTGAATCATGCTCAAAGCACTGAGTGGCTGTAAACATCAAGTAGGGTAGTGAGCTTGTACTATTTTCCAAAAGGGTCAAACCAGAATAAATGTGCCACAACTGAAAAAAAAAATATAATTAAAATGTAGCGTTTCAGAAAAAGTAAGAAGGGGTTTAGTATAAAGATGTATTTTTTTCTGGAATCTGGGATAATTTTCCAGTTGTGCACATTGTGAGTTACCACACTGGGGTGGCCAAAGCAGTGAGTGTTTCAGGGTGCTTTTCCACACTGACTGAAAGGAGGGCACTCACAGCTTCAGAAATTTACATCTCAACACCTCCTCTGACTCAGGATTTCAAAGAACGTTAGCATCTTAATTAATTCAGCCTCATAAACCCACTTGATCCAAGGCCTCTTGTGTTTTTTTACAATGAGATCCAGTGTCCATCAAGTGAAGATCATTATTCTCATCCTTGTTCTTGAGCTGGAGAAATTAAGGTAAATCCAAAACTGGTAAAGCTGACAGGAATTTTACCAAGCAGTAGCTTGTCTTTTTCCATTAAGGCCTCCTTCCACAGGAAGATGAGTTATGAAAATTGAAACCCTTTTGTGGAAAGTTTGGTTTTAAGGTAATGTCTTCCAAGAACGTGTTCTCAGGGCTAAGGAAAAAGGGCTTCAAAGCAGGGATTTATGCCTTGAGCTTTTATACTGTAGAGAATGTCCTAAACATGCAAATACTGATAATGCAGCCAAAGCACTTTTCTGAAATGTCACAAATAACTTTGGAAAGAATGGGTTCTTAGTCCAAAGTAGGACCATGGTAAAATGTTAGTGCTGATATAGTATACCTCTTGTAGACCTAGATATAGTCTCAACAGAGATTGTCTGCAAACCACAGGGAAAGTTTGTTACAGTTAAAACAAAAATAATGATATTGAAAAACGAACCCCAAAGCAAGGCAGGGAAGGTCATTCAATCTGCAAATAAATTATTTTATATTTTACATACTTTATTTGTTTAAGTGAGTAGATGTTTTTAGATTAATGATGTCACAAAAATGAAATAAAGTAGCCCTGTCCAATGACTTTTGCAGAGTGCACTAGAAGTGTATTTCCAGGTTCTTCCTTTTTTTCTCTCTTTTTTTTTTTTTTTTTTTTTTTTTTTTTGTCTGAGTGAGACATAAAGTAAATGATAAGAACAAATCCCTCAGTTTGATTGGGCATTAATTCTAAAAATGAGAAAAGACCAAAGAAGGCAAATTTAAGAGAACTGGAAAGTCCAAGTAAAATGCAGGGAAGTGTTTATAACAACAGAAGCAAATGCTTGAAGGCAAATATAGAGAGAGTAAAGGAGTCTGTGCATATGGGATAGTAACACAGAAATTATTTGTTCTAGTAGTTAGAGATTATGCAGTTTCTGCTATTATAAAAGATAATTAGGAAAAACTGTCAAGTCTGCAGATTAATCCTGCATACATCTGCCTGGAGTTTGCTTTGAAACCTCTTGGATCTAGAAAGACAATCTTGTGTAATTAGCTGAGGCCACTATAATCCATAAAAAACATCTGATCACATTGATTTTCAGTCAATCAGGCTCTATCTGTCAAAAACAATTCTAGAGATCATACGAGAGGTCTTACAAGTACACAACTTAGCCCTCTAAGGTCATTGAAACTTTTCTTTGGCTTTTAAACACAAACCCATCTTTAGTCACTGGCTGCAAAGAGTTCCAAATAAAATGAAAAAAAGAAATAAAAAAAAGAATATCATATGAATGTATATTTATCCATATATATATATATATATATATATATAAAGGTATTTTCATATCTAGGCACATTGCCACAGACATGCTTGAGAAGTGATCTGTTCACATGCACTCTTTTTTGTTATTTTTATATAGCAGAGGAAGCCAACAGTCCATGCAAATGCCCTCATGTTCTGCCTCCAACTGTGTTGCATGCTACAAATATCACAGGACATCAAAAACTCTAATAATGCAGCTATTAGGGTGTATAAGGCTTCACAGAATCCCCAAATTAGAGAATTAGAGAATGGTTTGGGTTGGAAGGGAGCTTTGAAGATCATCTCATCTAACCCATGCTACCACAGGCAGGAACATCTTCCACTCAATAAGGTTGCTCGAAACCCCATCCAAAATCACATTGAACGCTTCCCATGATGGGGTATCCATAACTTCTCTGGGCAACCTCTTACACTGTCTCACCACCCTCATCATAAAGAATTTCTTCCTTGTGTTCAACTTAAACCTGCTGTCCTGAAGTGTTTTTTAATTAATGGAGAAAGGAATACATCTAAGCCCTGATTATATACAGCTAGCCCTGTTTGAGACGAGTTAGGAAGGTGCTGAAAATATTTTACTGCAGAAACATTGTCTTCTGAGTTCTGGGATCTCCTCAGGTGTCCCAACCTGCTCATTGTTATAGTACCATGTACCCGTTAATTTGTTTTCTTAACCACCACTGATGCTCTGGGGTAGCTCTGCCCTACTTTTTCTACCCTTACAGTGTTGTGAACTTTCATTCCTGTCATCTGGGCCACTGCTGTTGGGAGAAAGGAAGGTCATGTTTACAGATGCTAGTGTAAAGAAGCAGACAACAAGGTTTCCCATTCCCAGCTCTGGAAAAGTTATTGCATTTTCTTTCTTATTTAGGATTTTGGATAAATATGAACGGGGGAAGGTGAGATCTTCAAGTTGTCACAAGGATTGCTACTAAGATCGCTCTTTATCTCACCTAAGTTTAGCCACCCAAAAGTTGATTTCTAGTGTCAAAACTAATAATCTACACTGTCCTTAGACAGAATACAAAGTTAGGCTTCTGCACAGGTAAAGTTAAACCAGAACATTTTGATAGTTATTTTTTATAGGGTGAACTATTTTCTAACCCTCCCCATTCAACTGTTAAAGTTAGGCTCCAACCACATCTTCAGACTTAAGTTTGGCTGAATTTAATCCCAGGATTGGTGCTGCAAGTCTACTGGTGAAGAGCTACCAAGAAGAGCTAAGGGAAAGACTGGATGTTGATACCAAGGAACTTTTCTTAGTATCATGTAGAAACCTATCTCCAAGTACTGTTTTTGGCCAAAAAGACAGATGCAATCTATAAATGGTATATACATTGTCCCAGAGCTCAGAACAAACTCAAACACAAGTACAGGGTGGGTGGAGAATGGACTGAGAGCATCCCTGAGGAGAAAGACTTGGGGGTGTTGATTGATGAAGCACTCAATACGGCCTGGCAATGTGCGCTTACAGCCAGAAAGCCAACTGTATCCTGGGGCTGCATCAAAAGCAGCGTGGTCAGCAGGGTGAGGGAGGGGATTCTCCCCCTCTACTCCACTCTCGTGAGACCCCACCTGGAGTATGGGGTCCAGCTGCAGGGGCCTCCAGCACAAGGACATGGACCTGTTGGAGTAAGCCCAGAGGAGGGCCATGAAGTTGGTCAGAAGGCTGGATCACCGCTCCTATGAAGACAGGCTGAGAGAGTTGGTGTTGTTCAGCCTGGAGAAGAGAAGGCTCAAGGGAGAACTTACAGCAGCCTCCCAGTACCTAAAGGGGGCCTTTAAACTGGAGAGGGACTTTTTACAAGAGCATGTAGTGATAGGACCAGGGGGAATGGCTTTAAACTGAAAGAGGGGAGATTTAGATTGAATGTAAAGAGGATATTCTTTACTGTGAGGGTGGTGAGGCGCGGGCCCGGGTTGCCCAGAGCGGCTGTGGAAGTCCCATCCCTGGAAGTGTTCAAGGCCAGGCTGGATGGGGCTTGGAGCCACCTAGCCTAGTGGAAGGTGTCCCTGCCCGTGGCAGGGGGTTTGAAATAGATGAACTTTAAGGTATCTTCCAACCCAAACCGTTCTATCATTTTATAATTCTATGATCTAACCACCTACTACCAAAAAACCTTCAGGCAGGCTGTTCAGTGAGATGTGGAAAAAGCCTGACAATATTCCGGTGAGACCGAAGATCATGGCATTTACAGTTTTGTAGCACTGCAAATACAATTTTTATTCATAAATCTACTTCAGAACACTTTTTGTAATGACTAAACAATATACATGGATTGGGTGACAAAATGAAGCATTCTAGGTATTCTAAAACACATTACTGTGACAATGGGAAGGCCTATAAAATATTTAACATTTTCCAGTAAAAGTGAGGCATAGGGATTTAGTTCCTCAGCAGGCCCACAACAGGCACTTTTCATCTATGACCTGATAAAGAAAAAAGTGTAATGTTCTTGAGAATCCCTAAATAAATGTCATAAAGGAGCAACACTGTAATTTCTGAGTTCTGCTTATGCAATGAAGTTTCATAACCTTGAAAATCCTGTTCAGACTGAAGATCTGAAATTAAAATGAGCAGCATCTTCAGCAACCTTAAGACTCAGCACTAAGCTTGGCTGGTGATAGAAGGTTTTTCTGAGGGATACAGTTGATAGGAGCAGTTTGGAAGAAGCACTTTCTCTCTGGACCGTATATTTCCTCAGGCTTGCAAGTGGTGAAGTCAGTAGAAATGAAATGATACGTAAGAGAACTGAGAATCTTATATGGCTTAAAGCACTACTTTTAAGCCAAAAATGAGATGACATGGGTAAGGAGGCTATGAATCATGATTCTGGTAGTCTGGTCTTTTTGCTACCAACTTGTTTTACTGCTTTGAGGAAATTATTTGACTTCTCTGTGACATGGCCTGTGGCTCATATATAACAATAAATTGGTCTTATTCATGACTGGAAGGGCATGATTTCTGTTCTAGAGGGAAAGACAAATCCAATGATTCAGAATCTTTTTGGTCTTGCTGAAAACAATAAGGACTTAGTTTATTTTCCATCTCTGTGGATAAAGGTACTTGTAAAAATCTCCAACATTCATGTAAATACTGCTTAATGCTCTTTATCCTAAAACATACACTCTGTGTACACTCAGTCCTCTAGACCCAATATGGGAAAAATCTTCCTTTTTCTTTTTACACCTTACTCTATCCACAAATGCTGCCAACTTTGGAAGCAAGTTTCTTTCTTTCAGAAAGTCTTTGACATCTGATTAGTGATTTATCTTTAAATTCTTCTGTACATAGTCTTTCTTTCTCCCTCTCATTCTCTCATTTTCTGTTCTCCATATACACCTTGGTGTAAATACCTCTAGAAAAATTGGAAAGGTGTGGAGGGAGAGAGAAAGGGAGATTTCTGTGCTATTATTTCCTAAACATGTCTTCAGTGGGTGCTGAACAATTGTCTTTTAACTCAATCATGAGTCCATGCTGGGGTACTTAACATGAAAAGAACCATTTATCTGTAGGGGGGAAACTCTAGAGCATCTGTGCTGCCAAGTACCTCAAACTCTTCATGACATAGTGAAGGTTCAGGTACAGCACAGACCGTGTTTTCTACATTAAAGCATTTTTTATTAATATAGTGTTTATGAGGAAGGGCTCTTTTTCTTGATTTCTTAAGCTCACAGAAGAATAAATATGTGCATATGTCAACATAAATGACCAAGAAACACCCACACAAACAGCATGTGTACTTAGGGACATGCATGGCAGAGCCATGTAGCTTACTCAGGGCTTACAAAAAGTATGAAAACTGAGTAACATACTGTGTGACAGTAGAACAGAGCCCTGAGTGTTTAACTTCAATATAAAAGTAATTATATTAAAGAAGGCATTAAATGCATGTTTGAACCAGGTTCGTGAAGGACTCGGGGTAAGTTTGCCTTTGTGAAAGGTTGCTTGCTTCATTAAAATCAGAATTCTGGCTTTGCCCTTGATTTGTTCCTTTTACAGTTCTAGCCTTTCATCATTCCCGCCCCTCCCCGCCCCTCCCCCCCCCCCCCCCCCCCCGCCCCCCGTTTACATGACATAGTCTATTCAGGGCCATTGTAAATGTTAACAACAAACTCAGACTACAGAAAAGAAAAGTGGTGGGTTTTTTGGTGCTTGCCCCCCCCCCCTAAGAAAGAAAGGCTTCAACGGATGACTTAGAAGATCAAGCTGGATGTCCTGGGACCAGATGATCCTGCAGCAGTTTAAGACTATTGTCAGCCTTTCACTTTAGAGCTGTTTGTTTGTTTTGTGTTAAATGTGGAAGTCTCTGACACAGTAAGCTTAAGATACACTTCAAATTAGGAATTCTAAAAATCAGTGCAGAACTCATAGGTTCTAACTTACGTGAGAAATTGTGCCATTCTGGCTGACCTTAGGAATTTAAACAAAACCACAAGTGCCTCTCCATTGCTGGAGCTGAAAAGTGGTGTTGTGATACCTGACAGATACCAAAATCACATCCTGTGTAAAATACAAAGGCCATTTCAACATGCCAAAGTCCAGGGGATGGCAAGAAAACAGTTGCACTCCAGTGTCAGTGCTCCCCATTTGCTTCTAAACAGCGCTATTTTCTCCATAAGAGAAAGGCAGGGAAACCAAACAGATAGAAATCAAATACAGAACTAGAAAAAGCCTACTTTTTCAGGTTTTGCCGATCTAAATTTCACAGTTAAATGGTATGCAGCATCTTTCATTAGTCTTTGTGGGAGATGTACTGGGCATGGGCATATGCTGAATAAGGTCCACACATAAAGTCAGGTTACAGAACTTGCTTCGTTTGAAAAAAAGAACAGTTATGTATTAATTCTGATCATGAGGAAGTAAATTAAGTCTGCCTTTAGGCACGTATGCAGAAGAATGGAATAGGGAAGGAACTACTTTCAACATCAAGAACAGATAGAACCAATGTCATCCTGCTCTGGGAGCAGTGCTGTTTTCCCCTGCAGTGACACACTATTTAGGAGAAACTATGTTCCTGAGACTCTACCCACCAATTCTTTGCACCTAGACATGATCAAGAATAAAAAAATATAACACAAATGAGTGAAGGAGAAAATAATTTATATGAGCAGGACATGTCACTTGTGTATTATATGGGCTCCAGAAAAATACGTTCACCTAGTCCCAGCCTAGCAACTTGATTAACAAGCCTACAGAACTTGTTTAACAGACCAATATGAACAACCAGACAGGCTTAACTCCGTTTTTTCCAAAGCTATAATCTTTGCTACTCTTGCTAGAGGCCTATGAGCTGTTTAGAGAACAGTACAAAACAACTCTGTGTCAACTGTAGAGTCCTAAACAATGTAAAAAAAAAAAAAAAAAAAAAAAGTTTAGTTTTGTCCCAGTACTGGGGGGGGAGGGGAAGCCCTATTGATGAAAAACCCCTCAGTATAAACAAACCTTACCTGTTCATTAATAGTTGTCATTTGTATATCTGCAGTGACAGTCATCTTATAGATTGATATATAGATAAACACACCGGCAATGCCTTTTAATCACTTTCAGTGAAACAATCCTTCCTCTGCTTATTTTTAAATGCCACCGAGGCTTGTGTCTGGCTTTAAAAATGTTGTATGATGATGCCTCGGCAGCTTCTTTTCAGAATTGCAAACGCTGCTCATATGTAGAGGCTCCTGGAGAATGATAGATCAATATCTCTGCAGCCCTAGAACCAAACTGCCTCAAACCAACGCTAAGTGAGATACAAGCTTGCATGTTGCAGATCAGAAAGAAGTTGAGGAATCCATCAAAACTGATGAAATGAAATACATATCCCGAAGGAGTCTGACATTCCTGCTGTCTAGATTGTAGTACAGCATAATGACTGCAGAAGCTCCACTGTCCATTGCTAATTGCTAAGAAAGGGTTTTTTGAAGTGCAATTTATATACAGGTATAGACAGTGCATGATAAATTGAATGGGATACATTTTTCATCTTGCATGGATTAATGCAACTGTAAGAGCAAAACAAACTCCGTAGTGATAAGCACGGACAGGACAGGAAAAGCATTCCTTCTTTTACACCACCAAAGTACAAGAGGTCTAATACCACCCAAAACAATGCTCATGTAAAGCCAGCACTGAAGGGAAAGAATCAAGTGCTGAAACTGAAATGATAGCAAGCTGCAGTGAAAGGAGTAAAATCAAGGAGGCAGAATATTTATCACTTGTCTGTTGGGTAACTGTAGCAGAAGATCGGCTCTATAAAGGGCTTTTTCACAAATACTTATATAGGCCTATTAATTCTCTAAATACCAGAGAATCTTTAATATTTTAAATCCCACAAAACCTGGAGAAGGGAAATGTTATTATTCCATTGAGAGTCGAGAGGCTGAAGGCAAAGGCAAAAAGACATTTCAGAGTATGCCAGAAGAGAAGAAAGTGAACTGAAGTCTCCCATATCTTAGGAGTGTTTCCTTGAAATTAAGTAATTTTTCTTTGATTGCCAGCTGTTAGACTGAGGGCCTGATGCACATTTTGGTAAAATCATAGAATCATAGAATAGTTTAGGTTGAAAAAGACATTTAAGATTATTGAGTCCAACTGTAAACCCAGCACTGCCAAGTCCACCACTAAACAGTGTCCCTGAGCACCACATCTAAGCGTCCGTGAAATACCTCCAGGGATGGTGACTTCACCACCTCCCTAGGCAGCCTGATCGAATGCTGGACCACACTTTCAATGAAGAATTTTTTTTTCCAAATATTCAATTTAAACCTCCCCTGGTGTAACTTTAGGCTATTTCCTTTTGTCATGTTGCTTGTTATCTGGGAGAAGAGACTGACCCCCCACCTGTCTACTGTCTCTTTACAGGTAATTGTAGAGAGCATTATGGTCCCCCTGAGCCTCCTTTTCACCAGGCTAAACAACCCTAGTTCCCTCAGCTTCTCCTCATAAGACTTGTGCTCCAGACCCTTCACCAGCTTCATTGTCCTTCTGGGGCAATGTCCATTGCTGGAAATGTTCCAGCACCTCTATGTACTCCTTGAAGTGAAAGCCCCAAACCTTAACACAGGATTCAAGGAGCAGCATCAGCAGTGCCCAGTACAGGGGGACAATCACTGCCTTGGTCCTGCTGGCAACACTGTTTTGGATACAAGTCAAGATGCTGCTGGCCTTCTTGGCCACCTGGGCACACTGCTGGCTCATGTTCAGCCAGCTGTTGACCAGCACTCCCAGGTCTTTTTCCACTGGGCAGCTTTCTAGCCACACTTCCCCAAGCCTGTAGTGTTACATGGGGCTGTTGTGACCCAAGTGCAGGACCAAATCAGTAGATAAGCACACATACAGACACAACACAACATTCATTGCCTTCAGTGGGCTTCAGTGTGGTTTCTAAAATTCTTCAATTAATTAAAGGTTTGTTCATGGGCAGCTTCAAGTTTTTCTGATTGACTTGAAAGCAGAGACATCCAAAAGTTGTCTGGATAGCAGAACCCCGCAAGTTTCCAAACTCCATTAACCCTCTCTTCCCTTTCTATCCCTTCAAGAAAAAGAAAAAAGAAAAAAGAGAAGTACAAGGGAATAGACACAAAAAAAAAAAAAAAAAAAAAAAAAAAAAAACACCCAAAAAAACCAAACAAAAAAACCCAACAAACAAAACCCAAAAAAACCCAAGGCCTTTCATTCCTTCTCCCACTGTGTGACCTTGCAGAGTTGCAGGAGTTAAATGGAGCACAGTTTGGGAACATCCATTGTTCTAATCACAGCTGCTCCAATACCATATTGTCAGTGAAATGGAAAAGAAATTAGCAGCTCATTTTGTGCGACGTGAACTTTCTCTCTCGCTCTCCTGCTTGATGAGAACACTCTCTTTGATAAATCAGCCATCATACCTTATTGCCATGCAGAGACTGGAAGTAAAAAAATGTCAACAACATTTTTTCCCTGAGTCTTCTGGAAGCAATCAAGTTTCACTGCTGCAAAGGTAATGCTTAATTTTCCATCGTCGTTTTTTTGGCATATAGAAAGTTAACAGAGGACATATCTTTTAAAGCTACAAAAATTGATTGGACTTGCAACAGACGAGACATTGGCAATGAATGAGATAAAGAGCGGATTCGGCACATTATTGCAAGAGAGGTTCCCATCGGTGCGTACCATTCACTGCCTTGTGCACAGACTTCAATTAGCAGTTAAGGATGTGTTGAAATATGTTGCAGGAATTAGTCATTTCAAAGTCTTGGTAGGGAAGCTAAACTACATAGTGTTTTCAGTCAGCCAAAAAAAAAAAAAAAAAAAAAAAAAAAAAAAAGAGGGAAGAAGAAAGGAAAGAAGAGAAACTCAGCAAGAAGTAGCTGAATGGGCATATGTGGTATCATTGGAGCGTCTAAAGAGCAAGCCAGTAGTCAAGATGTGCTGAGTAGCCTGCAGTTCCAAGACAGTAAAGGCTGTTTTAAGGTCATAGAAATCATTGCCTAAATACATCACATTTCTAAGAGACTGTGGAGAAAAATAGTCATTTTCTCAAATAAACAGGGTGAAGTCCTTTTTCAATCCAAGCAAACATTGCTGGAAATTTGCTTTCTTTAAAAGGGTTTTCTTTTCATAGATCCTGCCTTAAAATGCCATTACCATCCTGGTCACTCATTCTCTTGGATCTTACTCACTCACTAATTAGCTGTACAACTGAAGAACACACTCATTAAAAAAAAAAAAAAAAAAAAAAAAAAAAAAAAAAGCTTTGAAAGAGAACTATAATTTCTACGTTTTTTTCCATTGTAAAAGTCAATTAAAAAGTATAGCCTGTAGAAATAGATATGGCAGACTTAGAGAAATGTCCTGTTCTTTCAAATTTTAAAGGCTGATATGCTATGTTCTTGCACTGAGAAAGGTCTTAAAGTAGAAATGTATGGGAGCGGGGCATTTTTGTTGGTTTTTTCCCCCTTTAAAAGAGAATCATGGCCAAATTGTCAATAGAAGTTGATTTGTTTCCTTTTTATTAAATTCCATTGACTTTTGCACAAGTTCACCCAAGCTATACACTTATGCCTGGGACAAAAAAAATCATGAGAGGTCACTACATCATTTCCCTGTCCCAAGGCTAGATCAGCTATATCTAAACCATTCCTGACAGGTGTTTTGACTCAATTGTTCAGAAAAACCTCTAGTGCTTGAGTGTCCATGACTTCCCTGGTCAATCCATCCAATTGTTTATTTACCCTTCCTGTTTAAATACTCCGCTCCACCCCTATTATTAGCTTATATTTTCTCTTGCTGCAGGGGAAGCCCTTCTGCCTTTTTTTTGTTTTGTTTTGTTTTCTTTTCTTTTTTTTCCCCCTACCTGCTATGAACAAGGAAAGTAATATTTTCTTTTTCTTGTTAAAATGGCTTTCAAAATATTTGTATGGTTCTAAGGTGACCATGATAGAAAAGTTATTTCTAAGTCTGTGCAGGTGGTCCAGTCTGAAGAAAACCAAATAATGTCACAAAGAAATGTAACCATGATCAGTCACAAAAAGCAAAACTTCAATGCAAATTATCAGTGTGATAACTTTTCTGTAGAAGAGTTAAAAAACACCTGCAGTGTTTTTTGAAGATACAAGCCTCTATTAAATTTGTAAGGTCTTAAAAACTTGCAGCTGAATCATTTACATCTATAAAAAAAATAAAAAAAATGTTTATTTGTATTGCGGTTCATAAAGCACTTGCATGAAGTTGAGAAAAAAGGTTTTTAATCTGTAGGCCTGATTCTGTCCTCAGACCTGCCAGGAAAAAAAAAAAACAAAAAAACAAAAAAACAAACAAACAAAACAACAAACCACAGGAGAAATTTCACATGAAACTAGTAGTGTAAGCAAGAAGCAAATCAGACCTTATGCCTCTACATAAAGAAGATTTAAGCTACTTAAAAGACTTACAGCAGACACTTGTGCATCAATGTTATGAAGGCTTTTTAGCTGCAAATATTAATGAACTCCTTTTGCTAAAAAAGACTGAGTATTGGACATCTGCAAATGGCAGCATGAAGTTTGAACCCTAGACAGTTCATTAAACCAGTTTGACCCAAAGCCAAATTGTTCAATACCGGCTTACAAAAGGTAAGAGAGACTTTCTGCCAGTTGGAAAACAAATGAATCTCAGCACTGCTTCTATAAAGATCGACGGTGACTTAAAAATAGCCTGAGGTTAATATTATAAATCTTTCTAAAAGAGATTTGAGTGCATATTCTTCATGCCAGCCTTGGATCAATCTCGCAAAGCGATATCCTTTCAAATGACACTGATACAAAATATCGGATGCTGTAAAAAGTGAAACTTATTAGCTAGCTAGACATCTTTCCCTTTCCCACCAGTGCAACAATCACCGGAGCACCTCGGACAAGGCCAGCTGACATCAGCCGGCCAATGCTGTGGCAGCCTCCAGAGCTCTGGGTGGCCTGATGCCTGAATATAGATATACTATTACCACAACATAAATAAATAAAAATGGTGTATGGGAAGGAAAACAAATCACTGCAATGCAAGCAGGAGCTGCCCAGGCCAGTGTGCAATGGTGTGCAAAGCAGATCTGAGCAGGAGCCCAAGCCTTCCAGAGCTATATTAGGGGTGAGCTTAGGTGCAACCCCACCCGAAAAAATACTTTGGTCCAAATGGGGTTGATGTGTCCCCGCCACATCATTTGTTGCTGCTGCTGCCCAGGAAAAGGAACTACAAGGCTGTGTTGGCAGAGGGAGGAACGCCACTCAAAGCACATGGTGGGAAATGGGGGGGTGTTGGCTGTGCTAAAATCTCCCATTACATCTGCACTTGCTCCACAGGACAAATAATCTGTGCCAACTTTTCCTGCTCCCCACGGGAAAACTGGATCAGGCATTTCCCAAGCTGTTTGCAGAGAGAGGAGTGCAGTCTTTTTGCTAGGCTGGTTGTTTTCTCTACCCCTTTTCATATATAGAGATATTTCTGACAGTTCAAATTTGTGCCCCAATAAGCAGATACTGCTAATTTATTTCTAGATCTCCATGCAAATACATTTATTCCATCCATTTGTCTGTTGCTACAATGTAAATATACATGGCTTTAACAGCAAAAATATTACGGGTGAATGATAAATGCTGCTTATGGTTGGCATGCCAGGAGTTTCAGCTCTGGTATGTCACCCCACATATCATCGTTATCTATGGTACAGAAGGATGCCTATTTATAGTGGATAATGCTCTACAGCTAGATCTCTTTGTCATAATCTGGAAGTAAGAAATCACTTTTTGATGCTAGATTTGCTAATCTGAAACAGCAACAGCCACCGTTAATCAAAGGCCTGTCTCTCAAACTTCAGGCAAATTTGCCATCAGAGATGGCTGTGCACCCCCCAGTGCTGCCCACAGGAGATGTCTGTGGGCATCTCAGAACTGAAGCAACTCCTTACATTTCACAGCAGTGGGGAAACCAATGCAAAGCAAAGTAACATGTCCTGATGTGAGAGGATATTTTGTCTTTGCTGCAGTAAATGTTGTGATGCTAACCACAATGGTGAATAGACATCACTCATTGTCAAGGTGTTATAAGGATTTTTTTTTTCCTGCATAATTTTCTTTAGCTGAAAGTGGCAGAAGTTTTGTTCAGCAGTATGCCACATGCCTCTGAGATTTTGTGCTAGCATTTGCTGTCATCCATAGCTCCTCTGGGAATTTCCAAGCAGGGTTGCATGGCGGGAATGCAGTGAATAATCTCTACCACTGGTTTCTTTTCCATATGGGACACACAGTGTGGTTCTGTTCAGCCATTAGAAGAAATGAGATCAGAGCTCCATTTTTATTTTTCTTCAGACCCACGCTTGGCTTTCAAACAAAAGCTCAAAGGTGATGAACTGTTCCCTTGAGAGGCTGTCCAAGAGCAGAGGGCAAAAGCCTTGCAGAAGCCCATGATATGCCATATTGGTTAGAGAGAGCTGAAAGAGACTCTGGTTTTGACTGATCACTGAACAACTCAGTTCCTTCTTAAACATTCACACAGGACCAGCCACAGTATAAACTACCTGTCTTTAATTCTTTCTTCAAGGACTTTTCCCATTTCAGTCAGGTTCAGTAGCAGTATTATATATATATCTTATTATACATATCTTAAGTAAGGTTTTCTCTGCACAAAGTCATGAAAAAGATAGTGTTCACAGCTTCACCTCCACACACATATATTCAATGCCTTGCAGTTTTCTCATGAGGCCAGGTGAGTGTGCTGTCTGCATGGCATTTCAGTGATGAAAATACTAATGAAAAGAAAGATGATTTTTGTGAGATATGATGGACTGTGCTTACTACCCCATCAGCAAAACATAGATATACAGTGCACAGGACCCTACAAAATGCACTGACATGTTGCACAGGTGAAAGTAAACTCTAAATGCAATTTGAGTTGTGGTGGTGTAATTCAAGATGAAACCTGGTCACTGAATGTAAGCAAATCTACATCTTGGAGGCCAAGAAAGATCTTATGGTGATGGTCCTAGTGACTGTAATGTTTTATTAGGTTCCTTTTGTATGTTTATGAGTAAGTTTAGTGCTTAGAAAGCCACAGTCTTGTCAGCTTGGAAAACAATTGTGTGCACTCTATACAGAGAACAAAAGCAAATTAATGGCAAAGTCTTGTCTCCCAGTGTGCCCCAACCATGGCCTCAAAGTCAACCCTTAAGTCACAGCCATGGCCTATTCAGTTCCTGTCTTTCCTCCTGACAGTATTTCTCCTGAGACTAAATTGCCACTGACTATCAGTTCAAAGGGAACTTTGGAAAGCCTTGCCTGATGTAAACTACATTAAGATCAACAAGGTGGGTTTTGTTTTTTGTGGGTTTTTTTGTTTGTTTGTTTGTTTGTTTTTCTTTTAATTCAGAGACAACAGAACAGCAACATGATAGAAAAAGCTTTACTTACTGTGCTGTTAAAGACTTTTGGAGGAGTAGAGACATATACCTACCTGAATTTCAGCATCAAGAAATGCTTTCTAACATTCAGCTCACAGATTAGGACACTTAAGTGTAGATTTTCATAAGGAGGTAGCTACAGCTGAAGTAAGGAGAGTCTAAGCTCCCACTATAGTCAATGAACATGAAGTCAATATAGTTCATGAAATCTAAAGATTTATTCAGTTGGTCAAATGCAGAAATTAATCCCCTTTGGGGTATGTCTGAGTAAATTGTCATATATCCCCTCTGTTTTTATAGAGGGAGATTATTCATTCCCTTTTAAGATAGGTCTCCAAGACAGACCAGGGAAATGATTTATTGGTCATGCTGATTTCTTTTCAATAGCTGGAAAGCCCATAAAGTGTCTAGTCCAGTCCTGAGGAGTTTGTTTTTAGACACTAAAGCTCACACTAATTAATTGCATGGGAAATGTTCTCCATCCCCATATTTCTAGCCATGCAGAGTGGTCTCTACATTAGCAGACAACAGGCTTTTTCTTTAATTCTTGTTAGGTTTTCCAGCTGTCAGTGTATTTGCAGTGCTACAGAACACATTGGATCGACTCCTGTTCAGCAAAACCTCCCCAGCAGAGCATCTCTTTTGTTCCCTGAAACACCCGGCTTACAGGCACAGAAACCAGGGACACAGAGAAAGGCATGTCAGAGCTGCCTGCCTTGTCACAGGTCAGTCCCTTATTGGAGTTTGGACCTAGAACAGGCTGTGAATTTCCACATGAATTTTTTTGGGGGAAATATGGATCTGTCTAAGCTAGTATCTTGACTAGGAAAGTGAAAGCTTCAATGAATTTTCCACTTTTTGAGAATTTCCATAAGAAACCATTGATACCCACAGCAGGAGTGCTATTTTTTAGTTCAAAACTGATTTTTTGTTTTCAAATGTAAATACATTGAAGAGTAAAACTTTCATGTTGAATTCATTAAGACTGATCTTAAGAGCTGGCCCTCTGTTTGGGTTTTGTGTAATTACTATTGTTATAATTGTGGTTTCTATGGTGAGATTTTGACTACTTCTGATTACAGACGAACAGAACCTCAAGACCACACTAGGTTCACTTTGAAACACTACAGTTCTCCACCAGTTTTAAGGGCTTCTGTGTTGCTGAGGTACCTTAAAGTTTAGAGGGACAGTTCAAGGCCAAATGTCAATCATATTTATAAAATAATTTATCTGAGTCCTTCTCAGCGCACACCTGTAAGACCCAGAGTTGAAATTGTGGCTGGCACAGATTCAGAGACAAGGAATGAGATTTAACCCCTCTTTGTCTCATCTCCACCTCTTGCCTCCACCTCTTTCATTCCTGACTGTGACTCCTGGAGCAGCTGAACTCCCTGTTGCCTAGATAGCTCCATTCATCATTTGAAATACTAGTGTCTAGAAGGATTTTTCATCTCCAACCCTCCTGTTTGTGCTTGCAATTAATAGCATACCAAGAGTGGCAACAAGTAGTATTCCTACTTAGAAAATAAAATAAAACAGAAAAAAAGTAATTTAAAATAAAATACGCATGTAGTACCAACCAAAATAGTTTGGGTAGGTGTTGTGAATGAAATAAATACTCTGATGAAAAGAATAACTGTTTTCAGGTAGGTCAAACCTGACCAGTTTTTTTGATTCAATTTACAGTTGAAAAAATACGTTTAAAAATAGAACTAATTTTTAAGCTAAAAAGCAGAAAAAAAACCCCAACCAACCAACCAAACAAAAAAACCCCAACAAAACCCCCAAATCTTTTTTCCATTGTGTTAACCAAATATTTTCACTGTGTAGAAAAAAGCAAGTGTAAGACAAAATATCAACGAAGCAATGAAAAGAGGAGTGAGTGTGATCAGCTTCTGAATTGACAGAACCTTCCTGAAAGGAAATAATTATACCCAATCCCAGATTATTTCAGCATGCTACATTACTTCTTCCTAGTATTATTTATTTCTGTGCAAGTAGCAGTAGGTTTGAGGTTTCCTCTAAAGGGATTCCAGGAATTCTTTAAGTGCCATCCTGGCTTCCACCCACCTGACCTATACTGGTACCAGATAGGAGTATAGGAATTGGGTACCTAATTGCCATAAGCCTCCTGTAGTGTCCTATGTCCCACGTGCATTTAGTCAACCTGGATGGACTGATTCTTTTTTCATAATATGTACTGAAATCCTGCATTTAGCTGCATGTAAAGAAGCATTCATGGGGGAGAAAAAAAAAAAAAAAAAAAAGAAAAAAGGAGTGAGAAATGCAGGAGAGGAGAAAAAGAAATCTGCAGTGTATCATTCTATATATCAGAGAAGAAAAAAAGACTCATGTCGAAGTCTCCCACAACTAACTTGCCTTGAGCTGACTATAAATAGAGAACATTTCTATTTTCCACACCATTTCTTGAGGCATCTCTCATTTCACCCAAGGTCTGCAAATAGGTTTTTGTTGTTGGTTGTTGATTTGTAGGTGTGGGGTGGGGTTTTTTTGTTAGTTTTTGGTGTTTGGTTGTGGGTTTTTTTTGGCAGGGGCGCTCTTTGTTTAATCACAAATGGGATTAAAATGTCTGTTTTTTAGTTGTATACTGACCTTTCACCGATTTTTATCTATGGTTTATGGTAGCTTTTGTGCCAGTGACTTCCAGCTCAGGCTCCCAGGATATCAACATTATAATCTGTATGGGACCCTGGTTCCCCCTATTATATCTAATGTATTTCAGACACAGGTGCTTCAGCCATTTAAACCCAGTGTGATAGGTGCTCATACAAGGAGGGAGAGAAAGCCAAAAAGTCCATTTCCATTCGAGAGAGAAAGAGAGAAAATCAAACTTCCACAATAGTTATTAATGTGTGTCCCTCTAGAATAAAAAAGGAAACATTTAAAAGAATGCCTGAATGACTGAACAGCAACAAAACACTCAGCTTTCAGGAAGGTAATGCTCAGTTTTCACACAATTACTGATTTTCTTTTAGATGGCAAAATACAACTGCCATAAGCAGGAATAATTATCTTGGAAAATTAGATTAGCTCACCACACTAGGACTCTCCATGGAACAGCCCTAGTGCTCAGCCAGGGGATGTGGACTATTGGAAGGAATGAAAGGTGGTGGGATTGCAAGAGAGATCATCTATTTCTGATGATAATATTTCTCTGTAGTGTTCAAGCAATGGCATTCTTGTGCTGAAGGCACAGGAATGGGCTGCTTTGTATGTCTTTCCTTGGGGACACTGTGGAACCTCTGAACCTTTTATGCTGTGGTTCCTCATCTCTGAAATGTGAGTATTATCCAGAGCTGTCCCCAAAAAACCAAAGCAAAACACACAGCTTCAAAGAATGTGAAACCATTTAAATTATTAGTGAAAATCCAGATAATCAACAATTTCATTGATTTGATGATTATTATTTTTTTATTTCAAAATATTTATTAAAAGCCAACCAACAAACCAAACATGTGGATGTCTCTCCCCTGTTGACTTTGGGGTCTTTGAGAAATTTCATGAAAGTAAGTTTCATGAAAGTAAGAAGCTACATGAAAAGACAGACCTGAGAGAAGTGCCTTGGCAAACATAAAGCTACAGTATGTGAGCCTTACTAAATGCCAGAGAATCCACAAAGAAAGTGTGAATTAGGGGAAGATGTTTTCATTGGAGACTGAATATTCCCCTATGACAAAGTCAGCAGACCATAAGAGGAGCATGTAGAGGAAACCGGGATTCATTAGCTTTGCAGGTCATGGAATGAGATGTTCTTAGCAGAGTGTTTGTCTACAGAGCCATGGGTAGTGTGATCTGGGGTGTCTCCATGCCCTATTCAACGCCTTCTGAACCCACCGGTAGCTCTGACAGGAGGATTGATCTGTGTAGTTTAACTGACACATATTCCAATGGCAAGTGAATGCTATGGGAAAGACTGGAGTTTGGATGCTGACTGGTGTCCCTGTACAAAAGGTTTATCCTAGTCAGCAATGCCTAAACAGTATGTAGCAATGCACAGTGAAGTAGCCTTGATTTCATTGTCAAAATAATTAATGGGGAAAAAATTAGGTGTATGTAAAAAAAGGCAGAAACTGTTAGCATATCTCAGTGAAGTACAAAAAATCCCAGAGGCTCTAATCCAAACATCAATGGCTCTGGGGTATCTTTTCCTTTTCCTTTTTTTCTTTTTTCCTAATTTCATGTGGAGAAGAAAAAGGAAAAGAAACCATAAGAAAGGGAGGGGGGTGGGGTGGGGTGGGAAGAGAAAGAGTTAACCTTTTATTCACAACAGTTGAAAAAAAATATTAATTTGGACAACAATTTAAAAAGAAAGTTTAGCTTCTAGAAGAATTTCAGTCACTAGATTTGCAGCCTATACTGACTGTGAATGAGACCTAGAACAACAGAAGTAAAATGCTTACTGTCTGGCTGGTCCTTCCACTAAACCACCGCTTTAATCTGTTATAAATGTTTTCATGCTTCTTGGATAATTTTGTTTCAGATAACTGCTAAAACCGTGCACCGGCATTAAGAGACTTTTCTAAGTGAAATGAAGAGCTCACTCACTTTATTACTGAATCACTTATATAAGATTTTTTTTTTTTTAATGACTTACCTTTCAAGTTTTTCTTTCCCCCCCCCCGCCCCCTCTCTCTATTACATCAAAGTAATGGTTTATTTGGGCTATTTCCCCCCACATTTTCTTGGTATGTGTTCTAGCAGAAACCAGTTTTCTATGCTAGGATTCAGTATAAGCACATCATTTGGATATGTAAAATCACCCATGCTAAATGATGGCATACAATGAGTATAATAATTCAAGGGTATTTCATCTTCATGAAAAATACATTAATATTAACATTATATGTGCAGGCTTTAGGTCAGAGCCTTAGCTAAATCACCGTAAATCCATTCATTTCTTGTTTAGGTTCTGTTTAGATTTCACAGAGATTTGGAATTTAAACTAGACCTATGCATCTTACTACAGAACGCATGAGGCTATGCAAAGTATTTACCCACATTAACTCATGATGGTTACAGTGCTCATGAGACATGATTATGCCAGTCATTTCAAATTCTTACTGATTAAAATATTGCTGCAACACCATCATTTATTCAGCAGGACTAAAATTCTATTGCTGCTCATCATCTGACTGAAATATTCCTTCCATTCATAGCTAGAGCAGCCTCAGTTACTTGTCAGTCAGCCAATAACGTATATAGGATATATTCCTGGCTTCTGTAGCATCCCCATCAGTACATCCCCAAAGGACTGCATGCCAGTAACCCAGCCTTCCTTAGGGTACGAGTCCTCAGTGCTACCAGTCAGGATCAGTGCTGTGAGGGAACAGAAAATCAGCTGCATGCTCTTCCATAGACACAGAGAAGACCGAAAAGTGGAAATCTTGTGTTGTCTTCTGGCGATTACTCTTGACTCACCGTGCCACCTCAAACACATCAGTGCCAAGCTGTGAGTCTTTTAGGCACAAGAGAACACCGTTATTCCCATTGGTTTCAAAGAAACAGCCCGTATCAGATTCTTCTTTCTGGACTCTTTTTAGTTTAGCAGAACATAGTCAAAGTTGATGAACCTCTAACGTCTTCAGTTTTCCCCTCATAAATTGTAAATAATCTCTGTATTGCTCTTACTGGAGTGCTAGATGTCTAAAAACATTTCTGCAGGAAAGGCATATAATCCCTAGAAAAAGGTATATGCATTTCTATGTATACAGCATTATTGATAAATGCTTTAGCAAGTGGGTAACTTGCTTTGCGCTTGTTCTGAATAGAAGTTTCTATATAAATGCAAATTATTTATTTCTAGAAGTAAGATTTGTTTTTCAGGCAAGTTTATTTTCCCTTTGTTTCCTGGGTCTGAACACCCAACAGATTCCACTTCACCTGTGTTTTATTCAAAGTTTGTTTCACTTATGCCCACAATCTCCTTGTTCTATAGAAGAAATTGCTTTCAATTACACATATATCACAGCACTTAAACATTAGTCTCACTTTCCTGTGGTTAATAATTCACCTTATATTCTAACATCCATCAACATAAAATCAGCATAACAACTTTTATGAATCCCTTTATCATCAACACATTCCGAATGCTTATACAATTCACACTACAGATTCACATAGGAACTGGCTTAATAGCCCTTAAAGTTGCTATAATGTTCACATCCTTTCAATCATAGAATTATTGTTCGTGTTTTCAGACAAGACCCTTTTTAGTCATTTTAGGTTATTATCTCATATTTCTTTACACCCCTCAAGCTGGATCTGCATCTCAATAAAGCTGGTGCAAACTGGTGTGAAACCACTATTGTTTATGGAGTTATTCCACACTTGCACCAGCGTAACCAAATCACATGTACCTGGGCGTTGGTGACATTTTGTGGGAGGAGGGAACTGAGTCTTTGTGGGATTTCTGTAGCTTTTCACCAGGTAGCAGCCTTCCTCTGGTTTAACTTTTAAAATGTTTTCTTTTACTTATTGAAAACATCTTACCAACATTTTTCAGCCATGGGATGTCAAATAGAGTTGAAACCATTGTATTTACCTAGAGATTTTCATTCCTCACATGCACTCCCCTCCTCTGAACACAATTCAGTGGCTCTAAGGTCTGGTTTCCCCATCAGCTACACATGCACACCTCCTATTGAAGTCAATGGGAGTCGCAGGCACATCTGTCAGGATAATCAAGTCCCAAGTTTATTATCACCATCAATTTAAACCTTAATTTTATCATTTCCATAGGCCATCTGGGCTTTTTCCCTGTTGGAGTTTTCACAGTGACTTTGTCTTCCTATATTTGCTTCTACTTCTGTCCCATTTCAATAACTCATTCTCTTCTGAGGGCACTTGTTTTCCATACCTCACCTTTTCCTTCTCCCCAAACCAAACTTTATTCCCTCAGACTATATGGAAGGCCCAGAAATAGCCACAAGTGAGGTGTAATAGAGAGACTGCTGAGAATTCTTTGTCTGTCATTGTTGGGTAGTATTCAGTTGCATTTTTAATTAATGGCAATTTTTAATTCATTAATTCATACTACATTAGCACCTCGAAGCTCTATTATGAACCCCCATTGTGCTTATTAATGTACACCCACATAACAAGCTGTTAATTTCACATTTTGGAGCATTGTATGAATAAAAAATGCAATTACAACTGTGACTATATTAATGGCCTGATTCTTCATTCTTTTACACTGTCTATATGCCAGAATAGCTCAATGGGAGTGAAGAGAGACCAGTGCATCAATATGCTGGATTTATAAGTAAGGGCAATATTAGAGGATATATTATCCCAGAATAAGCAAGTTCTCTTCTCTATGTATGTCACAGTGATGGGGTTCCCTAGAAGACACGTATCTTAAATAAAGGGATATATATTTGCTGCCTGCTTATCTCTTCATAAGACAAATCAATCTACATAAAAATTATCCACTAGAGCAGGACTGGGTTCTGAAGTCTTAACAGCAACTAATTACAAATATATGAGGGTGTCAAGCTGTAGCAAGTTTACATATTTCCATTTTTTTGTTGACCAAATGTTGTTTATGAATCCTTAAATGTTTACACAAATTTATTGAATCCATTAGGGTAACCTTGAAATAATGAAAATGTGCCAGCCACATTCCTTGCCTAATATGTTATTAGACAATTAGGAATCTGAATTATGTCTCAGACCCACATTTGTGTTCACTCTTGTCCCCTACTGATTAGGAGAATGGTGTCCACACCATTTATTTTTTCTTCCTTCTGAGAAGAGCTTATGCCAAACACAGTTTTAACCCCATAAAGTCACACATACAAGAGACACTGCAGGTCCCCCAAAGTGTTGTGTAGTGCTTTATCATAGGAAATTGTCTTAGTCTGTAGTGTTGGAGAATAGTAAAAATTTTCCTAGATGGGAATGATGGTGGTAGTTTAAATAAAAATAATAAGATATTTTAATGTCCAGTTCTCTGATTGAACACCAGAGGGATGGCTGTTTGAAAGGAATATTAGGCATTATTTTAGCTCCTTTACACTCTTCTCCATCTGTTTAACCTGTACAAATATTTGGCCCTTTCTATCAATGTTAGATTTCAAAGTTATATCCAGATACCCAAACCTTACTGTCTAGTAGTAACATCTTACTACTATTACTGCCACTGAGGAACCAGATCTCTGGAATTTTGATTCCTTTAAGAGTAATTGACCTCCAGAAAGGTTTGAGGATTACCATATTGAAGTGTCAAAGGTGCCCAAGGACTGTGGCAATAGGGGCTCTAAGAATAACATAAACATGCCCAGAATGTGCAATATGTGCAGGTAATGTTTAGGATCGAAAAGCTGCATCTTCCAACAGAAAGAAATTTTGTAGGCTGCCAACTTCCAAAGCTTGGCTCAAAATGATGTGTTTCTCTAAGAAACAAATAGTTCCAATCACCTGAAAAACCTGGTCAAAATTTATTGAGTTGGTGGTTCGAACACACCCTTCTTTCTCTGAACTGCAGGGAAATTAAACTGGGGAGATGAAAAGGCTTTCTCTTCTTTACTTAGAAATATTTGGCATTGGCAATTTTGATTCTTTTAATTTGGTATTCTGATTAGTTTTGTGTTGGTGGAAATTGGGGATTATCTCTCTAAAGAGCTCTTCTGGCATAACCTTTCAAAGGCTCATACTTTAATACCCAGCTAGCATTTTACTGCTGTGGTCTGTACTGGCTGGAGGACACCACCAACATCTCTGTATTGTTACCTGACTCCAGAACTCAGACCAGACATGCTGATTCTCAGACATAATGTTTTTCATAGTGATGGGATGTTGCAGCCATTGTCACCCCTGCGAGCACTGGGAGCTCCTGCTGCCTTGCAACAGCTGGAGGGTTTTACATCCTCTAGTCTTCCTTCTTCCTCCCCTCAAGCCCTAGTGTGATAAAAGAAGTGGGATGTACAGCATCACTCTGTAGGCCAGAAGCGTTGTTCCAGATGCTGCTGACATCTCTTGGTTCTCCCACCCTTTCTGCCAGGTAAGTCCCTGAGATTTCTACCCCCAGATGAGACCTGGGAGATGGGTTGCTGCACTCCCCGGCATGCCACAGGAGCCACAACTGACTTCACCCACCCCCTCTTAACAGGTTCCTCCCCCCACCGTTCTTTCCCCCTTTTAGCTACAGCAGTAAGTGCATTAAAGAAGTACATTTAGGTCACTTCAGACCAGAACATTAAAACAAATGCTGATAGTTCAAGGTTAATAGATGCATAAAACAAAAGTAATTCCATGTCAAAGCTGAGATGACAGGTGATTTGACTTGAAACTGCCTTGCAATCACTCTTTTACATGTGCTCTGTACTGAGCCTGGCGGAAGGTGTTATGTTTCTGACATTTACTTGTCAGAAAGGTATGACAATAGAAATTGTTTCTATCTCTGCTGGTCCCAGATGTTAACCTTCTAGCTTTATTTTGTAATTGGGGTTCCACAGAGCTTTAACATTTTCTATTGATTCAATAGAAGCGATAACATTTCCAATCATAAGAAGGCATTATAGAAATATCAGGCAATTCACATATCAAAATGTTTGATAGCTGGGCTCACCACATTAATTTCTGTCACCTTTGCTAGGAACCCTTTATCCTCTTTTTAATACTGAAGGACACCTGAGAGTAGTTTCTGTCACTTTTATTGTTCAATAAAGTAGACAAAAGTTTCAATTAACAACCAAGGAGCCTCTAGGAAATTGTGAATGAGAGTATATTTTATTCATTTTACTGTATTTCTTTTTTCTAATGCGCCAGCTGTGACTTCTAAGCCATGCTTCACAGAGGAGAGGGGAAAAAAAAATGATATAAGCTTATACAGTCTGAGGGCCATATTTCTAAAAGAACTTCATTTTAGCTGTGGGAGTCAGGTGTTGCAAATATTTTGAAAATTCAGCTCTGCCTCTGGATGCCAATAACTTAAAGACTGATATCATCCCTAAGGTTCAATTCAGATCCAAAGAAAAGGAAGCATGAACATAATATTTGCTGTACTAGGTTAGGAATAAGATGCAAAGCTAGTATCCCTTGTAAAGCAGTGCCTTACACCAACATCCTATTTAAAAGCTGGGATGCTTGATCTACTTTGAGATATTCTGTGGCTGCTAAACAGCCAAAGACTGACCTGCTAGGTCTCGGTGCCATTTCTGTGCCACACATCCTCTCCTGCAGTCCACAGTGGTATGCTCCTAGAGGTAGGTGCCATAGCCAGACTGTCTTTTTACCCTCAAAAACTCTTTTGTAGAAATAATCCCTTCAAGTTTTGATAGACTAAGCATTTGCCCTGGCCAGCCATTCCACCTATCAGAGAGCTGTAACTGCAATATCCCTTCATGTGACCTATTCCTTGGATGCATCCCGCTGTCGTGCCCCTCTGGCTGAACAGTCAGTGAAGCACAGTGCAATGCTATCCTCTCTCTGCAGCTCTGAAGTCCTCCTGGCCTCACAGCTTCCCCTGACACCTCCCCTTCAAGGTGTCACAGCTGAAGGACAATGTCAAAGCCCTGCTGAGCCTGGGCAACAAAAATAACAGTCTTCACACAGTTTTAGGACCACGTCTATTATAACTTATTTCAAAGGATGCACTGAAAAGAAACACCAGTAAAGAAAGAACTGATTATTTCTATTTTGGAATCTTTGTTTATTTGTGGTTTTATTTTAAAGTCTGCACATATATTTTGTGACCAATACTGGAGCCTAAATCATTTTTTATATGTTTCTCTGAAGGTTATAAAACACCTCAATAACACTGCTCATTCTCTCTTTCTTCTACCCTTCATCCCCAGCTTGTGAAAGAAGAGAATTTATATAAAATTTCAATCCATCTAAATGCTACCAATGTATAAAACAGGATAACCATTCCACAAT
Source organism: Falco punctatus (assembly GCF_963210335.1). Classification (NCBI taxonomy): domain Eukaryota; kingdom Metazoa; phylum Chordata; class Aves; order Falconiformes; family Falconidae; genus Falco; species Falco punctatus. The sequence goes on from NC_137586.1 coordinate 7,010,340, forward strand.
GTAATAAATATAAACACAGTTCAATAGACATCAGTGTCATGGAAAAAATTGTTAAATTTCAGAAAGAAACATTCCTTACAACTGTATAAACTGCCTGTCACAGTGATTGCATAGGATAAAGTCAAGACCTGCATCTGGTCTTGGTTGTTTTATTTTCTCTTTGTTCCCATAGCAGGATGTACAAGTGCTATTAAAAATAAGCCTCGCCTGATGTTGAGATGCCAAATAGCCTTTCTTTCCACTGTTCTCTCCCTTTTTTAAACAGAGGCTCAATCTACTTATGTGTAAAGGGAGCTGTAAAATCAGCTGTTTACCACATAACAAACAACGTCCTCTAGCTGGCCTGTTCCATAAGGCCTTTCTTAATGATTTTCACCAACTGGCTCTCTTCTCTCCAGATTTCTTCTTCACCATCAGACACAACACAAACCATCAGTTCCCTGAAATGGTGCTTCCTCACTCACAAACTAAAACTGACGGGCAAATGCTTGGTGGATAAAGCACAGACTAAGTTTTGAGGGTGAAGTGTACCTAGCTCTGTCACAGCTCTGCGTCAAGAACTACATCATACATCAAATTGTAAATGTTGGGGTAAAGTTTGAGTCATTTCAAGGTATGACTGATGATTTCTAGAAGATATGGGGATTTGGGAAATTTTGCACTAATTATAGAGAATAAATGTGTCCAAACTGTTAATGAAGACATTAAAAACAATTTAGTCATGGCATAACTTTAAGTGTGGTCTCAGGTTTTACATAAATAGATTTTTTGTACTGCTTTGTTCCACAAAATGGTCAAACTGAAAAAAATGTGTGCAATATTGTGTGAATAACACTGAAAACATGAGAAGAATTTAAACTAAGAGTAAACAAGAATATCTTTTTATCAGCATTCCATAATCCTTTTCCCCTTATCTGTAGGACGTTTTTGGAGGGAAAAATCTCATGTTTCACAGTCTTTCAGATGATAGCATCTTCGTTTTGAAACAGTGTGGAGAAAACCCCCAAATTACCTGTTGCCATTATCCTTGCTGTTGAAATGCAGTCCTACTTCTTGACAATTAACATCTGTCCCACAAAAAAATAACAACAGACATACTGTTTTTTCTAGTGAGGACTTCCAAGACTGTCCTGCTCAAGAAAAGGAGATGAGGGTCTGGCCGTATTAAATATATTTGGAGGTAAATCAAGCTTATAACCACATTGGATTTGTTAAGATATTGCTCCTGCTCTGTTATTCTGCCTATTCAGGGTGCCCTGCATAGCTCAGGGACATCATAGGGAAGGTTTTGGTAGCAGTGAAAGAGCCATCACTGCTGGCAGAGGTCAATGTTTCCTTTCTGCCAAGCTTTCTAGCATCAAAATACCTTTTCCTATCTCTATTGTAACACCCAAAAAAGTTAACCACAATTTAAGCTTAATTGTAAATATAGCAGTTGCAATTACTTAGCATACAAGATATGAGGCCAGGATTTTTGAAAAAGCAGTTTGTTGCACATTACCCTTTCTTCAGATCCTTTCATATAGCACTACATAGATATATATCTATCTTAAGCATACTTGGACCTTTGCATCTTAAAAGATAACCATCTACACAACACAGTATAATTTCATGTACCTTCAGGTATAGAAATGGAAGTTTTTCAGTGGTTGGAGCTTTTGTGTCTCACAAGTATCCAGTTGTGCAATGTATATCAAGCTGACTATCCAAAACCTGAATAATTTAAAAGTCACCATCAGTGGTTAAAATGTTTGGTTAATATTTCTATTTTCTCTCTTTTGGCTCTTAGGTTTTGTGACATTCATAAATAACCAAAGGTTAGTTATTACTCTGTGTTTCAACCTGCAAATTCAGGTTTGGTTCAGTTTGGGTTACTAAAATGGCCATCATAAAATTATTTCTATAAAAGCACTAAAGAAGAAGGCAATGAAACTACAGCTAGCAAAAATAAATAATTCTAACCTCAATGGAAACAAACAAACAAAAAACCCAATAAAAACTATTTTTGTAAAATATCTAGTTTTATCTAAATATTTTAGGTTATTCTTTTTTAGTTATTGTGCAGGAACCAAAATCTATATTTCTTTTGAAAAAATAGTTTTTACTAGGAAAAAAATATTTAGTTCTTTACTGTTTTCTGAGAAAAGAAAAAAAAAAAACCCAACAATTTTTAAAACAAAAGTTATAAACAAAATTTGTGAAATGGTCTTTTAACTTTTGTTTTCTTACCTAGGACACACTGCTGTATGCCAAGTCAAATGTCAAAAAGAACAAAGAGAAGAAATAGTATCTCACATACATGAAATGCACAACATATAATGAATTTGGACATAAGATGGAATTGCAGGCCAATGCAAGATGTAAAAATATGTAGGAAATATATGAAAGTGACCCTAATATGATCCAAGACTAAGGAAGAAGAAACAGTCACCATCAGCCTCATATTCTTCCTTAGGAAGGAATGATTTGGGTGCTGGTGACTTGCTGTTTCCTGTTCCAGACACATCGATCAGCATAAGGACTGCTGAAGACAGTTGAGGGTGTGCACAACACCAAAGAAAAGAGAGAGAAACTAGAAAGTGTACGTATTACAGTCCTAACTGTACAGGGATGAACTTAACCGATACAATTGTGTCCCAGCTGGAGTTCATTTGGAAATCACCCAAGATGCTTGAGCATCTTACTGTGGATGATGACCATGGGACATGCCCCAGTGTGCTTGTCCATCACTAAGTCTTCCAAAGATGCCACAAAGAGGGGATTTCCCTGGTTGGTGACCAGGTCCCAGAAAGCTCCTTCTTGGAGAACACATCATGCCTCATGGCTCAGGAACAGAATTTCCACATGCGCTTCCCTGGGATTCATGGCATCGACATCCAGCCCATCAGCAGCACACAGAGAACATGTGCAAGCAAATGAGACAAAACCAAATGTTTTCCTGCCTTCTGATGGGGACAAGTTGGCTTTTCCAGCAAGTGTCTGTCTCTGCAAACTCCAAGTTGTACATTCTTTCTAAAACAGCTGTTGAATGGATGATCTGTTAACAACGAGTAAGTTTATCTAAAGAAGTGCAAAACATCAGTGGACAATGTACACAAAACGGGAAATTCTAGAAGTTACTGCCTTGCTCCAGTGTCTCAAACGCTTTATCTTTGCCAAAGACAAAAGAAAAAAAATTAAATCAAGTAAGAGAGTGTGATGGGTATTTTGCTTTTCTTCCTTGATGATTTTGCTGGAGAAGTTACATTTCTTGGCCTTGCTGATGTGTTTTGGGACTCTGCACAAATACCCTTAGCACTTTCAAGTCTCATTCCCAGGGTCAGAGTCACAGTTTTCTGTTATGGACAGTCAGCGCTGCACAGGAGGAAGTAATTTCTCAGATAACCTGTGCAGATCCCATGGAGAGCTGTGACTACAAGGACTAAGACCTTGAATTTGATTTTGTATTCTTTGGAGAGCCAGTCCAGGGAGCAGAGTATTGGGGTCATATGCTTTCGGTTGCCAGAGGACTTTTTCTTAGTCAGTGGATAGTACTGAATCTAGTACTAAACTTTCTTTTGAGAGAAATAGCTTTCCAAATGTCCTCTGCTATAGCAAATAACTTGTTGATGCGCTTCGGTTGCACGGACTCTGAAATAGTACGTGACAACATGACATAAACAATACTGAAAGTATGTAGATAGGAGGTGAGTTGTGTAATCAAACATGACTTTAACAGGGAGGTAGAAGGGTTTATAGAAGTTTCTGTTGCGGGCAAGTGAACAGAACTACAGGTGTCCTCATCTCAGACCAGAGACCAGTACAACCTTCTGAGGGTAGGTAGGATTGATTTCAAGTATATACATGTTCTATTAAAATGGGTGGAATTATTTAAGTAATTAGCACGTGGACATAATAAGCAGAATCAAGGCCTAAATGTTGTATATAAAATTTATGCATTACGTTAGAAAACTTATTACTGATGCAAAACAAGCAAGGAAATATCAGATTTGTCTGCTCTTAATTATGCAATCACATCCGTCTACAAACCACTGTGGTTTTTGCCTCTAGTAGAAAAGCAATATGTAATTAAGGATAATATAACTTGTGCCTACACGTGAAAAGATTTAATTATCTCCTCTCTCTTTTGAAGGCTTGTCTTCTTTCATTTCTTCCCATCTTTAGTTCTTGGTCTTAGGTTAGCCACACCTCCAGTCTCCCACCGAAGCCTCTTATGCAAATCTCTCTCCTTCTGCCTTTAGTCCCAGGGTTTCTTCCCTCTTTAAGTTTTTCTAGGTTCATTCTCAGAAATATTTGCAGGGTTCTGGCTGACACTTTCAAAGACACATAGTGACGAAGAAATCTGGACCAGACTAAGCCATTGACATTTGGAAAGTATTGCCAAATAGAAATGGACTGAGGCAATGGGGAAATGTTCAGCAGCCTTACTAGCTGGCTGTGGTATCAACCTCCCTTCTGCAATAAGCTGCAGTTCTGCTTGCATATCTCTCTACTGAGTTCACAGAATGATAGAACGGTTTGGGTTGGAAGATACCTTAAAGATCATCTAGGCCCAACCCCCTGCCACAGGCAGAGACACCTTCCACTAGGCCAGGTGGCTCAAATTCCCATCCAACATGGGCTTGAACTTTTCCAGGGATGGGACATCCACAGCTTCTCTGGGTAGCCTGGTCCAGTGTTACACCACCCTCACAGGGAAGAATTTCTTTCATACATCTAATTTAAATCTGCCGTCCTTCAGTTTAAAGCCATTCCTCCTTGTCCTATCACTACATGCCTCTGTAAAAAGTCCCTCTCCAGCTTTCTTGCAGGCCCCCTTTAGGTACTGGGAGGCTGCTATAAGGTCTCGCTGGAGCCTTCTTTTCTCCAGGCTGAACAACCCCAACTCTTTCAGCCTGACATCACTAGAGAGGTGATCCAGCCCTCTGATCATCTTCATGATCATCCTCTGGGCTTGCTCCAACAGGTCCATGTCCTTCTTATGCTGGGGGCCCCAGAGCTCGACACTGTACTGCAGGGGGGGTCTCATGAGAGCTGAGTAGAGGGGGAGAACCACCTCCCCTGATGTGCTGGCCACGGTGCTTTTGATGCATCCCAGGATATGATTGGCTTTCTGGGCTGCAAGCGCACATTGCCAAGTCATGTTGAGCTGCTCGTCAACCAACACCCCCAAGTCTTTCTCCTCAGGGCTGCTCTCAGTCCATCCTCCACCCAGCCTGTACTTTTCCTTGAGAATGCCCCGACTCACGTACAGGATCTTGCACTTCATCTTGATCGTTCAATCCCACTGTCCATGTTGTTGACAAGGATGCTGAACAGCACTGGTCCCAGTATGGACCCCTGAGGAATGCCATTCATCACTAGTTTCCAATTGGACACTGAGCTGTTGACCGCAACCCTTTGATTGTGACCATGCAGCCAATACCTTATCCACTGAGCGGTCCACCCATCAAATCCTTGTCTCTCCAGTTTAGGGGCAAGAATGACATGTGGGACAGTGTCAAATGCTTTCCACAAGTCCAGGCAGATGATGTCAGTTGCTCTTCCCTCATCCACCAACGCTGTAATCCTGTCATAGAAGGCCACCCAATTTGTCACATGTATATAAGCATCTATGTGCAGTGACTACAGGAAATACTCTGCAGTCAGATATTTCTGCAATTTAAACATAAAATAGCTACTTCAGGCACAATAACATACAGGGAAAAGTATGATTAGGGTTGCAAAACAAACTAGCCTCCAACAGCAAATGCTGATAGAAGATTTTGACACAAGCCTGCATTACCTTATAACATATTATCGTTTCTTATGGTTCCAAGGTCAACGTCTCTTTCTCAAATAACATTTTGGACCTGTAATTGTTCTTCTACATGCCAGCAATTATGGGTGAATTGATCAGCCGGTAATTAATGCTATGCTATTACACTTTTTAATTTGTAGATTATGCAGCTGCAAGCGTTCGCACATTTTTAATTTGTATATTATACAGCCACAAATGTTTACAATGCCCTTTTTAATCTCCTTACACTACCAGTGCCATTATTCACTATAGATTAATGATACACCGAATGCTGAGGTTTATTTCATTTACCACTCTTACCAAGAGAGCTGTTAACATTACTGTGCTCTATTACTTAATGTCTTACCGCAGCTGCTAGTGAGCATTGGTTACCCTTTAAAAATATTACCAGTCGCTTATTTTCTCTCTTTCTCCTTCCCCAACCCCACACCCTCTCTAACACTCTTGTTACTGACAATATGACTCTGTGGTAATATTACACAATTTCCAAATTTATTTCAAGAGTTTTGTTTCAAGGTGTTTCAATCTTTTGTTCCAAACAATGATACCTCTCTTGCCCTGTATGTTTAGCATTTCCCAGCCTGTTCTTCCTTCTACTCCTCCTCTGCATGACTTCACTACGGCTCTTTTTATTATATTGCAAGCTGGGCAGCTAGCCCATAGCCTTACTTCAGGGAAACATCCCGGTTCAGGACAACATTTCAGCATGTCTTAAACTTAAAGCATATGCTCTAATCTATACAGAACCTCTTGCTTACATTGTTTACTTGAATAGGACATGGCGAGAGCGATCTTTCTTGCCACAGCCTTAATTCAGAGTGTACCAAAGCCAACAAGAACCTTGTCCTCATCTATTAGACAAAGAGAATTTAGGAAAGTTGCTTCATTTATTGTTAATGTAGCAATGCTATGCTTCCTGTTGTAAAATGATTTGTGAGATAAAAATTAAAGTCTTAAAATCTTAAACAATTTCAAATCGTAAACCCCTATTTCATCTTCCAGGCTCTTAATTCAAATGCAAGCAAATTACTTTTTATATACATATTTATCTGTACTTATACATATTTATATATATATATATATATATACACACCAAACATCCTATTCAGTGTTGCTGCATTGTTATTTGCACTTTACTTGAAGGGAAATGATCTGTTTTCCTCAAAACGACATCAAGCAAAACAGTTGTCTCTTTTCCATCTTCTTCTAGACAGAACAAAACATTTTTAAATTAAATATCAGGATAAAACAAACCTGACCTGATTCCTTGCTCCCATACAAACAAAAGACTTACACCACTTTCATGAAAAGTCTCATCTTTGTAGCCTTTGTTAAGTCCTCGAAGGGTGCTGAGAGGAAAAGCAAAAGGCCCGTTACAAATCAGTACCCAACCAGACACGTAATTACAAGCTGTCTTGAAATAACTTTGACCAGGTACGTAATTAGAAACATCCTGTAAATATTTTTCTTCTTTTTAATTTTTCTTTTTAAATACCTTGACTGAAAGCCAAAATATCTATTAGTTTTTTCAAGAACACATCCTGAAAGATGAAATACAGCTGAAGAACCTGCCTCTTGAGGGAAGACACAGTACCTGATGAGCAATTCCCCTAGAAATCATAGCAAATTATCAGAAGTTAAATACCGATTTTTAAGACCACTTGATATGTTCCTTGAATTAAGTTTCCTTCAAAGCTGGTTTTTTCCCCCCCTGAGAAAGTAGATCCATTTAACATGTAAATAGCAAACCCGCTAATTTTCTGTTAAAAAGTAATTTTGAAGGGAAAAAAAGCAACTAGTCCTAGTCAATGCGTTACAGTGATTTACACCAGTTGAAGATTAATACCTATTATCACACTCACATGGGCATTGCAAGGATTAATGTTTGCTGTGTTTCACTGGAAAGCTAAAATGATCACACAATTATCTCTCACAAATGTTAAGCAGTGGCACCTGAGATAGCTCGTGTGTTACATATTATCCTAAGTTGAAAAGATTTCTGAAGGCTCTCAAATATCATTCTCAATAATTATAAAGTCTTCCAGAGGGGTATTGCTAATAAGCAGCTGTAGAAAAATGTAAACATTTGTACATAATATTACTTTAGTTTAAAATCTAAGTACTCTCTGGGGGAAAAAGTAAATTAGTTTTTATATTTTTTATTAAATGATTCATCCTACTAATTGACCTAAATTATTTCTCTTGGACCGCAGAAGGCTTCTGTAGGCAGACCAAAGCATGTTATCCTGTCTCAAGCCCCAGGAATAACATTTCCCAAGTTTTCTGTTGGTGACCAGCTCCTGAGCAGGATCCTAATCTCCTTAATTTAACAGGGGCCCTGGTCCCCTGGCTGAAGAAACCTGATGAATTGGTTCACAAGATCTAATAACTGGTAACAAGAAACTTAGGTTTTAATTTCTTCTGAAAGCACTGAGATTTTTATATTTCTTCTGGAAAATACTTGTAATACCTTCAGATAGAAGTGTGTTCTAAGAAAAGAAAGCCAACCCAGTACAGGAAAGTTCATTAGCACCATGAGCAGAGGGAACAGGCTTCAAGGTAAATATGGAAAGCACAGTTTTGTTTCTTGGTGGCTGAAGGTAACCCTTGTGTGCTGTTTTGAGGTGGTTTAGCAGGATGATAATGCTTCTAAACCCCAGTCTGGTGTTCCCTGTTGTCACCGTGTGCTAACAGGCTGCTGGGCTCTGTCCCCAGAACCAGGCTTCTAGCAGGTGAGTTTGCGCTAAAAACTGCATGCCTGTTCTCTTGTTTTTTTTACCTTATTTATTTATTTATTTATTTATTTATTAATAAGAACAGATTTGCTTTTTAGTGTCTCTGAGCCTGACCCTTAAAATTACATTTAAGATGTCTAAATTTCCCTTGACTCTTTGCCAAAGATATTCTTAGATTTTCCTTTTCCACATGTAAATAACTCTTCTATACCTAGAAAGACAGTTTAGGAAATGCTCAGACCTGCCATTCGTGGAACGCCATTTAGTAACTATAAATACAATATTCCTTTTATTTGCCCATTTCTTCCCCAAAATAACGTCCAAAAAGGGAGCAAAATCTCTGGAATTTCCCTGAGTCCTGCAAATTAGTTTCTTCTCTTTCTCATACCCCACATCTCTTTCACTACTGAGATTAAGGAGTTTATAAAATACAACTTGTTACAGCCATAAGGGATTACTACTATATATTATCACTCACAGCTCATTAACCCTGAAGCCCTGCTAACTAAGAAAATCCTGTCTAATGAGGTTTCCTTCACTGCACTAAAGAACAAAAGGTCTCAAAGTTTTGCCTATTACCAACCTCCCTCAAATTATTTTCCCATAATTAAAATGGAACTTTAAGACCATTAAAATACAAATCTGAATTTCTTCTACTCGAGAAAATCCATGTCCACTCTTTTGCCATGCTTACAAAGGATCTTCAAGCTGTTAAATAGAAGGGGAATGCTTTTCTAGTAGTTTCTGCCTTTTATCAAGTGCAAAAAACCATATCTCTATTTGAAATAAAGTATATGACTTCTGGGCATATTAAACCTAATTCAGTTTTGGTGTAGGCAGATCTACCTTTAATTGACATTAATGGGAGTCAGGCTAGTTTTCTCCCAGGTTAAATTAGGATTCTTTGTCACGAATTTCAAAAACAACTGAACAACTTGTCAAGTGTCCCAGTGATAAGTGTGATGGAAGAGTCCAAATTAGATTGGCTTGACAGGAGAAGAAAAATAATTCTATTTACAATTATTTACATTATAGTACTACTTAGCAGATCCAGAAGGGATTGAAAAACTCGCTCTGAAACTTCTGTGAGAAGAAAAGTAGTATTACAAAATAAATCATAGGGATTTTAAATGTTCCAAATTCTGGTGTTAAGTGGGTATGTGAAAATCTCTCTTCCTTATGACTTTTTTTTTAAAAAAGGGATTAAACATCAAATCCTCAATAGTATTTAGGTTTCCAGTTTTTATCATTCAATGAAAAATTTCATGGTTTGAGGCCAGAGTAAACATCCCATGTATTAATGTGGTAAATAAAAATATACACCAATAATTTAAAAGAAGTGACTGATAGTCTCACAAAAAAAGGGTATTTAAGGATGAAGGTGCAATTCCTTTCAGATACCCAATTGGTTTTTCTTTTTTTCTTTTTTTTTCAGAATTCTCTTAAATTTCAGGTTGGCAACATCACTGCCCATAATTGTATACTTTAAATGCTAGGCTATGTTGCAAGTACCTTCTGTACACTTTCTTAAGTTATTCTTTTGGTTACCCAATTTGTAACTCTGTTGTCACGCATTCAAATTTGGGTCCCAAATGAAATAAAGCTCAGTTATTTCATCAAAACCTCCATGTTGCTAGTTCTGGTAGGTATCTGCTACTTAGCGAATAACTCTAATGATTCAAATACTCCATTCATTTTTATGTATTTAATATTGAAGACCAGCAGAAAAACTGTTAAAAGAAAGGTTGGTGAGATGGTCCCAAGTGACAGTTTGACCTGCTGCCTGTGATACCTCTGTCACCTCTGTGTTCCTTCAGAAAAGCCACTGGGAGTTTGAGATCATCTGTGTGCTAGGTGGCTGCAGGAAGTCTCATTCCTTAGACAAGGAACACACAAATACTCTTTTTTTTTTTTTTTTTTTTTTTATGCACCTGAGGAGCTGTTTCTGACTGGGATACAATGTTTACTTGCAGGTGAGAAATTCCTTCACAACAGAAAATGGAGATTCTGATACTTTATTGTCAGTGACTGCAGGTCTGTCAGGAGCTAAAGGGAAGGTAGCTCATGTCACAGGTAAAAGAAAAGAAAGAAAAAAGATAATGCTTATACAGTAACACCTGTACAAGACGTTGAAGTGTTAATACTCAAACTGAGGCTGAGTAGACCGTGTTATTGCAGGTCTGATACCTACAGATCCTCCCTGCCTCTGCGGATGGTTATGGCTACTGCAAGCGATCACACAACAGCATTTCTCTTCATTATTGATTTCATTTACATGTTTGAAAGTGACCTTGTGTTCACCTCCTACACGGGAAGCCCCGTTGCCACTTTGGCTGCTGATAATGCTCCCTATAGGAGCCAGACTTGATTTCTCGTTTCTTTCAGAGGTAAATGATAGGCAGCTAAAAATATGATGAATCATGGGCAGATGCCCTCAGCAGAACTTTCCTCGGACAGGACTGCTGAAACAAAACATGGAAGTACTTTTACATATCAAATGTACTTTCTTTACAAAGAACATCAACAGTGATTCAGATTAGTCCAGTTACCCATCTCTCTAGTAAAAATGGGATGCTCTGAAGTCCTTATTTCTATTTTTGGCTCTTCTAGTAATTTTGGTTGAATCATGTAATTGTTCTCTTTTTCTTTTCCACATTTTCTCTCATTTATTTGTTTCTTTGAGGTGTTTCCAGCAAAAACTTGTCTGAAAATGAACTTAGCAGAAAAGATGCTTAGTGGATTAGGCAACTGTAATGATAAATAACTACACCCAAGTTTCTCTTTTCTTTTTCCTCTCTTCTTTCATTTTATTATGAGCTATGTTCATTCCCCTAAAATGGGCTTTCATGGGTGGGATTAAGTGACAGTGTTATGTGAGCACTAAATAGAAGTTTTGCACAGTCCAAGTCTGGTACTTCAATGACTGTTCATAGAGTGGTGAATCTACTTGTACCACTTTGGGGTTTCTTTTGTTCCTCTGTGTTATTTTGTTTTGTTATGTTTTTAAAAAAGAGCATAAAATTATCCTCCTTTTCCCATACTAAAGGCTCAGTTCAAATGTTGGAATGATTTCTATCAGTTTTACATCTCTCAGAGTAGTTATGTTTGATTTTTGTTAGCTTTAAAAAATATTTTACTTATTTATCAAATCTTACATTGGCGGATAGCTATGATGAAAGACAAACATTAGGAACACAAAACATTTACAAGCCTGTACCTCACAGTTGGAGTTTGATTCTGCACCTACTAGGAAATCTTAAAACAAAGCAGTCATTCAGCTGAACACAACGTGATGTGGTCTGGGCTGTCCAGGGTTACATGCATGCCTGGAGAAGTGCCTGCAACTCTCAGTTCCCATGGGTTTATATGGATGATGAGACGAAGCAACTTGCATGAAATAGGATGGATCTTTCGGGCCCTAGATGCACGCAGCGCTTTCAAAGAAGGGTATGCAGCAGATCTGCAAGGTGAGCTAAACAGAAGCCTCCATCCACTTGAGACCTGTGATAAGCCTCTCTCTGCTCAAACCAGCTTAAATATACATTGCAGCAGGTTTTATTGTTAACTTCTCTTTGGCCTTAAACAAGTAGTCAATAGCCCCGCAGATTATATTCTCCTCTGCCATCCTGATTGCCAGAAGCATTCATCCAGAACTAAGCCACTACAGTAAACAGAGCAGGGGGAGAATTTTTCAGCAAAACACTTTTTCATCAGAAAAAAGGTGATTCATCGAAACTGAAACCTTTCACAGGAAAGGGCTGGATGCATTGATTTTTGTGGTGGCAAAAAGAAAAAGTTGTGGACTTACTGAAATGTTTTTCTTTCAGGCGTTTGAATCAAATACCATTTTCCATTTCAAAAAGGGTTTGAGCAAATGTTAATGCAAGATTACCCTACCACAGATAATTTAATAACCAAAATGAAATACTTTAATTGCTTTTGATGAAAAGGGACTTTTTTTCCCCTCTCATATTTGCAGTTTACAGCTATTTTTTTTAAGATCATTATGCTATTTCAGGTTAAACCAGGATATTTTTGATAGAATGGTGAAACAGGTTCCCATACACATATAAAAATGACAACAAAATGCTCCAGAAGATTTCAGCTTTCTTTTATCAGTGACTAGTGGAATCAACCAGTAGACAATATTCAACAATACTGTGGCTGTACCCATCTTTGATAAATAAACATAGCTTTAAGTTATTATTTCTGATTATCTGGGGGAAAGAAAAGAAGTAATCATAGAGATAACTATACTCTTGATAAACAATACGTGAACTTTAACAGATGAAAGGTCATATCTGAATATGCTACTCATCCAATGGAATGCAAAGATAAAAATTTTAAATCATCATAATATATATTTACTGATTTGCCATGCAGTGAAAGTAGAACAATTGCCTGTTTAATTTTTGTTTCTTTGAGCTACAGAAGCCTGAATTTTTCAATGAACTTTTAAAATACATTTCTGGAGAGGGCAGTACCAGAAAAGGTGTCATAAGCAGAAATAGGATGTGAAAAACCATGGTGTCTTCCATCCTAAGGGATGAAGAATGGATCTGAGACAGCAGAAATACCTCTTTCAGTAAATATTTTCCTCATAAATTCAGGGGAGTAACATCAAACTATATTGCCTAAACCAAAAGGAAGTAATGGGGAAAGAAAAATTGCAAAATTCAGGAGTGGAAAAACTTTTTATGTTAGGCAATCTGCATGGGATGACCAGGACTTTGTTAAATTAAAGAATCAGATAAGAATATTAAAATACTAAGGCATACAATTTAAAAGCACAACACAAAAGAAAAGAAAGAAAAAGAAGAAAAAAAAAAAAAAAAAGGAAAAGAACATGTGTTACAGTAAGAGACAAAAAAAGACCTCTTTTGCTTGCAGAGAAAAATAGCATATGCAGTTTGCCTGCCTCAGCAGAAACTAATACGAGGTGAAAGAAAGCGTAGAAAATGAAATGATCATAGCAAATTAATATGGACCTTCTGAGAAAGCAGATCAGGAAGTGTTTTTTGTAGATAATAGAAACCCACATAAAAACAGGCTGGAATACTGATGGTGAGCTTTTTGCAAACACCCTGGTGCTGAATGAGATAGAAAATGTACAGCATGTTATCATCTAAAAAGGGCTTGTGCCCTTTTTATAAGGCTGCTTCATCCACCGAGGAAACCAGTCAAAAAGATCAAAGGCTGCACTGGGTTTAGTTCTCCCCAAGAATCTGAAGCGGAGTGAAAAATAGAAGCAACCACAGAGTGTCAAACAACATAGAGGATCTCAACTAAAATATTCTGTTTTCTCCCAAATCACCAGTGTATTAGCTGAGCAGAGATAAAAGAAAAATCATTATAATCTTCATAATGCTAGCCATGAATTAGAGGCACATGAACTGCAAAGCAGGAGATTTCTTCTTAGGCTGAGGTTTGTATTTACAAGTGAAGGGAACAGAGGTTTGCCTAAAATCAGGGATCAGATTTCCCAGGGACACTAGATGACAAATTATCAAAGGATGTAGAGATAATGTTGGCAATGGCATATAGCGCAGGGGATTGAGATAAATGCACTGCTGCTCTGTCTGATACTGGAACCAATCTGAAAGATATACAGGAGAGGATGAAAACGTTAAACCCAGGGTTTGTCTAATCACTTCAAACTTTGGTGGATCCCTGTGTTCCTCTGATTATGTTCTCTGCTGGCATCTCCCTCACTCCCCAACAGACATGCACAAATGTGCACCCTCCCAGCAGCAACGAGGGGTGGCAGGCACAATAGCTCCAAGGACCTCAAATTATTTCGTAGCAGAAAATGAACACTGGCCATGAATGAGAAATACTTTGTAATATCCTCTTAGTGACACTATTCTCATGTGCACATGTAGCTGTGTTTCTGCACTGAGCTTGGCTGGTAGAGCAGCCTGTGGCCCAGAACTTTTCTGAAGGGTACTCACCCTGTCTGGCAGTAAGCAGCCTCCAAGTCCACGTGAAAGCTGGTGTGATGGTCATTGTCTTAGTCATGATAGGAAGTGGATACATTGGTCTTCAGACCCTTTATGAATGAAAGTGCCAGTTCCTAAGGTCACAGAATCTGATCTTTGTGAACTAAGCTTGGAGAGATTCTTTTCCCTGTCAGGGAAAATGCTCTTTATTATTCTTTTTTCTATTTGTTAAATGGAAAATGTAAAGGGGAGTTCAAGTGGCAGCCTCCAATGAACAGAATGTTTCCCTCTATCCCTTGCATTATTTTTCCACCTCAATATACCATTATAAGGATGATTGATCTGGTACCCAGCTCTGGAGCAAGCTGCTGCAGTATAATCTTGATTGATGCTCAAGGAAGTGGAAAGCCCTGATCTAAAAAAACCACGAGGTTTTTGGCCAGATCAACAGAAGTTTATGGTAGCCTGCCTGATCTGTGTATGAACTAGGGCAAGTTAGGATTTAGTTGTTGCAGAGTTCTTTGCTGGATCATGGTATTTCAGAAGAGAAAATGGATGGTGACAAACTCAAACTGTAATTTCCATCAGATAGAAGATATATATGGTGAAGAGATATACGGTGATCTCAGACAAAGCTACAATGAGACATTTCAGATTTCTGAGATGCTGCTGTTGTTTTGGACTCACTGATTCAGGTGTGTGTGTGATGGGGCACATAGAGGAATGAGGGAGTATTTTAAGTTCTGCCCCCCCAGATGTTAATGAAAAAAACCCCAAAAACAACCCCCAAACCTCAAAAATCAGAATTTCTGTATAATGTTTGTCTTAAATTGGACGTACATCTCTTTTAGGAAGATTCTTTAACAAGTATATTAATTGACTTGTATGCTAAAAACCAAGAACAGCAGAGCTTTTTGCAAAGATGTATCTATTTTTTTTGCTGCCTTAATATTTTTGTGATCGATTTACTGTCTATGTTTTATTATTACGAACAGTAGATTACGTATCTGCTAAAAATTTTGTGTTGCCGTGTGAAGACTGTATACAAATTCACATTAGATTTTCACGTCATAACACATATCCATCAATGAAAAACAGTTTGTATTGCAAAATTGAATAAAGAAAAGTATTTAATTTACAACAAGAATTGTATAGCTTTTATCTGGTTACATTGTGTATGTTTGTCTGGTTTTGCTGATTAATAGAGTTAGGCCAAAAGAAATATTTTATGTGTTTCTGTAGATTTTGCCATTTTTTTGTTTTTTAAAAAGACAAGAAAAATGAAATTTTAAAACATTTTAATTATAAAAATGTTATTTAAAATCTCCTGTTATGTCATTAAACTCCCTTGCTGTCACCTCCTTAAGTAACAAATTTTTTTAATTTTTTTTTAAAAATTTTATTTAAAAAAAATTCTGTTCTAGATTGAGTAAACTATTTTCATGAAGTCTGGACTTTCCTTTGTATTTGCTGAAAATGTGGAACAATAGGTATTTATTTTGAAATATCCCAAACAGTTGAATAAATTGGAATTTATATATATATATAAATGCATATATATATATAAATGCATATATATATAAAAATGCATATATATATAAAAATGCATATATATATATAAATGCATATATATATATATATAAAAATAAATGCATATATATATATATAAATGCATATATATATATATATATATATATATATGCAAAACCCCTTTATTTCCCATACTGTGGCCCTCCCTCATCCAAGGGTTAGGGGAACCATCCCACAGATATAGCATAAATCTTGTAGAGTTGTCCTTACTGGTAGTTATCAAGATGAACATCATACAATTGATGTTCTGGGACTTTTGCTCTCTGCTGGCGTAGCTGCATTGAAATACATGGAATACTTGGATTGGGATCATGAAGGGAAAAAAAGCATTTTTTTTTTAAATCTATAAAAGATGTGTGTTGATAGGAGCTGAAAAGGGAATTTCTATCCTTTGCCAGTTGTGATTACTGCCCATGGTTTGTGCATCTTGTTTTGACTTCGGGACTTATGAACAATTTAACACTGATCAAAGACATGTTAGAAAAGACACAATGGCATCCAACAGTGCATTAGGGTAGAGAACAAGGAAATAAAATAACTTCAGTGACTGAAATATCAAGGGAACAGGTCATATTCCCCATGGAGGAGAAACAAAACTTGACCATGATCCCAGCTACTGAACAACATTCTTTGGAGTATTTCCTTTTTCATTACATTTTTAATGTTTCATGTGGATAGCAAGTTATTGTTCAAGGAAGCTGAATTAGAGTAGTCACAATATGATCATGCAGACTTTGCATTTCAACACTAAGCAAAATACTGTTATGAGATAAGAAAACAGGTCAAATTTTGAAAAGATCAGTCACTGATGTTTTTTCTTTTCCTTTTTTGTTTTTTGGGTTTCTTTGTGTTGTTTGGTTGTGGGGTTTTTTTTTGTTTGTTTGTTTTAATTCTGACTTGCTAATTAATGCCAATGTGTTGTAAATGTTAAATGAGAGTAACTTTACATTAAGGTATGCTTTGGCTCACTATTAAAACACTCCGAGCTCTACCCGCAAAGAGCTAAGGCTCTGAAATACCTAGCTTTCAGTGAACATCGTATTTGCTTAATCTCCTTACCATTATATATTTTTTCCTGGTAAAAAGTCTTACATGATTGAAGGTACCCTCAAACAAGTAGCACAAAATAATCTGTGTCTGGAAATGCCAAGGTACTAATTGTAGCAATACAAATACAATCCTCTTCAGGATCCTCAGAAAATACATTTTTCCCAAATATTAAAAAGGTAAGCAAAATTGTCTAAGGCAGAATACTTCCCAGGGAAAGAAAATGGCCTTGACTTGATTCTGTGTCGTGTCTTTGCCAGATATATGAAAAAAGAAGGAAACAGGTCTTATTTGTATGTACCACAGGAGGGGCTGGAAAATAGGTGGTTATCATTACAAGGAATAGAGTTGTGACAACTCCAGGGCCTTAGACTGGGAGCAATAAATTAAAATTTAAAGTATGAAAAAACTTGAACTGAGCAAAATCTTGCTCTGGACTTGTCCAAATATCAGGTTATGTCTCCTGGATAGAGTCTTATAAGGCAGACAAGTATCAGCTTCTGGGCAGGTTCATTGTGCTCTTTTATACCTGACAGCTGGGGTACCTGGTGTTCTTTTGAAGATAGGAAACACTTTTGAAAGCCATACTCAGAGCAGAATACATACCTGTATTCCAGGACTGCTCTCTAAATGTTCAGGAATTATGGAGTGTGTGCTGCATTTCTTTCAGTCTTTCATGACACATCTTTATACAATTGGTTAAATAAGAACTGGAAACAGGGACTTGACCCTTACTTTCCTATATCCTATATGAATGCTCTAAGAAAGAGTAATATCTGCTGTCCCTAGTATATAGGTTTTTGTTGTTTGGTTGGTTTTTTTGTTTTTTGGTTTTTTTTTTTTTTCTCTTTCTGGCACAGTTGAAAATGAAGCCAATCAAAAGAACTGAGATACTTTGTGATCTTTTCGAACTTGAAGACTGAGGGAGAGACTTTATAAGACCATTTGTCATGGTAAAGGTGTAGCACATAAATATATATATTTGTATATATATAAACAAAACACAAAACAACCTACACAGTATAAACTACTCTAAGTACCCCATGTTGATTAACAATGAAAGATTTCACCTTTTAAAATAATAGCAAAGCCAGTTGTGGAATGTGAAGAGTGCTTTGAATTACAATGAATCGCCGAATGCATTAGCACAATATCAAATACGGTCAAATTAAAACGTTCCCTTCTGACATTTTCAATTAAACCCCATCAAGCTTCCAAACAACCTAGGAAAACTAAATAGACTGTGTGAGCTAATGGAAAAGGCAGCCTGACATCTTCTCCTTCCAAAAATTAGATTAAGCATCAATGCTGTCGCAAAAATCTGTACCAGAACATTAAACAATTAAGAATGGGCATAACAATACTGACCAATGGTCCATCCACTCCTGTGCTCTACCAATTGCTTCTGACAGAGGCTAATACTGAATGCATCAGAGGAAGAAAGAAGAGTTATAACAGTAAGATCTTGCAATTTTAGGATGCTTTCCATTCAAGCACCTCTAAGTTAAATTTAGTTTTGGTGTTTGTGTGGTTCCCTTCACCTAGCATTATACAATTTCTAATGCTTGTATGGACAAAAGCCTTTTGAGGTTGAGAGGTGTTGTTAACCATTTTTTCAGAAGTGAGAAACAAGATTCTACGTGTTTGAATGATGATGAGAGACGTTTTCTGAAACAGGATTAGAAAGCTAACCCAGATAGTTTGAAGTCTCATTTAAGGCAAGTGAAATGAATCTTCCTTACAAACTGCCTGACAGAACTGTCATATGGTCAAGGACTATGAAGGACAGATCTTGGACCTTGGAGGATGCAGGGCAAGGGTTGCTTCAGGTACAATCCATGCACAATTTAAGTAGAGGATGACAATTACACAAGGGTCCTAGCGCATCCTTGTAGGTAGGGCCTTGGAGGTGTTCCCTGGTGAGGTAAGCCTTAACAAGTCAGGCCAGAAAACTTTTTCCCCAGCCAGGGATTTGGTAAACTTGGTAACTTTTCAAGTAGCACAGCCCTGCTGCTTCCCAGGATCAGCCTGAGAATGCAAGCTGTGCCTGAACTGGTCTCTAAGTCACCTGACTCAAAAGCCATCTCTAAATCTCTAAATAATCAAGGAATAGACCATGTCTCTCTCAGAACAAATGTACAGGAGAGAGCTGTCAGTCTTCTGTTCTGAAAGTGAGAAGAAAAATGACACTAGGTTGGGAGAAAAAGGCTCAGATTCTGTTCCTCAGCTAGAACGGGTCTAAGGCAGACTATTGTCTTCTAAGCATCCAGGATATTCCAATTTCCTTTGTGCAAGCAATCAGGAAAATTAGCTCTTAGTGTCCAAGTGTTGCTTTTTTAGTGTACAGTGTGCAAATAATCAAGGAATAGGCAAAAGAAGTAACATAGGTTCTATTTGCAAAGGTTTTACTTCTAGAAATATCTTGGTAAAGATTCAGTTTCCTTGCTTAATATTTACAGCTGCATCTGCCCCTGAAATAAAGCCAGACAAGAATTCATAAATGCATGAAATATGTTTACATGTCTAGGCTTTTTTACAGTTTGAGTTAGTCCCTCTTTGTCACTCTACTACTTCTTTGTGACTTCAGACAGTCCCATCATAGCAAGCAAGTCTCAAATGTCTTGTAGGTCAGGTAAAAGGTGAAAGTTTAGCTGATCCACATCAATTCCAAATTAATCTGGAACATAAATAAAAAAAAGAATGGGTCCATGACACCTCTTTATAGAAGCTTCCAAAGGCTTTGGGAAAAAAAAAAAAAAAAAGAAAAGATGGAAACACCTTTAAAATAGGTGCAGCTACATTTCAGTTGAGACCTCTATTCTTACATTTAGTATTTTTGAGTTCCACTTCTTTCTGTTTAACCTGCTTCATTTTCATGCTATCTTTTTCCATTAAGCTCGCACAGCGCCTGACTATGATGAAGACAAACTTCTAGCACTGTTGTATTTGTAAAAGAAACATGCACACAGAGCTAATAAGATTTACAGCACAGAAGCATAATAAATCAATGTGGAATTGAGTGAGTTGTATTAGGGGAAAGTGAAAATAAGATTTCTGGTTCTGAAACGGATCATAAGACCAACTGAGAATTGAGTATTGCCCGGGAACTGAGGTATAGTACCTGTTCTTTCTCTTACACTTTCCCTGCATTGTCAAAGTAGGCAATGTAACAACACCTGGATTTATTTCTCCTAATTAAAAAAGAACAACTGAGGTATCTAAGTGAGGAACCAAGTAAGTTTTATAAAAGTAAAATTTAAAGACAAAAAAAGATTTTGAAAAACATTTTTTTCCTTGCGTGATCAGTCTACTCAAGCAAAATTTCCTAAAATAAGAACAATAGCAAGTAGTTAGATAAATGCTGAGAAGACAGTTGCAATTATTCTTTATGAAGTTTTCATAAGCCCTAGTTAGACATAATTTTTAAAGTTGAAAGGCATGAACATCAGGGTCAACAACACACTGATTATAATGGTCATTAGAGAAGATAGACTCATAAAGGCCATCCGATTGCAGGTTTCAGTCTTTGGAAGCACTGAATATTCCTAAATGTGTATTATACCTAGGTCTTAACATCCACAATATCTTGAACTTACTTTTCTTGAAGTTTAGTTTGTGGCTAAATTAATCATAAACAAGTCTTCTGATCACAGTCCAAATCCCATGCTATTAAAGAACTGTATAATATGAAAACTCAATTATCCTAAACTCTGTGGGAGATATAAAAGGTAAGAGAGGAAATGTTAGTGTACACTACTAAAGTTGTTTGATTAGTTTCACACAAAGGTTGGTAGATATCCAGGAAGATCAAGCCTTCTGACTGCTAGTTGAGTCCCTGCTGGCATTATTACTTCTGATTTTCCTTAAACCAAAAAGCTAATCTTTGAAGCAGTCCAGGAAAAAAGAAAAACAAAAACTTTTGTTGTTCAGCAAATTACCAGACTAGATACTTTGACTCAGATTTCCAAAGGGACTTGATTGTCTGAACCTTGCTGAAGGTGGGATTTAGGTATTTCACTTGTAACTGAAAATCCTGCTTACAAGAAAAGACCTAACTAACTGCAATTTCACTTTCAGCAAAGCATCACCTCATACCCACTATGAATCTAGGACTTAGATACTGTCAGCCGTCGAAGGCTGGTGGATGAGTACGTAAATTAATCTACCAATCTATCGTTTCTTATGGCTGTTTTCAAAGCAATCTATCATCTAATAGATTTAATAATAAGTCTCACAGTATTTCCTGCCTGTGATACTGGATTGTGTCATATTTCTAACTACTTTTTTTGGTCCCATTTAGATGGATGTGCTGCAGAATGGATCAGACCACAGTTCTGGCCTGTCAGATAGTATTAATTTATGATGTTCTCTTATCCTTCCCTGGTGCTTTGGAGCAAACAAAAGCACTGTTTAATAAATA